>NC_136061.1:2031974708-2033174708 GCF_964261635.1 Lissotriton helveticus | reverse complement strand
CAGCATCCAAAAGATTTTCCTCAGCCAGCGTAGAATGGTAAAGCAGGTGGCTGCCACTTTATTGGCCTGGCATTGCATAGTAAGCCCCTTGTCAATAATCACCCCAGGTTACGCACGTTCTCAGAAGGGGATGGAAGTGGACCCATCTCAGATGGCCAATGCCTGGAGCTCCAAAGGTCAAGTTTTTGCCCGACAACCAAGACTTCCGTCTTCCCTCCATTCAATTTGAGAAGGTTAAGATTCATCCAATTGGATATCTCCCCGAGGCCAGTCTGAAGGAGGGAGGTGGAGGCCTGGTCTGATTGAGTTAGGGAGAAGACGATTTGTGAGTCATCGGCATAGGTGTACAACGTCAACCCGGAACGTTCCGCGATAAGGGCCAAAGGAGTGACGTAAAGATTAAAAAGGAGAGGGCTAAGAATCGAGCCCTGGGGTACACCATGGGGTGATGAATAGATTTTGGAGGTAGTAGCATGTGAAAAAATTTGAAAAGTCCGGTCCGTCAGGAAAGATGCCAACCATTTCAAGGCTACACCACCGATGCCCGTGGCGGCGAGGGATCTGAGGAGAATATTGTGGGAAACAGTATCAAAAGCTGCACTGAGATCGAGCAATATCAGTACTGCTGTGTCACCTCGATCCAACAAAGATCGGAGATTTTCCGTAATGCCAAGGAGAGTGGTTCCAGTAGAGAGGCCAGGACAAAAACCCGACTGGGAGGAATGCAATAAATTGTTTATCGCCACAAACTGAGACAGATGCTGATGAATATGCCTCTCCAAAACTTTGGAGAAGACCGGCAACAGAGAAATAGGACGGAAGTTGGAGAGAACTTTGGGTTCAACTGTAGGCTTTTTCAGCAATGGGGTAACCATTGCATGCTTCCAACAAGCGGGAATAACGGCGGTTTTGAGGGAATGATTAAGTGTAGTGCAGATCACGGAGAACTGTGGGGTATCCAATAAACGCAGTATTGGAATGGGCAAGGGATCAGTAGGAGAACCCGATTTCACTATGCGTAGAATCTCGAGAAGGGCTGCGGGGTGAAGATCAGGCCATGAAAGGAGGGGAGCGTAGGAGGGGATAAGAGGATAGTTTAAATCCCTTGGGTTAGCAGGCAATGTGGGAGCAGTAATACTACCGCTTTGGTCAGAGATATCTTGATAGATTTTATCGATTTTTGTGATAAAAAACTGAGCAAGTTCATCACATTTGCTACTGGACAAGGGTGGAGGTTTAGCTATGGTCTGAGCGCCCGCAAGATTTTTAACCAAGCCAAAGAGTACTTTGGATTTATTTGCTGCTTCTGTTATCGTTTTAGTGACATTGTTGGCCCTAGTTAGGACGCAGGCTTCATGATAGCGCTTCAATTTGCTTTTATAGTTGAGACCTGCCGTCCTTTCTCCAAATTCGTTCCAGTTTTTTACACTGCGACTTATCCGCTTTTAATGCTTCGTTGACCCAGGGTGCCGGTGTTTTGTGGTTAGCCACCTTCTTATTGGAAAGAGGAAGGCAGATGTCAATAGCCTGCAGGATGCGCGTATCAAGAGAGAGAGAGAGGACTAGAAAGCTAGTCCGAGTCCCTGTAGTTTATATGTGTTATCAAAAGAGACTAGCTTAAATATGACCAATATTGTTAGGACTCTGATTAGATTTCTCATGGGCACCTCGTTCGTGAGTTCATGAAGCCCTCACCCACCAACCTGGTTGGTGGCATGCTTCATCATCGGGCCCACCCAGTGACACCTAATGTGTCCCGGGTGTGCTGCGACGCCTGATTACAGCAGAGCTGGTATTTTGCTGAGAGTGCAGTGTGAGGTGTAAAATGAAGTGTGAGTTAAAACGGCTTGGCGAGGGTCCCAGTACCCGAGGGTAAATTAAATTTTAATAACTGGGCCCCCGTCAGCAGGTTAAAATAAGGGAGGCAGGTTACTACCTCCTACATCCATCAGTTGGTCGACATGTTTCAGCCAGTGCCTTAAACTAAATCTGGCGCTTAGATTTTGCAGCCAATGCTACCCTTACCGCTATACTCCTGGAAGCATTGGCTGCAAAATCTAAGCGCATATATGAGAAGGGAATCCCCCCCTCTCACACTTAGAGAAACACCTTAGTGAGTGTAACACATAGCCTGGATTACACTCCTTTTTAACCTGCACTACACTCTATTTTAAAAAGCTCCTGAGGAAAGCCAGATTTAGTTTAAGGCACTGGCTGAAACATGTCGACCAACTGATGGATGTAGGAGGTAGTAACCTGCCTCCCTTAAACATCCCCAAGCCTTATGTTAACCGCTGACGGGGGCCCAGTTAATAAAATTTAATTTACCCTCGGGTACTGGGACCCTCGCTAAGCCGTTTTAACTCACACTTCATTTTACACCTCACACTGCACTCTCAGTAAAATACCAGCTCCGCTGTAATCAGGCGTCGCAGCACACCCGGGACACATTAGGTGTCACTGGGTGGGCCCGATGATGAAGCATGCCACCAACCAGGTTGGTGGGTGAGGGCTTCATGAACTCACCAACGAGGTGCCCATGACAAATCTAATCAGAGTCCTAACAATATTGGTCATATTTAAGCTAGTCTCTTTTGATAACACAAATAGCCTGCAGGAGCCAGGAATTTGTGATACCTGCTACAGTATCCATATCAATCGACTTAAGAGGATCGGTGGGAAGGTGAGTCGCAAGCATATTATTAAGAGAGATAATGTCCAGCTTATTCCAGTTTCTTTTGTTAGTGACTGATGGAACTCTGCAGTGAGGCAATACGTCAGTGGGTGAAAACATAAATCTGATAAGATAGTGGTCAGACCAAAGGACGGGTAAGGCAGGAGAACAATGTAGATGAGGAACATTGGAGAAAATAGGGTCCAAGAAGTGACCACAGCTGTATGTGGGGCCACGATTATGTAGAGTGATATTCATAGCTTCCAAATCGGCGATTAAGTTCCTGCTTATACTGTTCTTAGAGTCCTCCAGGTGAAGATTAAAATCGCCTACAATCAAAAAATTACTAGAAATTGTAAGAATAGAAGCTATGTAATCGGAGAGTTGTGTCGACCAGGCATTCACAGGGCCGGGAGGGCGGTAGACCAGAAGGCCTGGAAGAGTAACTTTAGGATGAAGGGCAAGTTTAAAACATGCTGCTTCGCAATTACTTAAAATAACAGGATCAAGCTGGCATTGGAAGGTGTTCTTAAATATGATCGCAATGCCACCCCCGATTTTGTTGGGTCTGTCGCTCCTAGCAATGGCGTAATTAGAAGGTAGTGCTACCGCTATGTCTGGACCGGCGCTTTCATGCAGCCACGTCTCAGTAACAAATAGAGCGTCAGGTAGTTCCTCAATTAAAAGATCAAAAATCTCACGTTTGTGTTTGGGTGAGGAGCGGCAATTCAGGCTAAGAAACGTATAAGAAGGATTAGAGGAAGTAGTGGCACTCGAAGTGCAGCAACGACACAACTGTGGGACATCCAGAGAGAGGGTGCAGTGCGAACAGGACTGTGGGAATGGATCCATCAAGTCTAAAGTGATACAGTTCTGTATAGATGTGGGTCTTAGCGCGTGCAGATGATCTGCCCCATAGATAAACCTCTTTGGCGGAGTTTGACCAGGGTATATGGCCCCTGGGCCCGGTAGGGCGCAGACGGGCATAGACGGGCAAGCCTTTCGCGCGCTTTTGGCGCGCCATCGGCGCGCCCGCTGCGCGGACGGGAAATGACAGACATTTATGCAGGAAGAGGGTGGGAGGGTCAAATGAGCTAGACCGCAACCCAGCGACTCCCAGCAATATGGCGGCTTACCCCCAAAGCATACCGCGACAGCGCCTAATCGGCTGCGAGGGATGACAGATGGTGCAAGGGTAAGTGGGCGAGTGTAAATAGCAAATAACAATGATCACAAAGATAAAATAAATTAAAAACAAGTCATGGCTCGCTGCCTAACTTTCCCGGCTTTCTGCCTCAAGAAAGTGCTAAGTGCTTAGTGCTTCGTGCCAAATCAGCACGCGAGGAAAGTAGCGGGATTTAAATACAAGAGAGGGCAGGAGGATCAAATGAGCTAGACCGCAACCCTGCGACTCCCAGCAATATGGCGGCTTACCCCCAAAGCATCCTGTGATAGCGCCTAATCGGCATTGACATAGTCCAAAGGACTCACAAATCTCCATTGTTCAAATTTTACAGACAACATGATGCCAGAGGAGGCCCACGCCTTTCAGGTGAGGAAGGACCGTTACCTCCACATAAACAAGGTCGCAAAAGGGTACCGCAACATGCAACGGAGATACCATTAAGACAAGGAAGCTAGCACTGGGAAGTCGGTGCCCGGGGTAGCAGCACGTGGGCAAAAAAGAGGCAAACAGGCTTCTGGCATCAGTAGTGGACAGGTAGTGACCCATCCCCTTACAACCTCACACACATATGGGACAACGCCACCTGTACCTGCCGATCAGGTTGTGACTTTCACTTTGAGGGACAGGAGGACTCTGAGAGATAACAATGTAATGCTGGCAGAGCTTAGGAGGGAGATGTCCGAGCAGACCAGGCTCATGGAGGACATGAGGAAAGCCCTGGGACTCCCATGATGCCTGCCCTTGTAGAGCCCCATCCCCCTCTTCTCCATTCCCCCAATGTTTTATCTAGTATTTTTAGAATTGTTAGGTAAGTATTTTAAGTGTTAGCTAGTGTAGTTTTAGTGTAGGCATAGGTAGTATTAAATTTTAAGGTAGTTTTAGAATATTACTGTTAAATAGCATTTGGGAATAAGTTTCCTTTACCTTTGGGTAGGGGGTTGATGTCTTTGTTGTTTAAAAAAAAATCAAAAAAATACAAAAAAATATATCTTCATGTAGGTTAAGTGTGTAGTTAGTTTGTGTATAGCTTAGATGTCTTCTTCCTGTGTCATGATGTGCCTTAAGGGTGGGAGGGGGGTTGATGTCTTAGATATGTTGTTGCATGTTTAGCATTAGTTAGGGTAGAGAGTTCAGGTACTTTTTTCACTTTATTCTAGTTAGTTTAAATTAGTAGTAGGTAAGATTATTGGTAGTGTATAAAAGAAGAATTTTGTAATTTTATAATAAATGTTTACCAGTTTCATTTCGCCTTGCACTTATGTCAGGGGTGATGTAGTGGAGTGTGGCTTTTCACCTTGTATGCATCTCATATCATCACTGGACACTCCGTTGAATGTGTAAGTGTGGTCATGACATGTTAGTTAGCAGGATGGATTGTGTCAGGATATCTTAGATGTGAACACAGTAAACTTGCATGGATAACAGTGTGGCAAGTAGGATTTACGGCCTACTCTGGGGCAGTAGTTTGTGAAGTTATACATCTTAAGTGTGACTCACTGAGTTGGACAGCACATTGCCCATTTACAACACTATGTAGGGACATGGCATTGAGAGGATATTGTAGTAGCTACTGTTATCCATCAAGGCGATGGATGGATGCACCAGGTACCACAGATTGCGTCATAGCACTGCATCTCACAAGCTCCTGGCGCTGAGTCCATCTACATCGCACAGACCTTGGCACATTTGCTGTGTCGTGCAAGTGTGTCAGATTCTTTTGAATTATATGTTCCTGGGCATGGAGGCTGAATCTTCGGGCCATACAAGTAGTAGTCTTTTTGTGGATCCATTGGGAACTGCATACGGCAGAACAGTGGGCCTGATTCACATAAGTCATCTGAGAGTAAGTCATGAGTTTACGTTTTCCGGCATTCACAACAGGCATTTAGGAGTAGTACAGTTAGATGTACTGATTTCACTTCTCCTATATGCCTTTTGTGAATCACTGAAGTTGGAAAGTCATGAATTTGTCACATTTGACGTTTTTGGGCATGCACACAGTTCTGCTGCACACAAAAGGTGAAATGTTACATTGCTCCAACTTGATCCAGTGTCATGGCAACTTCTCCCAGCTGTTACCTTTTGGCTCATAGTGATGCCACCCTTGAAATTATGGCACTGCTACTGACTATATGGTCAGTGCAGTGCATCACACATCCCTTGTCACATTTCCCTAGCCGCTCACAGTGGTCACAACATGCGAGGGATCCAAAGTCAGTAAGCATTGTTCGTCCACCGGAAGGGGCTGACTGATGCCTTACACTTTGGTGTGAGTCCCTATTGCCAACTATACTTCACTGAGGCAGACATTGTGTTTCAATTAGTGGCTGGTAGACATGTGCCCTTACGTATCTTCATCAATGTGTATATGGTGTGCACCATCTTGGGATGTGAAATGCAATGTACACCTTAACAACAGGCTTCGTCCACCCTGTATAGTGTAAGTAGCTATGAAGGAGATTTTCTTTTAGCAATTGTAAAGGGGGACACTACTTGTGGCCTGCAACAGACTTTGCCCTTTTTACACACATTCCTATTTCCTTCATGGATGTGGAGCTAAGTTGAGATATTGCTAGCTTGGTGTATCGGAGCAATGGGGGCACAGCTGGTCCACACATACCCATCCCTCTCACTGCCTATCTGGATCACAGTAAACATGTACGTTTTTATTATTTCCCTGGATGTACCTTCTGGTGGATTCACTGCTCCTACATTTTGACAGACTGATATACTGTATTGGTTATGGACAACAGACATCTGTGTGACTTAAAAATATTTATTCACATGTCTGTTGACATAGTTGGAGACTGGACCAGTACTTGGCCATGCAATCCCCACATTACATTGATGCCCAGTGGACAGCCAGACAAAGTCCTTTAGGGTTCACAAGTGCAAAGGATGAGGAAGTGTTCAGTCAGCAGTCTGAATGCTGTGTCATTGGTAACCAAACAAAATATGGCAGTCCATGTTGAGGTCCAAGGTGAGTGTTACAGAGTGTATCGGAGGATAGTGGAAGGTGATATTCCGGGGCATGATGCTCAGCCCAGAACCAAGTAGAAACTAGCCATTTGGCATAGATGAATGCTACCGCTTTCTTCGTTGCAATAAGGCAGATTCAACCTTATCTTCATCCTCTGATAAATCATGGGACTCACATGTGGGAGGTGGTAGATTGGCTGCAGCACTATGAGGCACTGACACATCAGGGGGCTGAGATGTGGATGTAAAAGCAGCATCAGCAGCATTTATCTGCGCCAGACCTTGCTGCAGCAATGCAGTGATAATGATATGCAGGGCATGAAAGATTCCAGCTACATCTCGCTGGTGTACAGCTGTGGCAGCCATTTGTTCCGCCTGCATCCGCTCAATGTTCTCCATTATCCTCCGCATTCGGTCCAACTCCTGGCTGCCATGGCTGGAGCCCCTCTGACTGGATAGGTTTTCCTGTCTCTGAGTCATGACTCCAGCAATGTCAGCCATGGAGTGTTAGAGAGCATTGAGCGGAGTGTAGGTGTCTGTGATGTTTTTTAGGTGGTCCCGGATGGAACTCATACACCCACATGCAGAATCAAGTTTGGCCACCAGGCTCTCAAACCCCACAGCACATGATGAGCCCTCACCTGCTGGACCTCTAACACACTGCATTGGAATGCCAGATTTGGGTCTGGGAAGTCCTGGGAAACAGCTGTGATGGTAGGTGCTTGCTGTGTGTGGTTTGTGCAGGGGGTCAGGTTTGCACGATGCAGCTGGTTTGCTCTGCTCCTGGAGGTGGGGTTCTGATGGAGTCTAGCAGCTGTTGGAGGGTGTCCGTGTTGGTGGTGGAGGAATCATCCTCTTCATCAGTGAAGAGAGGGGCAGGCTGCTGTTCAGGAGGTGATGTTTGTCCCTCTGCAATGTAGAGGAGAGATGCAGTTTAACTGTTTGTTTGATGTATGATCATGCATTGGATGAGTTTACAAGCAGAATGCATGACAATGTACATTGTGACTGTTTGGGAGGGGCTACCTATTTATTGCGGGATGTTGACTTTTTCGACTACGTCACAGATATGAGGTTGTACTTGTACATTGTCATCTCACAGTTTAAAGCTATGACTAATGTGATTGTCCAGTTAATACACACAAGCGGCACCATGTGTCCTAAGTTCAGTTGTGAAAGTGATGCGCTCCAAATTTTTATGTGTGTGCGTAGCATTGTGGGATACTCGCCCATGCAGCTTTGGCTTTACTGCCCCTTATCCCTTTCAGGCAGTGAGCCTTCACTCCTGTGCATTTACAATGCTGAGATGTTGCAAGCTGGGATAAATATGTGTTTTGGTCAGAGTTGGGTCACTTGTGCATTGTTTTCAAGCAGATGTCTTGGTTACGTCAGGGGTTGTATGTACACGAGGATGTGTCAGAGTGTGACCTGCTCCTTTAAGGATGTGGTCCACACTCAGCCACCTCAGTAAGGTGGCCTGCACCATGTTGAGCTGTATGGGGTGCAGGCATGCTATTCATCATGCACTGTCACTTGCATTGTCAGTGTGGATCACAGACCCACACTTTTGCTGTGTACTGCACATGTGCATGTGTTTGTTGCGAGATTAGTTATGTTTGACAAAAGCCCCCTTTATGCGCATTGGCTACTAAGGCCTACTTGCTGTTTCAATGTGTGCTGCACTATGCTGTACACATGTGTATCCAGGTAGCTTTGTCTATTGTGATTTGTCTTGTGTGCATTGCTTATTGCCCTCCTGTTGGCTTACCCGTTGTGAGTATGGTGCTGCGTGAGTTTCTATAGTTGTTACTGGCTGGACAGACAGTGTCAACAGCCATTGCCCTCAATGTTGACCCCACGTGTGGTGTGTAAGTGGCCCTGGATTTGATGAATGTTGATTTCCAATGCATATTTGTGGTCCTCAGGCCTTGTCACCACTGCCCTCCCAACAGATGCAAATGGCAGGGTGAGGTGTGTTTGTGTATGTGACATGCAGCTGGTCACATGGATGATACACGCTGTCCTGGTTAAGAATATTCAATGCATGGATTACTGTGTGGGTGATAACTACCATGACTGCATATTTGCTCACTGACACAGTTGATTTAACAAACAAATAGGTTTACATGCACATAATGGTGTCATGGGAAACTAACACCAGGACTGATGTGGAATGTTGTTTTCTGTATGGCAGATGTGTACACATTGGGAGTGGAGGTATGCAATTCAACCTAAGGGGTGCGTGTGCCATTTGGCTAGTTTTCATTATTTGCTGCAACTTTGCTATCCTTGCTTGTTGTCATATTTTGGTTGTCTTAATTCTTTACAGGGACATTGTTGTTCTGTGAGTCTGGCACACAGACAAGTCATGCAGTAAAGATTGGGTTGACAAATTCCTGAAATGCATTGTCCCTGCACTGTGGTGTTGTAGGCATAGCCTCCCTGCTCATTGTATTACATCACCTTTTGAGTGAAGTCTGCTGTTTGTGTGCATTGTGGGATATGCACGTTTGAGCCAGTAGGCTGCATGATCAGTTTGTTGTGACATTGCATGTGTTTCTAGTATGCAGACTCAATAGATGGTTTCTCACGTGGTGTACACACAGTGACGGCTCGCAGTGGGAGTTCTGCAGGGCAGTGGTGCTGGGGCTGGTGCGGGGTGGGGGAGGGGCAGGATGGGGCAGTGGGGTTGGACACACAACGGGCTGGAGTTAGATGAGTAAATACATGAATTTAACTATTTACCTTACACTTGGTTCATCTCAAAGTTTGCAATGCCGTAAGCTCAAGTTAAATATTATTTATTTACTTACCTAACTCCAGCCCGTTGTATGTCTAACTCCACTACCCCATCCGGCCCCTCCCCCGCCCTGCACCACCGCCCCGCAGCACTCCCACTGCAAGCCATCACTGTGTACACAGGACTGCAAGTCATGGACAAGGAGGTGGACACATTTATTGGAGATTTTGAAGGATGTCTACATGGCCGCCTTGCCTCAACAGCACGCATATACAAATCATCTGCACAGGGCTGCACCTCTCTGATACTTATTTATTTATTTATTTATTTGAACAGTTTTATACAGCACTGGCTAGACCCGGAGGTATCAGAGCGCTTTACATGAGTATCACACCATAGTTACAGGTTACATCATAACAAAGGTTACACAGTTATTAGAGCATAGCCACATAGTTACATGTTGGGTCGAGACAAGCAATAAGGACAACATGCGTAAGGGAAAAAGCAGGCAAGGGGAAAGATTCATTGGAGAGGGGGTAGGAGCAGGGGAAGTAGATAGCGAATGAAGGAGGGAAAGACTAAGGGGAGGGTGAGAGACACAGCATGAACAAAGAGGGGTAGGGTGAAGGAGGCACAAACCGGTAGACAAGTAATAGCTGCGTCCAAGGTCTAGTAAGCTGTGATCCCAGGGGAAGTGGTATCATTCCCCCAACTCCGTTTCGAGAGGCTCCCTTTACGCAATGGACTCTCTCAGAGGGTTCTTTGAGACTCCAAGCCCTACCTACTGGATCCTTCCCCAAAAAGGGGAGAGGGAGGGCTTTGGTAAGGGGGGCCATACACTATCTCAACTGTGAGTGGCTCCCTTGGCGCTGTGGACTCGCTCAGAGGGATCACTGAGACTACAGAGTATAAGTTATTGGATTTTTCGCCAACATGGGGAGGAGTGCTTAGTTAAAGGGCACAAGGGACAGGGGGCTAGGCAGCGTAGCAGGCATGGGGAGAGATTAAGGGGAGGGCGGATGGGGCAGAGGAAGTAGACAAAGAATGAAAGAGGGAAATCGGTAGGGGAGGGTGAGAGAGAGCATGAAAGGGGGAGGGTGAAGGGGGCACTAACCAGTAAACAGGTAAAAACCTTGTCCAAGGTCCGGTAAGCTGTTATCCCAGGGGAAGTGGTATTATTCCCACATCTCCACTGCGTGAGGCTTCCTTTATGCAGTTCACTCTCTCAGAGAGATCTCTGAGACACATCCAAGAGGGTAGAGAGAGGGAGGGGAGGGAGGGTAGGTAGAGGAGATAGGTGACAGGAGAGACAGGGGTCTGGGGGGGAAAAAGAGATAAGGCCATCCAGCCGAGGAGCAATGTCTGAGGGTCAGCAGGATGAAGTCCAACGAACCAAGGGCAAGGACAAGAAACAACAAAATGATGGCTCCGTTCGCAAGCTGCCATTTTGTGCCGTCAGTTCCCAGACACATTACTGGCCCGTCACTCTGAGACATCTCCAGCTATGCTATGAGGTAGATAAGTATGGGTGCACAAAGTGCCTTAGAATAGTAATACCTGACAGCTGCTCAGGTTTAATTTAAAGTGGGCTTTCGGCCTAGAAGATCCCTTGGTAAAGTTAGGGGGATACTGAAGAATTAGGCCGCAATGTAAAATGTGGGTGACAAGAAAATCATGAAATATTATGTGGATTAAGTTAAGTGAGCTAGTTCAGTCAATAACCGTAAATAAAGTTTTGAGTTACATGTGGCTGTACAGATTAGCATAAGGTAACCAGGTCACAGGTTTAAAACGAAGTCATTAAAATAGTGAATAAAATACGAGAGGAGAAAAAAACAGTCAATAGGCATTATAAAAAGTGCGCTAATAAGTCCAAGTATTTAAAGCATTGGTTGAGGTAGAATAAGGCTAATAATGATTTGCAGCAGTTCCTGTTTCGTTATGGGAGAAAATAGTTAATCTGTCACGAGTGAGGAGTTTGTAAGTGATTCTAAGCATCAAAGTGGAATGAGGTAATCAGTGGCTAAGATTGAACTTCAGGGGATAACCAGTGCAAGCAATTCCGGGTCACACAATTTTCCTTAGTCTTGATCCCGTCTTGCCGCCTGGGGCAGGACCCGGAAGGAATGATACCCTCAGGTGTGGGAGGTGGTAAAGTGCACTCAGTAGTGAAAGACTTGTGGTCCTGGAATGAAGCTCTTGAAGTATATCCAGCAAGGGGCTGAATAGTTAATCTCTGGCTGAGTGTTGCCAGACGAGTTGGAGGCACCACTCCAAGATGGCCTCCATGTATAGGGAGTGTAGCGAGCCCTTTTCTATTCCCAAGCTCTGTGATGCACTCTGAGAGTGGCGTGGTCTTCGCAAAATGGCTAAGGATGAAAAGAAGTTGGTAGCCATATCATGGGAGCATATTCCCAGCAGTGGGGAGGGCTGTCTCACCATAATTCCTTAACCAGATGTGTGTGATAAGGACAGTCTGCCCACTCCAAGATGACCACCAAAAGCAAAGGGTGGAACCAGCCCCTCAGGCCTACTAAACATGAAGATGCACTGTGTGTGTGACTGCTCATGTGCATGAGTGGGCATGCCACCACCAATGTCAGCAGACATGCAGCATTGTGCACATGTCTGCGTTGTGTGCAAGATTGTGTATGCGCATTTGTGTCACCCTTGATGCACATGCACATTCTTGCACACAACTCAGACATACAGGCACATGCATTAGCGTGGTGTTGAGGCAAGTGGGCCATTTTGACAGTCTGCAGTATCTCCATCCTTTGCTCTTTCACGTAGCCCTTATTTTGTGCTCTGATATGATACTTGGGCTATATTTATTTGATTTTTCTGTGCACATTTCCAGGTCTGTAAACCCACCAATATGTGTCTTGCAATGTATTGGTTGAGTGGGGTGATATGTGTCTATGCCACCAGAGCCAAGGGGATCCGGGACATAATCCACAGTCATTGTGGGTATTCACTGCAATATATTTGATTGTGCATGAGGGCCATTGGGTCCATCTCCTCGTCCCCCAAATCCCTGGTTTGTACTCACCCTGTTGCTGTTGTGGCTGGTCTTGTTGAGAAGTACCCTGTCCCGGAACTCCAACCACCATCTTCTCGCTGATGACTTGGGACACCTGTTCCTCCAACGCAACCAGTTCCTCCTGACTGCCACCTCCAGTCTGCATTGCTGCTTTCAGGTTGTCTGCAAGTTTCTGCTTGGTCTTGCACTTAGCATCATGCCAGCTCTTCTTGCAGTCATCCACTGCCCTCCTCACCTCTCCGACAGCATTCTCCTTGGCCGCGATGGACTGCCATATTGCATTTTTGGTTGCCAATGACACAGTGGAGCTAACAAAAAGTTGCTATTGGTGTTCTGTCACCTCTGCAATCAGGACCTCGTTTTCCTGTTGACTGAACCGCGTCGTCCTCTTCCTCTTCTCCTTGGCCTACCCCTGGGTCTCTGGCTGGTCCTCCTAGGTGTTTGTGGGGTTGTTGTTGGCCTCTGTGCTGAGTCCAGCTTCCTCCATGGTTTGTCTCAGCTTCTTGTTTTTTGTGTGCGTTTGGGCTGCATAGTGGGCGTTTTATAGAGATTTTTCCCGCCTAACGTAAAAAAAGGTGCGCTGATGCTAATTAGTGTGACGATCCTGGCTGCTAATTGGCCCACCTCCACTTTTTTCACTTTACCGTGACGATTTTTATTGCCATGCCGCAAATCTTATTGGCGGACATTTCACCCGGTAGGGGAAACTATTGCCTGTTAGTGGCGTGTTGTGAATTCGCCACTAACGCAGCGATAATTTCCCGCGGTCCACAGCGATAAGAAAACGTTTTCGCCGACTGTTGAGAATATCCCCCCATGTGGCTTATTTACAAGCCCATTGTGCAGCCGGTGCGTCACTTTTATTGATGCACCTGCAGCGCAATGGGCTCGGCCTTCTTTACAAGGCCACATAAAGTCACCCTTCGTGCCTTTTTTATGGCCTTGTAAATATGGGTCCATTTCACGCATTAATCAGCGTGAAATGGGCGTTTCATGGGTGTTTGCTGTGAGTGTTCCCATGCAACATCCATGGAACTTGATGCATTCCCAGATTTACAGCATTTTGTAAAACTAGGAATGCGTCAGAATTAGAGAACCGGGCCTTATGGACCCAGCGGCGCAGGGCACGCCTAAGATCTCAGGGTTCACCTGCCTTGTCAAACAGAGACACGAGACACTCTGTTGGGCGTAGAAAATCAGGTTTATTAGCTGCAGCTAAGCACAGTTGTCCTAGAAGTTACAGAAGGTTGATTCTCAGGAGACTGCCACTTCAATCCGTGGCGCACAATCTTATATAGTATATACATTTACAATACTCACTCCCAAAACATACAAAACTGACGAATAGAAATAGTTCGAAAACAAGCTATCGGATGTCCAAAACACACCTTTCTTTCAGACCCCGTGTGCTCTCCTCCCCTCAAGTTATTCAACACTAGGATAGTTTATGTAACAAGAGAATACACGAAGAGAATAGCGAAGGCCAGTCAAATAAGATAAAGTCAGGAAGAATGGTGGGACCCAAACAGTGGAGTAAGGTAAGGATTAAAGAGTCTAGACACGGATTTAGCAAACTCGGCCGGGCCCTGACATCAGTTTTGTAATCAAGGACAGGGGTTACTCTTTAACAGAAGGGACACGTAGCAGCTGAAAATGCAAAAAGACCGCGTTCGCCGTGCTGCCTGAGTGAGGCAACACAAAATGGCGGCTAAGCACAAAATGGCGGCAAGATACGAAGCGAAGTCGAAAACCACGTAACCTCAGAATCGTACGCCTCTCCAGGGGCATGCATAGAAAGAGGGAAATTCAATTAAGTATTGTTTTTGTGCAGGAAGGTGTCCCTTTCTGCACAAAAACTGCACTGGCACTCTCGCAAAGTGACGCAAAGGTCCCTGCGCTGGTAAATGGCAGTCAACTGTGTGCTAGCACAGGGGAAGGCACAAGGATGCATTGTATTGTTGTTAATACGACACATCCCTGTGCTTTGAAAATGACGTGGCATAGCGCCGCTAAATGGCTTGCAACACAGCGCTGCGTCCTTTTCTTGTAGATGAGACTTTAACTCTCCAAATGTAGCGGCAGTGCCTCTACCAGGGTGAAGGAGCATAGCCGCCACTGAAAGTGAAAGAAAACATGAAAAATAAAATAGTAATATAACAAATGTATTGCGATTTTATTTTTCTTCCTGGCAGCAGGAGATCTGCGAAGGTGGGGCCTGCAACAGGGAGAAACAGTGGGCACAGTGCACTTCAGTTTCAAGTGTGCATGTCACCTTGGCCGGCTGCCATGCGACAGCTAGCCTGACATGTACACTTTAAACACTGCAACCCGAGCTGGCTTAGACAGCTGGATGGACAGCAAGCACAGGCCTCAAGGGATTAAAGGAGCGTCGGACCATGACGCTCCAGTGAATCCCAGTGCTGTTGCATGCTGCCTGAGTAGCATGGGAACAGCAGTACCAGGAATGTTGGAGGGGAGTTGGATGAGGCTCTGGGAGCCTGTTTCCTGTGCTGGAGGAGCCACGGACTGCTGAGACGAAGAGGAGCAGTGGGTTAGTAAATCCTTGTTTATTTCAATAATCATTTGATTTAACTCCCTGACAGGCACTATGAGAAACTAAGGGCCAGATGTAGGTCACCAAATACTGGTCGGTAACGTCCGATTTCGGCAGTTACCGACCGGTATTTGGTGATTGAGATGTAGGGGGCCTATATTTTACAGAAACGGTAAATTTACAGTTTCGGTAAATTTACCGATTCTGTAAAATACCGAATCGGTAAATTTACCGAATCGGTAAATCTATACGTTGGTGGCACTGGAAACATTGCCACAGGCCCCTAAGAATTCGTTATTTACCATGTAATACTATTGCATGGTAAATAACGAATTCCTGTGTACATGCACATCTGTGCATGTACACCTGTGCCATGTGACACACATACATGCCACACAAGCCTGAATCAGGGGTGCAACATGGTGTCAAAGAGACACCCTGTCCCCCTTGTAAATTCGGTAATTCGGTAATTGCCATTGGTTCCTATAGGAATCAATGGCAATTACCGAATCGGTAAATACCGATTCGGTAATTACCGAATGTTACAGATTCGGTAAAAAAATCGGTAAACATACCTACATAGCATTTACCGATTTGTAAATACCGAATCAGTAAAATTCGGTATTTACGAATCGGTAAATGCCATTTACCTACATCGGGCCCCAAGTGCCTTCAGCCTGGGAAACACCAATTACAGCGATGTTAATACATCGTATCATCCTTCAGATCGCAGGCTTTTACTACGGATGCTACAACGGCGCCATGCCATTAACATCGCATGCAATTACAACGCATGCGATGTTACCCGATGGTAAACAACATCTCTACCTCCTGCCTCAATGTCTTACAGCCTGATTCATGAAGCAAAATTGCACTCGCAAAGGGCAAGATTCTCAGAATCTTGCCTTTTGCGAGTGCAATTTTGGCATTTGGGATTCACAATCCCAAATGCAAAAATCGCTAATGAGGAATTAGCAAATATGCGAGGATTAGCATTTAAGGAATCTCTATTAGAGATTCCTTAAATGCTATTCATGACACTTGCAAAAATTGCGATTTAGCAAAATTGGGCCGCTATTTACCGAGAGGTCAGACCTCTCGGTAAATAGCAAAAACATAGAAAAATGCTTTTAAAAGCATTTTTCTAAGTTGCATGTTGCACACACACATGTCCTGCGCAACACCTTGGTGCGCAACACCTGTTCAAATGTGCATTTTAGGGGTGCTACAGGGTGTCCTTTGGACACCCCTGGCACCCTTAAAATCGCTATCTGATTTGCGAGTAGCAAATTGCTACTCGCAAATAAGGGATACTCCCCATTCATTCCTATGGGCCTTTTGGCCCATAGGAATGAATGGGGAGTTATTCCTTTTTTTGCGAGTAGCAAATTGCTACTCGCAAATAGAGAACATGTAGGAATCGCTATTGATTTAGCAATTCCTACATGAATGCCGTTTTGCGTGTCCTCAATAGCGAGTCGCTATGATTCGCTATTAGGGCCACGCAAAACGGCCCGTACATGAATCAGGCTGTAAGTCTCAGCACCAAAGCACTTAAGAAGCAAAATTAAGTAATGCGCAACGCATGCGATGTTACCCGATGGTAAACGACATCTCTACCCCCTGCCTCAATGTCTTAGTCTCAGCACCAAATCACTTAAGAAGCAAAATTAAGAAATGCACCCTTTTCAATCTCCTCTCTCAATAGCAGAACATCATCTGTCACCTGGAACAACCTCCGTCACCAACTACAAAACACCAGCAATGTCATCGCATTAAAAAAAAATAGCTTTTCTGAATCTCTTTTTGTTTCCCCGGCAGTTCTAATCACACCCCACCTACTCCTTAGCACATAGGAGCTATCCAGTTATGCAGTGCGGGCTCCACAAATGTTATAAACATCTAAATACATACTTTTAAATCTTCACGATTCGTGTCATTAAAGTCGGGTGATTTAAGTTCATTTTTTAAGGTTAAGGATGAACTCATGTGTTTTAACAACATTATCACCAGGGGTGACAAAATCATTCCTCCTTTGTCAGTCAGGGAAAATTAATTAAGATTGCTCACGAGGGTCATATGGGCATGTCCACCACCAAGAGAAGGTTAAGGGAGTACTATTGGTGGCCTTCTTTAGATGCTGTTGTGGATAGATGGGTCAGGAATTGCGTTTCTTGTTCCAACAGTGACAAGAGTGTGAAACCATTGACCTCCTCGATCACTCCCATTGAGTATGCTGAAGGACCTTGGAGAAGGTTAGGCATTGACATCATTGGTCCTTTAAATTTGCCTGGCTGCAAGGAAGTCTATGGATTAGTTTTAATAGACTATTTTTCGAAATGGCCAGAGGTCAAAATTGTTGAAAGAATCACCTCCAGGCAGGTCATTGACTTTCTTAACAATGTTTTCTGTCGGGAGGGTCTCCCTTCTGAGGTTATATCAGATAATGGAACGCAGTTTACTAGTGTTGAGATTGAAACATTTTTTAAAGATCATGGCATATCTCACAAGAGGGTTTCCAATTATAACCCTCAAGCCAATGGCCAGACCGAGCGCTTTAATAGAGTGGTCAAGGAATCTATTCAGTTAGCGGTCAGGAACGATTTGAATTGGAAAAGAGCATTAAGTGCCACCTTGCTCACATATCGTACATCACCCAATTCGGTGACGGGGTGTTCCCCTTTCGAATTGTTAAGAGGTCGCAAACCTGGATCTAGGTTGCTACCTTGGTGGTTGAAATCCAATGGCCCCAGTGTGTCTGCTTTCAATGCCAAGGAAATGGAAGGACGAATCAAGATTTATCAAGAAAAAATGGGCAAACGTTCTGTGGAAAATGTTTCACGCCACAAGGTCAAAGTTGGCGATTTGGTGCGTGTGAAATTTGGAAGTTCGTCTGTTAGGAATTGGGCTAAGTGGTCGGATCCTGTCAGAGTGCTTGAGGTATTTAGTAAGGCTGTACGTGTTGAAGGGGGGAAAATTTGGAATTTCAGACGTGTCTCTGTTGTTAGATCTGACAAATTGTTGATGGATCCTAGGAAATGTCTTACTCACTCTTATGCTGAGGATAATGTTCAATTGTTTTTGGATGATTTCAATACTGTGCAAAACCCTCAGGTGTCTTTGCCTATGAATTCTGGTGTACCGGTTGTCACCACCCTTGGCCCGCAGGAGATTTTCAATGACTCAGATGGCTTAGTTGATGTCGTTGAATTGGGACCTGTGGTTCAAGATGAGTCTGTGCAAAGAAATGCAGACGTGGTACCCAGAAGGAGTGTGCGTGTCTCGCGGCCACCTGAAAAAATGAAAGATTATGTTTGTTCTTAGTTTTTTTGTGTTTTGGGGGGGGGGGAGGTGTGTTGTATGCTGCTTGCGTGTGTCCCAGCACGCAAGCTTCTAGAATGTGGAATGTTCATATGCTGTTATGGGTCAGTTGGAGCTGGACTGTCCTGTTGGGCAGTTGGTGGTTGTCTAAGCTGTTCCTTATCTACAAATAAACCTATCATATGAAGACTACGCCTTGTGTGGATATTTCATGCATTTACAACAAAATGGAAGAGAAAAGAATGACACACATTTGGGAAATCCGACAAGTTACCCCCTGCATCACACACCCATTTGCGCATCCAGACATCAACATGACTGTAATTCAAAAAATGGGGTTGCTGCACTGTTCCATAAGGAAAAGGAGGGAGGGAAATAGTTAGCTGGCGTGACCAAGAAGGGGAATTAAATGATACCCTGGGGCATCCATTATGTTGGATGTATTTGCCTCACACACCCCGAGGAGTGTCATGCTTCATCATCGGCGGTTGCTCCTCGTCATCCTTAACACTGTATTTTTACATTGTTGTTTTAAACTATCACCCTCACTATCCACGGTCCTTTTCACAGTTCTAGTTATTGTGTGTGCACTTCACTTTGACTTTGCACGCTCAATACACTTGGCATGCGGTGGATGTGTAAAATAACGTTCAATACCACCAGCATGTTAGTAGATTTTCTTCCTGGCAATATTGTGACCTACTTTTTTGTTTAATTACTGTTTCCTTATCCTTTCTATAGGCATAGGAGGATCCACTAAAGGTAACAATACAACACGTATGATACTAGCATGTTGTTGTCTCCACTTTGGTCCTGAAGAATCGCGGTTAATATACCATTAGCGAGAAACATGTTGACCACATGCACAGCTAGTTTCTACTAGGGGTCACACAACATAATAGGCTGACACCTAGGCAACTAGCTTCACCTTTTAACTGTAGCCAGGGGACCCCCAGAATAAAGTCCATTCCAGTACCCCTTGTTACATTTTAGCCGCCTTATCATAGGAATACACTACCCTGCCCACATACCCCCACTTCACCAAAAGGCAGTTGGAAAAAGATCTCCGCCAAAGAGCCCCTCTCTGAGGTGTGCCCGTCGGGGATTGCACCGCCTCCCCGACGAGGAGCAACCGCCGATGATGAAGCATGACACTCCTCGGGGTGTGTGAGGCAAATACATCCAACATAATGGATGCCCCAGGGTATCATTTAATTCCCCTTCTTGGTCACGCCAGCTAACTATTTCCCTCCCTCCTTTTCCTTATGGAACAGTGCAGCAACCCCATTTTTTGAATTGCTTCTCTAGTACTCAGTACGGACACTAAGCTGCTACTGGACCTTCCACCATCTTGAGTGGTTAATAGTGTCCTCTCGCCTCCCCCCCTTTTTTGAAACCCATCAACATGACTGTCCCTTAACATGAAGTGATCTACGGATAACACCTCATTTTATAAGGAGCTGGGACCGCATGACTATACAGAACAATAGTCCATGCATGTATTTGATGACAGATGTACTCACCAAACTCCCTCACATCAACCTGCCAAGGGTATGAGCAAGAGTAGGGGAGGAGTGGCTGCAATGTGTCTGCATGTACTTCCTTTAACTAGGGGACACATTAAAGAAACAACGATTCCATTTGTCGTTGGAGTGGCTTCTCTTTCCCAGCCTGAAACTCTGTGATCCATGCAGAACTACCAAACGTTATCAGTAGACATTCTCCACTGGTTTTACCCAATAAGCACTTGATGCCCAGACCTGTCTGATGATGCGTGTTTGATAGATGGGTACGTTCAACTAAGAGGAAAGTTCATGCTACGTAAATATAGGACAAAGTGAAATTCCCACCCACAGGGATAACCAAAAGCTTCCGTAATATAATTTCTCTTCCTTTGAGCTGAGTATACTTAATTATATTCCCCGTGCTCTTTTCCAGGCTCCATGCAGCCGCATTCAAAAAACATCCCAAGATACACACTGCTCACAATTGAGACCATTTAGGGTTTACGAGCGGGTCAGGCGCCAGATCATGGCCTCGGGCACCCCTGTATTTTAATGAGAATGTCACCGGAGTAATAATACTTTTTACTCCTGAGCCTTGGAGGACTAGCTGTAAGTAATAGTATTATTTCCTGCGGAGCCTTGGAGGACGTGTTGTAAAACGAATGCCGAGGGTAATGGACAACACACATCATAGCTACTGCTCTGTATTTCACTAAATAAAGTGCCATTTATGCCTGACCTGGAACACTTGGGTTTAAGTGTTTCTGGTAATGTAACTCAGTGGGTTGGGTGCTTTAGTTGGGCAGGCACAGGTTCAAAATCTGATCGTATTTACATTCCTTCAATGGCTCAGTAGACAAGTGGAGTACCAATATGTTGGGGTTGTGCAGCACTTTGAGTCTGCAAACTTGCGGCAGGAAGTGGTGTTTAAATTATCATTCCAATCATATTTTACTCAAAAGCTGATTATTGTGTGTAATTTTTTTATCTTTTAGTAACCATTATCAGCTTCACTACAATGTTCAATTGCTGGAGATCAACAACACCTGCTGCTAGACAGCAAAAAATCTAACTTTTATTTAGAGCCAAAACTTTATTTGTCTGGCATTTTTCTCTCTTTTCGAAGCATGTCGGTCACACTTTGTATGTCTTCACCGCAGGTCAGGTGATCATAACTGCTGTGGGATCCAAGCTGGTGTAGATAGGAAACCCTTTCGCTTCCTCGCTCTCTTGTTTAATGTCCGCATTGCTATCATTCCAAGCTGTACTGCTCTTCTACGTCACTTGTGATGCACTACTGCATAGGACTACGATAGCTTCGATATTAAAACACTAATCAGCATAAACCAATGAATTTAGGACATGAAAGAACATATAAAACAGGCACGGAAGATTTCAAACAATAATCAGTTGCACGGCCCGCGCAGCTTTTTCTGACCTCTTCTCCCTGAAACCAGTGCTTAATTCGTGCCGGTGGTTGCACATGGTGTGCACTGGTAGACAGTTTTTTGGCACCATGACTTTATTTTCGTCTTCCTCTTCCGACTTTGACTGAAGGGCATACAAGAGAGAAATAAGGGGGAAGACGGAACGAGAAAAACAGTGGCAAAGAGAAAAATCATGTTTGTACAAAAATGTACAAGGGTGAGTTAAAAAGAAAAGAGGTCTAAGGGGACGGAAGAAAGAAACATTAGGTGGAACTGTCTCTAGGTAAACTTGTTATTCAACAAGCCTGGCTTTCGGTGGCACAGGGGGCGGTTTGCTAAGAAAATGGTTGGACCCCCCTGAACTTATTTTATTTCTTTGTTAATCATTTATTTATTACCAATTGGGCACGGTTTTACACAAGCTGCTAGGATTGCCTAGTTTCTGACCAGTCAACAGAAACAAAATCCTATACCAAGGACGCCAAGACCTTGGCAGTCATAGCATGATACCTAATCTGTATATGACCATAATGCATTCTGCTGTGCATAGTGGACCTCACGGGCTATGATGAACATATGTAATGAATTCCTTGTTCAGTTTAGAATTGCAACATGTGATTGTGAAAGAGGTGGCAGGAGCTATTCCACCTTACCGATTGCAAAGTCCACAGGGTCACGTTGTAATGTGTCGCGATGTAAAGTTGGCGATGGAACACGCTAGCCAATTACATGGCCTCATTTGCGACGCAACAACGTTCGATGAAAAAAGTGCCGCTGTGATCGCCGTTGCGATGTGAATGCCGCGATGTCAACGCCCGCAAAATAACTGTCGGCGATGGATCGTCATACAACCCTTCAGCCTCTCAATCATGGCCTATCATAAACACTGTTTCAAAAGGACCACGATTGAGTACTTTAGAGCTGAGCCTAAGGGGACTCCTGTTTTTCGTTTTTTTTTTACCAGTGCCTTCCAGTGGGTCAAGTATTCACCCAACCAGTTTTGTTTGCCACTGGCCACCACTGAAAGTGAGAGAGCATAATCTTTGAAATGTATAAAATGATATTGCTTCTTTACCCTATGACCTTTGCAAGTGCTACTGCCATTCCCTGGTACGAGTGTGTGAGATCCAATATCTCTTCTTATATCTTTCCTCTGTTTTGACTTCTGAGGTGTCATAGTCTCATACCTCAGTGATAAGGTACTGGGGTGGTAGTGGGGTCATCTTTGCTTCATACCACTGAGTCCTCACCTCTTAATAACAGTGTGAGAAAGTGAATTATTTATTGGGGTGGATCGTATCCATTATGAACACTTTTTTTATTGGCATTTCAACAAATGCAGCAATACAGCATGATATTGACACTGAATCAGTATCCTGGTCTACATTTACTAGCCCTCGCTACAGCACTCATAGTGCAAACAGGAGCAAGCGATCTCCCAAGGGGATGGGATTATGGTTGCACTTTCAGGAGGTCTAGTTGCCATATGATAAAAATACTAAGCATACTAACTTCAAACTATAACCCTGTCCATGCATTCCTAAGGGCCTGATTAGAGTTTGGCAGACTGGGGTACTCAATCACAAACATGACGGATATCCTGTCCACTGTATTACAAGTCCATTATATCCAATGGCACTTATATTATGGCAGACGGTATATCCGTAAGGTTTGTGATAGAGTAACCTGTCCGCCAAACTCTAAATCAGGCCCTAAGTCTCATCATAAAGTGTGTGGGTAAAATCAGTTGTGGAAAAGTGAAGAGGGTCAAACCCCCACTCCCCCCCAGGTTAAGTGATGCGGTGGGGGAAAGAAAAAATGGAGGCACATCAGGACCAGGGTAGCCCGCTCAGAACATCCCTCGTCTCATGGCAAATCTTGCCTACAGGGTCTAAGCACCCTTGTCCATATCAGGCGCCAGATCATCGCTGTGGGCAGGACTTGACCCCCACAGTCTGCCCCTCATTATGGCCCTCTGCCGAGTAAACAACAGTCCCAGGGGAATCCCATTCATCAACCACTTCCCTCCAGAGAGGTGCAATAGGTTTGTGTCAGACACCCTTGCTTCCTCACTCTGCAACGCCCAAGTCAGCTGCCCAGCGAGCCATAAGGGAATCCAGCGGATTCTTACCAGCCCATTTAGAGCCTCATAGAACCACGAGACTAGGTGAGTGCCCGTTCCCAGTGTCAAGAGTAGCTGAAGGACCGCATGTGTGGTTAGTTCTGCTGCCATAGTTCCTCACAGGTTCCGTAAGGCATGTGTAAGCGCTTTGTAGTTAAGAAATTGTCATCTGGCAGGCTAGTCTGCTCAACCAGGTCTCTAAAGGGCATTAGGACATTCATCTGAAATCAGTCTCCCAGGGACACCAATTCCACCTTTGTCCAAGAGTTCCATTGCCCTGCAGTAAAGAATGTCAATGGGTTGCCGTGAGGGAGGCTGACCAATGATAGTTAAGGGCCATAAGGTGATGCAGTACCAGTACCCCACAGCCCACGTCACCAGTATGACAGATTAGTAGACAAAAGGATACCTGGGCGGAGAAGACACACTGCTGGGCGCATCAGCTTTGCCTGCAGCAGCTCCTGGTTGGGTTCAGCACCCAACTGTCCCAGATCCAAAAGCCTGTTCCATCAAGCCATTGTGTGATCCACTGAAGCTGGACTGCAAGAAAGTACAATTAAAAATCTGGCACTCCCAGGCCACCCTCAAGTGAGGGTTGGCCAAGGGCACCTAATGCAACCCTCTGAAGTCCACTAGCTCAACTTAATCCTGCAGAAGTGCGTTGAGCCTCAGATACCAAGTCACTGGAATTCTCACAAGGAATTTTACGAAAAAATAAAGAAGCCTTGGGAGCATGATCATTTTAGAGAGTGCAATACATGCCATAGTTGGTAACTTGAGGGAGTACCGAAAGGAGATATTGGTTTTCAGGGACCGGGTGCCCCACCCCCAGATTTCCCCCTCAGAGATCCTCCAGATTATGGAAGACCTGGATACCTAGGTATTTAAAAGTTTGCGGAGCCCAAAGTATGTCTGGTGGGCAATAAGTAGAGCGGCATGATCCAGTAACCACCAGAAACACATGTTTTGCTTCAGTTTACCCGTGCACCTTCTGCATTCCTCAAAGAGCCACAGGGCCTGCGGAATATCACTGCCCCATCCTAGAGGTAAATAACAGATCATCTGTGTTTAGTGAAATGACATGGATCGACCAATCTAGTGTAATTCCCCAATCTATTCCCTCTATTTGGAACCTTTCTGCAAGCGGCTCGATTGTCCGGGCAAATAAGAGGGATGACAGGGGCAACCCTGTCTGGTGCCCCTAAATATTTTGTAGGCTTCTGAAATCATTGGCCCTGTTTTAAACTTAGGCATTGACTGGGTGTAGATTAGTCTGACGCATCTTACCCAGTTTGTGCCTAGTTCCATGTTATATATAGTGGTCTCCAAGAAGTCCCACCGCACTGTTGAAGCCTTCTCTAGGTTCACCAAAACAATCACTATGGGTGGCTGATCTTAGGCATACATGATCAAGTATGCCCATACTTGTTTCTGTTACGCAGGTTGTGAGAGGTATTATGAGTTGGTATGAATCCATTTTGGTCTCCATGAATCAGGGCCTGCATATGGGGTAACAACCAGGATGCTAATTTTTGCTGAGTATTTTGAAATCGGAGTTCAGCATAGAGAGAGGTCGAAAGTCTGAGGGCGCTACATCCTGTGAGATGAATTTGGGCAGGGACAACACCAATGCCCCCCTCATCTTTGCAGGGAGGATTCCTATCTCATTAGCTTCCATATACATTCCACTAATTTAGGCACCAGCTCACATGCAAACACCTTGTAAAATTCCAAAGGGGAGTTCATCTGCACCAGGCATCTTACCTGTCGCCATCGTCTTGATGCCATTTCTGACTTCTGCATCTGGCACTGGAGCGCCAAGCAGTTCTTGTTCCATCTGTGTGAGGGTACTAAGTGGCAGTCTCTCCAGGAAGGAGTCCAAAACTGTCTGGAGGCCTATCTCCGGTAGGAGATAGAAGGACATGCAATAAGACCTGAATGCCTTGTTAATATGGTTTAGTGAGAAAATGACTGTCCCCTCTGCCGACACTAGGCGGGTGCTAGGGGTTCCCACAGTCTCCAAATGAACCAACCAGGCAAGATGCAATCCTAATTTCCCCTCCTCTTTATGTACCCGATTTAAGTTGTTTTTATAATCATGGCATCAAAGCCGTTTCATAGCCGAGATTTACAGTTCGCATCTCTCCAGCAACCATGGAAGGGTTCCCGGGCTCCCACCTTGCTCATTGTTCCACACATGGAGATCCTCCTCCATCTTCTGGAGGTCTCTTTCTAAATCTTTTCAAATACCCACTTATTGCCCCAGGCTGCACCCTCTCATCACAGCCTTAAAAGTCTCCCATTCTATGCCACAACTTGATGCCGATCCCAAGTTAGTGGCAAAGTATTCTACGATCCCTTCCACTAGAGAGTCTGTAAATACGTCATCCTGAACGTATGTTGAGCGTAGCTGTCATGATGGTATGAATGGGCGTTTCTTCACTGGATGTAATGTCAAAAGGAGAGGACCATGGTCTGACACTGCCCAAATATTCTGTGTGCATTATACAACTATTAACGGACAAGGAACATATGAAGCGATCAATCCTTGTTTGGTATAAGCCACAGCAGAAGGAATAGTCCCTGTCTGTGGGATGTTGAGTGCGCCTGATGTCCTCTATGTCCCACTGTGTATTCCAAGAGGTGAAACCAGCAACTGCTCTATGGGTTGTAGCCACTGGGAGTGGAGGAGTCAATTGGTCCAAGGATGTCTCATGAACACAATTAAAATTGCCTACAATGAGGCATGGCCCACTGCCATTTCTGTCAATCACAACAACAGGGTGTGAAGGAACGAGGCCTCATGATTTGGGGCATTGACACTGCCCAGCACCAGATGTTTGCCACAAAGTCACCCCTCCACCAAGACAAATCCTCCCTCCTTGTCTATGTCAGTTGTGGTTGCCTCAAAGGGAACTCCCAGCCATACCCAGAGCAGTGCTAGGGTGAAGCTATCCCCGACACCGCCGGTGGAGGTGGTAAGCTTCAACAAGCGTGAGGTGTGATTCCTATAGTAGGGCAATATCCACCCCCCAGGGGTTTGTGTCATTTGGTTGCAGAACCCAGACCAGGTATGTTCAATGTCATCAGTTTGTAGTTGTTTAGGTTGTTAGTCATAGTGAAAGCAACATAGCAATCTAGAAAAAAGGACCTTTCCCCAATCAATTTCCCACACCCGGCAACCCCAGTATATAGCAACATCAGACCGGAGATGGAGACGGCATAGGACAATAATAAAAAACAAACATTCCAACTCCCCATCCCACCCATACCATACAAGTCAATACGTTAATTACAGTTAGTATTCTGTCTCCAAAAACCACAAAGCGGCAATAAGAGGAAAAGGCAAAAGCAGTTCTCCAATGCGCGGCTGCCTCGACACAAGTAGTAGAGGAAATTCTGACTTGATGTGACCAGTGTATCGAGGTAAAAGAGTGGCACTAATCAAAATTATCTGAAGTTGGGGGAGTCGTTGTGGGAGCTGAACATCCTCAATATGAAGCAAGTTTGAGTCGGAGGCGTCCTCCTGGTGGTCCGAGCTACAGATAATCTATATGTAGGAAATTACTAACTCAGTCAGCAACGCAGCAGCTTGCAGTGCTGCCACTCACCCAATTTCCGATTGCATCTGGGTGGGTTTTGAGAATAGTCCTGCTCACAAGCATCCTCTAGACATGTGCCGGCGGCATAGGGGCGCCACTCCTTCAGGTGCATGTTTTTTGTCAGACCCGGAACGATACGTTTCCAACCAGGCCCAACTCTTATCCGGATTCAGGCAGAATTGAGAGTGGCCATCTAATATTATTTTCAATTTAGCAGGGAATATCAGAGTACCGAAAGGGGCTTGTTTGGCTTGCATCCCCACTATAAAGTCTGGGAACAATGTCACCTGACCATTCCTCAGCCAGATAGGGCCTGCCTCACATGCCTACTGCATCAGCACATCTGTCTTTGTAGTGCGGTAGCATAGCAATTATAGGTTCAAGTGGGCGTCCCTGGGCTAGCAGTCGGGCTGGCAGTTGGTGCCCTTTTTCCAGATCGAAAAAGGGTGTGAGCTGGGTTGGGGCCACCATTGTCTTCCACCACGGCTCCAAGTAGTCCACCATGTCTGACCCTTCAGTTCACTCTGGAACACTTATTATTCGCACATTGTTCCGTCTACTGCCCCCCTCTGAATCTTCTGTCGGATGTTCCTGTCACTGTACTGGAAATGTGAGATGCGTAACTTGAGTTTTCATGGTTTGGTGCGACGGATGTAGGTCTGCCAGCGCAGCTTCATTGTTTTTCATGCTGGTAGTGAACTTGTGATGGTCTGAATGGAGCAGGTCCAGTTCAACTGACACCTTCCTTATTTCCCATTGGAGGGTGGATTCTTCATTGGCCCCTAGTGTCTTGTGCAGAGTGCCCTGCAAGCTGTTTGGAGAGGGGTCCTGCAGTGTTTCTGAGTCAGACATATCCAGCTGAGAATCTGGTGGTATTAGGCGCGATACCTGGGATTTTGCTTTCACTTTTCCAATGGTGACCACCAATCACCCCCACAGGGGTCTGGAACTTGGTCCAACTTGGTCACAACTGCAGTAGATAATTGAGGACTTCCTCAAGTAGGCTACTCAACACCGTTCCTCACTGCCGTGCAACCATGTAGTGCAACTCACTTAAGGAGAAGGCAGCCACTTGCCACCAACGTTAGCTACCCCCTATCGGCCAACAGTCCCAGCTGTTTCTTGAGTGCGTCCAACCATCACCGGGGTGGGTATGTACTGTTTTAGGATGAGTTTGTTCTTCTTTGGGATGCCTCACCTAGATGCGTCATGCATCCCCAAGCAGCACCCTATGCGCCGGATGTATGACGGTACAACACGTACCGTCACAACGCGTGCTGTTACAACGCATCCCTTACAACGCAAGTCGTTACCACGACTTGCGTTGGGGGCGCGGATGTCGAATAGTATAATTTACTATTCTAACACCAGTCCCCGTGGACACTAGGGAAGGTGTTGGAATAGTAAATTTACTATTTGTAATCTTCTAGCGCCCTCCAGCGCAAGTCGTGGTAACGACTTGCGTTGTTACGGACACGTCGTAACAGCACCGCGGGGAAACATCTGCGTTGTAACGGATGTTTCCCTCTGCGCCACAGTGGAGTCAAGGCTCGCTAGATAAGAGCATCCTCCTGCGAGGCCCACCATTTGTGAGCGGCAGCTCTCCTCTTATGCCTCTTTACACTCCTAGGCCTCACGTCATGGTAGGCCTCTAATGAGGTATATTCCTCCCAGGCCTCTTCTTGCCCCTAGTCCTCTTTTTGTGCTCTTCATGCTAGGACTCACATGCATAGTTCCCCTACTTTCGATTCTATTCAGTATAATATATCATCATGATGAGGCCCAGCAGTCCTAATATGCATCTATCCAGTGCCAACAGCCTGGAATGTTTAGCCCCAGATAGTGCCCTCTGGTGTCTCCAAGCCAGCACCCAAGATGCCCCCCCGCCGTAGAAGGGCCCTAAAAAATAGTGCAATAAAGCTGATGTTTATGGGTATCTGAGGTCATATTCTTAGGTACAGGAGCAACTCAAAGAAGCAGGAAAATGTCCCATTAGAGCCACATACAAGCTTCACCCCCCCATGCACAGCACTAGGAGCACGACTGGGGGTAGGCCATCTCCTCCATGCACCAGTCCCCATCGTGGGCCAATCGCCCTTCTCACATACAACGCCCCCAGCAGTATCCACGCAGCACTCACCATTTCATGTCAGGTTTCTATGTAGCGCTCTCAAGCTACCACTTTAAGGCACCTTGATGTACATATCACTTTGGGCCATATATATAAAAACCGGAATTTGCGATTCTCAAATTGTGATTATCTGCGAATTGCATTTTGAGAATCACAAAACCCGATGTAAATAAAAGTTTGCTAATATTTAGCGACTCCCTAAAATTCGCCAAAAATAAAAGCGAATACCTAAATTGCGATTCCTTAATTGCGAAATAATAAGGAATCGCAAATCTGCTAATCGGAAATTCAGGGGCAGCTTTATGACATCACAACCAGGAAGTGTGACTGTCCATGCTGCACCTGATTGCCAGAAGCAGAGTGAGAGGCTGGAGGAGAAATGAGACACTTGTGCACTGCTACTGGGTGAGGAGACATGGACACTCAGGACAAGCAGCAGGTGGAAAATGCCAGGAAAAGAAAACAGAAGTTCTCTGAAAGGGAGCAGGAGATTCTCATACAAGAAATGGTGGTGAGCTATGAGCTCCTGTTTGGCAAACAATCTCTGTGTGTGCCAGAGGCAAGACAAAGGAAAATCTGGGCAGACATACAGGAGAAGGTGAACTCCATCAGCGTGACCCACCGCACCGTAAAAGACCTCAGGAAACGGTGGTATGATATGTGCAAGTGATCCAAAGAAAAGGCTGCTGCAAGGCTGGCTGAGGCGAGAAATACCGGTGGTAGGACATCCACTACTACTGATTCCACGCCTTTGGAGGAGTTGGTTGAGGGCACCCTGCTGCCTGAGAGTGTGAGTGGCGTGGCTGACCTGGACAGCTCTGAACCCCAAAACACCAGACAAGGTAAGACGCATGCTATCACTCCCCTGATACATCACCACATCACCCACACACCATGGGAAGACCCAGGCACCAAACATGAATGCATCTCAAGTGCATGCACACAAGCACACCGAGCAATGCATTATGGGAAATGTAGTCACATGCACCAACCAGTGGAGCAGTGACACCCAGCAAGGTACAATCAGAATGTGTGTATCAGGAAAGGCAAAATACAGACAGATAGGACCCATATGCCTCCAAAATGGAACATTTATTGCATAACAAATGCGAGGCAGGACACCAAATTAATGTGTGCATTTACATTCACAGCACCACCAGAAACACAGGAACCTATGGCAGGAGGGGAGGATGCATCACACACTAAAGAACAGGTAGGGCAAGAGGAGCAGGAGGAAGGCAGCCCAGTAATCCCGGGGACACGCAGACGGCGCCTCGTAGTACCACCGCTGCCACCACTGGAGGTAGATCCCTCAGCTCACCAAGAGGATGATGGGCAATCTAGCAGGAGCACCATCACTCCACCCATCCCACAGGACAGACGTCAGGGGAGAGCAACCGATGCCTCAGGGAAGGGCAGTGGGCATCCTTAGTGAGGGGCAACGAGCCGTGCACTCAGACAGTGAAGAGCCATTAGTGGCACATGGCAATGGGTGCGGTAACCCATTGCACACTGACTCATGTTTGGAAAAAGATTTACACTGTGTCGCTCGCAAGCCGTGGACACTGAGGAGACTCTTGCCCTGCTTTCTCTGGGATATTTAATCGCTGTTTAAAGGAGAACCTTGTCCTGTGCTTTCCCGGGGCTGCGAACTCAGCAAGCTTACCACTTTGGACCAGTTGCCCGTGGAGAGAGAGGACGGGTGCGGGATTGCGAGGCCCAGCATTCTGAGCGGCCTGTCACTCGCCGCAGCAGGAGCCTCTTCCCGCCTCCCATTAGCACCTTATTTCGGCTAGCGGCCCCCGCTCCGCGGGAGCCGCTCGCAAGCCGTGGACACTGAGGAGACTCTTGCCCTGCTTTCTCTGGGATATTTAATCGCTGTTTAAAGGAGAACCTTGTCCTCTGCTTTCCCGGGGCTGCAAACTCAGCAAGCTTACCACTTTGGACCTGTTGCCCGTGGAGAGAGAGGACGGGTGCGGGACTGCGAGGCCCAGCATTCTGAGCGGTCTGTCACTCGCCGCAGTTGGAGCCTCTTCCCGCCTCCCATTAGCACCTTATTACGGCTCGCGGCCCCCGCTCCGCGGGAGCCGCTCGCAAGCCGTAGACACTGAGGAGACTCTTGCCCTGCTTTCTCTGGGATATTTAATCGCTGTTTAAAGGAGAACCTTGTCCTGTGCTTTCCCGGGGCTGCGAACTCAGCAAGCTTACCTCTTTGGACCTGTTGCCCGTGGAGAGAGAGGACGGGTGCGGGACTGCGAGGCCCAGCATTCTGAGCGGCCTGTCACTCGCCGCAGCTGGAGCCTCTTCCCGCCCCGACTCCCATTAGCACCTTATTACGGCTCGCGGCCCCCGCTCGCAAGCCGTGGACACTGAGGAGACTCTTGCCCTGCTTTCTCTGGGATATTTAATCGCTGTTTAAAGGAGAACCTTGTCCTGTGCTTTCCCGGGGCTGCGAGCTCAGCAAGCTTACCACTTTGGACCTGTTGCCCGTGGAGAGAGAGGACGGGTGCGGGACTGCGAGGCCCAGCATTCTGAGCGGCCTGTCACTCGCCGCAGCTGGAGCCTCTTCCCGCCCCGCCTCCCATTAGCACCTTATTACGGCTCGCGGCCCCCGCTCCACGGGAGCCGCTCGCAAGCCGTGGACACTATGGAGACTATTGCCCTGCTTTCTCTGGGATATTTAATCGCTGTTTAAAGGAGAACCTTGTCCTGTGCTTTCCCGGGGCTGCGAACTCAGCAAGCTTACCACTTTGGACCTGTTGCCCTTGGAGAGAGAGGACGGGTGGGGGACTGCGAGGCCCAGCATTCTGAGCGGCCTGTCACTCTCCGCAGCTGGAGCCTCTTCCCGCCCCGCCTCCCATTAGCACCTTATTACGGCTCGCGGCCCCCGCTCCACGGGAGCCGCTCGCAAGCCGTGGACACTGAGGAGACTCTTGCCCTGCTTTCTCTGGGATATTTAATCGCTGTTTAAAGGAGAACCTTGTCCTGTGCTTTCCCGGGGCTGCGAACTCAGCAAGCTTACCACTTTGGACCTGTTGCCCGTGAAAAGAGAGGACGGGTGCGGGACTGCGAGGCCCAGCATTCTGAGCGGCCTGTCACTCGCCGCAGCTGGAGCCTCTTCCCGCCCCCGCCTCCTCCTATTTAGCCCCTCCCACTACCGCGCAAGCGGGTCGCGCGCGGGACGAAGACCGGGGCGAAGCCCGGGACAAGGGCGGGCCCGTTGTAGCCCGTTAGAGACCGTGTAAGGCCGGGCCGGGCCTCCCCTCTAACTCCTGAGCCCGAGTTGGACTGATCGTATGTGCACGCATTATATTATATTTTATTGTTTTATTGTTATATTGGGTTTTTGCTTTTAATATTTTTTGTTTGACATTTGATAATTATGTGCACCCGAGGGAGTAGAAGTAAAACGGCAGCGGGGGGGGGCACTACAAACAGGCACTCTGGATAACTTCATAATAAGGGCAAACACCTTTATAGAACAAGAAATTTCATCAATGGAGCGCAGAGTATCTCAAGACCGTGCCCTGGCAAAAAGATCATCTATGGGCCACTTTGCAACAGCTAAAACCCCCGACCAACCAAAGGGCGTGGTCCCTTTGAAAGCCCCTGTAGTAACCCATGCTGATATACATGTTCACAGACAGAGTTTGCCTGGCACGGTAGATCTATCAGTATCTCATCTATCATTAGAATCTCAATTAAGTACAGACCTAGAAAAAACTCCAGATATAGCTGCTATTACTTCACCTGATGAACTGAGTGCTAGTCAGCTGAAGGGTAAGAAGGAGGGAGCTATCCCTAAAAAACTTAAGCCAAACAAAGTAAGGGGTAAATAATCGAAAAAGACTTGCGGGGATTCTGTTTTAATCCTGGATATAGAGCACGATGCCTCTCTTAATGTCCCACAAAAAAAGGCCCAGATTAGAGCGAATGCAGAGGCCCCGGAAAATCTGTATAGGATTAGTGTCAGGGATGACGAGGTCAATATTTCACTCCTACCCAGGATAGCTGAACTCTTCAAACTATATCCTACGCCCATTGAGTTAAGACTAGCCCACATAGAAAAACAGCTAGGTGACTTATGCGCTGTACCCAAAAAACAAAACCTACAGGGGGTTAAAAAAATAGGGGGTAACAAATCTAACACCAATAAACCTGTAAATCAGGCTATTAAAACACCACCAACATTAGTGACCAACCCAAAACCTAAGTTGGTCTTGGCCCCCGAGAAGTCAGTTGCAGCAAAAATTAAAACCTGTGCCACCCCCCCCTCGAGAGGGGCAGACTTCACGTAGGGCTCACACCACGAAAGTAAAATAAGAATAAGAATGATGGAGGATCACTTAAGAGAAGAGCGGTGAACCTACCCCCGAGGCAAGTCCCTACGTCGTGGTTATGACGGGGGTCCCTGAATTGGGTGAAGGCGATGAGGAAGCTAACTGGTCATTAAAAAACAAGGTCCAACATTGGCTTAACTCAAATCGGCCCTTACCCCTAACCAGACAAGCAGGATCCTGACGGCGCGCATGGTAACATGGGTGGGACATGAGAGGAAATCCGTTCAAGGAGATTGTGTCTTGATTAATTTTGCGGATCCTCACACGGCTGATCATGTTTGCGCATGGAATACTCAGGATAGATATGAGGGAATTGCAACTAGACGACTTTCCTTCTTTTATCCCCCTAGGGGTGGACCAACACATGAATGGGACATTGATAGAAATTGGCATATGGTAGGGCATCGGGAGCGGGGTGGAGATTGGGGGATGTGGGAGGCACACCGCCCTAGGGATCCAGCTTACAGGGATAATTGGGGTGGATTCCCAACTGTAAATAGATTCAGTTGCCTGGAGATGGTTGACTGACGGCTAAATCATACTAGTTTATTAGAGGGTGAGAGGTTGGATCCTGTAGTTTTAAGGGGGGCTGGAAGTGGGCTAGGTGGGTCTATAAATGGTGTTTTTGTAGTATTAGATGTCCAGGAGGCTGAGGGAGAAAGTGTGGTCCATACCACTCGTGGTCCGGCACCCAAAGGAACAGACAGCACCGCTGAATTAGGGTTAATTCCCATAAATGATGATAGCGAAGTAAATATTTTGAATATGATTGGTCAGACTTGCCCAGTTGTAGTAAAGGAGGTTGTGGGAGAACCTGTAGGGGGTGGCTTAGTAACGTCATCCCAGCTGGATGGTATCCGAGATGTAATCCGTCCAGTATCAAAAATTGTTGCCCCATTGTACAATCACGGAGACAGACTGGTCTTGTTATCTTGGAATATAGCGGGTCTGGCTAGTAAAGTGAAGGATCCAGACTTCCTGGCATTCATAGACAATTTCGATGTAATTTGTCTACAGGAATGCTGGGAATTATCCGAGATACATCTCAATGGTTTTCGCACTTTTTTCACGCCAGCGCAGCACTCTAGCAGGGGTAGGCCCTCAGGCGGATTATGTACTTTTATATCTAACACTGCAAATGTGACAGTTAAATGTCCACCTGATAAGGGCAATCATCACTTTTATCAGACATTAACACTCATGATGGGAGGAAAACACTATATCAATCTGATCAACTTTTATAATAATATTCCAGGGGAAGATCGGATTAGGATAATGGACGACCTAAAAGCAGATGTGAGTAGGGGAACTGGCCCTGAACAAGAGGGTAGGTGTACCTTAGTGATAGGAGATTTCAATTGTCACCTTTGCCCTCTCAGTAATCATGACATCCGCGGCATGGTTAATTTGAAGGGAGATCCCTGTACTCACTTTGAACATTCCCCGTTTGGAATCTATTGAATAGCTTGCTATTTGATTATGATTTAGGTTTTGTAAATGAGCTCTGTAACCCCCAGGTTGAGTTTTTACCAACTTTTATTGGGAGGGGCTCGAACTCAGTGATTGATTTTATGTTGATCACTACACGTCATCACTGTAATGTCCGTTCATTCAATACAGAGAACATTGCTCTTAGTGATCACTTGCCAATCTCCGCAACTTTCAGTAGGGTAGGGGGATGAGCCAAAAGATCCAATGTTATTGAAAATCTACACAGTCATGGGATCTACCTAAGTCGAACAAATGGCTATGCAATAAAATGGAGCAAGGTTGACCCTCTAGGTTTTCTGCAAAATTTGGTAACTGAGCATTTACAAGATTTTATGGTCTGCCTTGCGGAAAATCCAAATTTCGTAGAGGTCGCGGCAGCTTTTCAAAACATTAGCGCACAAACCCGCAGCAAATTAACAGGGATTGCTCGGGGGGGGGTAGTCGCAAAGCGAAGGGTTGGTTTAGTTCTGCTTGTAGTAAGGCGCACACCCTTCTTAAAAGAACTTTAAAAGCAGTGCCAAAAATCCCCCTAGAAATAAAGTCTGCTGGAGCAATTTATAAACTTGCCCTCCAAAAGCGCAAAAAAGAACTGAAAGAGGCGGCATGGGGAGATCTACTTAAGGCGTGCACACTAAGAGATAATACTGCATTTTGGAGAGCAGTAAACGCTCCTTTCTTTCTGGACAGAAGTTGTGATGTAATGGAGATCGCCATAGAGGAGACGATCTGGGTCAGGCATTTCACCGAACTCTACAAATTAGACAACATTGTCAGAATAGGTAGGACTAATACAAATGAGCATGTAACATCTGACTCTACTTCCCGTGAATTATTTCCCCTAGAAATATTTTTTCCCTAGCAGAGGTGGAACTGGCCATTGTAGAAAGTTCTAACAGTAAGGCCCCAGGACCGGATGGGATTCCCATTGATATTTATAAGGAAAACACCTCTCTATAGGCACAGCTCCTGACAAATGTGTTAAACAGCTATAACAAAGTTGGATTTCCGTCCACTTGGCAGGATGCGATAGTAGTGCCAATATTCAAAAAGGGCGATCGAAATGATCCCAAATGCTACAGGCCCATTTCACTGCTTGACTCCCTTATGAAGGTGGCAGGTCGAGTTATATTAAACAGACTACAGGGAGGGGCCAAGGATAAAGGCATTTTATCTAAATTTCAATATGGGTTTAAGTCCGGTCTTGGTACTGTTGAACAAGGACTTAACTTGGCATTGTTGATAGGGAAATATAAGACCGCAAAAAAGGGAAACCTATTTATGACATTTGTTGATCTTAGTTCAGCATTTGACTGTCTAAATCACGATGTCTTGTGGGATACCCTGTCACGGCTTGGAGTGGATGCAAATATTCGATATTTTATCATGGAACTATATAGAGGGGCAGGGTTACGGTAAAAAAGGCGAATGCTCAGATAAGTTCCCAATAATGAAGGGCATTTTTTTAACCTTTATATTAACAGTGTAGCAGATCACTTAACACATCTGGCCGTGGACTTTCCTCAAATTGATGGCACGGCGGCGCCTATTTTACTTTACGCAGATGATGCGGTTATTATGTCAAGAACTCAAGTAGGTCTCCAGAAGGCGCTATCTAGTGTCTCAGCATACATGGTTTCTAGGGGCCTAAAAATAAACATAGGGAAAATCTACACTATGTGCTGCTCATCTAAAAATAAGGTCTCTTGCTACACATTTTTAGAGCAGTCAAAGATAGAAATGACAAATACCTTTTCATATTTGGGGGTTGTTTTTAATAGTAATTGTTCATGGACTACAGCCATTACTACCAGATGCTTAGCCTTTTCGCGAGCCATCGGGGCATTAATGCAGTGTGCAAACAAGCTGGGCGGCAGGCCTGTACGCATTTTGCTTGAAATATATAAAGCTAAGTGCGTTTCGACCACCATATATGGGGCTGTTATCTGGGGTATCTCAGATTGCCAGGAAATACAGGTGAAGGAAAATGGATTTCTTAAATATTTGTTAGCTGTTCCTAGGTCTACCCCAACCTATGCCTGCCATAAGGAACTGGATTTTATTTATATTACTGATATAATTAGGATCAGTCCAGTACTGCTCTGGTATAAAATATGGACCTCCACAGAAACTGATCTTAACAAGGCAATCATCACAGATTGCATGAGGCTTGTGGGGTCAAAAAATATAAAGTGTCTTTCCTATGTGCAGGATTTTTTAACAAATATAGGGCATCCAGAATTTTATCACACGCCCATATTAATAACTTCCATTTCCAAAAAGACCCTCAAAGAAAAATGTACTTCCTTCTTGGCCGATCAACGCTGGTATGTCGAGGGTAAGAAGGCTTCAGTTCTTCTTCACCATTCATTATTGCAGGAATCCGGTCTACGCCTTTATTTGGGCCCCGAGTGGGGCAGCTATGATAGAATGTTATTGGCACGGTTGAGACTGGGCATCTTTTTCAGGATGGTTACCTTTCCTGACACAAATGATTGGTCTAAAAATCTAAGTAATTGCCCATGTGATGATTGTTCTGCACAGTCTACTATTCATTGTGTTCTTTTTTGCAAATTTTATGGGTGGGGGAGGAGAAGATACCTAACTCCATTATTAAAGCACTGGGGTTTAACCGCATGCGTGCGGGCGGAATTCCGCCCGTACGCTGGGTTTTTTTAAATCGCACTTTACGTGACGAGCTGGGCTCGTCATGAGCGTGCGAGGAGGCTACGCCATGACGAGCCCAGCTCGTCATGAGCGTCGAAGGGGTTAAGGCAGTGTAGACCAGCGCTTTTTAAGATTCTCCTACTCCAGGATGAAATAACCATTATTACTGTAACAAAGTTCTTAAAATTCATCATTCGATGTAGAACTTCAATGAGCCAATGAATTGGGAACTGCACTATGCACTTTTTGTAAATAGTCTGAAAATGAATGGATGTAGTGGAACTGAAATTGTTTATTTTAAATCAAAATGTTAATCTTAAAAATTTGATGTTTTTTTACATGTGCTTTTATGGTTTTTATGGAATCAAATAAAGCTATCTTTGACTTGACACTGTGTGTTTAACATGTGCAATACATTTGGACTCACATAGTGTGCACGTCAGACTTTGTGAGGGAAACTTTCCTGCACTGAAGGAAATAAAAACACATTTATGCACCAATCTGTAGGATTGTGTCATCATTACTCACCTAGAAATAGTTCTGTGTAATGTCATCTCGCCTCTAGCGGCCGGCAGCTGAACCAACACCACCGGCTGGCCTGCATCTTGGAGCAGGCTCCTCCTCATCTGATGAGACTGAATCTGTGACCTCCACTGGGGTGCCTTTCCTGGTGGCGACGTTGTGTAGCATTAAGTGATAGGGGTTTGTGCCACGCACACCTTTATTTTAAAAAAAACTAAAACTGAGTGTTTAAAATTTAAACCATATGTTTAGTAGGAGCGTGCTGGGAGGGAAAGAGGTAGCTAACCTCGAAATCATGGACACCCAAAATAAAGGAAGTGTACCTAATCACTTGGCCCTGCCCACACTGCTAGTTGCAAACCATAGTTTGATCTATTAATTCTCACAAACTCTTGAAACTTACACATTAATTACAGTATTTTACTTCAACATGAATTTCATATTGATCATATCATACATTGAATCATTTCAAAATCATATCCATTGAACTTGAGGCAAATGTGCTAAATCATTATGTACAAATTGTTGCAAAAAACAAATGATATAAACCTATTTTTTACGTAACAGAAAATTAATAGTTCATTTGTTTTTAATCCCAATGCATTTCGGGATGCGGGATCCATTCTTCAGTAAATCCGCAAAAATGAAAAATGGTGCTTGAATATGATGTGTATATATTTTTCATGTTCGCAGTTCCTAAACCTTTCTTTCTGTTTTGCCTATGTATAATTTGCCACATGGGCATTTGATGCTATAAATAACATATGCTGAATTAGTCACCAAGTCCTTCAAGTTTTTACTCCGTGTGTAAGAAAACAAAGGTTTACTAGTGAACAATCCTCTGAAATCTTCTTCATTCTGTAAAAGTTCCCAACGAGTACTCCGTATTTTCTTAATCTGATCAGATTCAGTGGAGAACTTAGAAACAGAAAACATTCTTTCTTGTTTTTTCTTGGGTTTTGTCTGTAATAGTTCTTCTCTGGAGAGACCCGCAATCCTTGATTCTGCTGTTTGAATGATGGTAGGTGGATTGTGCACTAGTAAACATTTGTTTGCTTACACATGGAGTAAAAACTTAATTGGTGACTAGAACACCACAGTCAAATGTCGCGCAGGCACTTACAACAGGAATGAAGAAATGCCTGAACTGTACACATTGCAATAATGTGATTGTGGGATCCACGATCCTACATCCTCAAACTGGCAAATTTATTACGTTGAGGGATCTGGCTGATTGTAATTCAGCATATGTTATTTATAGCATCAAATGGCCATGTGGCAAATTATTCATAGGCAAACCAGAAAGAAAGGTGAAGGTATGCATTACTGAGCATAAAAGCCACATTAGAAACAAGGTTATCACCTCAAGTCTCGCTACGCACTGGGCTGAACATAACCATACTATTCCTCATCTAAGATTTCAGATAATAGAAAAAATAAAAAATTTGCCAGACCGTGATAATGCCAAATGGCTTTCTTGTCGTGAAATTTGGTGGATAAAATTCCTAGACACAATAATACCAAAGGCATTGAATGATAAATTAGACATGGGGTGTTTACTCTAGGTCACACATTTGTACTGAGTTAATACGGCATAGAAGCATCTTTGCTTTATATGTACTTTATAATTGTGATGCAATTATGATTGCCAGAGATGTTTTGTCACCACTAGATTTTTCAGTCTACTAACTATTTTCCGTCTCTAACGTGACACTGTTTCGTGGTTTCAGCTGATTTTATGTCATATGCCGGAATTTTTATCATGGATTGTTTGGTTGTGATTACCACATGTTGGTAAGTTGCAGTTTGTTCATATGATACAGGTATTTTTCACAAACACTGGGTGTTTTTCTAGTACTGGTGGAGGTGAGGTATGCATGGTCCAAAGATACTGTCAAGCTTCCCACACTCAATCATGTTCATGTAATTTAATGTGACATGTTCACCATTGTGGTGCTTGAATATGATGTGTATATATTTTTAATTTTCGCAGTTCCCCTGAAGAAGGGATCACGCACCCCGAAATGTATTGGGATTAAGAACAAAGGAACTATTCATTTTCTGTTATGTAAAAAATATGTTTATATCATTTGTTTTTTGCAACAATTTGTACATAATGATTTAGCACATTTGCAACTAATTCAATGGATATGATTTTTAAATGATTCAATGTATGATATGATCAATATGAAATTCATGTTGAATTAAAATACTGTAATTAATGTGTAAGTTTCAAGAGTATGTAAGAATTAATAGAGCAAACTGTGGTTTGCAACTAGCAGTGCGGTAGAGCCAAGTGATTAGGTACACTTGCTTTATTCTGGATGTTGTGTAGCCTGGCACACGTGCCCACGATTTTGCAACATGTCTCTGGGTTGTACTGTAGTGCTCCTCCACTCTTATGTAGGCAGTGGAAACAGCTCTTGAGTATTCCAAATGTCCTCTAAATGGAACAGCGGGTGGCTGTGTGGGCACTGTTGTACCCCCACTCCCCAGCGGTGGCTGGATTCAGGTACGGAGTCAGGATGAAGTCACGGACAGCATACGCACTGTTACCTACAGGGTGAGAAGAATCAGGCTAAACACTGTCCTGCCACAGCTGTGCTTTACTGGTGTGTCCTTGTGACCAATGCATTTACCTAGTAGGTAGTCCTCACCAAACTCCCCATTTGTGAGTTGTTGGTGAATACCACTGTGGCGGAAGATGAAGGTGTCGTGGGTGCTGCCTGAGTATTTCGCAACTATGTCAGTGATTACATGTTTGGCATTGCATACTACCTGTATGTTCAGGGAGTGGTAGGACTTGCGGTTTCTGAACACATACTCATTCTGTGAGGGGGGAATTGCGACATGGGTCCCATCTATGCAGCCAATTACATGGGGGAATTGAGCTATCTGGTAGAACTCCTGCTTGGTCTAGTCTAGTGCCTGTTGGGTGCCGGGGAATTTGATGTGGTGATGCAGCCTCTGTACTATTGCATCAAGGAAGGCGTGGAAGATGTGCAACGGTGCACTCTAAGAGACCACTCCTGCTGTGGCTATCACCCCTGAAAACTCCCTGATGCCAGTAAGTGCAGTGAGCACAAGACCTGTACATGAGTGGGGATGGTGTGTGTCCTGCGTGTGGGGTGTTCTAGTACGGGTTTGAGCCCCGCCTTTGGTCCAGGATGCTGTCTTTGTCCAGCCTGTAGTTCACATGGTTCTCCGCCACAGTCCGCTGGAACAGGGTAATGCGCACTCTGAAGACCCTTTCCTGGTGTCTCCTTCTCTGTGCAGCAGCTCGGATTCACAGCCTCCTGGCTATCAAATACAGCCCAGCCATTGTGGTAAGGCCCTGTGGCATTGTGGGCCTCTTTAAATAGGTTGCACCTGGTTACTACCTGCTCAGGCCTGGTGGTAATTGCGATTAGCAAAACTGCGAATTTCGTGAAGTCACAAATTGCGATTTTTTTTATGCATCTCATTTTGCGAATTCGCAATTTGAGAACTCCTTAATTGCGATTTTCGCAATTGGCGTACCACAGATTGCGAGTTCGCACAAATATTCACAGAATCTATGCCTCGCAAAATTGCTAATCGCTAAATTTGCGATTAGCAATTTTGCGCTCAGGATGGCTCTTATACATAGGGGTTCTCTGTTTTGCGATTGCAAACACAATTTATTTGCGATTCGCAGTGTTTGCAATCGCAAAACAGCTTCACACATATGGCTATTTCGTTTTTGGTGCCTCTAAGTGAGGGAGGGATAGGGTGCTGGTGAGCACTGGTTATTTACTCCCTGGTCCCAGTGCCCACTGCATAGATGCACTGTCTAGATGGCCAGCTTCAAGACCTCAGGGAGCGTCACTGTCTTGGGCCGCTCTCATGCACAGGCTCTTAAGTGCTTAATGTCCCTTGGTGATCACAGACCACACCTGCACCCGACCCGAGTGCCTGCTCCATCACCAGTCAGTGGACAGGCCTCCTCTGAATCAGTTGGTCCCGGCCACCATACTCTCTGCCTGTGCCCACAAGGACACACAAGACCCCCCTACCTCAGCAACATCCTCCTAGTGGGTCCAGGTTACTTTTGGTTGCCACTGATGGGATAAATAGTGCCCAGTGTGGGGGAATTCAGCAGGGATAAATGTCAGGCCGATGCGGAGCCATGCAACTACGCGTCCCCCATCTTGGCTTGCTAGCCTTGCCCCCTCTGGGTGGATGGTAATCCATGACAAGTAATGAGATCAAAATTGTGTTAGGTCCAGTTAAAGGTTTCAGTAATTTAAACCTAATCTCAACCCCTAGTAACTATGGCACAGAGCTGACAGGCTTAACTTAGGAAAATGTGAAAAGAATTTAGAAGAACCAAAACTGTTAAAAAGTAAAAAACTAAAATACAACACAAATACTAGGTAAATTTCTAAAGCTATAGTAAAACTGAATGTTACAAAATCACACCAAAATGACGAGCTCCAATGAGGGGAACCAAAGAAATGAATCTCTCAAATATTAAGTAAAAATAGTGCCACATAGCCTAAAGTGCCAATGACCGCAATGGAGCACAGGTCGGATACACCAACCAGGATCGACAAAGTTGAAGGTTTTAACTTGGGCCTTTTTTCTGGATGTCAAAATCCTTTTGGGGGTAGGGCGAGCAGGTTGTATCTGAGGAGGGCCCGCAACATCAATCTAGGCATTGGACAAGGTCCCGGGACGTCTACTTGCTGATCGGATAGTTTTTGGCCCCTCGACTCGGCTGATTCAGATCCGCTGCTGCATAGAAGCTCCGAGCGGCGGAATTGGCTGGGCAGGTATGTTCCAGTTCTCTGGAGGTCTTCAAGTACAAAAAGTTTATATGTCCTAGGTGATGAATGTTAAGAGAAGTTCAGTTAGGCACAACTTAGGGTCGCAGGACCTTAGGAACAGCATTTGTGGGTCAAAACTCACTTCAGCAGAGGTCCAGCAAGTACTGGTCAGCTAGGCCGTTCAGGAAACTGCCGATTGCAGCTGTTGTGATGGTGTAGCATACACAGGAGGACAGCCATCTGACCCTTGGAGTCGATTTGTTTTGGGTAAAAGTGAGAGCAGGTCCAGTTCTTCAGGATTCCTCACATATCAAACAGCAGGTGTAGTCCTTCTGTTCTCCCACCCTTCCAATAGTGCCCTGAAGAATGTTTTTTGGGGCGCTGCATTTCTGCCTAGCACCAGCTTGTGGGCGGGTGATGACTACTGCCCCTCTCCAACCAATAGGGTGACGCTTACTAGGGGTACCCCTGCCCACACTTGCAGCAGTTTCTGTGTGCCCTACTGCAAACAATCCCACGGTGCCCCTCACTGACTAAATTCAAGATGCATAAACCCTTCTTCCGTTGTGCAGAACCTGTGTGCCAAATAATAGGTGTAGTCAAGGTAATGAGCAGTTTCTTACTCCTTAGTCATCCCAAACCAGTTCTGCGGGCACCTTCCTCCCATGGAGTTTGATGCCTACCGACTGGTAGGAGAAAGAAGGGGCCTGTGCAGGTGTCATCTGACATCTGGTTGTGACAGGGGGGGCTCCTTTGAAATAAATTAGGTTCCCAACTGGTCTTTCTACCAGAGGAACAAAAGACCTCCCAACACTCAGGCCACTGTCTGTGCTCTGGGAGTAGTTTTCACACCTAATCATGCCCATTCTGCATCTAGGTTACAGTGGAGGTCAATGAAAATAAGCCCACTACTGCTGCAGGCAAGGAAAAGGTACTGCCTAAAAGTCCCTTTTCCTTAATATTTATTAAAACTCCATCAGCCTGGGAGATACACGGATGGTATCTGAATATACAACTAAATAAGCAAACGGAATCTTGGGTATACGCATCTTAATGTGGCTCCTTTTGACACAGGGGAGCTGCTGGTATGAAGCCAACAATTCAACCAAAAACAGATCTATTTCAAATGGCAATGTCATTTAGTCAATTATTTGCATAACCTGCATAAAAAAGTAAGAATATGTCAAATGTATTGTACTCTATAAATTCCAAACCCAATTGTATTAGATTTTATTTGGTATAATAAACTCCATATACCCACTTGCAACACTCCTAAAGAGGCCCAATGAATTTACAATGTCATAGAGCAAATGGCTAGAATCTGTATTATTATGCCTGGATCAAGAATTATAGGTGGGTAACAACAGTACTTGAGTTATCTATGATGTCACCCATAACCCAGAAGTGAAAAAGATATCTCATAATTCACTTTTTACCCATTTTATATTATGTATGGCCCCCAAAATCCCCTGCCTCTGCTTTCCAACAGCTATCCTGGGGCAGAGACGTAATGGGGGAGTCATACATAACATAGCCTCTCCTCCCAGTCTCAGGTAAAACAAAAGACATGGCCTCCTAGCACCCATCCTGTGGTAATGAAGAATTCACTCACAGATCCAATGAAGCAAGTTCATTTCTTATAAACAGGAAAGAGACCCGCACTGCAGTCCTGCCAGGCACAGCTCACAACAGACTGCCAACGTCTAAATCTACATTCTAAATATGACACAATGGTAGAATGTTAACATGTTGAAAAAGAAGAGGGACTAGGGGTTACCGAGGTCCAGCGTACATGTCCCAGGAGGCTGTGTTACAAGAAGGGTACGAAGTTCCTCTGTGTTAATATCAGAAGGTAGTAGGGTCACTGGGTGACCACTGATGTGTAAGGGAAGGAGAGGGGATTCTCCTTGTCGGAACTAGGGCTCTCATACACCCAGCAAGCTAGGTGTCATGCTTCATCATTTGAGCCTGCCCCTCGCCAGGTCGGCGCTGCGATACCTGATGGGCACCCGGAACCAGGGCTCTTTATCGGGGATCTTTTGTTCCTGCTGGTGGGTGCAGCGGGGGTGAGGGGCCTAGTGTGTGCAGATGTAAGGGATTAGTCGGTTAAAATAGGTCAGTTAGTCCTAACCAAACTTTATTCTAGCAGTAAACTGCCTATTTAAAAGGTGGAGAGGGGCGAAAAAACTAGTTGTTAAGTGTCAAGTGGTATGAGCCCTACTCTCAAGTGATCAACATGTTTCATGTCTTAATTTTTGAACTGATCAAGACACTTCTTCAGGATGAGCGTCACACTATCTACACTACAATGTAAGTGAAAACTACATACTCCGTACTTTCATAGTAGACCTATACTGCCCGCAGTAATTGTTTACTACGGTAGCCGGCGGTATAAGGACACCGATTGGGTCCAGTGTTTAAAACGCACTCGAGCATACGACCTACCCTGCCGCCGAGACTGGGAATGTTAACATGTCATAGGTGAGAGTGCAGCCTCAGCCTGGCCAAGGCTGCTTAAGCATATTACAACACATCTCCCTATCTTGGGAAACAAAGAAAACCGTAACAACTGAACACACATACCCCAACAGATACCTTGGGAAACAAAGGACAAAACAACACAAACAGACAGAGACCCACAAAAAGTACTGTGGAAAGTTTGGGCTACGTAACACGAACCCTCACACACCACATAGAAACTTCCATCGCTTCCATTCCCTGACTACTTAACCTTAACTGAAAGTCCTGATTCCCATACCCTCTCACACCCGACCTCGCTAGATCTTAATTCTAGTCATTAATGAAAGCCTCACTTCTCAATCTCACCTCCTGACTACCTCGCCAACACCCCCTATATAGATTCTCCCACAACTCCCTCAACCTCCCAAACCCACCCGTCTCTACCTACTCCTCCCCTCAATCTGCGATCTACCCACCCCCCTCCCGCCTGTAACCTTTCAAAAAAACTCCCATCCACACAAACCCTACACCCTCCCCGTTTAACACCTCCATGTACTCCCCCAATGGCTCCTCCAATCTCCCCCACTCCTCCTACAATCCCCCCTCCCCAGTATCAAACCAACTCTCCCAAACCCCGTACTTCCCCCGACCCACACTGTTACTCTGGGAACCAAACCCCCCACCCCTCTATTCCTACTCTACCTCCTCACCTTGACTCCCCTCTCCTCCTCCCTCCTGGCTTCCCTTCTCTTCCACATTCCAGACCTCCTTCCCCAACCAACAAGGACTCTTCATATCTCCCTCCTGATCTCCTAGCACACCTCCCTATCACACTTCTTACCCAAACACTCCTCAACATTGAATTGCACCTCTTGACCCTCATATTTGAACTTTCTTCCCTCAGAATTGATGTCTCCTTCCTCACTACTAATTACCCTCCCAATCTCAGCTACTCCTCAGTCCCCTCACAAAATGACCATTCTCCCAATGTCAAAGCAATTATTTCCCCCTCTCCGGATAGAACAACTGACTGTTATAGCTCATTCAGCACACCCCTCCGCCCGAGCCATCTTCCCCATTGACCTCTCTGACCATAATAAAGTTCTCCCCCTCTCCACCTTGACTTCGAAGTCCCCACCACCTCATGCATCTATCCCTGTGATCTTTGGTATTAATAGGATCCCGTCCTCTCCTGCCTCTCCTCCCATACTGACGGACAGTAGTATTAACTCACTCAGCCCTCCCCCATCCCCAGCCACCTTACCCCCACGACCTCACCAACCTTAATCAAATCTACCCTCTCTCCACCTCCTCTGCGATCTCCCTACTACCTCACTCAGCTATCCCAGTGATCGTGGGAATTAGTAGGAACCCTTCTTCCCCAGCCTCACCCAGACTCCCTCAACAACTTACTTCTATTCACACCTGTTCATCCCCAAAATCCAATGATTCGAAACCCCTCAAATGCATGCTACTTAACTGCCAGTCAGCCTCTTGTCATGCAACGGAAATCGCTGAAACCATCCTCAGTGAAAGCATTGACATCGCCTTTTTGACCGAAACCTGGCTCAACTCCCACTCCTCATCAATCCTTGACATGCTTTCCCCGCTGAGGTACTCCATCCTTAGAAAAAACAGAATTGATAAAATTGGAGGGGGCCTTGCTATAATTTATAAAGATGAAGTCAAACTTTCTCCCATCCATCACCAGGACCTATCCACTTTTGAATACCTTGGTGCTGAATTTGCAACTCAGGATTCCCCCCCTATCTGCCTGCATATTATCTACCATCCCCCTGGAAACCCTCTAACGTTTGCCGAGGAGTTGTCCGATCTCCTTATTCAATCATCGCTCTCCAAAACCTCTTCCTAGGGGATTTTAATATCTACTGGAACAAAACTGATGACCCCGCAGTTAACCTCATCAAGGATTTTCTTGAGAGCAGTGACCTAACACAACTCTGCAAATCTCCAACTCACTCCAAAGGGGCCACCGTAGATGCTATTATCACCAGCAAGGAACTGGCTTCTCTTTCCCTCATCATCCCCATTGACTGGTCAGATCACCACCTCATCCTCTTCACCATTAACAACTCCATGCCACCCCCACACTCTTGCTCCAGCAAACAAATGAAACTAACCCAAAATCTTCACCTGATTCCCCCATGCAAGCTGGAATCCACATTAAAAGCTTGATTACAGCCCACCCCTCTCTCCCAAAGTGCCACAGGTCTTACTGAACATTACAATAACTCTATCCTTGAAGTCCTTGACCAAATTGCCCCAGCCAAATTAAAACTCAAAAAAACGATTCCGTCCAAGACCTGGTTCAATTCTGACCTAAACAAAGAGAGACGAGCTCTCAGGCAGACTGAACGCATTTGGAGGAATCAACCTTCCACCTCTAATCTTGTCCTCTGAGCTGCTAGGGCCAACTACAAAAAAACACATCTTTAACGAAAAAGCGTCCTTCCTCCGTTCCCAACTTGATCAGGCCAGAAACCATCCTAGAGAACTTTCTAACATTGTCAAAAACCAAACTACCTCAGCCCCCACAAAGTTACTAGCTACTGTTGAGAGATGCGAAGAAATGGCTAGCTTCTTCGCTGATGAAATCACAACGATTGATCAATCCTTCACCCCTACCCTACCACCTCTTAGCCAACACCCCCTCATTAACATTCACCCTGTGCCTCCCTCCGCGTCCCTCCCCCCTCAGGATCCCTCTCAACCCCCCATCTCTATCACCCACTAAGAGCATTACCCTACCGACCCCCAGCTAAAAAACAACGCATCTTGGAGTGATTTTTGTCCAGTTTCAGAAAGGGATGTTCTCAACATCATCACCAAGCTTAAACCATCCTCGCATACCAGAGATCCTCTTCCTGCACATTTGGTACAAAAACTAAAACACATCATTGCCCCACTATGGACCAATATTATTAACTCTTCCTTTACCACTGGTATGGTTCCAGCTTCCCTCCAAGTAGGCCAAATTACCCCCATCATTAAAAATACAGCGGTTGATCCCAACAACTTAAACAACCTGCGCCCTATCTCCAACCTTCCCTTCCTATCCAAAGCCCTCGAAAAATACTTCCTGATACAGTTGGACAAACAAATTGACGCATTCAACCTCTTAGAGGTTTTCCAATCAGGTTTTAGAAAGGGATGCAGCACGGAAACGTTACTGATGACATAAATTGGTCCCTGGACAAAGGCGAATCCTCCCTCCTCATTCTTCTTGACCTCTCTGCTGCCTTTAATACTGTTAACCATGCCACCTTACTCAACATTCTCAAAGACAGTTTCGGCTTTGACGGGGATGTTCTCAAGTGTTCGCCTCTTATTTCCAAAATAGAAGCTAACAAATTAAAGTCAGTGGTTGCCTTTCCAAACCTCAACCTGTCTCCCTGGGCGTTCCACAGGGCTCTATCCTTTCTCCAACTCTTTTCAACCTCTTCATGGAACCCCTAACCCTTATTCTTAAAAAAGCAAAAATCAGTTATTACCTCTACGCTGATGACACCCAACTATACTACAAGATCAAATCCCACAATGACATCTTACCCCTTAAGGATGCCTTGACCAAGATTCAATTATGGTTCCATCAATATCACCTCAAACTAAACCCCAAAAAACCCGAAATCATCCTCTTCTCTCCCAAGAACAATTTGCTCCCTATTCAACACTGGATAATGGACATTAAAGCTCTAAACTGCTCTATATCAATCTCCAACTCGGTCAAATTCCTCTGCATTAGCGTTGATCAGAACCTCGATCTGACTGCCCATATAAAAAACTCTGCAAAAGGTTCTCTCTTCACACTGCATCACCTTAAAAAAATTAAACCGTTCATTCCAGCAGAGAACTTCAAATCAGTTGTACAATCACTGGTCCTATCTTGAATAGACTATGGCAATGCCACGCTTGCTGGCACTCCTAATGTCCACCTAGCCCCTATCAAATCCATTCTCAACCTTGCTGCCAGGCTCATCTCTGATTGTAAGCGATATGATCACATCTCCCCTGTTCTCAAACAGCTCAAATGGCTTCCAATCGAAGGCAGATCCACCTACAAGACTGCCTGCATCACTCACAAAGCCCTTCACCAAAATACCCCTTCCTACCTATCTGATAAACTCCAAAAAGCCGGGTGTGCCAGAACATTGAGGAGCACTTACGCTCTTGTTCTAATCCCGCCTTAGCTAAAAAAGAAAGCAACTCAATCTCGCTCATTCTCTGATAATGCCCCTTCCATCGGGAATACTCTTCCCAAAGATCTACGCTGTGACTCATCTTACCCTTGCTTCAAAACAAATATTGGGGTCCTTAATTATACTTAATGTCTCTGGCCTTGAATTCACCCTCTATTCATTACTTACACAGGCTCTCCCTCTACTTATAACTCACCTCATCCCTCCCTTCCACAATTTTATACCTTAATCTCTCGCCTTTCTCCAACTATTGACCTACTATACAATTATTCTTTGTCCTCCTGATCTAATATCCTCAATTTGCTACTTGATTTTGAACTTCCTATCTGTAAACCACTCCTAATGTTCAACTGCCTTACCTTATTTTAGCAATTGTACTTGGTTTGGCCTGTCTTTTTGTTTAACCTATCTTGTAAAGCGCTCTGATACTCTTGGGTCTAGCCAGCACTATATAAAACCTTTTAAATAAATAAATAAATAAATTAAATAAAGGGGTGGGGGACAAATCAATCACAAACATAATCCCCCGAATAGCCGGGAGGCTTTCTCACTCATCTCCCTCCTGACCTGGGGAATGGTCATGGTAGCACTACCCAGTGCAACCCTTTGTTCTTGAGGTATTACTGTCACACTGTCTGTAGGAACAGTTGCCCCATCTCTTCTGATACATTGGGAGTAGCTTGAGAACTACCACCTGCCAGATCACTTGAGGATTCACCATCTTTCATGAACACCCAAGGAGAACCTGACCCCGAACCATCTCCATAACCAATGGAACACCTCAACACCTCTCCTTGTCTTTGGCACAAAGCCACCCTTCTGAGGCTCCAGGTTTGGCCAGTTTCCAATTTGACCCAATTGCCACCCACCACTTGAACTTTATAGTGGCCACGGAATTAAGTTAAATCCTTAACACCATCACCCAGCTTGACCTTGACCCAATCTCCGGTTGCAATAAAGTGTTTTCTCCACAGTTTTACTCAAACACACTTGACCACTTGTCACACTCTCCTGCATCCATGACGGTACCAACTTGATCCCAGGGCACCTGCTGCGCATTATCTCACAGGGGCTTTTCCCTGAAGTGGAATTGACCACAGTGCGATATGCCTATAGCATGCCCTTCACTGCCCCCTTGACAGACCAACCAGCACTGCAGGCCAATTGCATTGTCCCTTTGACCTGCCTGTTGCCTCTCTCCACAAGACCATTTGCCAGGGGATTGTACAGTGACGAATAAGCATGTCTCACACCAACGGTGTCCCAAAAAGTTCTGGCCAAGGCTTCCTAAGCATATTACAACACATCCCCACCACTCTGTGCCTTCCCTACTCCCTGCTGTCCAGTGCCATTTTAACAGGCTCTAGAGCATTGGAACTCCTTTATTACATGAAAACAGTGGTTAACAATTTCTGTTACTTACTCAAGGATTTTAAGTTACTCTTGAATAGCTGTGACTAATCTTCCAGCAGACTGCACAAACAGAATGTCTGGCCTGCTCACAATACAAAATAAAACAGCTCAAAGTCATACATGAGGCATATTTACAAAACGTGCCAAAAAGCATTCATGCGCTTAAGCAAGGCAAGCAATTAGGGAATGCTTTGTGGTTAATGCAGTGCCCAGCTGGTTGAGAGAGATGTAATTTGCCCAGAGACAGCGCTTATCTAGAACTCTGTAAAGGGAATATTTAAAAATATAATGAGAACACATAAATAACACTGAATGTTTGTTTGGGATGAAATGCTATGAAAATAGAATGAAACTGGTGTCAAGGGCTCCTACGTTTGCAGCGTTTCTACCGCAATCCATTAACAAGGCAGAAATTAGTCAATGATTGACCGTAGGAGGACTCGAAGTGTTACCCTGTACTCTTATATTGTGGGCCTTTCCTTCTCTGTCTCTTCTTCATTTGGGCTGGAGGAGACACAAGGCCCTCGCTCTCTTTCTGCTGGGACCCGTGCAGGACCATGATATATTATAATCACTCTTTTGCTCAGAGATTGAAATTCCAAGTTGTGCGACGATGATTGCACCTCAGCTGATTTCCCCTGACAGATTTTAGCAGGAATTACTAAATAGTCCAAAAGTGTGGATTTCTCTGCAATAAATACTGCATCTTCACGTTATCCTTGTTTTACACTCCAAAATTCCGAATGGGGATGTTTGCTGCTCCTAGCACCTACCTCACCTCGTTGTATAGGTATTGACTGTTTGCGATAAACGCCACCTCGTATTCAAACTCAGAACCAGGGCTTTAATTTAATACATGGCAAATAAAACTCAAAAAAATACAGGCACACAGTTGCTTGCAGAAACATGGGTATTTATTTATTGTAAAGAAAAAAGTTTCACACTCTTGAGAAAACGGACTGCAGAAAGAACAGATAAAACAATGCATTTACATTATGTCAAAGAAATACACTGAGAAACATGATTTTAAGTAGAGATGGGAGATAAATTCTGCTACTCTGCAGGATGCCCGCGGTCCCTGCAGGGGACCCCATAGGAGGTCAGACCCCGTAGTAGGTCCGTGGGCAGCCGGCCGCCCATTCCGGGGGTGGGGGCGTCACCAGATAAGGGGGGGGTGGGATGAGGGCTGGGCCCTGGGTCAGGATATAAGGGTAGCCCCTCCTTCCACGCGCCCTCTTTGCTGCTGCCCCCTCATTAGTTAGTCTCTCCCCTGGCTGCTCCTCGCCAGCAGTAGGGTCGTAGGCTACCCCGCCCCCTCCCCTTCCCGTCGGTCGCGAGGCCCGCGCTTTTCAGCTCATCGAAGGTAAGCGGATTACAATGCCTCCCCCTGGGCCCTGTCCTTGGGCAAAACCCAAGTCGACAGGGCTCCGTGGCTATGCCACGGGGGGGCAGGAGATCCGTGTTTGTGCGACGGGGCTGGGGCCTGTAGTAAGGGGTGTAGCTATCGGTTTGCCGTGATAGAGCCTCTATGGCGGTCGCGCGGCTAGCGCTACGTGGGTGGCACCTTAATTACGAGCGGCAGCGCGGTGTTAGGGCGACGAACGTCCGAGCTTATAGATATGGGCCGCATGCTCGGCCATGCGGTTTGCTTTGCGTGGGTGGCACCGGAAGTCAGGGTGTTAGGCCGTAGACCGTGGAGCCTAAAGTTATGGGCCGCGCACTCGGCCATACGGCTACCTTTGTGTGGGTGGCACCGGAAGTTTGCATTGAGCACAATAGATTTCGGACTGTAATTAATCTGCAATGTTATTGCGAGCGGCCGAGGCGGTGAGATGCGGTTGAACGTCAGAGCATGGTCTCCGCCTGCATTACGAGCGGCCGAGGCTGTGATATGCCGTGAACGTTTAGAATTTAAAGTTGATTGGCTGCACACGAGGCTTTCTATCATCGGTTAAGGCTGGGCTTTAGTATTCAGCCTTTCGGCGGGTTTACAGTCGGGGGTTTGTCTGCTTAATGAGGGCAGCTTCTACGACCGGGCACAGGAGTTAGCGCGTCGGGCTGCCGACAAAATGCTCCCGGTCGTTGGAGTCTCCCACTGGGGACTTGTAAGGCAATGGCCCCTCTGCTGGAGCGGCCCACAACGGTGGGCACGCTCAGAACTGTAGCTGGGTTGGACCGGCTACACCATGGCCTCGTGGAACACCACCAGCCGTCCTTACTTACCGGGACGGCGGGGGCTCTAATCGGCGCTGCTCCTCAGGCTTGATTCTGTGGCCGGGCTGCAAGGGAGCGCCCGCTCCTCGGATCTCTCCCTCTTTTCAGCGGGTCACCACGGGGCTCTCCCTCACTCCTGGGAGCCCCGTGGAAGGCGCCGGCGGCAGGCTTTCTCTCTCTCCTTCCTCTCACCGGAGCGCGGGGTGGGCTCCTGTCCGCTTCTGGTTTATAACAGAGCACTTCCCGGGTCCCTCAGTCCCCGCCACCCGGCCCGGGGCTGTGTTATGATGAAGGGTCCTTCCGCCCCAGCCACCCAAGCCCTACCGCGAGAAGTGCGGCGCTCATGCGTCCCCTGGGCTGGTGTGGGGGCAGAGCCGGGCGAGCAGCCGTGTGTGGCTCGCCGCACAGCCCCTGCTTTGACCAGTGCATGGGTTCTCGGGCAAGGCCCCCCTCACCCGGTCGCTCCTCGAATATTCCGGCCCCCAGTGCATTTGAATGCCTTTCGGTTTTATTTACAAAATAAGGTAAACCCGCAGCAAGCTAGGCCCCAACGGGCAGCCACATTCGTTTGGCTCATAGGTTTGAAATCATACGGGGCAGGGTGTGCCTATTCCTGGACGAATTTCAGATAAAGGTCATTAGGTCGGGACCTTATAGCCACATAACAATATTAAAGGGGAGGTCGTAAATTTGCATGCTAGTCACGCTATTCTTTGTGGTCATGTTGCGTCGCCCTCAGTGCATGTATAAAGCGTGTTCCCCATTACAGGCAAAACCGGGATAGGCAATCCACTCAGAGCAGCGAGAGCACGGTGCCAATGCACAATCATAAGGTAAGAAATAATTAACTAAGGTGGGCGTCTCGCTGCTTTTAAAAGGGGGTCACAGTCAGCGACCGGGGGGATCGGTGTTCATGGTCCGGTCTCCCTGGGTCCTCTTAAGGTACCGGACACAGGGTGGGGCAAACTTTAAATGATGTTTATATCAATCAATACAGGAGCGAGACGCACAGTCGGCATCGCCGCACCTCAGTCGAAGGCTAGTGACGCCCATTTATACCCGAGGCCCCGAGGCACCAAGTAAGTAAAGAATGGTTACTGGAGCGCCATCAGTTAGAAGGGAGGGAAGGGGTCTACGGATCCACGGCAGGATTAGTTTGGATGGTCACTACTATTTTTCTTGCAGGAGCGTTCAGGCCACACAGGATGTCCGAACGGAGAACAGCGGCAGCAGGATCAGGGTCGGTTTCGGACGCACAAGCGGCGCAAGCGGCGATCTTCTAACAACTTGTGAAGACTAATGGCCTGGCGTGGGCTACAGACCTGCTTAATGCCGGCACCCCGGCCCCCTGTGGTCACAATGACATTATAGCTTTGGACGATGAAGACACAGGTGGCGCAGGTCACGCTAGAGCGTCAAAAAGGTTACGGGTTCCCACGAGCAAGGAATTCCCACCGCCGACAAAAAAGAAGGGTGGAGCAAAAACGACAGTCGCAGTGGTACATGAGGTGCCTGGTCCATCAGGCATGCACGACCTTGTGCAACCGCCGGCGGAATACGCCACTAAAAGCGATCTTGGTAAGATCATGTCCACCCAAGAAGTGTTTATGGAGGAGATGAGGGAGAGTGTGTCAAACAGCGGTGGTAGAGCTGTAGGCCCCACAAATGTATGGGAAAATGGGGGATCTGTTCCTAGACCGCCTGCAGCGGTCGGCCAACAGCCAGGGAGCAGCCCGGGGTGGCACCGTTAGTTCCAGTGGGCCCACCACCAGTACAGGTTGACAACTTGGATCAAGGGGGTATTGTACCGACCACCCTGCCTTCCCCTCCGCCGGCGCCCTTGCCAGCAGTACCACCATCACCTGCTGCATCTCCCTATCTCTGGAACTACCGGCTCACCCAGCTCCACCTGCGCCAAACTCACAGAACACGGTGCCCAATTCCCTGCCAGCACCGATTCCTCCTACGACAACACCAGCATCCTCACCCGCGTTGCCACCTAGTGAGGAGGAGGTGGTGCTGGACGCTCCCTTGTTGTCAGGGCGATCCTCCTTGTCCTGGGAGGTCCCGCTGGCGGCAAAAGAATTTATATGGAAAAGGGAGTTCATCGATATTTTCTCACTACTCATGTTAGGCAGCAAGGTACAGACGTACGTAGGGCGGGGATAAAAGAAGACGACAAAAAAGTGAGAATTCAAACCTGCCCAGAAAAGTCGATTGACAATTGGTTGGAAGCATTTGCTATATTGTCTTCAGTCATTATGGAAAACTTTCAGATCAAGGACCAGCCTTGGTCCAGTACGGTAGATTAATTCATAACGACGCGAAGATGTGGGGTGGTGTAGGTTGGCTGAATTACGACAGGGAGTTCAGGAAGAAGATGTCCAGATCGCCTAACATGCGCTGGGATCACAAGGAAGTGCAGCTGTGGATGGACCATATGGGGTCCAGGGCGCTTCAAGGCGTGGCGACAAACAGCAAAGGGCAGGACACGCAAGTAGCCGCACCTGAAAAGAGCTACACAACGGTTCACGCCGAGCAAAACACTCCGCCCTTTCGGGGTGGCCAAAGGGGCAGAGGTCAAAGGAGGGGAGATGGGAAGTCTCTTGCAGGGTCATGCAGATTGTTTAACAGCGGGCACTGCCAATGGGGGAAATCCTGTAAGTTCACACACACATGCAGCAACTGTGGAGGGCAACACCAGGCAGGAACATGCAGGACATCCAAAGGACATAAGCAAGGTAGTCAGTACGGGGGGAGGGGCGGGTCTTGGCAGAACAAGTAGCATAGGCGTGCCCGAGGCCACCTCGCCCCCCCCCCCCACAACCACTGCCTACTAAGCTTCCACCTGCTCTGAACTGCCCAATGACTGCCCCCCCCCAGCCGGTTAGCCAAAAAGATCAGTGCAGTGAAGGGGCCCTCACCAATAAGACTGGATCGATTGATCACCCTGCTGAATAAATACCTGAACAGACTGGATGGGAGACTGCTCCTGGGAGGGTTTGCCGAAGGCTTTGTCATACCTTACATAGGGGCACCTCTGGCACGAGATGCAGAAACCTTGAAATCAGCTAAGGACAATCCTGAGGTGGTGAGAGCGAACGTTTTCAAGGAACTGGAGCTGGGGAGGGTTGCGGGTCCCTTTTCACAGCCTCCGCTCGCCAACTTCATAGTCTCCCCACTGGGGATAGTGCCCAAAAAAGAGCCTGGGGCATTCAGGCTGATACATCACCTTTCATACCCTGAAGGCGAGTCGGTCAACCACAACTTGGAAGAAGGGGTGTGCTCCGTTTCGTACTGCTCATTCGATGTGGCCATGGACCTAGTACGTAGGGCTGGCAAAGGGGCCTGGCTGGCCAAAGCTGACAGAGTCGGCTTTCAGCCTCCTGCCTGTCCATCCCAGCAGCCAACACTTACTGGGTTTTAGGCTGGGTGACGAATACTACTATGGCAGGTGCATGCCTATGGGCTGCTCCATCTCATGCACATTTTTTTGAGGCCTTTAGCATCTTCCTCCAGTGGGTACTCCAAGAGATAGAAGGGGTGGAGAGCGTGACTCACTATCTAGATGACTTCCTGTTTGTAGGTAGAGCAGAGACACAAGACTGCGCAGAGGCACTAGCAAAATTCCAAGAAGTGACGGAACATCTGGGGGTGCCACTGGCCCCAGGGAAGACAGTGGGGCCAGCGCAGGTACTAGTTTTCCTAGGCGTGGAGATCGACACCAAGGCAGGGGAGGCTAGGCTTCCAGCAGATAAAGTCATCGAACTGGCAGCTCAGATCCGGACAGTACTGGGGCAAGATAAAGTGTCACTGGACGATATACAAAGCTTGCATGGCAGATTAAACTTCGCCACCAAAGTGATTCCAGCGGGCAGAGCCTTTGCGCGCAGGTTAGCCAGGACAGCTGTTAAAATAAAACGCAGACACCATCAAGTGAGGCTGAGCTTGGGGGTTAAGGAGGATCTCAAGATGTGGGGGGATTTCCTTGAGCAATTCAATGGCTCTGTCATATGGAGGGACCCCTGGACCAGCAGCCAGGAGCTGACGCTGTTTACTGACGCGTCAGGCAGAGAAGGTTTTGGCGCAATCCTAGACAGGGAATGGTGCGCAGCGAAATGGCCCAACGCGTGGAGGAAGAAAAAGATAACTGCCAACATAACGGTATTAGAACTTTTCCCGATTGTAGTTGCTTTTCACCTCTGGCCAGCCTTGTTAACTGCAAAAAGGGTGGTCCTGTGGTCCGACAACATGGCTGTGGTCCAAGCCATCAACACCCAGTCAGCCTCCTGCGCGCTTGTATTATGCTTACTTAGGGAATTAGTAAAAGTATGTCTGTACAATAACGTGGAATGTAGAGCTAGGCACATCCCAGGAGTCCAGAACACGGCTGCTGATGCTCTTTCACGTTTTCATTGGCAGCGGTTTCAAGAGGCACGGCCGAGAGCGAGGGAGGACATGACACCTTTCCCGGAGCAGCTCTGGCACCTGCTGCGGTGGCGCAGCGCATTAGAGAGCTAGGCGAGCTGTCCCTGGCACCCCGGACTATGAAAAGATATCAGACTTACGTAAAAACATTTTGTGAAATCATGGGCCCTTGGGAGCAGGAGGCTTCAATACAGGTTGACAGGGTGCAAGAATTCATGATTTGGGCGAAAGATGAGGGGAAGAGCCACTCGTGGATGGCTGGTCACCTGTCGGCCATCGGGCATCGTGCCAGGCTGTTAGGTCAGAAGGACCCCACTACATTATTTACGACCAGGGCAGCGCTCAAAGGTTGGGCTAGAGTCATGCCTAAATCAGTAGACCAAAGGGCCCCCATTGATTACGAGACATTAAAAAGTATGCTAGACGCCCTCCCCACGGTCACCCACTCGGCTTACGAAGCATCCCTCTTCGCAGTGACATTCAGCCTAGCGTTTTTTGGAGCCTTTAGAATAGGGGAGTTGGTGGCTCGCTCCAAAAAGGAGAAGAACTCTAGGGCCCTGCAGATGAAGGACGTGCGCCTCACAGCTGAATCAGTGGAGATTTACTTACAATTCTCGAAGACAGACCAGTCCGGCAGGGGTAGGAGCATCTCCTTGCATCGCCTGGGCAACGACAGGTACTGCCCGGTGGCCCTGCTAGCCGCCTTCTTGTCTTGCCGCCTATTTACAGAGGGGCCGCTATTGATACATTTAGACGGCTCCCTGGTCACGAAATACCATGTGGAGCATGTGATGCAGGGGTGCCTATTCTTGGCAGGCTACACAACAAATGGGGCCAAGTTTAGCTCCCACTCTTTCAGGATAGGGGCTGCCACCACAGCCTTCAAGGAAGGTCTGCTAGCTGAGGCTATAAAGAGGGTAGGGCGGTGGGACTCCAACTGCTACAAAAGATATGTGAGACCAGTGAGTGCAATACGCCCTTTTAGTAGAAGTGAGGTAGGGGACATTTAGGCAACGAGAGAATATGTTTACATATGCCACTGTTTTATGTGGCCTTTTCTGGTTTGTGGTACAATGCGAATTATAGATTACAGTTGCCACGTTTTGGTGGTTGTTTTACTTTGCAGTGGTTTGAAGTGTTCAAATAAACTATAATCTTGCAACCCATTGTGTTTTATTGCAGGAACAGAGGTGTGGGTGATGGGGCACTCTTATGTCACAAGACTGGCGAGATGGGTGAATGCAGTCACTTGGAAGCATGGCTTCACCAACACTAGTATATCCTGGTTTGGCCTCCCCGGAATGCATTGGGCTGCACTCTTAGCAACGTTGCGTAGGGCATTGAGGGAGAATAGACGGCCGCCAAACATCTTAGTGGTGCACCTAGGGGGGAATGACCTGGTAGCATTAGGCAAGAGGCGTCTGTTGGATGCAATGAGGAAGGACATGAGCATCTTGAGCAGTGAGCTGGGATCATGCAGCGTATGGTGGTCAGAAATAACTCCCAGACCTATATGGCATGGGGCGATTTCGCATGAGGCGCTGGAAGTTACCCGCAGGTGCGTAAACACAACTATGCGTAAATTTGCAGAAATGCGAGGGGTGGGTTTCATCAGGCACGGCCTGCTGCACGCGAAATCCATTGGTTGCTGGGAATCTGACGGGGTACACTTGTCCAAGGTAGGCATGGCGATATTCCTACTAGATTTAGGGGAAGCACTGGAAGCAGCAGGCTGCAAGTAGAGGAGAATAGGGAGCTAGGTAGTGGGGATTCTGGGCGCAGCGGTTGCCACGACCAGGGCTGTGGAAGAGGTACAAGGCGATCCCCATACAGGACAGGCGCAGGAACAGGACCTGAAGCCCCAGTGCGAAACGCACCATGCAGAGTCATACATAATCCAAGGGGCCCTTCTTGGGGACTTGGTTTCGACGGCGCCCCGTTAGTCCTTAGGGCGGTTGTAAGCCTGAGCAACCGGGGGCTTGACGATAGCGCCCCGCCCGGACGGGGAAGGTATGAGTTAACTCTCCCTTGTCCGGAGGGTGGGGTGGGTGGACGATAGGTCCACCGGTGGGAGGATTTTCCTCCCAGGTACCACACCGGGCTATGGCCGCTGGTGTCTGTTTCTTTGGCTCAACTTCAGGCTCCCTGCAACAAGGGGTTGCGGGGTGCGGGGTTGCCTGTCAGTTAACCCATCCTGTTATTTGTACTACAAATAAACCTGCAACTTCTTCATCCCAATATACTTGTCTGTGTGTCATTTGGGTTTGGGGAGGCTGTGGGCAGAGGCGTACCGATGGAACTACTATGCAGGATGCCCGCGGTCCCTGCAGGGGACCCCATAGGAGGTCAGACCCCGTAGTAGGTCCGTGGTCAGCCGGCCGCCCATTCCGGGGGTGGGGGCGGGGAGGTCACCAGATAAGGGGGGGGCGGGATTAGGGGTGGGCCCCGGGTCAGGATATAAGGGTAGCCCCTCCTTCCCCACGCCCTCTTTGCTGCTGCCCCCTCACTAGTTAGTCGCTCCCCTGGCTGCTCCTCGCCAGCAATAGGGTCGTAGGCTGCCCCGCCCCTCCCCTTCCCGTCAGACGCGAGGCCCGCGCTTTTCAGCTCCCCTCCCTGCCGCTCACCCGCTGAAAAGGGGGGAAGGGGGGAGGGGGGACAGTAGTGATGTATTGTGTTTTCTCTTGTTGCAGGAGGAGTTACAAGGCGATCCCCATACAGGACAGGCGCAGGAACAGGACCTGAAGCCCCAGTGCGAAACGCACCGTGCAGGGTCATACATAATCCAAAGGGCCCTTCTTGGGGACTTGGTTTTGACGGCGCCCCGTTAGTCCTTAGGGCGGTTGTAAGCCTGAGCAACTGGGGGCTTGCCGATAGCGCCCCGCCCGGACGGGGAAGGTGTGAGTTAACTCTCCCTTGTCCGGAGGGTGGGGTGGGTGGACAATAGGTCCACCGGTGGGAGGATTTTCCTCCCAGGTACCACACCGGGCTATGGCCGCTGGTGTCTGTTTCTTTGGCTCAACTTCAGGCTCCCTGCAACAAGGGGTTGCGGGGTGCGGGGGTCGCCTGTCAGTTAACCCATCCTGATATTTGTACTACAAATAAACCTGCAACTTCTTCATTCCCAATATACTTGTCTGTGTGTCATTTGGGTTTGGGGAGGCTGTGGGCAGAAGCGTACCGATGGAACTACTACGGCGGAGTTCACAGAGCTTTGGCCACTCAGGGTTAAGCTTGTAACGCAGAGTTCTGGCCAAACTCCGCCACACGGCAGGGTGGCAAGCGTGAATTGGCATCCCCTAGCTCGATTTCCAGGCGCTAGGAGGGCACCCGGTGAGATTCTTAACGTGGGCAGTCAGGACCGTTTGCGACGAGAAAGATGCCTCTAGAGTAGATAATCTACTCGAGTGGTAGCAAATAAGTAGCGGTCTTTGACATGGGATGTTGTGCCGTTCGTGCTGATTTCGCAGCGCGGAACAAGCTCCCGGTGCTCAAAATCAGCGCATCCTGCTGGTTCTGCCTGTTTGGGGAACTCTGCGGAATCTTATTGAGTTTTCATGTAACTCCACTAGTTACTCCTATCCCTAATTTTCAGCTAATCGTTTTTACCACTGCTAGCCTGGAACCCTGGGACTCTACCACTCATGATTGATATGGGCACAAAGTGTATCTTTGTTTACTTATCACTTAAGGCATCATCGCAAGTTGGGCCAAGTAAGGTGAGGTATTTATACATGAGGTAAAGACCTTTATCCCAGCAAGAGTTATTTACCATATGTGATATGTTCTTCCTATTTCAAGTTTTCAACTGGAAAACTAGACATAAAATGCAGAACTGTTTTAAACGCACTGAATTCCGCGTGTTTTACCCTTTTTTTTTTGTATGAAATTATACTCACTTTTCTCCCTCCCACACTCGATAACCTTTCCACAGGTCTGACCAGCCAGAGTCTAACAGTAGAAAACTGCAAGACGGGGCGTAATTCCGATCTGCGTAGGAATCAAAATGTAACCTTTTACTTGTAATGAGAGCCTTAGTCATGTTAATAAAAGTATTGAATTTACATGTACAGCTGTATTGGACACTATACTGATTTTGTATGTGAGGAATGCTAAGCATGATAGAGGGATGTCTTTCGGCAAAAATTGATAATTTCTTCCAGGAACGAATACATTGTATATCTATATATACTTGCAGAAGGGCAAGACATATCATTCACCAGCGTATAAAGAGCTGCTAAACAATAGTATTGGTATGCAATTATAGGTAAGAAGACCTCTTTGCCTAGGGTTCTGAAAAAGACTTGAGCTGTGGAATAAAAAAGCACTATTGTTTCCTTGTTGTTTCTAAAAAAGATCTGCAAAATACCATCCCTAAGATGTGAGTCTCAGTACAACCTGCTTGCTTGTAGAATACGGTTCACATAATGTCCCTCTACTTGCTCTAAAAATAAAAAATGCGAAATTGAAGACCTGCTAATGTAAGACATCCTTCTCTCTTGCAGATAGTCATCTTGCAGTAAAATGCATGAGTAATTTATTATGTGCTGTTCTAAGGTAACCCCACTGCTCTGGTTGTCCAAGGAAGCTATGTATAGGAAAGTGTCCCTTTTTGCATGGTTGCCAACCACTTTTTGCCTGATGTTCATGCTCTTCGAATAAGTGTGCCCTGGGTTCCTGTTACCCAGGTACCGAGGGCCTACGTTATTTCCATAAAACTGAACCTTTGCAACCCCGATTGGCACCTCTCTGGCCACCTCTCTGGCCACATAAATTAGGCACATATACATCTCCCACTTTTACGCTTCCTTGTGGAGTTCCTCAGGGTTCCTCGCTAAGTCCGACCCTTTTCAACATCTATGTTTCGGACTTAGCGAGGGTAATAAAAGCCTATAACATCAACCTAACAACATATGCCGATGATACACAGTTGGTACTATCTGTACACAGAGACGGTCCTACAATAGCAGCAAACTTCAAAGACGGCATGAGGGCCATTAGCAGTTGGATGTCTTCTAACTGTCTAAAGTTGAACTCTACTAAGACTGAAGTAATGCTGTTTGGTAAGATCCAGCCTATGTGGTCCCCCTTATGGTGGCCGGAGGAAATGGGCACTCCACCTGAACCAGTCAGTAAAGTCAGAAACTTAGGAGTCATTTTTGATGACAAACTCCTTTTCACCATCATGTGAACTCGGTAGATTCATCATCATTTAACACCCTACGGAAAATCAAGAAACTCCTTCCATATCTCCCTAAAACAGCAGGAAAACCTCTAATTTCTACATTGGTGTTTTCACGCACTGACTATTGTAATGCCCTCCTCCTCAATGCACAAGAAAAGGTCATCTCTAAACTTCAAATGATACAGAATGCCTCAGCCAGAGTTTTACTGGGCATTTCAAAATTCAGCTCTGTTTCTGGACACCTGAAACAACTGCATTGGCTTCCGATTAGAAGTCGCACAAAATTTAAGTCCCTTTGTATTGTCTACAAGGCAATTAACAACGTTGGACCTAAATTCCTCAGGAATTCATTTAAACCACTCATAACTCCCAGAACGCTTCGTTCAAATACTGCTCATCTGCTTAATATACCCAGAACGAGGAGAGTCAACTGGGGAGACAGATGCTTCACCATCGCAGCTGCAAAACTGTGAAACTCTCTTCCCCTTACTATAAAAACCAGTTCCACTCTGACTATCTTTAGAAAGCAACTAAAGACATGGTTGTTATCTCAATAATTTGACTAATTGGAAAGCTTATAAAGGAATGTTTCAGACTAATTGGAAAGCTTACAAAGGATTGTTTCAGTAATCTCACATTAGTCATATCAAACATAGCTCACAGCGCCGAGACACCCCTGGGTAATTGCAGCGCTTTAAAAATTGCATAAATAAATAAATAAATAAATAAACATGTAAGTCCCTTGTGTGCCATGGCTACCAAGGGCACGGTGACCTCCAAGGACTGCAGCACCTATTGTGCCACCCTTAGAGACCCTGTACCTTAACACACACACAATGCCCTTGCAGGCTGCATGTTTTGCTGCAGTAAAAAGGGGAAATTCGACATGGCACAAATTCCTGTATGCCATTACTACAAATCACTGCCTATGGTATAGGTAAGACACCCCTCTAGCTGGGTGCACTATACCACTGGTGAGGGGTCAAGTGCATGTGCCCTGTACCCCTACAGTGTCTAAGTCCATTACTAGACATTATAAGTGCTGTAAAGCCATAAAGAGTATATGGTCTGTGAGTTTGTCATTTGGAACTCCACAGCACCATAATGGCTTTCCTGATTTCTTGGAAGTTTGGTATCAAACTTCTCAGCCCATTAAACCCACATTGGTGCCAGTGTGGGATTTAATGCCAAATGCACGCAGAGGGCATCTTAGAGATGCCTCCTGAAAAACGACCTAACTCTAGTATCCTGGCTGAGTGGCAGCTCTCCAGCTGCCACCCCCGGACATGGTTCTGGATCCGTGGGTCAAGAGCCTTCCATTCTCGGGGTCCTGAAAAAAAGCACATCCTGGGCAGAGGAGCCAAGCCTCCCCCCCCCCCCCCCAGGATGGGCAGCGTACACGAAGGGGAAGCTTCAAAAGCTTGCTCCCTTTGTGAGCTGACCCAGCCCATTACTGCTCCCACCAACTGGCCACAACTGGTTCTAACCCCCACTTTGGGAAGGAGAAACCGTGGGAAAACAAGATAAGAGGAGAAGTGTGCCCAGCTTTGCCTTGTCCACCCCTCAGGTGGGTGGGGGAAGGCACAACTCTTAGTCCCTGCCATCTTGAAGATAGGCAGGACCCAGCCAACCATAGAGAGGCTTATGCACCCCTCCTGCTAGAGGGTGGCATAGTAGAGAGTATCCTACCCAAAGGATGGGACTTATTGTCCCAAGCTGTACTTACCTGAAACTCTCAAAATCTTGCCTACTTAGACAAGCAAGAAGAAGAAGGACCGAAGAGCCATGCTGAAGTAAGAAGAGGAAACCAACTGCCTTGGCCACAGCCCTGTCGGCCTGTCCCTACCTCGACCTGCTCCAGCAGAATCCCGGCGTGTCCTGCAGCCAGCAGTACCCCAGACCCAGAGGACGTGCCCTGCCTTCCCTACAAAGACTATGTCTCCCGTGAGCCCAGGACGTGCTCAAGAACCAGACTTTGACTCCGGCCGAAACGGCGAGTCAGCGCCACTCTGCACCCAACGCCCACTGCATAAGTTTGAGTAACCCTATACCAGGAGGAAGTCTTCCCAGCGATCCTGACCTGGGCCTTGCTGATCCCTTACCTACCGCTAGCCTCCCGACGACACCTGCAGCCTCTTTCTGGAGGGTCACCCGACCATGATCAAGCTGGTAAGGTAACCCAACGCGTCAAGATACCCTTGCACCCGACGACCCACGGCCATGGGTGGCCCAACCAACAAAGTCCAAGCAACCCCCGCATACCAACTTACCTCTCTAACCGGAGTTCACCTCCAGGAAGCCTACCAGCCCGAACCTGCAGTATTTGTTCTGACCGGAGATCTCCCATTAAAACCAACAGGGCACCCAACGCCAAATCAGCACCCTGCACCCGGCCACCCCTGTGTCACTGTGGGTTCACCTTGTGTGCTAACTCGGATCCCCCTGTGCCCTGAGCTTACCCCTAGGAGCTTTGCTCACTTAACCCTGTGGCTTGCCCGAGAGCAGCCAGCAACCGACAGCCCTCTAGTCCCATAGGCTAACATTGGGCCTCAGCACTCTGCACCTGGCTGCCCTAGTGCCGCTGAGGGCGCTTTTTGAGTGCATCCTTGACCCTTGTTCTTACCCCAGAAACTCAACTCCAAAGACCGATTGCTTACCTGCAAACTGATAACCTCATTTTTCTCGATAGGATCGCATTGACTGTTTTCCTCTGAAAATGTTCCAAGATTTGAGTTGTGTTTGTATGGAAGTAGTAATTGGTGTTTGTATGGAAACCTAAGCAAATGTGTTTTAATATAAACTGTTTTACTTACGTCTAGGAAATGTCCCAGTGTGATATCTAGGCATAGCACACCAAGTAGAACAAGTAATCTAAAAAGTACTCTAAAGAGTAATCTAAAAAGTATTCACAAAGTAATTACAGGTATCTATTGTCTTGTTTGTTTTGATCAAGCAGCCTTGAAAAGTAAAATTTTACTTACCTGTACCAAGTCCTGCTTAGTTCTAAAAATAAAATACAACTAAAGAAATGTTTTTGATACCAGTAATTGGTGTGAGTTCAGTCTTTGAATGTCTGACATCATTCCTTACCTGAGTATGTACAATACATCCTTAACACTACCCTCTGATAAAGCCTTACTGCTTGTCCACACTAACACAAATATAGAGTAAGATAGTGTCTACTTTTACCCCTGTAAAGCTTTGGGGAAAAACTGGACTCTATGCACAATATACCTTACTTTGGTATAGTATATACAGAGCCAGCTTCCTACACTATGTTCTTATAAAATAAGAATAAAAAAATCCTGGAGTTTTCTTGAAGGAATGTTTCAGTTCTATTAAGGACCTGGAGGTCAAGTTCTTTACTTTCACCTCACACTAGCCAATGACAATAAAGCCCACATTACCCAGTGGGCATGTGTGTACAAAACTACAGAACACATGACATCAAAGAACCAGTAGCAACATGTCTGCTTACATAAAATGGTTTCCAAATAAATAGGTCCTTATCCTTTTTGTTTGCTCGAGAACAAAGCAGTGATAGTGAAGGTGATTTCTTGTAAGCCCTTACACAATTGCTTTCCCTTTATAGCAAATGATCCTTTCGCCTCTGAAACTGCAACATTGAGAAACAAAGCTGAGCCATGCCCTTTCATAATATTGTAGAACAAATTCATTCATGAGTTATTAACAGTTATCTATCATTCAACAAGTTCAATTAGCATGTATAATCACCTATTGCAAGTAGAAACACAAGGAAAGATAAATTGTAAAACTGACATTCGTAAATGATATCAAGTCCCATCAAAGGGAATCATTACAATCAAATTTGGCAGTACTTAAGAAGGGGCAGATGTTCCATCTTTTGGGTGGGATAATCTTCACCTCCTAGCCTTTCATAGAATTGAAGCTTTTCTTCACAATAGCTACAACATGTATTTGTTCTATGTCAGGCAGGTTGGCATGTAAGGCACAATAACATGGTCAGCTTCAGAAAGAGTTGTTTCTTTGAGAGATTACTGTTGTCCAGCCAATTACAGAAAAGTTGTAAGACCATATTAATGTCCCTTCTCCAAGAGTTCCTAGACATTAAAAGATGGGACAACCCGATTCCACTTGCATGTTAGGGAATAAGCACCCACAGGGTTCCCCGCTACCAGAATGTCTAGCTGAGATAGCTGACCTGAATAAATTAACGGTACAGTATGCTCTTCCCACCTCTCCTAATTCGGACAAAAAATGTAAATCAATATGTCTGCCACAACAGGATCCACTTGTCTCTACACACGCCAACTACACCAAGCTAATCAGGCTGATATGTATCATTTGTGAGTGCTAGAAGCCCAGGACTGCTTGATGAAGAGGAAAGCCTCATGCGAAAGGCCTGGCAGATGCCACCTTTCCCTGAGATGCGACAGCCCATGAGGTTCAGAAAACTGTCTAGCACCATGGGATGGGCTTCTACTCCTGGGCCCTGAAGAAAGCATGCAAGTAGGTCGCAGGACAAATCCAGTAGAGGTGATTACCAGGTTTGCTACCTCCAGATTGATGTCACTCGAATCATCACCACTTTCTGATCCCTGGTCTGATATGCCACTCTGGCTATCAGCATGAAGGGGGGGGCATAGTCATGGCCACCGCAGGAAGGCATCCAATTATGTCACCTGCACATCGGCTCTCCTGCTGAAGCGCTGTGAAGCCTGTGTATTCAGTCTGAATTCAAATAAATCTCTGACCAGGAAGCCCTACCTGTGGCATAATATGCAAAACACTTGAGGGTGGAGTTGCTTGTCACTGTAAGGCCTCAGAAGGCATTAATTCCAGTTCCCCATATTATTGGATTAAAACATGGGATGAATTTAGGCAGTTACAGGATGAGGCAGACACAAAAGAGAAGGAACACTGGATCAAAACAGGTTGTACGAGAAGAGCTGATGATGAAGTGTGTTCAGACGGTAGACCAATAATGCCAGAAAGCTTGTTGTCACAAATGGCTAGGGTATGTCATGGAACCACACACATTGGGAGGGATGCCACGATCAGACACCTTAGACAAACATGGTATAATCCAAAATTTAGGGTAGTTGCAGAAACTGTCTGCCAAAGATGTTTGAGCTGCCAACTGCAACACCCACGGAGAAAGACAGTGGTCAGTTGGGGAAAAATTGGAAAAGCCAAAGGAGGACCTTATTTTAATAATGAGATAATTAAATTGAATTGTTAAGCTTTCAAAATTGAGCGGAAATTACATTGTGCCTATCGACCAGAAGCTTCTGGAGTGGTTGACCAGTTAAATGGCACAATAAAATCCAGGTTAGGGAAAGTGTGTGCATCCACTTCACTGAAATGGACTGATGCTTTTCCCCTTGTATTGATGAGTCTTAGAAGCATTCCTGACCAAAGAACAGGATTAAGTCCACATGAAATCCTCATGGGAAGAGCAATGAGAGAAGCATTTGGACCTGGCACCAAATTGGTGAATATAACTGATGATATAGTGTTGGACAATTGCAAGGGACTAGCTGATCTGATACGTTCTGTGTCTCACCAGGTTGAAGAAGATGCAATCACAGCACAACCAAACCAAGCTCATGATCTGTGTCCTGGAGATTGGGTTGTGGGGAAAAAGCAGACGAGGAAATTGTGTCTGGTACCCAGGTGTAAAGGACCACATCCAATCATATTGGTTAAGACAACAGCAGTAAAGTGTGCCGACTTGCCAAATTGGATCCATGCCAGTCATACTCAAAGAGTCCCAAGTCCACCTTAACGACAAAAGCAGCAACTGGTAGAACAAAGAAAAGAGCCAGAAGCTGCAAGTTGTGAAGTCGAAAGAACTAGAGAAATAGACTCTGAAGAGCACATTGACGATGAACAACCAAGTACAAGTCAAGTAGAGTGGGCACCAGCTACTGGGACTAAAGAGACTGCTGTAAAGCCCAACAGAAAGCTTGAATTTGAAAGACCAGAATGAACTGTTGCAGAAACCCAGATTCAGCTCAGTCAAAACTGGAAGAAGAGCTCATTGCAGAAAACCAAGATTCCGCTCAGTTAGAATTAGAAGAACTCATTGCAGAAAACCAAGGTTCAGCTCAGTTAGAAATAGAAGAAAAACACATTGCAGAAAACTTAGATCAAATTCAATTGCAAGAAGGAAAAGAAAGGGAATCCATTGTAGAAAGTTCAGATCCAACTCATTTATGAAAGGGGAAAGAATCAATTGCAGAAAATTCAGATCAAAGCCAGTCAGAAGAAAAGAGAAGAGTAGGGAGTCCAAAACAAAGACAAACAATAGAAGAAGAAAAGGTAGGGGATTCAGAACAAGACCAACCAAGAGAAAGAGAAAATAAAAGGACACTTGAAATCGGTGAAGAAGGTAAAAAAGCAGTACAGTCAAATAGGGTCAGAAAGGGTGATAATTGGCCGAGGGGGAGTGAAAAGATGAACAGGGAAAGAATTAGAACAGGTCAATGAGGTGTTAAGTCAGGTAGAGCAAGAACAATCAAGAAGAAGATCATTAAGGTTGTCAAAGAGAGGAAGAGTACCAAGTAGAAAATATAAGGCTCTAGGGTGGACCTAAATAATACTCGAAGACTTTGAAAATCTTGATCTAAATAGAGAACCAGAAAGTGGCATTATTGAGGGATCTGATGAAAGTGAACTGAGACCACCTTAAAGGAAGGACTTTAAACAAAGGGTGGATTTATTGAGAAAATACATTTAGAAATAAATTTTAGATGCTAAAATGGTGGTAGTACAGGTGACTGAACTTCCGAAATCTAGTTTAAAACAGAGAGGTGTTAAATGTTGTTTATGTAGTATTTCAATGCTAACTTTGATGTGGTTATTGTTAACAGTTGTGATACCTGTCCTAATGGTAACTAATACTCAGAATAACACAAATACTAGTAAAGAATGAGTGTGGTTACTAAAAGAACTTCTACTACAGCTTTAGAACAAATGGATAAGAGCATGTATTATCATGACAAATCAAGTAGTGATTCATCATTAAATGTATTCACTAAGCTTCTTTACCAATATGTCAACACAATGGATGTGAGTAATTGTTAATTTCGCATGAAACTACCTACTTCTCTCTCGGAAGGTGTAACCTATCACCATCTTCCATTAACTTATGGTGTAACTTGTAGTGTTATGACTAGTTTGTTTTATGTTACTGGTAAGTTGCAATACTATTATTGTATTATGGATTTGGTCCTTTCAGAAATTCCTATTCATAGAAATTTAAACCCTGTACTTAATAGTAAGAATGCAGAATTAATGGGTAAATTTTTCCTAACAACAAATCCTATAGACATAACACACAAACATAAAAATAACCTTACTTGTCTTTTGCGTGATGAAGAAAAAGATATTTTGAATTTAGTAGAAGAAAGAAGTCAGGATTTCCAAAAGAAAGCTGTTGAGCAAAAGTCACATGTACCTCCATGGGCTGTTTTAGAAAGGGACCGTAAGAGCGGCGAGACTCATACTGCAATGTCCCTAGATTTGTCAAAATTGGGATAATTCTTTCTTCATAGACTGAAAACTGAATATAATAGTGTCTTCATTGGTACTAGTGAATGTGAACATACCTTCCTAATTATGGGGTGATGGGGACTAAAAGGAAGAACTGATCCTGTATTTCCAGGAATGTATTCTGTGTGCGGTAAAAATGCCTATTATTGGTTACCGGCGCGGTGGTATGGCAGTTGTTATGTTGCCATTGTATTTCTGAAGTTATACCACATCATTAATAACAATGAAATTAGTAAAATAAGTAAAGGACTAACAAGAAATAAAGAGCAAATTTTTCAGAAATAGTAGGTGATATATTTGGTGCACTAATGCCATCAGTTGGAGTAGTACTGAATTTGCATAAAAGACGTCAATTATCCACGGTGGTTGATCGTTTATCAACAGATAGTGCTGGAGTATTCTTAATGATCAATACTGAAATGGTTGCATTCAGATCTATGGTTTTGCTAAATAGACTTGCCCTGGGTATGCTATTGACAAAAGAGGGTGGAGTCTGTGGCATGTTGAAAGTTCAACACTGCTGTACATATATCCCAGACAAAAGCAAAGTTATTGAGAGATATATTAAAAATATCACAAAGATTCATAAAGATTTGACCCAACTGGAGGTTGACAGTGTGTGGGAAGGCTTAGTAAAAGTCTTTCCACTATAGGTAGTTGGTTTTCCACTTTTGCGAGCAGTTTACTAGGAAAAATATGAATTCCCGTAATTACAATAGCATTGGTGATACTAATGATAATAATGACCCATAAATGTTGCAGGGGAAAATTGAGAACTGGATTAATGATCGGAATCACGAACAGAAGGACGGGAAGAAAGAGAAAAAGGGAGGAAATTGAGCTAGAGGAAATGAGAGACAATCTGTATCGCAAGATGAAAGACATGAACTTAAAGGAGAAAAATAAGGAAGGTGTAGAAAACAATGTAGATACCAAGATTAAATTATGAAGCTGGCACTTGGTAATGATGGGTTCTTTTATTACGGCTCTAAAATTCCATCAGAGGGGGGATTGATGGAGCAAGGATTCAAGAAAACTGAACTTGCTCAGATCATTTCCTCATTAACAAGTACTAATCTCTCGATATAGAAAAGAATGTCAAAAATAACATACGCACAACAATAACATATGGGGAAGAGAGGTTTTTGCATGCTTAAATACCAAAGAAGAATTTGCAGTGCAATCAAATCCTGCTTTAAACCGAAAATGCTTCTGCGCATGTGCAAACCAGAACCTACATAAATATTCTTGGGCCAGATGTTGGTATCCAAATACCGGTCGTAACGGCCGAAAATACCGATTTACGGCCGTTACCGACCGGTATTTGGATACTGAGATGTAGGGGATGTCAAAATACAGAATCGGTAAATTTACCGATTCGGTAAATTTACCGAATCTGTATTTTGACATGTAGGTAGCACTTTAAACAGTGCTACAGGGCTTTGAGGATTCGTTATTTACCACCAACTATTAGTTGGTGGTAAATAACTCATTCCTATGTAAATGCAAATATGTGCATTTACACCCGTGCCATGTGGCACACATAAATGCCCTAAGGGCATTTATGTGTGCCACATGGCACACAAGCACTAATCAGGGGTACAACAGGGTGTCAAAGTGACACCCTGCCACGCTTGAATTTTTCGGTAATTACCGAATCCGTATTTACCGATTCGGTAATTGACATTCATTCCTATGGGCCTCAAGGCCTCAAGGCCCATAGGAATGAATGGAAATTACTGAATCGGTAAAAACCGATTCGGTAATTACCGAATCTTACCGATTCGGTAATTACCGAATCTTACCGATTCGGTAAAAAATACCGAAAATGTACCTACATCAGATTTACCGATTCTAAAATACCGAATCGGTAAAATTCAGTATTTTCGAATATGTAAAAATGATTTACCTACATCTAGCCTCTTGTGATTAAATCGTTTGAGAGGGAAACTCTCACGCATGCACAAGAATTTCTAGCCTTAGGCCTTAAGGCACCGTATGCCTGGCATAAGGGTGCCTGTGCTAAAGAAGCTAGTTCTGCTAAAGCTTTTGCTTAAAGAAAAAGAATGTAACATGGGATAGAGTAGAAGTGGGTGGTGAACAGTGACAATCACATATTTGAGAATATGTGAACATGGGAACGTGCAATGTTTGTCAATGGAGCGTGAATAAATTGATATTTAGTTCACAACAGAATATGTATGGGAAAGAAAGACATGGATGAGCTAAAGGGGAAGGGTTTACAAAACAAAGGGGTCCATTAGAAATGAATATGACAGCATGAGGTGATGACAACTCCCCTGCCCAATGGCAGTCCTTGATCCACAGATATTTGCAACTTTCGAGGGAGAGACATGTAGATTTAGAGACAAAAAGTTTTTTCAGAGTGTGTGTATCCATCATGAGAGAGATCGATCAACGCTGAGAGAGAGAGAGGCGAGAGCTTCTGCTGGAAAGAAGATAATAGACTGGGAAGATTCATTCTGAAAGACAACCTGAATAGATTGAAGATTGCAGAAGAATATCGAGGAGGGAGAGAGTGAAAGAGAGGGATGCTTTCCGGTGCGTCAGGGTTCTAGAGAAGTGTAGTAAGTATTTCCCTGTCCTGATTCTGTCCTATAGTCTTTGTCTCCTGGCTCTTAATAAGGTGAGCTCCACCAGTCCTTAAGCCAGAGGGTTGGGTTTTTCCTGTTTCACCATTGGGTAAATATATTTCTGTCTTAGATTTGCATATCTTTTGCAAATGTATGATTATTAATGTCTGCTGTCTCTTCCTCTATTCACTCCAAATGCATCGAAATTGTTGAATGAGTTTGTGTATTGAATGTATTTGATGAATGAATTTTTCCTCCCATGAAAGTTGATGGAGTTTGCACTGTGAATCTGTATAAATGAGCGTTCATTTTGACTGAGTTATTAGATACAATTCATTGAATCTTACCCAGAGTCTGTGATTATTTTATTGAGAGTTATAAGTTAAATTAGTTAATTTGTTAATATCACTATAAACTACTCGACTAATGTTCCATTGACCAAAGGAAGCATGTTGATCTGTGCAGATTAGTTAGGCAGCGACTAATCAAGATCAAAGTGATTATAAAACTTGACCACCCAGCGGGAACGAGTCGGCCAGGGAAATTATGCGTGTGAATGTGGGCCCAATATTAAAGATTTGTTGATGTGTGAAATATTCGCCCTGACCTTCCTTTTCGCTGGATCATCATGTGCTCTTTAGTTTTGTGCACACATGCCTGATGGGTAGTTTTTATTAATATTGGCTGTTGTGAGTTGAAAGTACAGAAAATCTTGCAGAATCTGAACCTCCAACACTGACATAGAATTACAATGATCATGTTTCCTTAATAAACTTGGGTAGCTGAGGCACAATGGTCTGCTGATTATGACACTGATTTATTGTAATACTTTTTCTTACAAAACTGCAGGTCTTAACTGCAACATTCAGGTTTTTTGGCACAATCACAACCTAAAACAGAAAAACTGTTCAATACAAAGCAGATGATCAAAAATACAAGAGCGATTGGGGTCTAAGGCCTTCTGCTTCGATTTGGTTGCCACTCAGAACGTAGTTGACTTGTGTCTTGTAATAATAATTTCAGTGAATTACATCATACAGTTAGAGCTGGTGTCTTAATGGGAATGGATGCTCTCCGGAAATCCGTTGGTGCCTAGTACGACCTACCTTTCCTAGTCATTACATATTACAACCATTGCACCTGATACTTTTCTATGGGAGGAGGCAGAGTTTGCAGCGTCTGAGGGGTTGTTGAATCAAAAAACACTTTTGACTAATGCTATTTCATATCCTTTGTGGTAAGTGAAGGTAGGACTTGTCCATATACTTTTTATCACTGTATTATGAAATCAGGATTTTGGAGGTGTTAATCTGTCATAAGAGCGTAGGTGCATATTTGTTGTGGAGTTGGATGTTGTGCTGGTGATTTCTTTTGTTTTTTTTGTACTGCATTACTGTATTATGAATTTGTTGTGTTGTACTGTAGTTATGTTTTGACTGTTTTGTTGTGATGTGCTCTGTTATGTTTTGTTATGTGGCTCTGTGTAAATTATATTATGTTGTGTTGTTTACCTATGTCAGCAAACGCTGCTAGTTTCCAGCCAAAAGCAGCATATGCCTTGAAAGTCCCTGCCACAAGCAACCACTTATCACTGTTTGAGGTGATAAAATAGTGCTGTTCCAGCTCTTCAACTACTTAAGACACTAGTCAGCAGGTGGCACAGATTGAGTTTTACTTAGAGCCCCGTGCTCGCTTTATGTGATCTGGCCCCATAACTGCTCCATAACTGCCACAACAGGTTGCCAGCTATCACATCAGTTTACGAGTGCAAAGTAGTGAACTCCTGCTGCTCGAATGGCATGCTAAGAAACTGTATAAATCCAAGTACTGACAGACTACTTTACAGAAACGAGTATACCTGTCAAGGAATGAGTTAGCACCGAAAACAGATGCTACCAAGAAATGTTTTGGAGCCGAGAAAATCCTATGCTCGCAGCATTATGTGTGCATGGTGCTGTGCCCTTTGACAGGCTTCGGCATCAAACGCTCTATTGCTGCCCTGATAGGGTAAACACTGTAGGGTACACCTGATTGCGTACAAACCATGCATTCTGAAGAATTGAACCCGCACGCTGCTGTCAAAAGAGGGTGCGGTGTGAAGCACATCTGTGCAACCACTATAGGGTCCATTGCTATACACATTCAAGATAGAGCATAGCATATAGCCATACATGGTACAGAACCAGGTAACCTCCCTGCTGTCCAAATAGATTCCACACTAAGTACTTCTGCAAATGCCAATACAGCATGTAGCATCCATCCAGCACAGACAACGCCAACTCTGGTGTAGAAACGAGTACACCCCTACAGTGACGATAGGTACAAAACTAACCTGAGCACACCTGCTTCCAGGACCTAGACTAGATCAGAGCTCGCCTGCTGCGAAGACAGGACACACCACCTATTACAGGTAAAAGGTGCCATTGTAGGGTGCAGCACATTGCACTCTTGTGGCCAGGTGTGTACAGCTTCTAACCCACTTGCTTCTAACAGGACAGGGTTCAGCAACAAGCATATCCACCATTGACAGGGTAAATTAAAGCTCTGAACACACCCACTGCTGTGTGCAGCATCACATACACATTTTACTTCTGGTTAGAGTAAAGCACAGAGTACACCCATTGCTGTCGGTGCAAGGTACAAAGCACTGCTGCGTGGAGAGGGTAATGAGCTGAGACCCTTTGCTACCAGTGTAGAGGTCAGTAGCAAGCTCACACACTATTGCCAGTGTTGGCTCACAAATCTTTATTTCTTTGTCTCACTCTTTGCACACCAATGGCTCGGACCGGGTGCGGTGTAGTCCATATATGGACTTTTGTGCTCCCCAATTGGACCAGTCGCTACACCTCTATAAGACTTAAAACGTACTAGAACTGTGATATTCTCCATAAGAATGACAGACGGGTCAAAGGCTTTGTATAAATAATTATTAAGAAAATTGTATGAAATAGCATTAATCATGTTAGATTCAAAGTACTGATCATAACTGAAAGAACTCAATAAAGTTCAATAATAAATCCAGAATAGATCAATCTTCTAACCATGGGAGAATGGGGTCATACCAAAGAAGGAAGAAAAGGTCTTTACATAGGACTTTAGATAAATGATTTCACACATTGCTACACAAATACCCAGGGCCAGATTCACAGAACTAACTTAAGACAAAATCCTAAACTTACTACCATTTTGTTATTCACAGAAGGCACTTACTTATTTTGGTATTCACAGAAGCCACTTACTCATCAATGAGTAAATGCCTTCTGTAATTGCCAAAATGAGTAAGTGCCTTCTGTGAATACCAAAATGAGTAAGTGCCTTCTGTGAATACCACAATGAGTAAGTGCCCTCTATGAATCCTAAAGTGGTAATAAATTTAAGATTTTGTCTTAAGTTAGTTCTGTGAATCGGGCCCACAGTTTTCAAGATATAAACCAGTGAGAAATAGGCAATAAGAAACATTTGACTACAGAATTTATTCAAAGATTTTCTCATAATGCTAATACATTGAATTCAGAGGATCCCAGCGTCTGTTCAGGTGGCAAGAATTGTAGCATTGTATACAGAGTGGTCTGGAACAGCGAGGTTGTCCTTTGTTGGGTACATCTTATTCCCAACACCTGAGAAAGCTCACATTTCTTTATTAGAGCAAAGACAATAACAACAACGATTGTCACATGGTGTAGTGCTGTGTGATTCCAAAATGGAAGACAGTACATTTTTCAGTCTGTAAGAATCAGCTTTGAAGTAGGTTTAGTAAGCAGGTAAAGAAGTTTATTCTTTAAGTAGATCTCATCCACATCAAACCTCTTGTCAGGAGAAACAGCACGCTCCAACTGCCCAGACTCAGTTCAGGTGATAATAAGCTGCACATCATAACATTCTTAGGCACCTGGCAACAGGAATAGAACCCCAAGATGCAAGTATCTTAAGATGCCACATATCCCCATCCTTTATAAAGAAACAAAAGAACACTATACTTTAACAAAACATAATACAACAACTCTATTTTACAAAATCTTTCAAAAATGTAGGAGGAGATGAAACTCTAGAGGATCTGCGAACATTGTCAGCAATTACAATTAAGAGTGTTCAGAACTGTAGTTATCAGGAGTACAAATAAAGTCTTTCCTAACCACCACCACCCTGTTCAAATTCCAAATGCAGTGATCAGCAGTTTTTACAGCATTTTAAAAGATTTTAATGACTTGGATAGGTTTAAAAAATTTAGAAGATTTTTTCTTGGATGGATTTTTTATAAGAACCAAATCTCCAACTTTTACTGAAGCTATTTTTAAACTCTCTTAAATCATGAAACCTTTTTCTAGCTTCAATTTTCTTAGAGTCAATTACATTCCAATTACTTTTTTAATTCTCAGAAAATGTATCTGGTTGCATGTCATTGACTCACGGAGGTGTAACAGAAGTGTTTGGACATCTAGCCCCAAATAGTTCAAAAGGAGTCCTTTTTGTGATAGCATGTGGTGACAACCTGTAAGCCTCAACCTTTTTCCAAATCTCAGTGCGCCAATCCAGACCTGTTGATCGAGCCATGTCAATAGTCTCCTTTAATACACGATTAAACCTCTCAACCATTCCGTTGGTTTCTGGATGGTATGAAGAGGACCTTTTGTGCTTAATACCATGTCTAGATAAAAATAATTCCATCTCCCTGGATACAAACTGGACACCCTTGTCCGTAAGAATAGTTGAAGGTATACCCTCCCTGGCAAAGAGTTTTTCTAAAAATTTAATGACATGTTTGGTCTCAATCCCTCGAGAAATGGCTATCTCTGGCCATCTCGAGTAAAAATCAACCAAAACAAAAAAATACCATTCTGTACCTGACGACTGTATGGAACCAAGAATATCCAGCTCAACTTCTTTCCAAGGTGCATCCGGTCTATCCCTCATGATCATGGGTTGTACTATGGGTATGACTACTCTTTCATTCAAGGCACATTCAACACAATCTCCAATTTTGCGCCTTACCTGTAAATCCATCCCCGGCCACCAATAAGACAACCTGAGTGTTTCTTTTGTCTTAGATATACCTTGATGTGACATTGTGCAAGTGCAATACGTTCTTTTCTAATAGAACTGGGAGGAACAAGTATCAAACCCCTGAAAAGCAAACCATTACATTCAGATAACTGGTCTCTGACATGCCAAAATCTCTCCAGATTTTCATCATCTTTAGGTTTACACCTCCAACCCATGTTGACGTTCTGTAGGACCTTTGTTAAAACAACATCTTCCATTAAGGCTTTCTCCCATATTTCTTTGTTCTCATCAATGGCACAAACCATTTCCTCCTCTTGTTCAAACTAATTATTACAATCTTGTTCCTCTTTGACAACAAGCCTAGACAAAGCATTATCCACTTCGTTTTCCACGCCTGGTAAATATTTAATGTCAAAATTGTAGTCTTGCAACCCAACAACCCATTTCGTAATTCAACTTGAGACTGCATCTATGCCTTTCTTTATAAAAATTTCACACAAAGGCTTGTGGTCAGTCCTGACCTCAAACACACTGCCCCATAGAAAATTCTTTAGTTTCTTTATAGACCAATATACAGCAAGGGCTTCTCTTTCAACCACTGACTAATGTAGCTCAGCACCTCTCAAACTCCTTGAGTATAACACGTTCTTGAGAGTGAGACCTTTCCTCAAGCACAGCTCCAAGCCGCTTTAAACTTGCATCAGTAATAAAAATGGACTTCTTTTCCGGTTCAAAACTACATAATCTGGGAGCTGTCTTTCACTTCTCTTTGAGAGCACAAAATTCTTGTTCACACCTATCATCCCAAAGAAATTCACAACCTTTTCAGAGTATAACTCCTCATATGAACACACAAAGAAGCAAACCCATTAATGAATTTACTGTAATACTCCACAATCCCTTAGAAGCTCATCAATGCCTCTTTGTTCGTAGGAGAAGCCATCTTCTGAATGGCTACTATCAAACTTTCTTTAGGCATAACCCCCCCTTCTGAAATAATGTGGCCCAAATATTCAATTGAACCTCTCCTGAATTTGCATTTATCAATTTTTACAGTTAAATGGAATTCATTTAACCTATCCAACACCACGAAAAGTCTCTCATCATGTTCTCTGTTATCTTTTCCAAATATCAGGATATCGTCCTGATACACCCTCAGGATTATTAAAACATTTTCTAAAGCTCTTTGAAAAACTGAAGCCGCCGACACAAGACCAAAAGGACCTTTAGATCTATGGTGCTGAAAACCTTTGCTCCTTTCAGTAACATCCGCATATCATTGATTTTCGTTAGAGGATATCGGTCCACCACAACATTTTTGTTCAATTCTCGAAGGTCCACACATAGACGAAGAGACCCATCCCCTTTCTTTGCGGCGACCACTGGAGCAACCCATTGAGTTGCTTCAACACTCGCAATAATTCCTTCTTTTTTAAGCCGCTCTAATTCATTCTTGACCTGTTCTCTAACTGCAACAGGTACATTGCGAACTTTGCAACACACAGGTTTAACATTGTCATGCATGCGAATAATCTTTGAGACATCCCAGTTTTTCTGAGAAAACTTTTGGAAACTTATTTCTCAACTCATTTGAGAAATCCTTGCTATGATTGTCATTCACAACAGAAATTACATTGGAATTGAAGTCCTTTTTCAGCAGAATAGAAGGTGAAGAATTTGGATCGAACATCACACCCAGATCTTTTTGGTGGAACCAGCTCAATATGCTGTCACCTTTTTGTGAAATATAAATTTTAGCGCTGCCCAACCTTCCTTTATAATCAATTAGACCCCAAAAATAACCAAACAGCTTAATGGGTTCTGCGCCATATGCGAAAGGTCTTATATCAGGCTTACAAATTTCGACCTTACCCTGCATTTCTTTGATGTAAAATTCTTTTGAGATAATAGTTATCTTGGCACCTGAGTCGAAGAGCACCTTAGTAGGTTTTCCCTCCACCACGATTTCATCCAAAGTACAATTCTTTCCTTCTCCATTTTGGACAACCTGTACCTGAATTTGACCACAATCAACATCCTCCTGTCATTCATAAGTGTCATCATCATCATAATAAACTTCACTAATTTTCCCTTTATAATTCTTACCTTTGCACATGGCAGTGAAATGTCCTTTCCTTTTACATTCACTACAAACGGCCTTCCAACCTGGACACTGTCTGTCATTTGCAAAATGACCCATTTTCCCACAACGGAAACATTTTACTTTTGAAAAATCAATTTTTTTAGGAGCCTCTTTAGATACAACAGTTTTTATAATTTGCCTATGACTTGACGTTGGTCTAGGAATGGTCTTGATGACTTGAACATAGTTTTTTTTCTTTACTTTCACCATTTTTCTTATAACATCAACCACATTTGAGAGAGTGTTCATTTCTCTTTGCAATTACAATTACATCCTCTAAAGTTAGCTCATCTTTTTGCCACAATTCCTCTCTGACTCGTTCAATGCTGCAACCCAACATGAACTGATCTTTTATCCTTTCTTCTAAAGTTGCAGCGAATTTAGAGGAAGAGGCCAACTTTCTGAGGGATGTAACAGTTTTCAATACTCTCATCCTCCAATTGAGCTCTCCTTCCAAAATGATACCTCTCAAGGATGGTACTCACCTTGGGTAAGTAATGCTTATCTAATTTGGCAATACAAATTCCGTATTCATTAAGGTCGCGATCATCATGTTCAGGAAGATGATCAAAACCTTCCTGACCTTCTGATCCTAAACAGTGTAATAGCAGGGCTGTTTTTCTTTCTGCACTTAACGAAGATCTACACACACGTCCGTATCTTTCAAAGACTTTACGCCATTTTTGCCACTTGATAGGGGGGTCTCCCGGTGACGACAAAAAAAACGGAGGTGCAGTAACATTTTGCATGTTGATAGGCTAAAATGAATAAAAGCAATTCAAATATAAATAAACCTAAAACATTGAATAAAGCAGTAAATACACAAGAAAAATAAGCATTGACTGAAGAAAGTTACAACACAGGAAGAGCAACAATAAAGAACAAATACCTCTATTCTGACCTGTATGATTCTGTACAATGAGTAAATCACAAGATATTGCGCAGTGGATGCTAAATGTAGGAAAAAGTTTTTATTTTATTTAGTCATATTCTTCTTTACTTTTCCATTTTACTTTTTTGTTTTTTTCATATTTTATACATATATTCTTGTGTAAACAGATTTAATCAACATTTCATAAAGAACCCCATATCATAAATATAAAAACATCTCTCTCATTCCATCATGCATACTACTACAATCGCTACCTGGACTATTAACAGAACTAAGGCTATTAAATACAACAAAAATTCAACACAAAGACATCAAACAAGAAGAACTGCTGAGGGTCCCCTATAAATATATACAGCATCAAATTTTACATTTTCTTTTCACTTGTTGTTTTTACATTTTCTGATCATTTTCTTTTTTCTTTTTTTCCTTTTCTTTTTACATTCTTTTTGGCTTTTTATGTAGGGGTCTCAGATGCGTACGGCCTACGTACGTTTCGGTGATTTAAGATATTTGTATTCACCTTCCTCAGGGCCAACAAAAGACTAAACAAACAATACACTTGTATTCACTCAGATTAAAACCTGGGGGTTCTTTGGTATCTGGAAAAAAGACACATTAAGTTTCAAAATTAATTACAATCCTGCTGTGTGCGTCCACTGCAAAGCATTTATTAAATTCAAAAAATTATTTTTGTGCCATAGTGTTGTAGCTAGGCTAAACCCGTGATGCCCGTGTTACTCTATTTTAGAAACAGCAAGTGATGAGGTAGAAGAGAACCAGAATGTTTAGTAGCTAAATATGAAGAGGATGTATAGAAGAGTGTTTCGATTTGAGCCTCCACCAGATGAGAAACAGAGAACAGACCTAGTCGTAAGAGAACATGCACCCATGCTATAGCTTCGTGTCATTTATAGTTGGGTTAGTTCGGGTTCATTATAGGGGCAAAGAAAATATCTGCGAGCTTAAAGAGTACCTTTGTGAGACTACAGGGATGGATATTTCTACAATCTTTTTATACGCTTCCCAGATATGATATTCAGTGTAGTCTGCTACCTGTAGGTAGAAAGCAATGACAAGATTTTAAAATTGCCAAGAGGGAAGAAACTAGTGGGTCATGCATAGATGTTACCTACTTAGAAGTATGACGTAGTCATCCATAGATAGAAGGATAGAGCTCTAGAAGGAATTCTAAGGAATTTTCAATACTTTGTGGTTCCTAGTTGCTCCGACTGGAGGAGTCCAGCAAAGTCAGTCTGCCAGATTTAGTTAAGACTCAATGTATTTCTGGGGGAGCATCTGAATCTCTGTTAGTAGTTAATATTCTAATAGATGATACTCTACCTCATTTACTTTACGAAAGTAAGGCTGGACCGTTGCGACCAGTTATCAATCAAATTAGAGTGAATGATTCTTCTCTTTTCTTTCTCTGCCGTTTCTGTATAGGCAAAACACAATTGAGACTAACTTATTGGGGGATTTTAAACGCCATTATTCATTGACGCCATACTATGCATCAATGTTTTGCGCATTTTAATACTAGTAGTGCGAGATGCATTGAGGTACTCAGTCTAGCTATGTGTGCCGATATATGCGACATTTAGAGCTATATTGCGAGGTGAAGAAGAAGAACTTGTATAATGCTGCTTCTGCTCGATTAGTTCTAATGAGTGAAATAACTGGCAAGCCAAAGGTTAAACTAAGCGCTATTGCCGATTAGAAAAAAGGTCCATGAGTTTTGGTCACACTGATAGAGCTACAGCTCAAACACGGACTGCAACCGCGAGGATGCTGACATAAAAGAATATTTTCGCGTTAGAAACTATTTCCTCAGAAACACAAAAGTACAATTAAAAAAGTGCGCCCATGTATTATCGGTCCCGCTATTAGGATTATGGCTCGAAAACGAGCAGCGGCCGTGGGGGCACAATCATTATTTTGTATCAGGAGACGCTAGCGTACGTCCATAAAGACAAACATACAAACGCTTGCATGTGCCGATAGTTGTCTTACCGAGTTTGGAGCATCTCGCACGTATACGGGGATTCTTCTGAGTCGTTTGGGTGCCTCAGATTGTGCGGCTTTTGATAGGCTTATTTTATATTACTCACGGAGTTACGTATGACTTTACGTGCGTGAGATTGGTTGTACTAAAGGTCAGGACAACATAGTGGAAGGACTGCTGGGGAGAATGCAAACTGTGGAAACTAAGATAGGACCAATATGGTGTTACTAAGTTTCTAGTTACAAGATGGCGCTGAAGGACCGACTAATTTAATGAAGGGTAGAAAAAAACCATTTCGATTAATTCAAATCAATCATATGTGTATTTATATGGTGAGCCTACAAAATAAGACGGACACTATTTTGATAATAAATAAATGGTTCCATCTCTTAGTCTAGGGATTATTTAGGATAGGAGTGGACCATGAATGTCTGTTTGTATAGTTCATTTTTATGTGTCTAGGCTGTCAAATAAACCTAAAACATTGAATAAAGCAGTAAATACGCAAGAAAAATAAGCATTGACTGAAGGTTACAACATAGGAAGAGTACAGTAATTTGTAACTGATTGTACATAGTTACTAAAAGATGTATAATACTGAATGTTAATTTCTAAAACATCCTCCTTATATATGACATTTCTTTCAATTATACCAGAGAGTAGCATGTGTGTCGCTGTTGTGACTCCTTTAAGTTGATAAAGTGTGTGTGTCACTGTAATGACACACTTTAATTACTTTGTCCTGTTGCACAGAAAAAGGAATTGTGTGCATCACTGAAGAGATACACAAGTATGAAGTTCTTGAAATCGTGTTGCAAAAGTTTTAGGAAACTTGAAGAAATGTCTTTAGCAGTTCAAATACAGCTATGTATCCTCCATTGTCTAAAGAGAAATTGAGCTGTAAAATTAAATTTGACTCTCTAACACATAAAAAAAGAAACTTATCTTGTGCTGTTGAATTTAATCGCAGTGCTCCGGAATTTAGTCGCAGAAAATCAATCTCCGAAATCACGGAGCTCCGATGTTGAACCAGGTTGATAAACAACACAGAGATGGCTGCCACGTTGACATGAGGAGCGTGATGACATTAGATGTTTCCCATGATGCACCTGTTTAGTGACAAGTCTAGACTAGTAGCAAGAAAGAAGTCAATGGCAGCGCTCCAGAGGGTGACGTACAAGTAATCCAGCTTGCAAATGGTAGCGCTCGAGAGTAAACGAACGACACTACGTGCAGGTTTAAGCGTCGTTTAACTATTTTGAAAGATGCTTGTGTTAGTGATTGAAGATCTGACCTAAGAAAGGTCTATTCTTTACTGAAAAACCTTTGTTTACCGGCCAAATCACAAACAGTCACACATAGCAAGAGAGTGCAGTACATTAACCAGTTGAATGCCAAAAATGAATACAGACGCAGATTTCTCCACAAACTACTGAGGCGCTGACGTTATTATCAAAGACCTTGTTGGCATAAATTAGAAATGTTGCAAATTTGAACCAGAGACTTCCACAAGTGACGTGACTTGAATGAAAATTCAAAAGAAAATCCAAGTGCTATGAAGTTTTGTTTTAAAAGCGAAAATTTTCCTTGATAAATTCCAAATTTAAGAACAGTACCTTTGTTTTGTAGAAATCAGGAAGGGTTCTTGAAAATTCAATTTCAATTGATGAATAGAGGTAATGTTGAGATCTTTCCAACAAAGTGATCCTGTCCTCGTCGCCAAATGTAAGCATCAGCTTAGAAGCAGGTTTAGTAAGCAGGTAAAGAAGTTTATTCTTTAAGTAGATCTCATCCAAATCAAACCTCTTGTCAGGAGAAACAGCAGGCTCCAACTGCCCAGTCACAGTTCAGGTGATAACAAGCTGCACATCACCTGGCAACAGGAGTAGAACCCCAAGATGCAAGTATCTTAAGATGCCACACAGTCATATTATAATCATCATCGGCAACTCTCTCTCATGAAGCAGTTGTCAATGATGATAACTGGGTGAACTGGCAAATTGTTAGCCAGCGACCCGATCGGTGGTTCTACCATGAGGTACTCTCTCTCTTTTCCCACATATTTTCTTTACTATATGTTGAGTGGGATTCTTGGACGGTAGTTGACATGTTACATTTCTATTTTTAGTAAAGTAAGACCCCGCGACCTAAGCATATTGTTGTACTACACAAGAGTACGGGTACTGTATAAAATTGGGCAGTCCCACTTCTTAGGTCCAGCAGTAACACATTTATTAGTGTCTTGAGGGTGAGGCCACATTTTGTGTATTGCAGTTTGAGTGGGGGGCGGCCTTTTCACCCCTTTTCTTCCCCCTTGGCTCCTAGTATTTTGATGACAAAGAAATAGGGAACAGGCAGCCTCAGAAAAGGGCGGATGGTGTGTTGGCGGGTGACACACACCACCCCAATAAAAGCCAGCTGACTATTGTATTTGCTAGGACATTACCTCAAGACATCAGACAAACAAAGGTTAGCGGAGGGCTTCACAGGTGGTTTCCCCATCCCTTATAATGGACCCAGGGGTGCCTGGGAGAGTAAGAACTTGAAGTCGATAGGAGCCAACCCGGAAGCTGCAAGGCAGAAAGTGGAAAAAGAAGTTCAGCTGGGGAGGGTGGCGGGCCCTTTTTCCTCCCTTCCCCCACTGAAGGATCTGGTGGTATCCCCCCTGGGTGTGGTGCCAAATTCAGGTTACTACACCATCTGTCACACCCCCTGGGGGACTCCATAAATGACTGGCTGGATCAGGGGAGCTGCTCAGTAGCATAAGCATCAGTGGACGATGCAGAAGACCTAATTAGACAAGTAGGGAGGGGGGCACTATTGGCAAAACAGACGTAGAATCGGCCTTCCGCCTCCTGCCAGTACACCTAGAGAGCTACCCCCTACTGGGTTTCCAAATGGACGGCCAGCACTACAATGACAAATAGTTACCGATGGGTGCTCCATATCATGCGCCTATTTCGAGGCTTTCAGCGTTTTTTTGGTGTGGGAGCTGGGTAGACAGACCCCGGTGGGGGGAGGGTCAACTACTTGAACGATTTCCTATTCATTGGCAGGGCAGGCACAGGAGAATGTGAAAACGTCCTCCACAAATTTGTGGGCTTGGCTCAAGAACTGGGGGTCCCCTTCGCCCAGGGAAAGACAGAGGGCCCAACCTCGAAATTGTCCTTCCTAGGGATAGAACTGGACTCAGTGACTGGGACATGCAGGCTTCCTCCTGAAAAAGTGGCGGATCTGAGGTAGAACACTGGCCGCTTAAGGCAGTAAAAGAAGGCGACACTAGGCAAAATACAATAGCTGCTGGGTAAGTTGACCTTCACCACAAGGGTAATTCCCGCCAGGCACACTTTTGCGAGATGCCTAGCCTGGTTGACTAGGGAAGTGACACAGAAGCACCACAGGGTTTGCCTAACACAAGTAGTCAAAGAGGATCTGGGGCAATGGGAGAGGTTCCTAACAAATTTCAACAGGATCCTCATGTGGCGAGAATCCTGGGTGCAAGCAGATCACTTAGATCTTTACGCAGACTTGGCCGGAGGACTCCGCTTCGGGGCCATCCTGGGCAGAGCATGGACAGCTGGGGCATGGCCAGAGAGCTGGAAGATGGCATTGATCAGCGCAAACATCTCATTGCTGGAGTTATTCACAATCATGCTAGCAATCCACATATGCAGGGAAAGGTTAGCCAACAAACAAATAATTTTATGGTGAGATAACCACGCAGTGGTCCAGGTGATCAACACAGGAACAACAAAATATTCAGCTGTAGTTAGTCTGCTGAGGACGTTAGTGGACAGCCAGCTAAAGGGGAACATCGCGCTTAGGGCCGGACACATCCCGGGTGTAGACAACTCAATTGCAGATGCCATTTCTCGTGCCAAAGGAGGCATGGGCTTGGATGGACACAGGATAAAGAAAATGCTGGACAACGTGCTGGCCCCAAAGACAGAGCACCAATACCGTAAGTGCTGGGCAAAATCTGCTAACATAACAGGGGCCATAGGGGCCAGTTGGTAGGACAGGAAGAGGTCGTAGGCTTCATATAATGGGCCATTGCGGCGCAGAAGGCAAAATCCAATTCCCAGGCTCATCTTAATGCCTGTGCTTACCATACAAAGATAGCAGGAGGGGCGGATCCGACGAGGTCTTTCTGATGTAGAATGGCTTTGAGAGGCTGGAGCAGATTATAGCTCACAGGGAGGGACAGCTGGCGGCCCCTTAATTTTGCAACACTGCAACAGATGTAGAGGCACTGGAGGAGATATGTACCACCAAGCTAGAAGTCACACTCTTTAAGGCAGCATTCATATTGGCATTCTTTGGGGCATACCGGGTCAGTGAGCTGGTGGCACCCACGGTAGACAACCCAGGTACAGCATGCATACATCGGGCCGACGTGGAGATAGAGGAAGGTCACATGAAAGTCCTCCTGAGGCAGTCAAAAAGGGACCAGGCGGGCAGGAGAAGATAGACCAGGATCAACTGCATCAAGGACAAGTACTGCTGCCCAGTGTGCGCAGTTCAAAGATACATGCTAATGGGGGACACAAGCGGGGGCCGCTACTGACACACGAGGACGGGTCATATTTAAGCTGGTTCCATTTCATAGCAATGATGAGGAAGGCTCTGGAAAGGATAGGGCTCCCGGTGAAGGCCTTCGAGTCCCATTCTTTCTGAATTGGGGCGACCACCACTGCCGCAGGGCTAGGCTTTGGAGCCGAACAAATAAAGGGCATAGGGCGCTGGGCATCCGGAGCATTTAAACATTACATACGTCCCACAATGTGCTAAGTCCGGTCTCTCCCTCACCCCCCCTTTTTTTTAGGTCCATCTGGACGGCATAAGATGGTGTGGATCATGGGGCATTCCTACGTAACACTAGCGCAATGGTGGGTTGCAGCCTGACGCAAGTTCGCTGGAATCTGGTTGCGGGACACAAAGGTAGCCTAGCATTCCAGAATGAAATGGGACTAGCTGCTCCCCGGGGCGCGGGAAGCAATCAGGGACGGTGGCAAACTGGATGCAGTAGTGATCCTTCTGGGGGGAAATGACTTGGCGATCATAGGGAGGAGGGGGCTCCTCAAAAACATGCAGGCAGGCCTGTCAGCCCTAGCGAGGATGGTGCGCCCAGCTGAAATCGTTTTCTCAGAGATAATAGTGCGGAAATCATGGAGGGAAGCAATAGATCTGGGGGCGGTGGAGAAGTCCAGGTGAAACCTAAACATCAAAATGGCAAAAATATGCAGGGCCAACGGTTGGGGGTTCGTGAGACATGGTTTAATCAACTTGAGTTCCCCCGGAATACCACTTAGAGGACGGAGTACACCTGACCAGGGTAGGGATGGACATGTTCCTACTAAACATTGTAGGGGTGCTCGAGCAGATGGGTTTCTCATAAGGGAAACAGCAATAGAGCGAGGTGGGAGCTCCATCCGGTCAGGAAACCGTAGGTATCGTGGCAGAGGAAACATAGAAAAATGAAACAAAAGAGAGAAAAGTACTAGAGGTAGATGGAAGGCTCACACCGTGTCCCTGGGATGCCTCACAGCAGGGGCACTGAGGGAACCAAGGACGCCACAAAGCCTATTGCAGAGTAGATGTGATGCTCCCACAGGGCCCTTGGGATGCCTCACGGTCGGAATACTGGGGGAGTGGAACGTCAGGGCGCAACCTCAGGCAGAATAGATAAAAGGCCCACACGGAGTCCTTGGGATGCCAAATGGCAGGGGTCCTGGAAGAGCAGGGAGGTGCCAGCAAAGGGTCCAAGGCAAGCAGAACGGCACTTGCAGCCCGGGCAGGTCCCGATGGACACCCAAACACCTCGGTAGCAAGTTGAAGCCTGGAACCAAAGACATCGAGGCCCAGACACTCAGGCCCTCCTACGAATAAACTGCCTGGGGGCGCATATCAACAGAGAATGGGCATCGTAATTACAAAGACAATGAATCATTTGTTAACATGGATGTTATGAATAACCAATGAACTTTGAATGTATGACCATGTTATGTTTTGAATAAACTGCGACCTTTTACGGCACTATAACACGTAGTCAAGTGGTGATTTAAGATAAAAGGACGCTGTCAATTTGGGGAGGGGGAGATGGACTCGCCCATGGGAGGGGTTGAAGCCCGGGCCTGGGATGGTGAAGCCGGACCCGATGGGGCCCAGGACAAACGCTGCCTGGGCGGGAAACACGCCCCCTAATCCCCACTGCAGAAGCCCCTGAAAATGGGGCAATCAGGATTGGTCGCCCCAGGGCGAGCCACAGCACCCCAATCAGGGGGTGAGGTGGCGTGCGGCTGGAGGGGGATAAATAAGGGGCATAGGGCCCCTGGTGAAATCACAAACCCCCCCTGGCAAGAAGAAAAGAGTAGCCCACCCACCCACACCTAAAAGAAAGCGGACGTCAGGAGGAAACATAGCAAAATTAAACAAAAAGAGAGAAAAGTACTACAGGTAGATGTGATGCATGCACAGGGCCCTTGGGATGCCTCAATGCAGGGGTACTGGGGGAGTGGAATGTCAGGGCGCAGCCTCAGGCAGAATAGATGAAAGGCTCACACAGGGTCCTTGGGATGCCAAATTGCAGGGGGCCTGGAAGAGCAGGGAGGGGCCAGCAAAAGGTCCAAGGCAAGCAGAACAGCACTTGCAGCCCAGGCAGGTCTTTACGGACACCCACACATCTCGGTAGCAAGTTGAAGCCTGGAACCGCAGACCACGAGGCCCGGACGCTCAGGCCCTCCCGCGAATAAACTGTCTGGGGGTGCATATTAATGGACATCGTAATTACAAAGACAATGACACATGCATTAACATGGATGTTATGAATAACTAATGAACTCTGAATGTATGACATGGCCATGTTATGTTTTGAATAAACTGCGACCTTTTACGGAACCATAACACGTAGTTTGATTGGTGATTTCAGGTAAGGGGGAGGTGGACTCGCCCATGGGAGGGCTTTGCAGCTCGGTGCACGCCTACTCCCAGTGTAGCTTGCATCAGGTAGCATAACGGCAAAGAACTAGCCACCCGTGGAGCATTGTTTGATTTTTTGTGCCACCAATCATTTAAATAATACGTTTTACCTTTGTCTTTTGTGGATTGTTTCCTTTGCCACGCTGACTTCGGAGCACTGTATGCAGAGATGGCAAAACAGTAAAATTCCAGGCTTTCCAAATCCGATGATTCTAGGCAGCGTGAGTCCAGGGAACCCCATAAGCAGGAGGATTTGCGTCTTCTTATCATAAACATAAGGCTGTTTTTTTTTGTCAATGCATTTTCTTGTTTTACAATGTATGATGAGTGGTCAGCTAGAATCAGATTGTCAGTGGAAGTCTCTGAGCTTGTCATGTAACTTATGTCATGAGAATTCGGGGAGAATTATGCAGTTAAGGTTATTCCAGTTACTTGCCTGGAATTTATATGGAGGGTGTGATGTTCCTTCTGGCTGTATCCTGCCACCCTGATTCCAACTTTCAGGCCCCAACAACTGATATCAGTGACATAATTTATATCTTTTTTTCTAAACAATGGACCCGACCCAGTTCCTCCATACTGGAAGAAATCCTGCACTCGAGCCACTCCATGTGCTCTGGGACTGGCACATTTGGCGTTCTGTTCACCAACAGACGGATGGCATGGTTCCCGTGTATTCTTTTTACATGGATTATGTTCAAACAAGCTGCAGGAGACGTCGCTGCCTCTGCTGCAAAAATTCTGATTTGATGAGGAGCCTGCCTGGCTTCTCCCATCATGAGGACCTTATAGGATAGGCAGGCATAACGTGGCCTCCACAATGACTCCTGGCCATTGCAGATTATCAAATAAGTTTAGGATAGAGCTATTGGTTATGTTATAGCTAGGTTATGTTCTTTCTAAAAGAAAACATAATTTGAATACATCTAGGATAGGGAGTTCTTCATTAGTGGTTATTTGTACATAGTGGGAATTATGCTGCAGTGCAGTTAACTCGGCCCACTTTGTTACAAACCCATCAGCCGCAGCATTTTGTTAGTAAATATAGGAAGGCTAATTGGAGTAACTACGTGAAATACATCTTTATTGTATGATTACCTAAAATCATTTACAAGAACAATGTAGATTACGTCATAAAACAAACATCTGATAATAAAAAAATATATACAATTTTTATAATATTTTTGTTCCCCATATAAACTTAAAAACACCAAACCCTGCTGCAGCACAATGATATGGGTGCAGCGAATAGCTCAAGGTTATTTTGTGTAGCAAATGCATAAAAGGCATCACCAGGCAAAGCTAAAAGGCATAAGTACGTGAACATGCGAAGTTGTGTCATGCAAACATGTATATAGTTATTATATATGGGAGCATGCATCGAGAGATTGCAAGGATTAATCCAGAGTTACTTTGAGGCCCTCTGTATTTTGCATCCAGACCATTCGCACATGTATCACAGGGGAACTCATGCCTAAGAGACAAATGGGTATGCCTGGTGCATCCAAATGCTGGTGAGAGTATGCATAGGACATATGCTGTCGAGATCTAACCAACTGAAATATTGTAAAAGAAATATGATACTAGTTAAAAACATTACTCCTCCCAAGTCAAGGAAAACTAAAGTGTTAAAAAAACTAAAAAAACTGTGGTACAGGTGAACACATAGATCTATGTGACGCGCTATTTGTGCAGTAGTTCCCACCGGAACATTTCTCCAGAAATGAAGAATACGCTTGGTGTAGGGACAAACCCACACGCAGGGCCCTCAGATAGTTCGACCTTTATGAGGGATCCTAAAGTGCAAGTTGCATGTGTAGAATCTTTTAGTGCCGCTGAATTGAATTTGTTCCCACAAAAGTTTTACTGCAACCATAAACGAACAGCAGCTTTTATTTTATGGACTTTCCTTTTTGATTCTTGCATTGTTCGCAAAATCATTCCAGCTACCGCATAGAACTTGCCAATTCATACGAGAGCCATCGGCACCGTGGTAGTATAAATGAACATTAGGGCCTCCTTACATGATCTTACGCCATTTTAGATAATTTGCTAACATTTTACCAGCCTTGTTTTGACCCCCATGGAATTTAGATTTAATTTTAAGTAAAGTATTGCAAGCTTGCACTGTAGCAATTTTATTCAAGTCGGTTTTAGCTTTTATCAGGTTATGAAGGGCATCAGGAGATTTAGAGGAAAAGTAGATATGTTCAAGTTGCTTGATATTCTTGAGTTGGTCTTCATATTTAGTGATATTAATTTTCTTCTTGTGGGAGACATAGGATATAATGAATGCACGTAGTGCCGCTTTAAAAGCATCCCAAGTGTTATGGATAGAAGGGTCTGATGGGTTATTGAGCAGAAAAAATTCATTAATAAAGGCAGTAACTTTGGTACAAATATATTATCAGACAAAAGAAAAGTGTTACATTTCCAGCGACTAAATTTGGAGGAAGTATGGGCAAGGTCAAGGACTGCATGTACAGGGGCATGATCAGAAACAAAAATAGAACCGATTTCAGATGATTGAAGAGCAGGGAGTAAGGATTTACTAACCATAAGATAATCAATCCTGGAACGGGTCTGATGAACATTTGAGAAAAATGTATATTCCAGGGAGTCAGAATTACATGTTTTCCATACATCATAGAGGGGACGAGAGGTAATGGCAGATTGAAAACATTTATGGGTTTTGTCAGGGTGAAATTTGCTTGATGAGAGTCTATCAGAAAAAGGGTCTAACCATTGATTAAAATCACCAGCAAGAACAATATTAGGGCAGTCTATTGAGGAAATAAGAATTTTGATATTATTCCAAAAATGGGTTTCAGGGCGAACAGGGCCATAAATGTTGAGCAAAACCAATGTCTTGTTTTGCATGATAACCTTAGCCATTACCCAACGACCCTCATCGTCATGTTGAGAAGAGACAATTTGAACGGATAAACCTTTGTGAAATAAAATTGCAACACCCCCTTTTTTGTTGACAGCAGGAGAAAACACAACCTGACCCACCCATTGTCGTGTTAGCTTAGCTGATTCCACATCAGAACAGTGAGTCTCTTGGAGAAAAACAACCTGTGAAGAAAGTTTGGATAAGTGAGACAATACCTTTTGACGCTTGACAGGATGTCCAAGACCTCGAACGTTCCACGTGACGAACTTACACATGACGGAAGGTAGGGAAGGGGGGGCACACTCGGAGTGGATACACTGCAGGAAAATAACGACAAAGTAAAGAGAAACAACAATCAAAAACTTGACAGAAGAAGAAAACACCCAACACATTTAGAAATACTATATATGATGCACCCGAATACAAAGTATGCAACAACATGGGATATAGAGATAAGAAAAGAAAAAAGAGAGAATGTACGAGGAAGGAGCAATAAGAAAGCAAATAGGTCAAGAGTAGAACATGAAAAGGGAAAGAGGAAGGTAGGGAGAGAAGAGAAAAGAGGAAGAGAAGAAGAAAGAGAGGAATAAACAGATCAAGGCAAAAGTGCCTGATCTGAGAAAAAAGAAGAAAACAAAACATCGGGAGCGAGGAAACGCCAAAGAGAAAATGGACACCAGCAAGCAACAGGCGAGCAAAAAGGGAAGAAAAAGAAGATGAAAGATTGAGGAAAAGAAAGAACCTCAAAGGAATACGGACGGAGAGAGGAGACAGTAAAACGGAGCCATAATAGATCAAATCCTCAGTTTAAGTACATTCAGAAAGAGGAAAAGTATCAGACGTTAGTGTCCATTGTAGATGAAGAGATACTTTGAAGATATGCATGAAGCTTCTGAGGATCATCAAAGGACCGAGTACGGCCATTATGGGTAATTTTGCAGAAACAGGGATGTAGGATACCATATTGAATGTTCAACTGTCGCATTTGAAGACGGAGATTCAAAAATTCCTTACGTTGCGCATTTGTGGCATTAGAAAGGTCTTGTGAGATAAAAATGTTATGTCCAGACCATAGTAGACGTTGTTTGAGTCGTGCAGCTTTGGGAACTTGCATTAGTTCAGTGAACTCACGAAAGAGAAGGATAATACCACGAGGTTTAGACGCATTGGAGGTAAGGCGACCTAGACGGTGAGCCCTCTGGATGTTGAGAGGGTGAGACGCAGGTTGAAGATCCAAAAGTTTGTGGAGGAATTTCCGTATAAAGGACACCATATCGGACCCCTCCAAATTCTCTGGAACACCATAAATACGTAGGTTATTTCTACGATTTCTATTTTCAAGGTCCTCGGTGTGAAGCTTCAATTGTTGAATTTCCTTTTCCAGTAAAGGTATTTTAGATGAGGCATAGTGAATGTCACTGACACGTTGTTCCAAATTTAAGACCTTGCCTTCCATAACGACCCATCTTTCTTCAATTTGCTTAAGTTTTTCGTTAGTGGCAGACATAAAAGGTTGAAGCCCCTCACTTCCTCTAAGATGGAGTCCAAAATTGGGTTAGAGGAGGTATGAATAGGGGAAGGTGGGTCATTTTTAAGACGCTTGGGTTTCGTGCCGGTGAGAGAAGATTTAACGGCATTGGCATCATGAGCCATCGTGACAACGTGACGGTACACCAAAAGTGATGAAAGAACGATAGCACAAAGGGGTGCAAACCACTCACAAAAAAAAAAAAAAAAAAAAGTGGCAAGTCCAGGCAAGGCTGATAAAGGAGAAAAAATATGTCTAGAAAAGTGCCCATGAAGAGGTTCTCCACAGAGGGGACATTAGAGGTCACAGAAAATGCCAACAGGAAATGGAGAGCGTAGACCAATCCCTTAGAGAGTAATGTGGGCACTATAAAGAGGAGAAATGCTTGCAGTTCAAATATAAAAAGTGAAAGGGCAGAACAGACGATGGCTGAGAGATAGCTAAAATGGCGGCCGGAGTCTGAAAGAAAACATGCCGGGTTATGGTTGCAGACATCTCGCGAATTACGCCATACCTGAAGAAATGTTGGAAGGAGGCTGGCAACGAGAGAGGAAAAACTGCATTCCGGTGAAATAATGCGCTGTGTTCGTGAGGAGAGAGACGCGGGTACGGCGGCACAAAATGGCGGCCGCCCGCGTCCCGTTGCAGCAGAGAGACACCGGAGGTCAATTAACCCTTAAAAACAGCATGAAACGGGAAAACGCCGCCATCAGCGTTCGCAGGGCATGTTCCGGTTGCAGAAGATGCAAAGTGCAGGCTCCTCAGGACACAAGACGAGGTCCGCAGATCCACGGGATTCCCTCAGCTCATCGGAGCTCACGGGTGAGCCGCCATTCCTCTTCAGCGCGTAAGCCACGCCCCCTCATCTGAGTCATAAGTCGGACCTGGCAATCTTGACTGAATCCTGGCTCAAGGATTCCTCATTGCCCTACCTAGACCTCTTAGTCCCGCCAACTATAACATCGTAAGGTTGGATAGGCACCCAAAGAACAAAGGTGGGTGGCATTGCCTGCATCCACTGCTCAAACCTCATTGTTATGGAACTGCCAATGGACGCCACAGACTCCTGCGAATACCTCGCGCTCTCCATCTCCAACAACAAGTCTCAGCCGTGCAAACTTCACATCTTTTACCACCCCCCAGGCAAGAACGACTCCTTTACGGACCTCCTCATGGAAATCATCACAGCCAAGGTTTCTACAAACTCTAATGATATTTTCCTTGGTGACTTTAACCTACATTGGAATGATCCTAAGGACCCTCAGGTCAATGCCATCAGAGACTTCTTGGCCGAACAAGTCCTTACCCAAGCGTGCTCCCTCCCATCTCATTCGAAAGGCGCCACTCTAGACTGGATCATTGCTAAGGAAACAGCGGTCAAACTTCTCTCTATTGACCACTGCGATTGGTCTGACCACCACTCCATCACCTGCCTCCTGCCCAGCACCCACAAAACATGGACACCTCAACCCTTGATTCCCAAAAGATGGGTTAGAGACACTAAGAACCTTGATCATGAGAAACTGGCAGCGCGTTGTGTGTCTGACCTCCCCCCGCCCCCTCAGTGCATATCGGTTGACAACCTAGCGACTCATTACTCCTCAGCCATATCCGACATTCTCAAAGACCTGGCACCACTAAAACTAAAAAGAACCCAGGTCAAAGACTGAAACCCCTGGTTCAGCGGATCCCTCAACAAGGAGAGGAGATCCCTTTGACAGACTGAACGAAACTGGAAACAACACCCTTAAGCAGCACATCTAAAACTTCTCCGCCAGGCCAGAAATGCCTACAATAAGAAAATCCTCAACACTAAAAAATAATTCTTCAGGTCTGAACTAGAGAATACCAAAAATTGACCTCACAAGCTGTTTGACTTGGTCAAACACCAATCCAACAAACCTAGCCCACTGGTCCAAATTTTAAACCTATGATGAACATTCTATCTCGAAAACTCTTGCCTCCTTAAAACCGAACAATCATTTCAATGATCCTCTCCCCTCTAACTGCCTAGCTGCCGCCTCTCAGGCCATCATCCCTTCCTGGACATCAATAATCAATGCCTCTCTCCTACAGGGCTCAATCCCGACTCGCTCAAAGCTGGCCAACTTATCCCCATCCTAAAAAAAACAACGCTGGACCCTACCTCTGCCGAGAACTATAGGCCCATATCACTCTCCGTGACAAAGTTCTGGAAAAATGTGCAACAGCAGCTAAGCCTACACATCAACAACTTTCACCTGCTTCATGACTTCCAATCAGGGTTCAGACCTTGTCACAGCACGGAAACCACCCTCCTCCACATAGTGGATGACGCCCTCCAAGCCCTCGACCTAGGCAAAACTTGTCTCCTAATCCTCCTAGACCTGTCCTCTGCCTTTGATACGGTTAACCACGAAATTCTCGTAGAAAGTCTCAAACTTAGGATAGGGTTTGGATGGGACAGTCCTTGAATGCTTTAGATCCTTCCTCCAGAACCGCTCACAGAGAGTCCTCATCAACGGTAATCTATCTGCCCCCTCGCCGGTTACGGTTGGAGTCCCCCAAGGATCAACCCTCTTCCCTACCCTCTTCAACCTTAACCTTGAACCTCCCAGGAGGTGCTACATGCTGCCAACATCTCGTACCTCATGTACGCTGACGATACTCAGATCTACCTAAAAATCTCTTCCCCTGAGGACATTCTCTCCCTGAACGAGGCCCTGAAGCTGATAGTCCAGTGGCTCAATGCCAACCAGCTAAAACTCAATGCAAGTAAAACATAATTTCTCCTGATCTCCCCACCCAAACCCAACCCAGACATCCAGGAATGGATAAAGACAATCACAGTGCTAAACTGCCATCCTACTATTGTTGACTCAGCAAAATCTCTTGGAATAACCCTTGACGGCAACCTGAACATGCGCAGCCATATCAACTCGATGGCCAAAACAGCCAGATTCCATCTGAGTTACCTAAGAAACCTAAAACCCTTCCTCGATGTGGCCGACCTAAAAACAGCAACTCAGGCACTAGTCATTTCCAGACTAGAATATGGATGCTCTACTCTTGCAGGGCTACCCAAGAACTCCCTGGCCCCTTTGAAAGCCTGCCTCAACACTGCCGCCAGACTCCTTACTGGCTCAAGGAAATTCGACCACATCTCCCCCACCTCAAAGCCCTGCACTGGCTTCCCCTAGAGGCCAGAATCCAATTTAAACTGACTTGCATTACTCACAAAGCTCTTTTCCACAATTCCCCCTTATTTCTTGCACAAAACCTCGTGTTATCCGGAGGAGCCAGAAACTCTCAATCTGCCAAAGACCTGCTGCTGCAACCAGCACGCTTCTGGAAGAACAAAACCTACAATCGGGCCTTTTTTGGGGCCGCCCCAAGAATCTGGAACTCTCTCCCACCCACCATCAGAAGACTTCCATCCTTGGCACACTTTAAGAAGGAAACCAAAACCTTCTTAATGGGAAAATAACTTGCCTAACAAATACTTTACAATTACCGCATTGACTTACCCAACTCTCCACCTCAGCAATATCCCGGGATTAGATGGAGGATACCCTTCTGCACTCCTGGACATCCCACCTAGACTTAAGACTGCATGCCTTCTTGTATATTGTATCGACTTGTATTAATTTTTATATCATATGTAGCCTGGACTTTAAACGTGCAGTGAGCTTTTCTTGTATATTGCACCCCCTACCTTTCCCAAGGTATCCCCCGTCCCTACGCTTGTATAATACCCCTTAATCCTGTAAAGCGCTCTGATACCCCCACGGGTCTGGTTCGCGCTCTATAAAAGTATAAAATAATAATAAACAATAAATAATAATAATAATAATACTATCAAAGACAGCCCTATAATCAAAAAATCATGCATAAAGTGGTGAGGAGGCGACCTTTGTGTCCCTGTTTGCCAAATATGATAAAGCGATAGCGTTGTCCAGTGTAGATGAGTTGGGCCGAAATCCTGTCTGATATTGAGGTATGATATGATTTGTATTTATCCATGCCTCTAGCTCTTTCAAGAGCACTTTTGCAAATGCCTTACCAACAACGCAATCAGTCTATAATTCTCCGGACGAGAGGCATCCCCTTTTTTATATATGGAATGCAAGAAGGAGCCTTTCCAGGAGTCTGGTACCACCGAAGTGTTATAGCATTGATAGAACAGGCTGTGCATTTGAGGGGCCCGAAATTCTCGATCTTCATTGAAGATGCTACCGGGTACTGCTACCAGGAGCCCCATCCTTCCTTAATCCCTTGAGAATGATTAGGGTTTATTTTTCTTTTATGGCAATGTGATATACCTCATGCTGGTCAGGATAGTTGCCCTCCGCCTCCATAGTATTGTCCATGGGTTTATCTAAGTCAACATAGAGCTTTTTTGCGTGGGCTGCCCATTTATTGGCAGATACAGCGTTTTCTGTATGGCTTCTGCCATTTAGGCCGTTGACATAGCTCCAAAATTCCCTGTTTTATTTGGCACTAACAGGGCGTATATATGTTTCCATTTTTCTTCCATATAAGTTTGTTTTAATGTTTAATGTTGGATGTTTCAAAGTTTTTTCTGTCCGCTGGCACTTTTCTCTCCTTTATTGTAGCTCTGCATGATGACAGCTCTTTTTGCTCTCTCTGAATTCTTTATTATCAAGGAGATAAAGTGGCCCATTTCCGATAAGTTTACCTTTATGTATGGGTTGCTTTCCTGCACTCAGAGCTTTGAATAGTGAGTTCATTATTTTTGCCCAGCTTTTCTGAAGGCCAGTTGTTTGTATAACCTGTTTCCACTGATTGTATCTGGCCCTACTTGAAGGCCCCCATTAAATTTGTGTTATCGATGCAGGCTCATGGATTGAATTGAGCATTTGACCAAACGGGAGATGTTCCTTGTGCAGTGTGACATTTACATTGATAAGGATGGATGGTGGATGATTATCGCTTGCAGTAGTATATTGCACCTTATATTCTTCGCACCTCTTCAGTAAGTCCTTGCTCAGGAAGATGTAATCTAGAGTGGAGATGTTTTTGAATGTGGGTTGTAGTTTCCTATATATCTGCCCTATTTGGTTCACGGAACCCAAATTAAATTCATTAATACAGGCTTCTATGATGTTCCGCCCACTCTCCCCTTGGCTTTGCTCTGGGTAACACAGATCTCTCATATTAAAGTCCCCGGCAACAATGCACTCATATCCTGGGTACTCATAAAGATATTCTCTGATCAAACTGGTGATCATCTTAATGTTTGTGGTTTTTGCCTTCTTGTTTGGATTAACATAGAGATTGATTACTGCAATGGTAATTGGAGTGCCCTCTAATCCTATTCCTTCTATATTTACGATCTGAACTACGGGTGAATACGTGGGCCATTCCTTGACTCGTACTTGCAGATTTCATTTGATAAAAATCGAGACCCCACCAATTGGTCTTCCAAAAATGTTTTCCTTATTGGCCAATGTGTGGGTCACATGGAAGTCTTTAATAGAGCTTGGTGTTATCAACCATGTTTCCTGTACACATAAAATGTCTCCAGTTTTAAGAAATTCCCTGGCTTCTTTATTTGCTATAATGGATTTGAGCCCAGCCACATTCCAGCTTATTATTCTGATCCTAGATCTTGTTGTCAGCTCCTATATACCTTCAATATAATTTGTTTGGGCTTTCCCTAATGTCCAATTGTGTTGGAGTCTGGGCAAGATCGGGTATTTTCTTGTGCTAGGATTTTGCCCTCCCATAGGTGTGCAGTGTCATTGGATCCAGGCCCAATCTTGTAATATCCTTGAGTCGTGAGATGCTCGTACCTCAATGCTTATGGGCAGTTCCACCAATCTTATAAAGCTGGATTTGAATGTTATTGTCACATGATTGTTTTGAGGTTGATTTTGTGCCCCTTAGTACACTTTTCAGTGGTTCGTGTGCCACTTGTGAAGTAAGTACAATTTACTACAGTTAGAGAAAGATCTTTCATCTTTGGTTGTACTCAGTTGCTGTGTGCTGCTTTCCAAGATAGCAATCAAAGGCCTCTTCACATCAATCCTAATTCAGGTGTTTTCGGAAGAGCTAGTGGTTTGGCGAGCTTGAGAGGCTATATTCTAAGGGTATCTAGATGTAAGTGTGTTGTTTGATCAGAAGATCCTTACTTGTGATTGTGGGTATATCCAGCTGCAGACATCCTGAGGTCCTGCAACACAAATCCTTGTGAAAAGTCCAGCGAAATAACCTGTGTTCTATCATGAGTCAGTATTTTGGCTTTGTGTGTTTTAGCCTTTCCTGTGTAAGGTTTGGTCTTCCATATTGAGTTTTTTACACATTGTACACCCCGCCCCTCCTTTTCCTGACTACTCCTTAACACCTGCTCGCTCACCAAATACACCACCTCAATCTGGGACCTGCTGCACGACCACTTACCGGCCCTCCTCTGCCTGACAGAAATCTGGCAACGCCATAACAACCCCCTGCCCAAATCTCTCTGGATACAAGATCAGAAGACAGGGCATGACTAACAGACCCAGAGACAAACTCACTATCATTTTCCAAGAGCGTATCGAGAGCTGCACCACTTCGGCAAATAACAGCAGCAACATGGTACACCAGACTTTGCAACTCCACATCACAGTCAACTGCACTCTGAGTGGCAACCTTAGCTACTAAAGCCCCAGGTCTTGGGCCAACTTCTGAAGCACACCCATAGATTTTATTTGCACCCCCAATATTCGACTCCTGCGCCTTCATCCTCCTTGGCGATATCAACTAACACATGGGGGACTTCACAGTCACCAAAACGACCAACCTCCTGGAGGACCTCCTACACTATGGACTCACCCAGCGATTGGAAGGCCCCACCCATGCCACCAGACAGCTTCTAGACCCCATCTTCACCAACTTCAGTGGTGAACATGTCCACATCCATCACCTGATCTTACCACACCCTTGTTTTCTTCAATATACTCATCTCAGACCACAGGAGGAATGCCATCACCGAATCTTCATGATGTGACTGGAACAAGATCTCTGTAGAATCCTGCTCCTTGGAGTTCCTACACCCCCAACCTCAATGACCTCCCAGAGACATCTCCAATGCCAACATCTGGATCACCTCCTGTGCAGACACCATGACCCTAGTCGAGACCATCTAGACCGCCAGTGCCAGAACACAAAGTGGTACACAGAAGAGCTCAAACTCACCAAACGCCACAGCAAGGATCTAGAATGAATATAGATACTACGCCAGGGGACCACTGACAACAGCACTTACAGATCAGCTCTCAGACCATACCACCAATGAATCAGAGCCACTAAACACTCCTCTCTCACTGAATGCATCAAAGCAGCAACAACAGCAGCAAGGACATCTGTGCCATCATGAAAGATTTCACCTTCCTAGCAACAAGCTCTACTGACATCCCTCCGTGACAGGATCTCTGCACCTAGCTGCTCCTCTTTTCATCAGAAAAATCACCTGAGCCCCAATCGGACCCCTTTGAGCCCCAATCGGACCCCTCAAATTTCACAGCTTGCCTACCTGTCACTTCCAACACCCAGATAAGTACTCTGACCACCAGGCTACCATCATCACTCAAGAAACTGTAGCAACCTTGCAGTCCATACACTTTGGAGCACTCTGTGGCCCATATTCTCATTACGTCTTAACAAAAGGACTAGACACCACCAGGACTGTTCTCACCCCAATCCTGAAAGATTCAATCAGCACAGTCAATTTTCTAGAAACATGCACAGTTCTCCCCCTCCTCAAGAAGCCCTTACCAGTCCCAAAGACACTATCCAACTATCAACCCATCTCTCTGCTGCCCTTCCTGGTGAAGGTCATGGTGAAGATCAAGAACAAACATCTAACTGCTGACCTTAACAACAACCACCTCCTCAACACCATTCAATCTGGATTCACACAAACAAAGCACCGATAATGCCCTCATCAGCCCCACATACATCATCTGACGGATCATGGACTGAAGAAACACCGCTGCCCTCGTCTTTCTGGATCTATCTGTTGCCTTTGGCACAATCTCCCACTTCATCCTCATTTAACGTCTACTCCCAGCCAGCATTCAAGGGCTCACACTACGGATCCTTCCTTACAGGCTGCACCCAGTCAGCAGCCTGACTCCTTTCAACTCAGCCACCTCCAACCTCATCTGCGGAGTTTCACAAGGGTTCTCGTTCAGTCCCACACTGCTCAGCGCTTGCATGGCTCTACTCACCAGCATCATTTGTGTCCACATCATCAAGATTATATTCTACACAGATGACATCTAGCTCATCCTCTCCCTCGCAAGAAAACAGAAAATTAAGGGACCAACTTTACCACCTGCATATCCGAAGTCGCTAGATGGATGAAAACCAACTGCCTCAAATTCAACATAGACAAGACAGAAATAGTCATATTCAGTAAATAAATCTTGCTGTGGGACTCCACCTAATGTCCAGCTGAACTCGGAATCACACACAACCCAACCAGCTATGTAATGAACCTCGGAACATTAGTGGATAACCAGCTCGCCAAATAAATGAATGCAATCTTCGCCTCCTGCTTTCACATACTCAGGATTCTCAAGGAGAAATTCAAGTGGGTTCCTCTCAACACTCACAAAACCATCGCTCAGGCCCTTATCACATCAAGCTTGACTTCGTCAATACACGCTACATAGTCATCATTGCACAACTTGCCAGAAGACTCCAGATCATACAGAACTCAACTGCCAAACACATACTTCTACCTAGCGCACCCACATCATTCAATACCTCAAAGGCCTACACTGGCTCCCCATCCACAAACGGGAACTCTTCAACCTCCTCACACACATATACAAAGCCTTGCACTACATTACCCACACACGTAGAACCAGATCCAGTGGGTGTACCCTCTCCTATCTCACTCAGAAAGCCCGGAACAACTTTGAATTTCAAAGCCACCTTCTCAGTTCTTGAATTATGCACGAAACTGAAGACTTGACTCTTCAAGTAGCCTCAGCCCAGGCTTGGCCCATGCATTTGCACCAGGATACCCTCCTGGGTGACCAGTGTCCTCTACAAATCTACATGAAAAAAGAGCAATTGATGGATGGCATGCTGAGCTATGTCAAACATTCACCCCCATTACAGAGATCTGGGCCTAAATCCATCGTTTTTCTGCCCACCATGCCATTCCAGTTTAAACCCAGGCATTTGCAAATCAGTCTTGACCCTGCTCCCCATGGGAACAGTCCAGCCCGGAAAGCCAGGCCAGGTCCTCTCTGGACCCGAAACCAGCATCCAGGGACCAGTTTCGGGGTATCACTCCTCATCAGCCAGACTAGCTTGAATACAGTAGCATGGTAAACTTGGGACCCACATCTGGGCATACCCGCCCCACTCTGGGTGACAAATGCAAAGAGAACAATTGATGGACAGAATGCTGAACAATGTGGAGTAGTGTGGCTCACTGGTTAGAGGCGGCAGGCCTGAGAGCAGAAGTCAGCCTGGGACCAGGGTTCAATTCCCAAAGCGGCAGGGTCGTGGACCTTGGTCAGCGGACTCGATAATTCTCGCTTCGGTGCTTACTCTAATCAGGGGTTCCACTCGGCAACTCTGGGCATTAGCTTGCCTAATCTCCACAATGGCCCCACCAATTCCGGGGATGCCTGGCTCCACCTTGGGGACTCCCAGCAAGGGACCATCCCACAGGGAAAGCCAGGACGGGTTCCCCAGAGTTATACAGCGCCGGGACGCCCCGTTGCTGGGGCAGCTGTGCGCTTTACAAGTATACTACATTTACATTTACATTTACATGTCAGACATTCACCTCCACTACAGAGATCTGGGCCTAAATCCATTGAATATTTTTTCCTGCAATGCCATTCCAGTTTAAATCCAGCCAAATGGAAATCAGTCTTGACCCTGCTCTCCATGGGAACAGTCGAGCCTGAACTGCCAGGTCAGGTCCTCCCTGGACTGGAAACAAGCATCCCAGGACCGTTTTGGGGATAACAACCCTCATCAGCCACGCTAGCTTGAGTCCAGTGGCATGTTGAGCATGGGACCCACGTCTGGGCATACCGGACCAACTCGGGGTAACAAATGCAAAAAGAACAATTAATGGACGGAATGCTGAGCAATGTCAAATATTCACCCCCAGTACAGAGAACTTGGCTTAAATCTATTGGTTTCTTGCCCTCCATGCCATTCCAGTTCAAACCCAGCCATATACAAATCAGTCTTGTGGTTGCTTCCCAAGGAAAGAGTACAGCCTGAACTGCCAGGCCAGGTCCTCCCTGGACCAGAAACAAGCATCCTGGGAACAATTTCTGGGTATCATCCCTCGTCAGCAAGGCTAGCTTCAGTTCAGTGGTATGGTGAGCATGGGACCATACAGGTACCACTAGGAGTGACAAATGCAAAAAAGAACAAATGATGGACGGAATGCTGAACAATGTCAAACATTTACCCCTTGTACAGAGATCTGGACCTAAATCCATAGTTTTTTTGCCCCTTATGCCATTCCAGTTTAAACACAGGCATATGCAAATCAATCTTGACCCTGCTCCCCATGGGCATAGTCCAGCCCGAACAGCCAGGCCAGGTCTGCCCTAGACCGGAAAAAGTATTCTTGGACTAGTTTCGGGGTATCATTCCTCATCAGCCAGGCTAGCTTGAATAAAGTAGCATGGTAAGTATTGAACCAACATTTGAACATATCCCGTCAACTGGGGATGACAAATGCAAAAAGAAAAACTGATGGGCGGAATGCTCAACAATGTCATCATTCACCCCCAGTACAGAGATCAGGGTCTAAATCCATTGTTTCTTTGCCAACCATGTCATTCCAGTTTAAATCCAGCCATATGCAAATCAGTCATGACCCTGCTCTCTATGGGAACAGTTGAGCCTGAACTGTGACTCTGTGATATTATGTTTCACATATTTGTTTGTTTTCTCCATGTTAGTAATGGCAGACAAAATAGTTTTTTCAAAAGTTAGGACTTCCTTAGGTATTTTATTTGCAGGAGGGCCGAAAGTGGAATTTCTACGGAGACCTGTAACTTTATTTGAGGTGGAGAAATTGTTTTCAGAAAAAAACATTTTAAGGTGAATTTTACGGCAGAACTCAATTGTTTCCGTTCTCATTTTTATAAAGTCAGTATTTTTTGAAGGGAAAAACGTTAGACCTTTTTCTAGAATACTTTCTTCAGCCCGTGTAAGCAGACGTTCTGATAAGTTTAAAATAGGAGATTGTGCTAGCTTTTGTAATGCTGTCTCCGAGTGGTCATTTCCCAAGGATGATTGTTGAATCTGGTCTGTCCTCTTGATTTTTGCATGCCTCTCCCTAAAAAAGACGGTCCCAGTTGTTGTTGGGAATTCCATATTCTGTTTGTATTGGGGCGTCCCTCGTTCCTATCTGTTTCACCTCCAGAGGCTGATGAAGTATCTGAAAATGAAATGAATTGATTTTTAGCTCTTCCTTGATATTCTGGGAGATATCTATGTGATTCTGCTCTTGAATAGGAATCTGCCTGTAGATATGGATAAACGTTATCCATAGCGAAGTTTTTTTGTCCTTTTCAAACTTATTTCCTTTTTGATTAATAGTGTAATCCTTAAACTACAAACTTTATTTTTCAACTTTCTCTAATAGAGTCTTTGAGTCTGTTATCGCTTGATTATTCTTAATTTCTGCCTCCAATGAAGCTATTTCTTCCAGTTGTTGTTGGGAGATCCTAAGTGCTGTTTCCACGGTAAGGACCCTCACGTCCCTACTGCATTTTGTCTCTATGCAACTATGGCCCTTTTTATAGAATGGGTCATTGGTAAAGATGACCAGAATATTTCCTATTTGAAGGTATTGACCCTGCTTTAAAATGTTCTAGGAGGAAATGTCCATGCAAGTCCGTTCTAGTTTGCTTTTTCTTGAGTCGTATCAGCTTGTCAGAATCATTTTGCGTTTTTGCTGTCACACTCAAAGAGGCCGAAGCAAACAATGGTGGAGCGTTGATGAGCTTTTTTATGTGATCTTCACTGTAAGCAAAAGTGTCATTTTCAGTCATCGTCAGTGATAAGAGAAGTAAAGTAAGAAGTATAAATGAACAAAAAATTGACAGAAAAAATATAAGAAACACTTAATAAACATTCAAACAACCAATGTCTGCGAATCCCACTGGATATCGCCTACCAAGTCTTTTAAACAAAAACCTTGCGGGTAAGCACCCGCAAATAACTGAGAGAACACTCATAGGTTAGGCTCTAATCAGTGAGGCTGAGCCTCTTAACAAGAAAAAGTTCAAAGCGAGTGTCGCAAATGAAATGCAGAGGCTTCTATTCCTCTAGATTGCCCTTCTTGTTGATGGGCAGAGCGTGCAGGAACTACAATAATAAAGAGCAGAGATTTACCATGCGTGCTCTCGTTGTAATCAATTGAATTAGATATAAAACCACACAAACATACACACGCACCTTAAAGTTTAGGCATTTTCTTCTTCGCCGGAGCAGAGTATATCTTTTCTCTGTGTACTGTTAACAAATCTAAAATGAAATGATGGAAGGGACTAGTTTAGGTGGAATGTTTAGCTAAAAACCGCCTCTATAATCAGTAGAAGTTTTAACTGCTTACCTAATGAGTCCTCACATTGAATGAAGGCTGCCAATATGACCGCATTGGAACCGGGTGAAGGTTTGTTTGAAAGGACGCCGGAGATGATATTGGAATGCAGATGTCCCGAGGGATTGAGGGGCGGACCGCTATGAATTTTGGGAACTGTGGTCTAAAACATGAAGCCAATTAGTGCTCGCTCATTGGTGAATTTTGACTGAATAATTATGAGCAATTCTGCGAACATTGCACTTGATGACACCACATTTAAAATCTTGCAATCTTTACATGAGGAAGACTCATTAACCTCTTGGAAAACATGGTCGAAGATAGAGCATGCGTGTTCAATATACTAAGCACAATTCTATTAGCAGAGGAGTCAACCCCACTTTGAGTCAATGGCAAACATGGATTATGAAATGTTTATATTCCGACAGGGGAGGCAGAAGCCGGAAGAGTCCTTGGACACGTTTCACGCACGTCTCAAAGAACTGGCAGGGACATGTGATTTCGGAGATGAGACAGAGGAAATAAGAGGCCAGATCATTCAGGGATGTGCGTCAGCGAAGCTAAGAGAAAGAATACTGGAGGAGTTGGGGAAGTCATTAGCGGACATACTCGCCTTGGGAGAACAAAGGAGTTATCTAAAGCCCGGGCGGCGCATATGGAGGCAGCTCTGCAAACGCCCGTCAAGACGGAGCCAGTCAACGTGATTGCTAGCACGGCCACTGGGTCGGTAGCTCGCACACAGAGCCCTGCCACCACTGAATCGGCGGCCTGCACCTGGACGGGTAAGGCCAAGTCATGTGGATATTGTGGAGGGCCGTCGCACCAAGATGCAGAGTGTCCAGCAAGAGGGAAGAGGTGTACAGCATGCGGGAGATTCAACCATTTTATGAGAGTCTGTCGATCCATGAGGGGACAAGCAGGAAGATCACAGGTCAACATGATAACGGATAGACCCAGGAACCCAGTAGCGACATGGACGATGATGCCTGCGAAGAACACTCAGTCTTCACAGTGGGGTCCGCAGCTGAATCACAGACGAGGCTCCCACAATGCCAAATTATGGTGTATGGGTGCCCAGCAACAGAAATAATCGACACGGGGGCCAAAATAAACATTATGTCTTGGGAAGAATACCAGAGACTGCCGTCTCCCCTATCATTGACACTGGCCAAGGTGAAGGTATATGCCGATGGACAAACCAAGCCTCTGGTTCTAAAAGAAAAATTCAAGACCCGAATTACATATGAACAAGACGAAGTGGATGCTCAGGTGTTTGTGACGGAAGAGGGGCATGGCATGCTGTTGGGTTGCAAGTCATCTGAAGCACTAGGAATTGTCACGTTCGCTTTCAGCATACATCAAGATGGGGTGAGCCAGATTCTGGACGGTTTCCAAAAGTATTTGATGGCATCGGATGTCTCCGTGACAAGAAGATACACTTACACATTGACCCGTTAGTGCAACCGGGTGCTCTGGCAGTATAGGAGAATTGCTTTTCATTTGAGACCACTTGTTGAAAAAGAACTATGCAAGTTGGAGAAAGCTGGCATTATCGAGAAGGTGCATGGCCCAACACCATGGGTGCCTCTGATCGTGATTGCTAGGAAGCCAAAGCAGCCAGGAGAGGTGATGATATGTGTCGATATGAGAATTCCAAATACTGCCATCGAGAGGTAGAGGGAGCTGACCCATAGATGACCTCATTTGAGAACTCAGCAGAGCCAGCTGGTTCTCCAAATTGGTTCTAGATGAGCAGTCCCGATACATAACAACTTTCTCAACTCACGTTGGACTGAGGCACTACAAGCGGTTGAATTTCGGAATCTCTAGTGCAGCAGAGGTGTTCCAAAACACGATCTAGAAACTTCTAGCAGGCATCCCTGGAGTTGTCAATGTTAGTGACGACATTTTGGTCCATGGTAAGTCGATGGGTTAACACAATGACCGACTCAGACAAGTTCTCCAACGAATTCAAGAGTCAGGGCTAGCCTGCACAAAGATTAATGTGAGTTCTTACAGACCAAGCTGCAATTCTTTGGATATATTTTCTCCTCGGAAGGAGGAGCCCCGGATCCCAGCAAAGTTCGAGACATCAAGGAAGCCCCGGTCCCCACGAATATCAAGGAAATGCGCAGTTTTCTAGGAATGGTGAACTACTGTGTCACTCACCATCCCGCTGCGAGAACTTACCAAGTCATCGGTCCCCTGGTCGTGGGGTCCGGAGCAAGATGCTGCTTTTCAGGCTACCAAGGATGCCCTATCCAGTGGCACCACCCTGCAGTATTTCGATCCTCACCAACAGACACAAATAGCCTCAAAGACTAGGGGCGGTGCCCCTACAGAAAGGAAAAGAAGAAGAAGAGTGGGCTCCGGTGGCATTTGCGAGTCGTTCGCTAACTGACAATGAAGGAAGATATCCTCAGATCGAGAAAGAGGCCACTGCGGTTCACTGGGGGTGCAGGCACTTCCATTTTTATGTTTATGGAAAACCTTTTCTTGTCATTACGGACCACAAACCATTAATTCCGTTATTCATGGACACGGCGTCGAAACTCCCTTCACTCATTAAAAAGTGGACGTTCCACCTGCAGCAGTATAACTGTAGAATTGGGTACCAGCCGGGCACTAACAATCCTGCGGCTTATCTTTCGCGACATCCCCGAAAGGCGACCGCCAGTGAAATGGAAGAAGCAGAGGAAACTGAGGAATACGCCCGGTGCGTCACGGACAGGTCACGCCCGTTACCTATATCCTTGGAGGAAACCTGCCAAGCTACAGCTCAAGATGAGTGCCTTCAGAAAGCGGTAGAAGGGGTGCAGAGCAGCCAGCGGTATCCCCTCCGTGGACAAGGAATCACGTTCACTCCTGAAGCCCGAAGGATCCTTGACAGCATATACCTGGTGAGGCATGAGTTGAGTGTGAACCCTCATGAGTGTCTTCTGCGAGGACATAGATTGGTCATCCCGTCCACCCTTGTAGACCGAGTGGTAGTCCTAGCCCATGCCGGCCATCAGGGCATGGTGAAAACCAAGAGTCGGTTGAGAACCAAAGTATGGTTTCTTCTGATGGATGAAAAGGTGAACGCTACTGTACAGTCTTCTCCCTGGTGCCAGACCACTGGTGATACGAATCCTCCTACCCCCATTGTAACTGAACGGTGACCAAAAGGTCCCTGGATGAGTGTCAGCATGGACTTTGGAAGTCTTCCTGATAGAGGACACTCAATGGTAATCATTGACGACTAGTGATTGTGAAACTGGAGAAAGTGCTGGCGACCCATGGTAATGGGCCTCCCTTTCAAGGACAAGAGTTTGCGATGTATTTGTATGTATGTATGTATGTATGTATGTTTGGATTTATATAGCGCTTATAACCCAGGGATCTCTAAGCGCTTTGCCTTGGGAACCCGTCCTGGCTTTTCCCTTTAAGATAGCCCCTACAGGGCATCCCCAAGGTGAAAGCCAGGCATCCCGCCGCGGGGGGCCGTTGTGGAGATTAAGCAAGCTTAATGCCCAGAGTTGCAGAGTGTGAACCCATGATTAGGTCAGGCACCGAAGCGAGAATTATCGAGTCCGTGGACATTTGAGCTCGAGACCCTGCCGCGTCGGGAATTGAACCCTGGTCCCGGGTCTGACCTCTGCTTCAGGGTCTGCCTGCTCTAACCAGTGAGCCACACTTCCCCACACTTCATCCCGAAGAATTCACCACAGGAAGATAACCCCTAAGGGGCCTCAGGGGAATGGGGTAGCTGGACGTTTTATGAAGACTCAGGAATAAGGTCATAAGGATTGCTGTTGCTAATGGAGAAGCTGTGGAGCAGTCCATCTATTCCTTTCTTAGAGACTATCATCAGACTCCGCATGTTACCAATGGGAGAGCTCCCGGACATTTGTCAATGGGGAGTGGTACGAGATTCAATTCCACATCATTCTCATTGGGCTCAAACCCGGATGGATGAGGCACGTGTACAACAAAGACGATAACACGCAAACGAGCAAGTGAGTGCTCGCCGTTGGGCACAGCCCTCCCATCTGCAGATTGGAGATCTGGTGTTGGTCCAGGATCCGGCAGGCAAGTTTCGCCTTAATTTTGAGAGAAATCCCTGGTGCATCACCCATATTTGTGGGACACGAATAACTGCAGTGAAGGGTTTGGAGGTGATAACTCGCAATGTATCTTCATTCAGGAAGTTTCATGGGACTGTGGAGCCTGGTGTGAATCTGCCTGTGGAGGCTGAAGGGGACTCTGATTGGGACAACAGGTCAGAAGAAGAAGGTGTACCTGATGGCTCCATGACCGGTAGCCCTGCTGCAGAGGGGACACCCTGTGATCAAAGTGTGGCGGCCAGCCCTGCGTTCCCCGATCCGAGTGCCTGGCCAGAGGAAGTACTGATTGATATGGGTTGGGGGGAAACCCTGAGTCTTCCTGCAGGCTGAGAGACTTCCACTGCTAGGTGGACTGATCGTGAGGTCTGGGGTCACTGGTAACAGGTTTGATGAGTTTCCAGCAGGTTCAAGTGACACTGTTCTGTTTTTGTTTTGTTTGTTTCACTTCATTGTTTGCGAGGAATGTTGTATCGCGAGACGTCTCCTTGACAAACAAGGGTCTAGCAACCGCTCTTACTCTGCCGCAAGCTCCCTTGCGGCAGCCCCTACTGGTAATAGAAAACTAATTAAAGAAAATAGGGTAACATCAAGTAAAATCATAAAATAATCAAACACACTTGACAAGCGTTAAAGACCAAAGCCCTCAACAAGCTGGCGCTCCTAATGCGCTGGGAGCCTGATAACTCCAAAACAACAATTTGTGCTTTCAAGGAAAGAAAATGAGAGGTATTGGCGACCTTCTTGACTAGAGATGCCACTTTTATGCCTGCCACTAGTTTTCGGGTGGGCAAACTACCTGTCCAATGGAGAAAAAGTTCCCTGGGGCACACACTGACCCAATGTGGGTCAGTGTGTATGTGTCCAGATGTCCGGCATGGGCAGCGCATGATCACTGCTTGTAGTGTGCATGCTGTGTTCTGATTGGCTGAGTGTTCCTAAATACATGTGGAATCTGACAATGTGGTATTTTGGGAATACTTGCCCCTTTGGCCAAACGTGTTTTATTGGCGGCAATCTCCTTGGGCCTTTTGGGGTGTAGCTGCCTGTCTGTGGGATCGATCTGGATTTTTCTTGTTTGCACGTTTGTCTTCGGGCTAAGTAGAATCCCACCTGTTACCTATCAATCAGTAGGCTTGGGTTTGGGTGGCAGGGTCTGTCTGACCACATATCTCTGACTCGGGTTGATGAGGAGGTCATCTCAGGTGAAATCGACAGCAATGATACAAGTTTGTTATTACATGTACTTATAACATGGTGGTCATTGATATCGCGTTTACGGACATTCTCATTATCATGCATACATTTGTCATGGCGTACATCGACATCCTATTTACTAGTATTGGCTTTGTTATGTGTACATGTATCATGGCGTACATTGACATCGCATTCACTTGTATTGACATTGTTATGTGTACATACATTATGGCGTACACTGACATCACATTCACCAATAGTAATATAGCTTTAAACCCTGGGGGGCAGGTTGCTCCCAGTTTGCCATCTGAGTCTGGGGGATCAACATTTCTATAATAAAGAAAATATCCCATTTATTCGACTCCAGAAGGATATTTAGCGCCAGTGCGTGTTTTACCAACGAGCATGCGTTTAGCAAGCCGTACCTGAGCTTCTCTCTTCTTGTCTCCACATTAATCTGTGTTGCTGTGGTATCCTCCCTGTGTTCCAGGTTCCCTTCCCCACTCCTTTCCTTTATTACTGATGGTCTAAGCTTTTGTCTCTATCCTCTTTGTTATTTATTTATTTATTGATTTATAATTAAATGTATACAGCGCAACAGCTACCCAAAGGTTTCCCGGCGCTAAGAACGCAGAATGAAAAAAAGAAGATAAAATCAATGTAAAAGGAGAATCTATTGATTAAAAAGCCAGGTTTTTAAATTTTTGCGAAAAATGTGATAATGTGGTTCCACGCGAAGGGAAAGAGGCATGGAATTCCAAAGTGCTGGTGCCAAATGTGAAAACGAACGGCCCCCCATTTTGATTCTCTTAATCCTTGGAATTTGGAAGTTATGCTGATTATAGGATTGAAGGAGGGGTGAAGGGCAGTATTGATGAACTAAGGCCTGTAGATATTGGGGTGCTACCCCAGCATTGATCCTATGCATATAACACAGAGCTTTAAATTTAATGCGGCTCTCAATCTTAAGCCAGTGCAAGTCGTGTAGCGCGACTGAGGTAGACACTCTATTTGGAAGATTGCAAAGCAATCTGGCGGCAGAGTTTTGTACCACCTTTAACCTGTGCAACACTTCCTTACCCACCCCCAAATACAGAACGTTTCCGTAGTCCAGTCTAGATGTTATAAGAGCTTGGACTACCGTTCTTAGGGTGGACAATGGAAGCATCCACAGGATTTTTTTCAGCCATCTCAAAATGACAAAGCAAGTAGAGGCTACCTTACCAGCTTGTTGCCTCATGGTGAGTTGGTCATCAACCATGAAACCAAGATTCCGGGTGGTTTGCACAGGAAGCGGCAGGGGTCCCATCTGTGAAGGCCAATGTTGAGGGCCCCAGAGGGTTTTATTTTTGCCGAAAAGAAGAAGCACGGTTTTACTACCGTTGAGTTTTAATTTATTGGTGTGCATCCAGTCTGCGATGTTTGTTAACCCGGATTTCAGCAAAGAGGTGTTATTATTAGATATGGTGGAGAGCGAATAAATAAGCTGGGTGTCATCGGCGTAGGAATATACCGTGAGCCCAGCTTGCTCAGCAATAACAGCTAAGGGACTAACATAAATGTTAAAAAGCAGAGGGCTCAATATGGAGCCCTCAGGAACTCCATATTGAGACAAGTGGACTTCAGATTTGGACGTAGAAGAGAAGACCTGAAAGGTCCTGTTCGTCAAGAAACTGGATATCCACTTAAGTGCCGAACCCGTGATACCGCATAATTGAAGGGTATTCTAGAGGATAGGGTGAGAAACGGTATCAAACGCGGCACTTAAATCAAGGAGAATAAGTGCCACGGTTTCACCTCTATCCACTTGAAGGCGGATATTATCAGTGACGCCCAGTAATGTGGACTCAGTAGAAAAACCTGCGCAAAAGCCAGACTGAGAGGTGTGGAGAAGATTGTGTGTCTCAATGAAGTTAGCAAGCTGGGCATTAATGTGCTTCTCCAAAACTTTTGAAAAAATTGGGAGAAGGGAGATAGGACGGAAATTATATGGTACTTCCGGGTCCAGGTTTGCTTTCTTCAATAGAGGCACAATCATGGCGTGTTTCCATGCTGCAGGAACTCTGGCTTCCAATAGGGAGGTGTTTAATAATTGCATGATTAAGTTGAGTGTGGGGGGACTTAAAGTTTGGAGGACTGAGGGGGAAACAAATCATTAGGGAACCAGACTTGATACTACTAAGGATTTTGCAAAAGGAAGTAATATCCAGTTGAGACCATTGATCTAAAGTAACAGCGTTGTTAAAATCAACGGTATCACTGAGGGAAGGTTGATTAGGGAGGGAGGAAACTGCCAATGGCTGCTTCTCAAAGTCAGCGTAGATGGTATTTATTTTAGTGACAAAAAAATCAGCTAAATCATCGCAATGTTTGGAATCGAGGCAGGGGGGCTTAGGCTGACATGAAGCCCCTGAGAGCTCCTTAACAACTTTAAACAGCATTTTAGGGCTATTTTGAGCTTCTTGAATCGTACGATTTACATGTTCTGCCCGAGCATTGTGACATAGTAGATGGTAATTACTCAGAGCTGACTTATACAATAGTTTAATTTTAGGGTCATAGTATTTTCGCCACTGTCTCTCCAGATTTTTACATTTCGTTTTTTCCTGTTTTAGGGCCTCAGAATACCATGGGGCAGGATGGTAGTGATTATTAGATTTTCTTTTCAAAAGGGGAAGGCAGGAATCGATAGACGAGCTAAGCCACTGATGGATGACCGTTTCTTCTTCCAAGGTGGTAGTTGAGGCTAATGGTCTAGTGTTCTCAAGGAGACAATTAAGTTTGTTAATGTCCAAATTTTTCCAGTTCCTGCCTTTTATTAGCCCAGATGGTAGATTTTTCAGGAATTGCTTACATTTGATTAGGAATTCGACCAAAAAATGGTCGGACCAGAGAACAGGAGTAGCCAATTTACATAGGACTGTGTCAAGCAGATTGCCTGCCTTATGGGTGGGACCAGAATTATGGAGAGAGATATTTAAGGCCGCTAAATCTGCAATTAACATTAGTTGGTTGGGAAATTTCATTGAGATGAAGGTTTAAATCACCCACCAACAAAAAGTTAGTGGCTTGAAGCAGAAGCGGGGCAATATAATCATGGAAAGAGGATGCCCATGAGCGAATTCGTCCTAGAGGACGGTATATCAAGACACCAGAAAGAGTAAAATTGGATGAAAGAAGTAGCTTGAACAAGCCGGCTTCACAGTCAGGGAAATCAAGATTGATCCATTTACATTTGTACTTATTCTTACAGACAATTGCAATCCCACCTCCTTCCTTGCCAACCCGATTTCTCCCCAAAAAGGTGTAATTAGGGGGGAGAGCGCTGGCAATATCTGGACCCGAACTATCATTTAGACACATTTCTGTAAGAAAGATGGTCTCGGGTTGGGAACCCGAGAGTACGTCATATATATCTCTCTTGTGTTTAGGAAGTGATCGACAGTTAAGACTGAAGAAAGTGAGCTCTGAAGATTTATTGTTATCAATTCTTATACGGGATGTATAGACAGTAGCTGTAGCGAAGTTGTTGGTATTGGATGTGGAGGGTATAGAGGTGAAGCCGCACATGTGGCAGTGAAACGGCTTAAAATCACAGTTTAAAGGGGTTGTAAGAGGAGAGTTACTATAGCAGAGAGATAGAATGGCTTTCCGGGAGTATTTTAGAGAACCATCAGAATTTTGGACAGGGAATATGGCCCCCGGCCCCATCCGGCTGCGGACGGGCGCAGACAGGCTTGCCTCTGGCGCGTCTCCGGCGCACCATTGGCGCGCCCGCTGCACACGTACGCGTTTTTAGGTTCATTTTGTAGTCCCTAGGCCCGTGCAGCCTGCAAGACTAGCCCGCAACCTCGAGTTCCCTAAAGATGGTGCCCGAGTCCCAGAGTCCCGCGTAAGAGACAGCCCTAAATCGGCCGCCTGCAATGCGAGAGCCCCGGGGGGAATATGTGCACTAGGTAAGAAGCTGAGACCAGTCTTAAATCATAGTTTAAAAAAAAAAAAATCTCCTCAATACAAGTTAGTTGTAGTTAAAAAAGCGTTCCCCGATTCCCGGCTTCCGCCTCAGGAATCTATTACTAAAAAATGCTGGCGCTTAGGCTCTATATGTAGTCCCCAGGCCAGTGCAGCCCGCGAGACTACCCCGGCAACCTCGAGTTCCCCAAAGATGGCGCCTGAGTTCCAGAGTCCCGCGTCAGAGACAGCCCTAAATCAGCCGCCTGCAATGTGAGAGCCCCGGGGGCAATACTTTTTTCCTAGAGCCACTGAGTAAGTGTAATCCTATCCCATCTATATATAATGTAGGAGTTCATCATACTCACGCATAGTCAGCACTCAAATATATTCTGTTGTAACTAATGTACTGAAAGGGGTGTTTTGTTTGAAAAATTTATCTTTGGCACCATCTTAGATCATCATTTATTTTCCATCATTACTTTAAAGTTGGTGCTCCGAAGTAATATTTTAACACACTAGTAGCCAGCAAGAGTGCTTGGTTCGGTGGTGATACACCTTCACAAATAATAATAAAATGGAAGGCACAACTGAAAGGAGAGGTATTTAACATAAACACCACTAAAAAAGCTGCTTCAGTGAATGTTTTTTAAATGTACAGTTTTTATTACAAGCATATGGGAACCACGTTTAGGTAGGGCATTTTTTTCTTTTTGTGCCATATGCTAGTATTAACTTTAAAAATGTCTTCCTGAAATAAATAAAAAATGATAACAATTTTACCATTGCATCAACCTACCAAGGCAAGATATATAGGTTCTGCCAGTGCCTTTTATTAATAGGGGTGAAAAGGCAATGCACTCTCCCCAATGCTTTTGAGACAGGACTTAGAGCCTTTTGTTTGGCGGTGTGGAAGGGGAGAGTTGCATGCTATCACCCCGCCCTCACACGCCAAGCAGTAACTCAGGTGGGCTTAGCCCACGGCACTGCCTTTCCAAAAACTCATAGGAGAGCCTTAGAAGGGCAGCGCCGCGGGTTAGCCACAGCGCACGCATTTCAGCATGCCATGGACTGTCAGTCATAAAACTTTTATTCGGTTACCATATTTTTTGTAGCCATAAAAAGTACATATAACATATAAATCAAGCAATACTGAACAATAAAAAGCGACAGCGGGCTAAATAGTTACATCAGTGAGTTAAAAATTTAAAAAGAAAATGTTACAAAAATACTCAACAAAGTAAAATTCATTGACACACTCTGGGGAATTAAGAAGATGAGGGTTGCACCGATCAAAGGTTACACCGATAATTGATACATGATTTTAAGAAAATGGCTACACACTTTGCTAGATATTCTGATTTCAAATATTGCAGCGCAAGATAAGCCAGGCGGCAAGTTCTCAGTCCCATTTTACGCAGCAGAGGAATAATCCAGCGCTTGCGAGAAAACAGCACTACATGAAACGTTGACTGGGAAGAAAGACCATCACATGGACATTTCATAAGAGATGCTGACCAGTCCTGCTGTCTTGGGAATGAAACTATACGGAAAAAAGAATTGAAACGGAACCTTGTCAGGAGGTATTTTTCATGGGAACTTAGATGAAAAGTTAAATAGGATTGAATGCCTGGTGCAGTTTGTATGGTTAGAATCTGGAAATTCGAGGGTTTATGCAATTCTTGGGATAGGTGCAATGCCCTTAGGTGAGTTTGTCATAGCTTTTTTAGCTCTTTCCTTGAAATGTCCATCAGGGCAGAAGGCTCCACAAAAAGAGAGATGAGGTCCAAGTCTTTAAAAAAATTGCTCACATATGTAAGCCAAGAGATTTTTGACCAGTTTACCAGGCCCAAACAATCCATTATGAGTGAACGGGTCAAGTGGCACTGTGGCTTCGTCCAGACTCGGTGCCACAAGAGAATGGGTTGGCATCTGATTTTATTGATTAGGTAATCCATACCCAACTCAATGTGGCAACCGAAAGTTGGTGCGCTTTGGGGAACTGCCAAGAGATATTTTATAAATCCGTTTTCAACCAGTTGGAGGGTGGCTATGTTGGCGTACCCCAAGACCCCTGCACCATAAACTGCTACGCTATGGCACTTAGCATAGTAAATTTTTAATAGTTCTGCCGGGGCTGGTTTCCCCAGTTTCCTCGAGAAGGAGACAAAGCGCCAAGGTGGCTCATTGAAAGAGGAGTTTCTTAGTGCTCATAGCCTGTTTCCAGCAGAGTTTGTCATCCATACCAATGCCCAAATAGGGATACACCTTGGTACAATCCAGCTTGTTGTTTTCGATATAGATTGATTTTGGTTTTGGTTTCTTAAGGCCGTTCCCAAAGTGCATGACATAGGTTTTTCTAATATTAACTTTTAATCCCAGGGATGCCATATAATTGCAATATTTGTTGAGTTGAGATTGCAATTGAATTGGAGTTCTAGCTAAAATAACAGAGTCGTCCGCATACAATAATGAAGGAATGGGGCGGTGGTTAATGGATGGAAGGTCCTGGCACCCTTCCAACATGGCCAATTCCAGGCCATTTGTATATAAGTTAAAAAGGAAGGGAGCCAGGACACACCCCTGTCTAACTCCCTTATTGATGGAGAATGAGGGGGAAAGCTGGCTGTTTACCCCGTATCTGACGCGAGCAGTCGCGCCAGAATAGAGTTCGCGGAGAAAAGTAACAAGGGTGGGATCAACCCCCAACTCACTAAGAATAGTCCACAGTCTAGCATGCGAGACGCAGTCAAAAGCTGCACTAAGGTCTACGTACACTACGTGTAGATGCCCTTTCTTTGCTCCTGCGTATTTACCTATTAAGAGGGCGAGATTTAGTGCCTGTTCAACAGTTCCCAATCCCTCCTGGAACCCATATTGCAGGTCGGTCATGATGTTATTTGTGGTTGCCCAATCTTGGAGGCGCTCCAGTATCAACCGGCCTGCAACTTTACCTAGGGAGTCCAGGAGGGAAATGGGCCTGTAACAGGCAGGGTCATTTCGGTCGCCCTTCTTGAAGATTGGGAGTAAAATGGAGGTGGACCAAGAATAAATTAGACCAGTAGATGTAACTGCTGCTAAGACATGGGTTATTAAGGGGGACCATAATTCCTGATTATGATTAAAGATATCCAGTGGTACCCCGTCCGGTCCGGGGGCTTTTCCAGATTTAGAAGCTGACATGGCTCTGGAAACATCATCAAGGGAAAAAGAGAGCTGGATTGGGTAGATCTGGTCCCTCAGCGGGCTACCTCCTAACAGGCCCTCACAATTGATCTCTGAGTTGTTTCCACTGAATATCTTGGAAAAGTGAGTTACCCACTCTGCGGCTGTTATTGCAACATCTAGATGTTGAGTAAATGGTGTATCAACCAAAAAGGGGGATTTAACTACACTCCAAAACATGGAGCTATCCTTTAGTTGGCAGCTCTCGTGTAATTGGGCCCACAAGTTTTTCTTTATTTCCTGTCTACGTTTTTTTAGTGCTATATTATAATCCTTTCTAAGTTTATTAACCTCGAGTTTATCTCTGACAGGGTTGCAGAGAGCACTTTGCACTTTTGATTGCAGGACAACTCATCTTTAATAATTCTTAAGATTTCAATAAAACTGGTTAAAATCAACTGTGGATCAGACTCTATGGCAAGACATTTATACACCCAAGGAAGTGCTCTCTTCATTACTTTAACAGAGAGTTCTACCGGGTCGATTTTGGCCCATTTAACTGAGAAACCGTTTAGTTTATCCATACTTAGAGATTGTTGCGTTAGTAGGCTAGGAGGATTACTTTCGGATGGAACAATCTTAGTTATCAATGTCACACTATTGGGAAAGTGATCACCACTTGGATCAGAACCTGTTTTAAAGTTAACCAAGTGGCCCTTCATATTTTGAGAGGACAAAATATAATCGATAACACTTGACAGGCCCCTGCCATGAAATGTTGGCAAAAAATCAATCAACTCATTTACAAAATCCATTTCAAGAGAAAAGAGGCAATCATTCAGGCAGTTGCCACTGTTTGTGTGTGAAAAATGGGATAAAAGAGACCCGTTTTCATCTATGAGACCACAGAGACCGTTTTTATAATTGCTACACAGTGAAAGAATAAAATCCCCTCCCCATATCACGTTTAAGGAGGAGGAAAGATGTTGGTCTCGCTGTTCAGTTAAAAAGTAAGTAATTTCCTTTAAGGTTTTAAGCTGAGAGAAGATTATTGTAGAAATTAACCAGATAGAACACCATATGAATATTTACTGTTATTTTTAAGATCTGGTAATTCTCCTCACATTTAAGTTCAAGTAGGTCCGTAATAGATAAAGTGTTTGATACGTACACTACTAAGCCACCCTTTGATCTACTGAAGGTGCTTGGGATTGCAGGAGCAAAGAAAGTTTTGTAACCTAGTAGGTGGATAGGTGTAATCAACCATGTCTCCTGTAGGCACACTATATGATGGGCATTAACTGTTTCTAGCCACGATTCCTGAGTAATTTTGGTGCGGAGCCCCGCTACATTCCAAAATAAAATGGAAAACTCTAGAGATGTGGTAGTTAAGAGTGGGGGATCTTGGGGTAAAGTCCATGCTGTGCTGGAACTGGGGGTACTAAGACGGGGACCACACTATGTGCCCCCTATATGCAGCCCTGTGCAGCGAGGTACCAGAGGTCCCTGGAGGGCTCACGACGTTTCCTCACCGCCAGCAGTTTCATGGCATGAACACCACCATGGGACCGCTGGCAGTGAGGAAACTCATAATATGCTTGGCAGGGACACAGCAGCCCCGCCAAGCATATTTCCTATGGACCACCAAACTCGTAATCAAGCCTTAAGAAAAGTCAATTTTACCCTCCCGCGTGTTTTATGCATTTCCCCGTGTCAGTTGGATTGAGTTAGACTATTAAATCTCACCACACCCAATTTTAAGTACTTTGCAATGTTAGTGGGACTGGGGTAGGATAGTAAATCTACCCCTACCCCAACACCTACATTTTATTTACTTTCCCAATGTTAGTGGAGCAAGAGTTTTATTCGAAAATATGCCTGCTACCATTTAAATGTAGCTTTAAGAATTGTAAATCACATATATTTTTTTAAAGATTCAAACCTTGTCAGTTTAGAACAATATGAAATAGGTTAAATTAAAAGGATACATTGAAAATAATTGCAGTTTTGATAAATTCATATATTTAGCTTAGAAATTTTAATAATGCTCCACTGCAATAAATTTGTAAGCACATTTTTTATTAAAAAATGTTTGGAGACAATGTTATGAGTATTAATGTGCATGTTTTTTGTGGTAGTGTGTGATTTGCAGGATGTTTGGATGTTGCTAGAAATGAGTTTAATATCTTGTAATTTCTGTTATGCTTTTGGTTGCGTTTTAGTATATTTATGTATATTTAGACTAGTTTATTAAATTAAATGTCATATATTTTCTTTCTTTTAGTATGTAAAATACACTTTTTACGTTCTGGTTTAATGAAAAATGTTCATGCTTTAGTATTTGTGATTTTTGGTTAGTTTATTTGTTATAGATTGGAATATTTACTCTCAATAAACCAATATGTAACTAAGGAACAATCAGCCAGATTCATCAAGCTAAATTGCGCTCGCAAAGGGCCAGATTCTGAGAATCTTGTCCTTTGCGAGTGCAATTTTTGCATTTGGAATTCATCATCCCAAATGCAAAATTCGCTATTAAAGAATTCGTACATTTGCGAGGAATTGCATTTAAGGAATCTCTATTTGAGAGTCCTTAAATGCAATTCATGAACCATTTTAAAATTGCGAAATCGCAATTTTGGGCCGCTATTTACCGCGAGGTCAAACCTTTGGACATGTGTGTGCGCATCACCAATGTAGATTACATTTCAGGGGTGCTACAGGGTGTCCTTTGGACACCCTGGCACCCTTGAAATCACAATCTTATTTGCGATTAGCTAACTGCTAATCGCAAATAAGGAATGACTCCCCATGCATTCCTATGGGCCTTTAGGCCCATAGGAATGCATGGGGAGTTATTCCTTATTTGCGATTAGCAATTAGCTAATCGCAAATAAGGAATCAGTGGGAATCGCAAATTCAATTGCGATTCCTACATGAATCCCGTTTTGCGAGTCTGTAATAGCGATTCCTTATGAATCGCTATTACAGACTCGCAAAACGGGACTTTGATGAATCTAGCTGAATGTTTCTTGGCTACATTTACTGAAGGATCTGTTGTAGCTGTAATTATTCTACTACTAAAGCCTAGCAAACCTCTCCAAATGTGTGCGTCATGCAGGTTATTATTGCTCCTCAATTATGACAAAAAGGGACAGATGTCCGACAGCAAAAAAGGGTAATGGCATGTACAAACGCTATTTTGAGAGTCACCGAATCGCAAAATAGCGTTTGCGACTCTCTCCATTAGGAAGGGGTGTCCCTTCCTAATTTACAACCTACTTCAAGTTGGTGGTAAACCACTCGCAAATGGGAAGGGGTCCAGAGAGGATTCCTTCCACTTTGTGAGTGTGTGAGAAAATATTTTTCAAGAGCAGGCAAGGATCACTGCCTGCACTTAAAAAATGAAACTGAAAAGTTTAATTTATCTTTTTAAATACATTTCATTTTCCTTTAAGGAAAACCGGCTGCATTTTTGTTTTTTAAACTGCTTTATGGAAAAAGCAGTCCAAGACATGGTGGTCTGCTGAACCCAGCAGGCCACCATCCCTGGGGTGGCTGCCCATTCCCAATGGGGTTGCAAATTGCACTTGCCTCATGAATATTGATGAGGCATGCAATTTGCGACCCCATTGGGAATCGCTTTTGTACATTGCATTTTGCGATGCAATTTACGAGTCGCAAAATGTAAGGGTCATATATCTGGCCCAAAAATCTTAGCTAAAGTCATAGTCACATGCCATTCTCTACTCATGGACCGTATAATTTCTCCCATGCACCTGGGTTTGTTCCTCATCGCTCCACATCTATTAACCTCTGCATGCTTTTTGTTGTACTCAATCAAGTCTCACCTTCTCTTTCTGCAGCGGCACCTTGCTGGACGCTAAACAAGCTTTTGACTCCCTTGAGAGGTCATTCCCTTGAGTGGTCATTCCTCCATGCTACATTAACTCATACGTGGGGAGTGACCCCAGGTCACTCCCCACGCTCCCCAAGCCACACGACACCTCTGGTGTGCCCCGGGGACTGCATACCTTTTTTCTCGCTCTGCTATAGTTGTTGTGGTTTACTGTATTTTAGTTTTATTTTCTGTTATTGTATCCTCTGGGGGCCCGAGTGCTGCAGAGGGTTCGCCTCTGGTGTACCCTAGGTACTGCATATCTTTTTTCTCGCTTTGCCATAGTTGTTATGGTTTACTGTATTTTAGTTTTATTTTCTGTTATTGTATATTCTTAGGCGCTGCTTGTGCACCCCTGCCCTCTGTGCCCCCCCCATTCCCTGCTTCAACACCCTCCGCATGCTCCGCAGGATCTTCAAATGGATCCCCCCGACACAAGAAAAACCGTCACCCAGGCCCTCATCACCAGCAGACTCGACTACGGGAATGCCCTCTACTCAGGAACAACAACCTAGCTCCTGAGACGACTTCAACGAATCCAGAACACTTCGGTACGACTGATCCTTGACGTCCCCGACGCAGCCACATCACACCCCACCTGAGAGGCCTGCACTGGCTCCCCGTCAACAAGAGGATCACCTTCAAGCTCCTCATCCACGCACATGAGGCCCTACACAGCACCGGACCCACATACCTCAACAACCAACTCAGCTTCCACACCCCCACCCGAAACCTCCGCTCAGCCAACCTCGCCCTCGCCACAGTTCCTCATATCCAGAAAACCACCGCCGGCGGCAGATCCTTCTCCTACCTCGCCGGCAAGTCCTGGAACGGTCTCCCCACCAGCCTATGACAGACCCAGGACCTGCTGGCCTTCAGAAAACTCCTCAAGACCTCATGGCTCTTCGATCAGTAGCGGCCCCCCCAAACCCTCCAGTGCCTTGAGACACTCATGGGTATGTAGCGCGCTTTATAAATGCAGTGATTGATTGATTGATTGATTGACTAAGCTGGGTTTCCCTAATGGCTTTCGGTACCTTACATACATTACTCTATATGACTCCTGTTGCACGCCTCCAAATTAATGGTACGCCTTCTGCTCTATTTTTTGCATGATCACCCCGATTTTTTGGACTCAATGTTGTTTTTTGACTCTGCATAGCAGGCCTCAGTGTATGTTCCCTGACTCCTAAAGTATTTCGAAATTGGCTAATCTCCTAACGGGAAAATGTTACTTATCTATAATTCCCAAGTATATGGCACAAAGTGTACCCAGTGCATGTTAGTTATCTGTCATTACTGGACTGGAGCAGATATTGTGTCACTATTAAAGTGACAAGATATATTATTTTTTTAAGGCGCAACATTCGCCTTGCTGGTATCTTGCCACTATAACAACCTTTCCAACCAACAATACACCAACTTCTGCATCATCTTTCCTGATCAATCCTAGTTTATAACCTTTGCTTCTCTTTTGGAAATAGCCAGGTCTTTAAGTTTTTCCTAAACCGGTGAGAATCGCACTGGATCTGAGGGGAGCTGGGTGTTTATTCCACTGTTGATCTGCCCTTATCTGGAAGGACCTTTCCCTTGTCCTCCATTTCCTGAATTTCAGTACACAGAAGTTAGCAAACGAGGACCACACAAGCTTTGTAGACCATACACATTGATTTTAAAACTATTCTTTCTTTTACTGGAAGCCAGTGTGGCTCTCTCAAAGAGCTTAATGAAGAATTGTATCTGGATTTGTCCAATGCGAGTTTTGCTTCCATTGTTTGCACTCTTTGTAGTCTTTTTATTGGTGCACCCAATAAGAGTGCATTACAGTAGTCAATTCTGCTCAGGATAGTACACTAAACCACTAGTGTTCTTGCTGGCTGGGGCAACAGTGGCATGATTTTTATAATGTTTCGGAATAATCTGAAGCAAGTGGCTGCAGTTTTGATAATGTGTGTCTCCAAGAATAACTTATCATCCACATAGACTCCTAGGTTTCTTACTACCTGAGATAACTTCAGATATTTCTACTGGTCCCTGGCTAGAAGTCATTCTGGATGAATAAGACTCTCTGGAGGGTGAGCAACATAAGAACTCCGTTTTTCCTCCACTGAACTTTAATTAGTTATTTTTCAGCTAACTTGCCATCTCTTTTAAACATTTATGAAAGCCCTCTGCTGGGGTGTGGCTGTTACTGTCCAGGGACATAATTAAATGTGTATCATTTGCATAGTTTACTAAGTAATCCTGTAAGATCTAATAAGGGTCAGCAGTGGGCGCAAGTATATGTAGAAGAGGATAGGGCTCAATACTGATCCCTGGGGGTACCCCGTATTCTGTTCTCTAAAACTCTGAGCGGAATGGAGAGAGGGAGATTGTTTGGGTTCTGCTTGATAGATAGGATTCAATCAACTCCAATAATGTTCCTTCCACCCCTAGGTCCCTCAATCTGGATGTCATTATTGGTGGATGACAGTGTCAAACACAGCTGACAGATATAATAATATCAGAACTGCTGTTTGACCTTTGTCCACTGTCATCCTCAGCTCATTCATGGGCAGAATCAACTCTTATTCAGTGCAACACACTGGTCTAAAGCCCGGCTGTTTGTTCTCCAAGATGTTGTAATTTTCTATGGAGTTTGCTAGTTTTTTGCTAATATTTCTCCACTGTTTTACTGGATAGGGCTGAGTTGTGAGATGAGGCAATAATTACTGGGATCATTTAAGTCTGCTGTTGGCTTTTTCAGTAGCGGGGTTATTCGAGCTTTTTTTCCAAGCTTGCGGTACTGTGCCTGTCACCAGGTATTGATTACATATCTTTATTGGGCTCTTCTTTATTCCATCTGTCCATATTTTCCACATATTGGGTGGTATTGGGTCTAGTAGGAAGCCTGAGGAGATTGTCAGGGCCAGGGATTTAAATTCCTCCTCTTTTATTAACTCTATATTTTCCATTTCTGTTGTCACCACCTCTGTTTGTATCACGCTGTTGGTCTCCTCTTCTATAAGTGGGTCTTCCACCAATGTATATGTATTTATATCTTCAAAGATTAGCTCAATTTTTTTTACTAAAGAACTCTGACAGATTGTTGCATAGTTCTTGTGAGCGGTTTACTGTTTATAGCATACAGTGCACATCTGCTAGATTCCTTACTATGTCAAATATGCTTCTAGGCCTATTTATTGCTTGTGTGATTGTTTTAGTGTAGTGATCTTCTTTAGCTTTTCTAATTTCATTTTTATAATTATTCAGTGCATTTTTAATTGCATCTCATCATTTTCTGAGTATGCCTTCCACCATTGCCTCTCAAGTTTTTTTAAGTTAGTTTTAATCTCTTTTAGGGTTTTCGTGTACCAGGGTGCTGAAGGGTTGCGCTGAGTATCTGATATTTTATGTTCCTATATATATATACGTAATTCTCGTCGACCATGGCCTCTTCCTGGAAGCAGGTTGTGGTTTCAAATATCTTTTCTTCTTTTAACTTCTTTAATTTATGCCACGCTCTACCCTGAACTGCTTTCTAAGCTATTCTTTCTTCCTCAATTGCGTTGGGCCTTTGCATTTCAACAGCTATTAGAACAAGATCAGCTTAGTGGGGTCCTATCTCCTACTGTGATCTGGTCATTTGGATCAAATATCAAATCATGTGTATTTCCCCCTTGCTCCTAACCTATAATGTCACACAATCCTAAGAGTTTTCTACACTGGGTGAGTGTACTATCTTCTGCTCATATATTGAAATCCCCAAGCACAAAGAAATTAGAGTGTGTTAGTGCAAGATTTGGGATCGGTTTCAGGAATTATTGTATAAAATTATGTATTGCCCTTTGTGACCAATAGCTTAGGACTCCTGAAAAGGCTTTCCCACTTTTAATTTTTAGAGAGAAGCCCAACAGTTCCACCCCCTGTATTTTGTCAGTTTTTATGATCGCTGTCTCCCAGTTTTTTAAAAGGTAATTGCTACTCCTCCTCTTTTCTCTGGTATTGGTTGTTAAATAGCTGTTGCTGAGATATGAATTTACCTTGTAAAAATGAGAAGACAAGATGCATTTGGCCAAACAGGAACAAATTGATTTATTTAAAAGCAGCGGCCGGGAGAGCAGCAACAGAGTCATGTCTGCAAACTGTCTCAAGGTACAGAGGTTTTGGCTGGCATTATCAACAGTTCTTGCAATTCTTGAAGTAAACCCATTACACATTCTTGTAGAGCTCGTAAATCCCGGACTAGTCATGAACCATAAATTCAACCCTCTGATAAGGGGGCACAGGTGGCTCTCGACTATGTGGAGACCCAATGTGGGTCAGTGTGTGTGTGTCCAGATGTCCGGCATGGGCAGCGCATGATCACTGCTTGTAGTGTGCATGCTGTGTTCTGATTGACTGAGTGTTCCTAAATACATGTGGAATCTGACTTTGTGGTATTTTGGGAATATGTGCCCCTTTGGCCAAACGTGTTTTATTGGGGGTAATCTCCTTGAGCCTTTTGTGATGTTGCTGCCTATCTGTGGGATCTATCTGTGTTTTACCTGTTTGCACGTTTGTCTTCGGGCTAAGTTTAATCCCACCTGTGACCTATCAATCAGTCGGCTTGGGTTTCGGTGGCAGGGCCTGTCTGACCACATATCTCTGACTCGGGGTTGATGAGGAGGTCATCTCAGGTGGAATCGACAGCAATTATACATGTTTGTTATTACATGTACTAATAACATGGTGGTCATTGATATCGCATTTACGGACATTCTCATTATTATGCATACATTTGTCATGGCGTACATCGACATCCTATTTACCGGTATTGGCTTTGTCATGTGCACATGTATCATGGCGTACATTGACATCGCATTCACTTGTATTGACATTGTTATGTGTACATATATTATGGCGTACACTGACATCACATTCACCAATATTAACATAGCTTTAAACCCAGGGGGGTAGGTTGCTCCCAGTTTGCCATCTGAGTCTGGGGAATCAACGTTTCTATAATAAAGAAAATATCCCATTTATTCGACTCCAGAAGGATATTTAGCGCCAGTGCATGTTTTACCAACGAGCATGCGTTGAACAAGCCGTACCTGAGCTTCTCTCTTCCTGTCTCCACATTAATCTGTGTTGCTGTGGTATCCTCCCTGTGTTCCAGGTTCCCTTCCCCACTCCTTTCCTTTATTAATGATGGACTAAGCTTTTGTCTCTATCCTCTTTGTTATTACTTTTTTCCTAGAGCCACTGAGTAAGTGTAATCCTATCCCATCTAGATATAATGTAGGAGTGCATCATACTCACGCATAGTCAGCACTCAAATATATTCTGTTGTAACTAATGTACTGAAAGGGGTGTTTTGTTTGAAAAATTTATCTAGAATGTGATTAATACAGTTGCGTGACAATGTATGTATTAATGTGACAAGGGCAGAATAACCTAAATGTCGAATTTTGAAGTACTTAATTAGGATGTATAGAGCTAATGTGTACTGTTTAAAAGCATACTTTGAATTAAACAAGTGCAGATGCATTTACACTGGGATATTTATAACTTATTGTATTTATTCGTACTTTAAGCAGTTGCATTTATGTTCCTTATAGAAAGGTGCACACATCCTGTAACCCTGTGCATTTGTTAACTTAACAAACTAGGCCTCAAGAAATAAATTTGTTCAGCTGCTGCTCACATTATGATTTTGAATTTACATTTAACCTTCAAGCATGGACAATAACGTTGCTGAGTTGTTTCTATTGCAGGTGTGCATAAGCCTCATTATTTAGAATAAAGAACTTTTGTTAATAGATAGAAAAGCATGATAAAGAAGAATCGGTCAAGGGAATCTTGGTAAGGTGCGAGAAGAGGATTTCACATAGGAAAGTAATGTCCAAGGACAAGAAGAGATAATGTTCTATCGAATGAGAAGGGGAGTGGAAGTATTCAGTTGTACAAGAGCTATGGAAATTTCCCAAGGAGTAGCCACATGAGTCGACCACAAATGATATTATGTGCTGTGTTTTATTTAGGGAGAGCCCATCTTGGTTTTCCGTAGGGAGAAGACAGATGCTATTTCTTGCGTTGCTTTATGCTACGCGACCCATTGTCAGAGCGTTTCTACTAAAGCCTTTGATGGCTGACGCCTTTTTTGTTCTACTTATTTGACTTTGTCCTTGCTCAAATGTTTTAGTTCAGGGTTGCCCTTATTAAGGTAGTGTAGGGAAAGTTAGATTAATCATGCTCATTAAAGAGAAGTACCTAATGCAATTTAAGCTTCATTTCTTCTTTCTGATCACATGCATAATTTTCTCAGAGTTAGTCATTTGCTTTGTACTCTATAGGAGATTTGAACTTACTCTGATCTTTTTATAATTTTATACAATTTTATTGAGAATGATCTACATAGACTTGTTTCTGTACTTATAATTAAACCTACTAATCTCAGATCAAAGAGTCAAGTGGATTAATGTGTAGCCACATTGGTTGCACTGTATTGAAATGATACATTGAGATTTGATTCCTTTCACCACTCACTCTACTAGGAAGACCTATCCTCTCTGGACAAAAATTGTGTAAATGGTCCTGCATTTTAACACTACACTACAAATGCATTTGCCAACACATTAAAAAGCAAAGTTTTTCTATAAACTATTGTGTTTCTAAAATGATTTCTTCCCCGTCCTCATGTGCAAAGTGCAGCTTGTATAAGTGTTACCAGCAAGTGAAGCGTGGTCACACCAGCTTCCTTCCTTTATAGCACCTTCTTTGACAAAAAAACAACTAGACTGATCACTACAATGGCTGTAATGATGACCGTCATGAGGGCTCCTAAATCAAAACAGGTTGCTGTGCTCTTCGGTATTACTTTTTTCCTAGTGCCACACTACAAATACATTTGCCAACACATACAATTTAAAGGTTTTTGTAAAAACAATTGTTTTTCTCAAAGTATTTTTTTCCCCTGTGAAAAATGCATTTTTTCAAGCGTTACCAGCAAGTGAAGCACGCTCGTGCCAGCTTCGGTTCTTTATAGCCCCTTATTTGACCAAAAACCAACCAAACCTCTCATTGCAATGGCGGCATCAAGTGGCTGCCAAATCAAAACAGATAGCTATGCTCTTTATTTTGTTTTCCAAGTGCCACACTAAAAATACAGTTGCCAACACATTAATAAGCAAGGACTCCATTGCAAAATTACAATGCGAAACCTAACTGTAGGCCTGCCACCAGTGAACCGGCAATGCAGGTTTAAACTGAATTCGACCTGTCAAAATAACCCCTTTTGACTCTTCCATTTAAATATTAACAAGTCACCCATAAGCAAACCTTAATGCCCAATAAGGAAAGGTGCATGGTATTTTAAAGTAGGACAGGTAAAAATGTGATGTAAACTTAATTAACTTCAAAGAGGCCTACATTGTCACAGGCGAATGTAGCACAGGCCTCTTCCCTCTTTTGTACTTCTAGTTAGACAGGCACCAATCCCAATGGGAGATGAGCTGCCCCCGAGCTGATATTAAGTAACCATATAGGAGGAGTTGCTCATTTCCTTGACCACATCTCTGTAGTGAGCAATGGAGCTATGCATAGGGTAAGAAAGGGTTTGCGACATTTGATTAAGGTAGTGATATGGCTCTGTGGGATTGTTTGCAGTAGGGCACACAAGAGCCACACACAGGCTAGTGCCAGGCACAAATGTGGCACCTAATCGTTACTGGACCTGTGGAAAACAGAAGAAGACCTGCATCTGCTGTTGAAACCTGTCAGGAGAACTTTAAGGTCTGGACCTGCTTCCATTGTCCACAGGGCAAGAAGTGGACTCCAAGAGTCAGTTGGCAGTCCTCTTCTTAAGTTACAGGGGCACAAAAGAAGCCAAATTTCCTGGTCAGCAGGACCTCCACTGGACCCTGCTACTGACTTTTGCTGGAGAGAGTCCTCCTGAATACGTGTGTATTTTGGGAGACATCACCTTGGGGTCTTCATTAGGACTATAAATCATTTGTGTGCACCTTATGAATAGAATTTTCTCTGGAAAATAGAGAAACACAAGCCTCTGTATCAATCACTGTAGATTCCCCAAATGTCTGATCGTAAAATAGCCATTAAAGGGCATTCAAATGTGTTCGAAGTTAAGTTATAGGGAACACTCTTCCTCCGTTCAGAAATTTCAGCGGAGATATAAGAAGCACAGCTTTCTGTAAACTTAGATAAAATCAAAAGCGAAGAAGCAGGAGCAACCACTACTTCCTTGAAACCTCTGGTGTCTCGCGCTCAGAGTTCTCTGGCAAAGCAGAGAACCAACTAAGCATATAAGTCTGAGGGTAGAAAGCTTCATTGGGCCCTACGCTGAGCAGAAGCCAAACAACATCAACAACTTCTAGGTCTTGAAATCTGGAATTTTCAAGAAAAATCCCTCAACAATTTCAAAAACTACAGTAAAATGTCTTAAATTATTTGACACCAAAACAATAAAGGTCCATTCAGTAGAACCAGAGATGTACAAGTTTTAATATTTAGGCAATAATAGTGCTTAAAAGCACAGAGAGACATTGTGGGTGTCTGTTTGCACTGGATTTGGACAAAGTTCAGGCCAACCGTGAAGAAGAGCAAGCTGGATACAGGGACCGAGTTGGGCCAGCTGAAAAAAGTATCTTAAATCCTGGTTACAGATTGGTGCGAGGTCCCACCTTGAGCATGTGTCATGCTACAGTGGTTCAGAGTAGCTGCAGGTCTGCGATGTAAGATTCTGTGTTAAGGGAACATCTCGCAATGGTGGTTGCGAGGAGCTGCAAGGTCCCCTTTTGAGGATGTGTCGCACAGCAGTGAGTCTGAGGAGCTTCAGGGCTGCGTGCATGCCTGTGTCAAGGATGCATCACCCAGCAGTGGTTCTGAGGAGCTGTGGGACTATTATTTTAGGTCCTAACTCAAGGATATGCCGCACAGAGGCGATTCCGAGGAGCTGCGAGGTCCATTACCCCCTCATGGGTCCTCCCCGTCCCAGTCCTAACAACGTGAGGCAGTCCTGCCTCCACCCAGCCAATCACAACGCCAGTTATTCAAAGGTTACATAAGCCCCTCCCACCTACCGCCATGCCTGTTTTTTTTCTGCTCCGACGGCGGTCGGAACGCTGGTGCTCCCGGTTCCTGTTTCTGTTTCTGTTTTTCTTCAGGACGGTGCCGTGAGTGTTTCATTTGCAGTTTTATGCTTCTGCGTTATTTTTCTGTTTGAATTTCACGGGATTATTTCATTTGCAGTTTTTTACTTCTGCATTGTTTCCTGTGGGTTTTTCTCTCTGCGCAGCCGCTCCGGTCCCCCGGTCTGCTGCGCTCCTGTTCTGGGGTCAGGGACTCTCCCCGTTCATGTGCTGGGCTGGGGCGGGGAGTTTTCGTGGTGTCCTGGCCCCGGGTCGTTCCGGCGCTGTGGTTCTAGTGCAGCGTCCGGCCCCCACGGTCATGGTCTTTTGACCTGGGGCTGTGGGTGGAGACTACAGGGCTGCCCTTGTAATTTTCACCGGTCTCACGTTGTGTGTTTTGGTGATTGGGGGCAGTGTTGCTTGGAGGTTGCTGGGCACTTCCTTTATTGTGTGGTGAGTTCCTGTTTGGTTCGATTGCTCGGGTTCACTCACCATGTGTGAAGGGTCGTCTTCACCTGTGCCTGCCTGGGCTGTTTCCATGCGGCATTGTTTCCTGGTTCTGCAGGTGGTTGACATTTTTGCAGATTCTGGGGCTGCGCTGGCTACTGTGAAGGGCTTCTGGTGTTCACGTGATCTTCCTGCCTATGCTGTCCAATTACCTGGGTTGATATAGTTTCAATCTGTGCTTTTACACACTTGTTGGTATTGGCTGTCCAGTTTGCGCTGCCTGGGCCTACGATGTGGCCCTGGATCCCTGGATGTTGTGGGGTTCTCCGCACGGTTTGTTTACTCTGTGGTGGTTGACCTTTTCCTTCCATGTTGTCCTGTTGGATATCTTGTCTGATGCATGGCTTGCGGCAGATGCGCAGGGTTTTTCCTCGTTTTCTGGGATGGCGGTTTCGCCTGGCGGACTTTGTCACTCACTTTCCTGCATTTCCATGTGTTGCTTCTTCTTTTGGGCTGCGTGCTGGCTCTTGTTCGGCCTGTACTTCACTGTTCCTTCTCATGGGTTGTGTGGAGTTTGGCTGTTTGCGGGCCTTCCTTCCTGTCTTGGCTTGATGGGTTGCGTCTTCTCCTTGGCTGACGTGGTGCTGGCGTCTTGGTCCACTGTCTGTTTTTCTGTGGCTCCTTGGCTTTTTGGCTCCCTCTACTGACAGTCTGTGTGGTGGTGCTCTGTTTCCTCTCGGCCCTTTCGTGGTCGGGGGGTGGGGGAGGCTGTGTTCCGTTTGGTTCCCGGCCTCTGTTGCGCCTACGGCTCCCCCTGGGTGTTGGTCGTCCGGGGCTTTGGGTATTGTTGTGCCCTGGGAGGGGGCTCTCTGTGACCTGATGGTTGCGGTTGCGTCTTTTTCTTTGGGTCTGTGTCCCACTCCTGGTGTTCATCTGGCAGTGGGTTCCCCGTCTCCGTTGCTGTTATTGTTTCGGTTTTGGCGGCTCGGATCCGTTGTTCCTGGCTTGTTGGTCCGGTCTGCTTTCCGACTGGTGGGTCCTGTCGGTCTTTGCTCTTGGTTTCCGGATTCCTTTCCGGACTGTCCCCCTTTTTGGGCTGTTTTCACGGTTGCTCCATTGTCCTTTGACCCGTGTTGCATTTGCCTTCTTCTTTGGACGTCGGTCTCTTTTTGTCTCTGGGCGCTGTTGTGCTGCTTCCGGTGGCGGAGCGGGGCCTGGGTTCCTATTCCTCTTTGTTCTTGGTCCTGGCGCCCGTTGGTTCCTTTCTGCACGGTCTGTGTCCCGGGGCTTTATACCTTTGGTGCCGCTGGTCGGTTGTTCCCCTTGCGGTCTGTCATTCCCCTCTCCCTGTTTTGGGTGTTGTCTGTTTTTCACGTTCCATCCGTCTGGCTGGTCCGCGGTTCCTGCGGTTTGCTGTGGATGGGTTCATTTCTCTGTTTCGGGTGTTGCCTTTCGGCCTCTCTCCTGCTCCCCAGGTTTTTTCCGCGGTGCTGGCTCCTGCTGTGCAGGTTTTTTGCTGGTTGGCGGTTCCGCTCTGCTTGCATCTGTTGTTCTATGTTATGCAGAGTCAGGTCTGGTCCATACCTGGGTGGGTGACCGCCTGGGGGGTGCTGTTGGCTTTAACCTATGTGGCTTTTGTCCGGTTTTTGCTTCCACCCTCCTTGTGGCTGTTCTGGCGATGGTGGCGTTGTGGCCTTGCTCCGGTTTCTGGGGTTCGTTGTGGTTCTGGCCATTTTTCTTCTGGTTCCTATTCGGGGCCTTCGGTTTCTCAGGGCCTGTTCGTCACTTTGCATGGGGCTGTTTTCGCCCTCCGGCTCCGTTCTCTTCCCTGTTGGCTCTTTTGTGGGTCCTGCTGGGTCGCCCTTCTGCCCTTTGGGGTTGGTTGCGGTTCCTGGAGGTGGTGGCTGCCTCCGCGGCTGTGGTTCCTTGGGTTTGCCTGTTCCTCCTGTCCTTGGTGTTTCTACTGATTGGCTCCTTGGGTCCTTTTTCGTGCAGGTTGCATGGCTCTGGTTCCTCTCTCCCCTGTTCTGGTTCCTACTTTGGCCTGGTGGCTTTGCTCTCCCGACCTGGTGTTTGGGGTGCGTTTTCAGCTCCCTTCTCTTCTCTTGTTGTCCTTGGACGCCTGTCCTTGGGGTTGGGCGCCACGTTGGGGTCCTTGGTGGCCGCCGAGTTTTTTGATTCGTGCTGGCCTTCCCGTGGCTATTTGCTGCTTGGGCCTTCTTGGGGGGACCAGTTGGTTGTCTCTGTTCCTGCTGGCTTCCATGTGTTGTTCCCACAACGCTATGGCTCATTGGTGTGTCTGATGCCTCTGGTGGTTCGGGCTCCCGCGGCTCTCTCTGGGCCGTGTCTCCTCTGTGGGCTTTGGGTTTGTATTCGGGTCTGTCTGCATTTTCGTTCGTAGACGCTGCTTGGGCCGTTTCCTCCTGTCCTCTGTTTTGTGCCCTCTGTGCTCGCTTCGGCGGCACATTTCTTTGTTTAGTTCGATTTGGTGTGGATTTGATTGGCCCCTGCTCATTTCTTTGGCCTTCGGGCTTTCTGTGTGCCTTCCCTCCTATTTCTCCTCCTGCATTTTCGGGGGATGTGAGGGGGTGTGTGTAGGTGTCTGTATCATTGGCCTCTCTGTCTTTGTTTCCGCTCCTGCTGCTGCTGGCGGGGGTCGGGTTGTGGAAAAGTAAATTTTGCCATGTTCTGTGTCCCTACGTGTCCTCCATCTTATGTTATGTGTGCATGATTAAATATGCATATGTATCCCCATGTTTGATTAAAGACGCAATTACAGTTGTGTCCATCTCTAGTATGCCAGTTTCCAGTTCTCGTGAAAGCTACGAGTATCAGGCCTATGTAAAGTTACGTTGCCACGTTTCTCAGTGTGCACGTTATTTCATTGTAAAGTCCCCGTTTCTAGGCCTCAAAAGGGCCCGGACACCAGATTCAGCTCCTGTCTTCTGAGTCCTCGCTGAGGAGCGATACAGCCCCCACCTGTATCCTCGGCCCTTCACTTACTTCCTGCCTCACAGTGCCCGGCTCAGCCTGGCTCTGCCTCTGAGTCTGCCAAGAGTATGTTATGATTCTAGTTATCAGTCCAGCCCTCCTTCTTTGCATTCCTAAGCTACTGAATCGCATCAATAGTTTCCGTCATTGTCTAGCCTTTACGTCTCCATGTAAGAGAAATACTGCATTTAATGGTCATTTAATATTCTTCAACACGCACTACATGTAGAATAATGCATGCTCCAGTCTTAGAGTCCGTTAGCCTTTACCCCGATAACTTTTGGATTCTATCAACATGTTCTCCAAACATCAGATACTAGATACTGTTTAGGTACATGTCGCCCTGACTCTCCAGACTTCAGTCTCTGCTCCTAGCACAGAGTTCATAGCCCCCAGCTTCTCCTAGTAACACGTCACTGTCAGTTTGCGCGCACCATTAGGTTAGAGGTCCCGGCTCCTTAGGTAGCCCCCTCCATGTTTCCGCCCCATTTATGACATATTCTGTTACGTTTACATCACATGTCTATGTATACGCCCCTGTTACACCCATTTTCACCCTTATCTTTCGCGACTGCTATTGACCACACCCACTGCTCCGCCTACTGTAATTCATTGTAAATGTAACTGTTTTAGTATATATATTTGTGGACTGTTATTAAATGTTACGCCGATTCTGATCCTGCCCCCGGCAGCGCTGCCATCCTGTTCCCATGCAGGTTGTCCTGTTCCTGTCCTTTATGCTGTATTAAAACCTGCAAACTCCTACTACCTCGAATCTTGACTCTTATTTATTGAGCTATCTGTTATTGCTATGTCCAGTAAAACCTAGATCCGGTATTATTTATTTATATACCACATAATGGCGCCCGAATAGGGACTTGCCCTTTCCCCACGCGCCGGTGAAGCCACGCCGGCCCCCTGACCCTCTGCAGCCGTGACGGAACCATACCGTGCACGTGCAGATATTTCTGCTTCAAGTATCCCTCAGGCCCACGGAGGAGACGGAGGTGGCGGTCCAGCATCCAGACGAGGCGGTGGAGGAACGCGGCGAGTCCCGACCAGAGCCCAAGCCGAGAGTCCAAGGTCCGAGGTATCCGGAGGCCCACCCGTAACAGAAGTCCGAAGTTCGTCCGTCCGGCGTCGAAGCAGTCCAGTCCAGTCCGAGGCCTTCCGTTCTTGCTGCCCGGTGAGTACCATTGCTGGGGTAGTATCTAGACAGGGTCAATTTAATTGACTCTGGTCCGTGGGTTGGTGGTACACAGACCCAAAACAAAGTGTCTACTTCGGTGGATGCGGGTCCTGACGTGTCTCTTTATGAGACCGGTAAGTTTCGTACTGTTTCAGCAGTGCATCTAGTTTCTGTTCTAGTCAGTTCTGTTCTCGAGAAAATTCATGTATTCTGTTTTCAGTATTCCAGGTAGTATTCTGTTCGAACTGTTATTTTAAATGTTCTGCACGTATTTTAATGTCGTGGTATGAATGTGGAGTAATTATCGTGTTCATTGTGTATTGTATTGTGTCTAGATTACAGTTCAGTTATGCCCTTATTCTCTAAATTACGTCAGTTAAGAACCAGAAAAGGTCTGCTAGAAGCAGCAGTTCCTGTCCCGCCTAGGGACAGTCCAGGTCATTTTATGTATCAGAAGCATGGCATAAGTGCCATATTATATCTAGATTTATGGGTAGAGTATACCAAAGAGTTAGAGGAAAAGTATAGATGGCCCGTATCGGGTACGTGGGATGCCGAGTGCATCATGAGAGTAGAAGAAGCATTATGGAAAAAGAAAGCCAGACAGTCACAGAAGGATGCCATCGAGTTATGGCGCAAAGAATCTCATAGAAGAACCGAAAAAGAAATCAGAAAGTCAGAACTAAGTAGAGAATCCTTAGAACGAGCCCAAGAAAGGGAACTAATCGAGATAGGTGAACGAGTTAAAACAGAACAGTCAGACAGACAGAGGCATGCCCTTATTAAGGGTATGTATCCTCTTCTTGCCGAGGGCTTGCCAAAAGCAACCCCGGAGGCATCCAGTAACTTTCCGCCACCACTAGTTCCGACCAAGCTACGTCACAAACCGACCGCAGCTGATATTTTCATCTCGTCCTATTTGGACGACACAGTCCCGGAATATGCAAATCCTGTTCCGCCAGTCCCTGTAAATCAGGCAATTCCTGCTCCCCCAGACACCGGGGCACCTCTTGCAGTACCTGCTACGGTACCCCCGGTCCAGCCTACATTACAATTTCCCGCCACGCTAGTACGAAGAGTATCAGTCGACGATTCCAGTTTAGGGGCCGCAGGAGGAGGTCCTCCTGGTACCCCGCCACCACACCAACGTAGAACGTTGGCCGAGTTACATGAATGTGCGTTACAGCGTACGCCCAAATTTAAGTCCGTTGCAGAAATCCGACGAGCTCTTACTGAATGCCGCTATGATCCAGTTGCAGGTGATGATAGTACAGTAATATATTCCATCCGTGTAAGACGGGTGACCGGGTATTTGGACACCCTACCAGATATGAAAGGAGATCTAGACAGAATATATCGTTTCATCCGTACAGGGGATGATCCAGAAAGTATTGGCGAAGCCATGTCTCAAAGGAAAGCTGAGATCCAGCTCATGTTATTAAAGTTTCTGATTAATTGTCTAATAAGAGAACAAGATTACCCGACTAAAGATCCGGCTGAAATGAAAATCCTGACAAGGTGGAGTGATAATATAGCCGAGGGTAAACACAAGACTATCAGTAGTATAGAGAGTATGTACAAGAAAATTCGTAAGGAAATACTAAAGTTACACGAACAACGTAAAGCAGCACAAGTAAGAGAGAAAGAAAATGACTCTACTGAAGAGGTAGAGGACGAGAATCCCGCTAGAATAGCGTATGTAGGAAAATCTAGATTTCCAGATCGCCATTTGCGCCTAGAACACAAGTCAGTTTTACATCATCCAGCATCAGAACAAGGTTCTCTGGAACAGGTATTTCAAGCTACCGATCACATTCTGAAATCACGAATTGGTTATAGTGAGTTAAGTACTATGCATGAACAAGAACTAGCCCGATCAGCAGTCCGATGGATTACTGATTCTACCACTTTTCCAGACGAAATAGTGGCACAAATGTTTCTGAAACTGCCCCCAGCCGAGCAACGACTGGTGGGTATGTATATGATCCAGCACCTCATTACTCTGTATGAGGGTCAACATTCTGATCCAGGTCCGTTACACGATGTCCTGAACGAGTTACTCCAGTATAGATGGAAAGGTTTAGGTACCGATTTAATTAGTGTCATTCTAGAACAGCGCCACAAATATAGTATGTTTTTAAACCCGCATTTCGTTCATGTCTCACCTCCAGAAAGTAAACCCTTTTACATAGACAGACAGAATCCGTTACGAGAAGTACACCCAGTCAGGACAACAGATGGTGAAATGCAACGAGTGTTTGTTTACACTCCGATTACAAAGATGGAACTCTTAGAGATGAAGAAATTAATTCCCTGTCATGACAAAGATCCAGCAGGGTTCCACCGAGAATTAAAGGACATGCTCCGTATGGGAGAATACACGTATCCAGATATAATTAAGATGTTAAAGGTCCTGTTGCCCGCAGGGGTATATGAAAAACTCAAGGAAAAAGATTGGGAGGTGGGAGAGAAAAAGATCGATTGGGCAGTTCTAGAAGCCGAAGATAAGATACGAGTACCAGGTACCGGTCTAGGAGAGAAATGTAAAGAATTACCAGAACTGTTAATACAAGTTTTGCCAAGATTATTAGCCACTAAAAAGGAAGACTGGGATGCAATCTCAGCCTGTAAACAGAAACAAGATGAAGACACTAGTGATTTTTATTCTAGATTCGAGAAATGTTTTAGTATCAACAGTGGCCTCAAGACAAGTAGCGAGTCATACCCTCATCTTTTTGTTACTAAATTAGTCGAGAATTCAAGTCCACAAGTTAAGAATCGAGTTTTGAAGGTCGAAAGTACCTGGCAAGCTAATACCCCATCCCAGATGTTACAGATGCTTCAATACCACCAGAATAGAATCAGAGAAGAACAAGATCATGAAAGGAAACGTATGAAAGACACGAAAATGAAAGTACTAGTTGCACAATCTGTTCCTCAAGACAGTCAGAAGAGGGGTACGAATCAAGCCAGTCATCCTGCAGTTCCCGTTAAAGGGACCTGCAATTATTGTAAACAGCCAGGTCATTTTATAAACGAGTGTGCAGTTCTGAAACACAACATAGCTACTGGTAAGACTAAAGAAAGACCACGTCCGCCTAGACAAGAACAAGTTTCACAGACTTCTCAGCCACAGAATGCACAACAGACAGTTCCAGCACCGCAGCCTATTGCTGCAACACAGCATGTTACACAGCAGATGTACCAGTATGCGCAGTCTGAGTATCCAGAGTATCAGCCATATTCATGAAACAGCCTAGAGAGGGAGGTAGGCTTGCCTCTCATTGAGATACCTGTAGATCAAGAGGGTCCCTATGTTCATAGTCAAGTATTAGGGAAAGACAGAAAGTTTTTGATTGATACAGGGGCAAGTAGGACCACCATCAGTCACGCCGAAGTTCCAGGGGCTCCGCTCTCAGGCTCAAGAAATGTTTCCCTTGGATTTTCAGGAAAGCCTATTGTAAATGAGATATCTAAGCCAGTTACTCTAGAAGTAGGTCCATTGTCCCGTACTACTGATCTGTTACTTACGAAGTCATGCCCAGAAAATTTATTAGGCATTAAAACACTGAAAGAATTAGGTGCAGTTATTTGCTGTTCCCCAGAGGGAATACGACTGTTCCTACGTGACTTCAAGGGTCACTATGTATTACGAGATTTTGATCCGAGATTGTCCAATGTTCCGCAGCATTTATGGGCACAAGGTCCAACTGATGTTGGTTATATGCAAATCACACCCCATCGTGTGACTCTCAAGCCAGGTGTAGTGTTACCACGAATCAGACAGTACAGATTGCCACCTGAGGCTGTAGCAGCCTTATCCAAAATTATTGACGAGCTCATGGCTCACGGAGTAGTTGTAGAAACTGACTCCAATGTATGTAATTCTCCGATCATTCCAGTCATGAAACGTACTGATCCAAATGCACCCCCAGTATATCGATTAGTGATTGACCTTCGAGAGCTTAACAAATGTATTATTCCCCAGTACCCAGTTGTCCCAGATATCTCTTCCCTATTGACAGCCATTGATTCTGAAGCCTCATTTTTTTCAGTCATAGACCTCAAGAACGCATTTTTTAGTGTCCCCATTCATCCAGACAGCCAGTTCCTTTTCGGTTTTTGTTTAAATGGAAGGAGCTATATGTTCACACGAGCTCCTCAAGGTTTCACAGAAAGTCCTAGTATTTACAGTCAAGCACTTAAGAGACAACTAGACAATATTCACATGCCAACTGACACTGCCCTGCTCCAGTATGTCGATGATCTGCTGATCACAGCCCGTTCTGAACGTGCTTGCGAGCAAGCATCCCTTACAGTCTTGTATTTCCTAGCAGAGATGGGGCACAAGGTGTCCCCTTCTAAGCTTCAATTCTGTGTCCAGCAAGTGATCTATTTAGGCCACTTGCTGTCCAAGAGGGGTAGGCAGTTGACACCTGACCGTATCCAGTTAATAACGAGTCTTCCTCAGCCCAAGACACAGAAGGAGGTACGTGCTTTTATCGGCCTCACTTCTTACTGCAGACAATGGATTCCTCAGTATGCATTTCTAGCTAAGCCACTGATACAGTTAACGACACAGGAGGCAGCCGTATCGACTGTTCTCCCTTGGACATCTGAACATACACTTAGTTACAATGAATTAAAGAAAGCTCTATGCCAAGCTCCAGTTCTAGCTACACCGAACTACAGTAAGCCTTTTTCACTTTTCGTCACTGAACGTGAAGGTACAGCATTATCTGTTCTCACACAAGATCAAGCAGGACAATACAAGCCCTGTGCTTATTTTTCTAGCACATTAGATCCGGTGGCCCAGGCCCTGCCTGCGTGCCTCAAGTCAGTTGCAGCCACAGCACTAGCTATCAGACAAAGTGATTCCATAGTATTAGGACATTCCTTGACAGTACAAGTCCCACACTCCGTGGAAGTTCTTTTAAACCGAACATAGACTCAGCACTTGACAATTGCACGTTTAACAGGTTATGAATTGACACTGTTCCAGCCACACATAGAAATCAGACGCTGTAACGTCCTAAATCCTGCAACACTGTTACCATCAGTTATTTCAAATCCTGCCACACATGATTGTGTGGAAGTAGTTAACATTATGACTAAGCCAAGACAAGATCTGACAGATATTCCATTACCAGATCCCGACCTGACACTTTATGTGGATGGTTCATGTATGAGAACAAGTACAGGAGAACTAGTAGCCGCGTATGCAGTGACTACTGACACTGAAGTTATTGAAACACACCGTATTGACACCCTGTCTGCTCAAGCAGCAGAGCTAGTTGCTCTGACACAAGCCTGCATACACGCCAAGAACCTGAAAGTTAATGTTTACACAGATTCACGTTACGCATTTGGAGTCGTACACGACTTTGGAGTGCTCTGGCAGGAGAGAGGTTTCATGACTTCTCATGGAACCAAGATTCAGCATGGTCTCCTTATTCAAGCTCTGTTAGATGCCATACACTTACCGACATCCATTGCTATCATGAAATGCAAAGCACATACGAAAGTTAATGACACTATCTCTCAAGGTAATGATCTAGCAGATCGCACAGCCAAGCTTACAGCACAGACGCCAGACATTCCAGTTAATAAGACACCGACATACACTCCAGATCTGACTACCTGTATGACAGTTAAGGACCCCACTCAAGATGTCATAGATATCCAGTTACATGCTACTCCCGAGGAAATCAAGAAATGGTCCGAACAAGGAGGGGTCCAGACAGATCAGGGATGGGTAACGAAGGGTAAAGCCACATGGTTTCTCCCCGACTCCATGGTTCAAGTCATTATCAATACCGCACATAGTCCAGCACATTTAGGAGAAAAAGCTATGTTAGATAGTATCCAGAACATTTGGTTCAACAAGCATTTACGAGCTGCAGCCAAGCAGAAAGTCCGTACCTGTATGATATGTTGTCAGTTTAATCCAGGTAAAAGTGTTCCGGTGCAACAAGGTGGATTCCAGCCTCCTGACCACCCTTTTGAAGTCCTCCAGATGGATTATATTCAGATGGAGCGATGTCGAGGTTTCAAGTATGTCCTTGTAGTTGTATGCGCTTTGTCCAGGTGGACAGAAGCATATCCAGTCCCAGATTACACAGCCGCGACCACTGCCAAGCAGTTGGTTCGTGAATTCTTCCCCCGTTATGGACTCCCTAGAGTCGTATATTCTGATAACGGCCAACCATTCTCATCCGAGCTTATGAAACATATTTCCCTGTTGTTAGGGTACCAGTGGAAGTTCCATTGTGTACGCCATCCAGAAGCAGCCGGTCTCGTAGAGAGACATAATCAGACCCTGAAAATTCGAATTGCAAAAGTATGTAAAGAGAAAGGTGTAGACTGGCTAGTAGCTCTGCCAGTTGCCCTATTTTATATGCGCATGGTCGCACATTCCAGATCAGGTCTGTCCCCTTATGAGGTCGTATTCGGCCGCCCCCCTAATATGTGGGGTACACCTAGACCCCGAAGTATTACCGATGTTTCAAGTAATATGCTGACAGATTACCTAGCTTCCTTGATGTCTGCCCTCAACTCTTGTCGTTCACAGGTTGCCGCCGCATTTCCAGACAATACCGAGGTGGCACCGCATGAAATCGTTCCCGGATCCATGGTTCTTGTCCGGAATTTTGATCGTTCAAGTCCGCTGGAGCCTCGCTGGAAGGAACCCCGACAGGTCCTCCTGGCCACCCGTACTGCCGTCAAGTTGGAAGGCAGGAAGGGCTGGGTCCATTTGTCACATGTGAAAAGATTTTTTGGACTACAGCCTGTTTCAAAGAACGTTTCCGAGGATTCTAAAAACTGCCAAAGTACTATTCTTAAGGACTGTCCCGCAAAAGACATTGCTACGAACCCTTCCCTGTTAGAGAAAACTCCGCAACAGGAGTATAAGCTTAAACTAAGGTCTAGTAAAATAAGTCAGCCAGTTTGATTGTCTAAGTCCTCCCCTAGGTGAAACGGTTAGACCGGTTTCTGACATGTATATAATAGACCCCCACAGAGAGAGAGTTAGTGAGAACTCTAGAAGTTGCACTATTATTTTATGTTTTCTGCTATATTTTAGCATTATTATTTCCTGCACCAGTTATGCATTTTATTTGTATTTTTCAGTTTCTCATGTAAATAAGTCTGCTAATGTTACAGTAGAGCACACGTTTAGTGATCTGCCTCCTCATGAACTTTCTTATCGTCTTGCTATGCGTAATAACTCCTTTATCCGCATGTTACATTATTCACACCAGACCAGCAATGCCACAAATTGTTGGGTGTGTGGTCGACTCCCCCCTTTCCAGACACCGAAGGGAGTTCTGCCACTCTTTCCTTATCCATTTTCACATAATGGTTCGTGTGGAGCATGGTCCACGTTAACGTCATCCTCAACAGATATGTCTTTTCTGAACAGTACATGTTTCCCAGACAAGCAAGGTCTTCCCCACAGAACAGGGTTAGATCTAGAAAATGAAGTTTATAATTTGGGTAATTATTCTTCGAATTTTATGGTCCTGAATGTTCAGTCTGATTCTACTCCAGACTTACCTGCTATGTCAGTATTACCAGTCAGAAGTGAATTATGTGTCCGAAATAATGGTTCCGTACATGTAGGCCATAGTGATTGTACTACTATTGTCAAGTATAGTGACAGTGGGAAATCTATTTTCAAAGCTTCACGTCATTCTTATTTTGTTTGTGGTCAGACCGCATATGTTCGTCTGCCCCTCGATTGGGAGGGAACATGTTACATTGCCTTCCTACTGCCACCAGTTTTCCTAGCCCCACCTGACTATCATAGGAATTCCCACCTAGTACATACTAGACACAAGAGAAATTTCCCGATTGTCGATTATACTGAAACTGCTCTAGAACAATACATAGATATCAATAAAGGTGTCTTCCCCTACTTAGGTACTGTTGTAAATAGTAAACTGATACGTAGATTAACCAGAACCCTTGAAGCAGTAGTGATCGAGACTACTTCTGCTCTAGGTAACTTAACCGAAGAACAATCCTTTATGAGAATTGTCGTGCGCCAGAATCGTCTCGTCCTTGACGTCATACTGGCCGATAGGGGCGGGGCATGTAGAGTCATCGGATCTAGTTGCTGCATTTTCATTCCTAATAACGCACCGTCTGTTTATTCAGCTATTACCAGACTCCATAAAATTGCCCATATGTTACACCAAGATCCAGGCACCTGGACATGGTCCGGTTGGTTCTGGAATATGATTTCCGCCTGGGGATGGAAAGTATTGTCATTTCTGGGTATTGCAGTAGCGATCATATTCAGTTGCTGCCTCTGTTTACAATGTGGCCCTGCGATTTGCGGCATTTGTGCTACATCTTGTATTCCTAGTCCCAAGTCCCGTCCTAAATCCCGTTCCAAGAAAATTCGAGACGAGCAAATGATACTGTATGAAATGATAGATGGTATCATGAATATTGATGTTTCCTGATGGAAACGTAGTGACAAGGAGGGAATGTGGAAAAGTAAATTTTGCCATGTTCTGTGTCCCTACGTGTCCTCCATCTTATGTTATGTGTGCATGATTAAATATGCATATGTATCCCCATGTTTGATTAAAGACGCAATTACAGTTGTGTCCATCTCTAGTATGCCAGTTTCCAGTTCTCGTGAAAGCTACGAGTATCAGGCCTATGTAAAGTTACGTTGCCACGTTTCTCAGTGTGCACGTTATTTCATTGTAAAGTCCCCGTTTCTAGGCCTCAAAAGGGCCCGGACACCAGATTCAGCTCCTGTCTTCTGAGTCCTCGCTGAGGAGCGATACAGCCCCCACCTGTATCCTCGGCCCTTCACTTACTTCCTGCCTCACAGTGCCCGGCTCAGCCTGGCTCTGCCTCTGAGTCTGCCAAGAGTATGTTATGATTCTAGTTATCAGTCCAGCCCTCCTTCTTTGCATTCCTAAGCTACTGAATCGCATCAATAGTTTCCGTCATTGTCTAGCCTTTACGTCTCCATGTAAGAGAAATACTGCATTTAATGGTCATTTAATATTCTTCAACACGCACTACATGTAGAATAATGCATGCTCCAGTCTTAGAGTCCGTTAGCCTTTACCCCGATAACTTTTGGATTCTATCAACATGTTCTCCAAACATCAGATACTAGATACTGTTTAGGTACATGTCGCCCTGACTCTCCAGACTTCAGTCTCTGCTCCTAGCACAGAGTTCATAGCCCCCAGCTTCTCCTAGTAACACGTCACTGTCAGTTTGCGCGCACCATTAGGTTAGAGGTCCCGGCTCCTTAGGTAGCCCCCTCCATGTTTCCGCCCCATTTATGACATATTCTGTTACGTTTACATCACATGTCTATGTATACGCCCCTGTTACACCCATTTTCACCCTTATCTTTCGCGACTGCTATTGACCACACCCACTGCTCCGCCTACTGTAATTCATTGTAAATGTAACTGTTTTAGTATATATATTTGTGGACTGTTATTAAATGTTACGCCGATTCTGATCCTGCCCCCGGCAGCGCTGCCATCCTGTTCCCGTGCAGGTTGTCCTGTTCCTGTCCTTTATGCTGTATTAAAACCTGAAAACTCCTACTACCTCGAATCTTGACTCTTATTTATTGAGCTATCTGTTATTGCTATGTCCAGTAAAACCTAGATCCGGTATTATTTATTTATATACCACAGGGTTTGGCCGGACTTCATTGTCTCCGGCTCTGCTTTTTGGTCCACAGCTGGTTTTTGCCCTGATGTCTCTTGCTTCTGACGGCCTGGCTCTTGTGCGGCTGTGGTTGGCGTCTTTGGGCTGTTCCTCTGTGGTGGCTCGTGGCATCACGTTGTCACGTCGGCCTTCGACCCTTGGGTGCTGTGGTCATCTTTGGGGTTCTTTTTTCTCTTTGTGTTCTTCCCATTGGGTAGTTCCTGTGCTGGGGGATCCTGCCTCTGTGTTGGATTTTCTCGGGACAATTTTTTTTTTTTTTACAGGGCCTTGCCCCTTCCGCTTTGTCTTCTCAGTGGGCGGCGGTTCGTGCTTGTCGGGGTCCTGGAGCCTCCTTGGTGGTTTTTGCCCCTTTTGGTGAGTCGGTTTCTTCTAGGCTTTCGGCTTCGTCGGCCGGTCTCTCCTGTAATTGTACCTTCTTGGGTTTTTGCCTGCTGTTTGGGGGGGGGGTCTGATGTTGCCCCCTTTTGGGCTCTTGCTGGTAGCTGACTTGTTCTGGTTGTCTGTTACTGTGGCTTTTTTGCTGGCCTTCACCTCTGCTCGTTGGTTGGGTGTGTTTGGTGCTTTGGGTGCTCTGCTCGTTTCTTTTCCCTGTTGGGAGTTCCTGCCGGATTGGGTTGGTTTGTGGCTTGTTCCGGCCTTTTTGCCTGTGGGTTCTTCCCGTTTCCTTTGGCAGCTGGAGGTGTTTCTTCCTGTTTTACCTGCTGGGGGGTCCCTTGTTCCCCCTTCCTTGGTGGTTCGCTGGGCTCTCCGGTTTTTCCCACCTTCGTTCCCTGGTGTTTTTCCGTTTTCTCCTGCCCTGTTTGTCTCCTGTGGAAGCCTGGTCTGGGGGTTGTGGGTTTCCGGTTCTGAGGTTGGTCAGGGGGTGCGTCTGGCGGTCTGCCTGCCTTTTCGGTCCTTTGGGTCTGCCTCCTCCATCTCTGGTGCTGGGTCGTTAGACACGTTCTGTGCCTGCTTCCTGGGCTGGGGCGGCTGGAGTTTTCTGTCCGGGAGTTTGTTGGGCGGCCACCCGCTGTCCCGTCTCGTATTTATGCTGCCTTCTTGGCTTGTTGTTTTACATGCCTCTGCTGGCTGTTTTTCTGTTGGCATCTTGGACGTTGCTGTTCATTGATCTTTACTGATTTGTACTCTGCATGGATCCCTGGTGTCCTGCGTTTTTTGGTTGGTTCTCTGCTTGTGAGTTCCTCACGTTGTTAGGACTGGGACGGGGAGGACCCATGAGGGGGTAATGTCTTATTACTTACCGGTAATCTTCATTACCCCGATTAGGGTCCTCCCCGTCCCAGTTCTGTACCCTCCCGCCCTCCCGCTGTGTTTGTGTCGGAGTCTTGTTGATAACAGGCATGGCGGTAGGTGGGAGGGGCTTATGTAACCTTTGAATAACTGGCGTTGTGATTGGCTGGGTGGAGGCAGGACTGCCTCACGTTGTTAGGACTGGGACGGGGAGGACCCTAATCGGGGTAATGAAGATTACCGGTAAGTAATAAGACATTATCAGGGATGCATCTCTCAATGTTGGTTCCGGTGCGATGCGATGCGTTGCACTGCATTGGTTCTGCTAGACTACTGTTGGCCTGACAGAGTACCTCAGACCCACTTCCAAGGGTTCAGGCATGGGGTGGTAGTACTTAGGGGGTAGCACTCCTCACAGCAGGGATAGTCCAGGTGAAGGGTTTGAGGTGGTTGGAGCATTTTCTGTCCTTGAGGCTCTGATCATAAGGCTAGCCAAAATGCCCTTGAATTTACCATGGTGATCCTAGATTCAACATGCAGGTCTAGTCCTCACTCATGCAGCAATGCAGAAGGACAGCAGGGCAGTAGTGAGGAAGCACAGTAGCAATTCTAGCAGCACAACAGTCCTTCTTCTGAGTCTTCCACAGGTCCAGATGTGTACTGAAGAGTTGGTTATGGGGACCAACATTTATACTCGGTGCCAGCTTTGAAGTAGGAGAAGCTTCTTTAGTCCTCAACCTACAAAGGAATCTGGAATTTCCTGCCTCACTGTCCTCGCCTTAACTTGTCTGCCAACACCTATTCCTCCTTCATCTCACTGTTTGGGAGCAATACACAAAGACCAACTGCCAGTTAACCTCATTCATGTGACAAAAGATCCATGCTGCAGGCACAAAATGGTTAGGACAAATTAAAAAAACAGATTTCTAAAAGTGGAATTTTCAGAATTGTGGCTTTAAAAATCCAACTTTACTATTAAAGAGGGTTTTAAATTACAATTCTTTATCACTTAATAAATGTATTAACGTAACCCAAAATTATCTTATCGGAGAAGTAGACTTCACAGTAGTGAAAAACAAACGGTGGAGTTTTTTACTACCAGGATATGTAAAACCTAAAAGTACATGCCCAACTTTTTAAATACACTGCACCTTGCCTTATGGGCTGTTTACGGCCTACCCTAAGTGTGACTTATGTGAATTAAAGGGAAGAGTTAGGTCTGTCAAAAGGTTTACTTTGCCACATTGAAATGGCAGTTTAAAACTGCATATTTGTCTGCAATGGCAGGCCTAAGTCATGCTTAAAAGGCTACATATGGGGATGGCACAATTAGTCCTGCAAGCCCACATTTAAAGGCCCTGGGTACATGTTGTACCACTTCACTAGGGACTTACAAGCAAATTAAATGTGTCAGTTGGGTGTAAGCCAATTTTGCCATGTTTAAAGGAGAGAGCACAATCACTAGCACTAGTTAGCAGTCCTAAAGGTAACAAAAACAGGTTCAGAAAACAGAAGGGAGAAAGCAAAGTATTTGGGGATGACCCTGCAAAAAGGGCCAAGTCCAACAGGGAGTTTTATTGAGTTTTGTTCTTACGCCTTTAACTGTTTTGGTGCTTCTAAATGCTTCACACATTTTCTTAAGTCAAGCCTGTCTGCCCTGTGCCATAGCTACCAGGGGTTGAACCCAGGTTCACATTTCTGAAACCTTTACTGAACTCAGCAAGCATAGTACCATCGTTACTTGTAGTGAAGTAATATCCACCTCAACTAATATCCACTTCCCACAGTGCCATATAGCACGATCGTACTGAAATAACATACTTGGATGAGTTTATTTGGGAAATTGCCAGCAATAGCATGTATAATCGCATGGTCAAAGTCAATGATTGCCTTTGCTTGGTAGTTGTTGGTTACTCTTTGGTGGATTCCTGAGGCGGAAGCCGGGAATCAGGGCACCCACTTTTGTAAAATATTGCTGAATGTACTATTCTTTTACGTCCTGCTCCTGATAGCTTTTTAACTCACGTATTGTTGTTGCAAGTTTTTGTTTATTTTAAATTTCATCTGCCACGAACCCACCTCATTTGCAATCCCCACGGGCTCATCCTCTCTGACAGGGGCCGATTTGGGTTCTCCCCGAGGCACGGGCTCTGACATCCCGGCGCATACCCACGGGCGCCATCTTGGGACGAGTTCCGAGGTCGGCAGACTAGTGCTGCGGGCGAGTTCGGCCCGGCACTATACCATGAACCATGCCTCACGTAGTTACTGTACCCCTCCTACACCCGGAAAAAAAATCGCCGACCTAGTCGTGTCCCACCTACAGACTTCACTTCCGAAACATGCTTTAGAGATTAATTTACTGATTCAGGACCATAAACTTAATATATTATTCCTAACGGAGACATGGCTGTCCCCGAACTCAGACTCAGACATAGTCAGGGCGCTCCCCCAAGGATATCTCATCCAGTCCCAAAATAGGTCTAATGTCAAAGGGGGGGGGGAATTGCCATAATATATAGAAATTATTACACCTGTAGGGCGGTTGACAGTGGTATCCCCGACTGTGAGTGTTCCCACTTCACTATCCAAATCTCTCCCAACAAATGCATATCAGGTCTCCTGGTATACCGTCCCCCGGGTAGCCTAGCGCACTTCGGAAGATCGCTATTAGAAATAGTTACTCCCTTGGCCATTGCTGCACCTAACTTTATGCTATTGGGAGACCTAAACCTTCACTTTAACGATCTCCAATATAAAGTGGCGGCTGAATTACAGCTTGACCTTAAATCCTACGATCTATGCCTCAAAAATTCAGGCGCTACACACATTAAAGGGCGCCTCTTGGACCCCATATTCTCCAACATTCTGCTCCTGGAACCTATGCCGCCATTACCACTTCCTTGGTCTGACCACTTCCTCATCCAGTTTAACTGGCAGATCTGTATAGATACACCTCGAGCCCCGACCACATACACCCTAGAAAGATCCTGGTCCAAACTCCCTTTTGAGAATTGGACTCATAGACTGGAGCAGACTGCCCCGTTACATGACCCCGACCCCCTGGTAGCGGACAAATATCTGGCGAGCTGGCTCAACAACTCACTAGATCACGTCCTCCCAAGGAATAAAGTTGGAAAGAAAAGCAGAGTGTTTAAATCGCCCTGGTATACGCCAGAATTAAGGGACCAGAGGAAAGATTGCAAAAAGTTAGAACGTGCATGGAGGAAGGACTGGGCCAGCCACAGCAAAGCTGCATATAGATCAGCTATCAGATTATACAAAACGTCACTCAAAATTGCGCAGGCTGCATTCTTTGAGTAGAAAATCAGAATTTCCTCCAACTCCTCCAGAGAAACCTATCGGATACTGAAAGAACTCTTGAAAGTCCCTAATCCTCCGTCTGTTTCGGACACCCCAGGGGCTAAGTACAACCAGCTCGCAGACTTCTTTCACAGTAAAATTCAAAACATCTTAAAATCTCTACTTCAAAATGACCATCAACTCGAATTTAGTAGTCCCAGGACCCCTTCACCCGGGCCATACCTGGACTCCTTCGCCACACTTTCCAGGGAAGAATTCCAAAAAGTCCTGATATCCATTAAAAAGGGGATTTCCCAGCGATCCCGCCCCCATGCATATTCTGAAACTCATCACATCTACCATCGCCCCCTTGGCTACCGATCTAATTAATGCCTCTTTCTCCCAAGGTACGCCCCCCCCCAGTTAGAAAAAGGCCATCATAAAAGCATTACTAAAAAAAAATCACAGTTGGACCCCTCCGAGCTGGCCAATAACCGGCCGATCTCGCTTCTGCCGGGACTCAGTAAGATTGCTGAGAAAATAGCTAACCAGCAACTGTCATCCTTCCTGGAAAATAATGAGCTGTTGAGCAGCTCACAAACAGGCTTCCGCCCAGGCCAGGGCACAGACACTGCCCTTATAGCGGTGGTCGAAGAGTCGAGGCGCTTTTTAGATTCAGGAGGCACAGTGCCCGTGATTCTCCTGGATCTGAGTGCAGCCTTTGACACGGTTGACCACCGCATTTTAATCCAGCGCCTCTCTAATCAGGGAGTTGCGGACTCAGCTCTGTCATGGTTAACATCTTCATCTTTTCTAAACAACCGAACCTTCCAGGTCTGGGAAGGAAACGCCCACTCCCATTCAATCCCTCTCCAGTGTGGCGTACCTCAGGGCTCCTCATTGAGCCCGACCCTGTTCAACGTGTACATGTCCCCGCTGGAAGACGTGGTTACTCCCTTCGGGATCAAACTGGTCACTTACGTGGACGACACGCAATTAGTTGTCTCGATTACTAAATCAGACCAGTGCCCAGGCAATCTCCATTCCTGCCTATCAAAAATCCATGACTGGATGAGTAAATCTTTACTTAAACTAAATGGAGGAAAAACTGAGCTCATGCTCCTAGGCCATAAGCTGACAGTCTTAGCAGGTTCCATCTGGCCCGCCTGTATGGGGGCCTGTCCCGTCCCGAAAAACGAAGCCAAAAAAACGGCCGGCACATGCTTTGGCCTACTCCGTTCCGTTCGGAAAGTCCTCCCCCTCTTATCCCTACAGTTGAGAAAACTCCTCATCCAAGGGCTAATCCTTTCAAGGTTGGATTACAGTAATGCCCTTTATTTGGGCGCCCCAGAATCCACCATTAACAAACTCCAACAGATCCAAAACTCCGCAGCCAGGCTGCTAACAGGATCATCTGTTAAGGTCTCAGCTAGACCTGCCCTTAGTTCTCTTCACTGGCTACCAATACGCCAGAGGATCAAGTTCAAATCTCTGTGCATTGTACATAAATCCTTACAGGGGAAGGGACCCCTCATCCTAAGGAGCCTCGTGTGCCCCTATAAGGCCAACAGGGCACTCCGCTCAGACCATCAGTACCTAGCCAATGTCCCCAGAGTGAAGAGGGCTCGGAAAGGAGGACGTCGGTTCTCCGTCAATGCAGCAACCCTGTGGAATGCACTGCCCCTTAAGATTCGAACCGAGCCCCTCCACTTGAAGTTCCGCAAACTCCTCAAAACTTTTCTTTTCACCCAGAATCCCTAATACAGTACTCCCCTCACAAAAACCTCTGCTTCTTTAGCGCTGGGACGCTCCCGGGTAACCACGCGCTTTACAAATCCGATTTAATTTCATTTCATTTCATTATGGCTACTATCTCAGAGGAGTTGGTGTTTTGTTTATCAGATAATAATGCATGTATGTGCAGGATGTTATATTTAGGCATTGATCATGTATAATAGAGATTTTAATAATCCATTAGCCAAATGGGCGATGAGAGTTTGGATTGTAGCAAAAATATAAATTATTTACACATTACTAAAATTATCATATAAAAACTTTATTATAGGTGGGGGTGAGGTGCTGGGGCTTGTCTATATTTTTCAAAATGCTTTTGGTTCAGGGTGTCCTTCATTATACCTCTGATCACTTGATCTGCCAAACAATTTAAATATTTAATGTGGTGAGCTGCTGAGACTTGGGCAGTGAAGCAGAAGAATGTTCAAGGGATGAGAATAAGTCTATGGCATGTTTTAGGGAAAGAGTTTACCCTACGAAGATTTTATTCAAAGCTAGAGTTATAGTACGCAATATATCAAAAGAAACCTTACTAAAAGAAAATTCTCAAGTTGTAAAGAATAACAGCCAGGATTAAAATTTAAATTGTCACCAAATTTAGTGAACATCATGCGCTTTTTAAAATTAAGAAAATGAGGGGGCGTGGCCAAGATGGCGGTGTGAGCGGACGTGCTTCTCGGAGCTCCTGCCGCCGGCCGCCTTCATAGCGACTTAAACAGCACCTCCCTGCCCACGTTTGGACTCCCGTGGGACGCGATTGTTGCCCTGGTGTGCCCGGTGTTGGTGGGGTCCGGAGTGGACTGCGCGGTGACTGCGGGGACGCTGAGATCGGGCTGAGCCGGTGCGGCCTGGTGAGGCCTGGGGGCGTCTGGCGAGGGAGAGGAGCGACCTCGGTAAGTGGCACAGTATACCCGGGCCTGGCGCATCCCGGTTGGGCCGCGGCTAACCACAGACCGGTGCTTTGTTGGCGGGTCCGGCCCGCGCAACATAGCGCGAGGCCCCTGGGGTCTGTTCACCCGGGGGTTGCTGCGGACCTGCCGCCACCAGCTTCGCAGAGGAGGAGGAAGCCGGGGAGACAGGCGGCAACAGCAGGAGAACGCGCGCCCGGAGCACGACTTCAGAACCCAGCCGCGGTTGAACGGAGGTGAGGAGCAGAGGGTTTCTCCAGGGCCCCCCCGGACATACACTACACGGGGCCGCGGCGCTGCTGCTGTGCGACACCGCCTGCCTAGTGGGGAGGCACGGAGGCAGACGACACGGGGTGCACAGTGGGCCATCGCTGACCCGAGGAGACGGTTGGTCGGCCTATGGTGCCTACGGAGCGGCATATTACCGGCCGCCATCTTGTACTGCGAACCGCAGCAGGCGACATAGAGCGTTTGGCCCTGTCCTGTCACCGAGTGGACACGCGCTCACACAACGAAGTGGCTGACTTGCGCCGCAGCCCAGCAGCAGTTCACCCTTGAGGCCCGGGACCGGGAAGGGATCTGTGGCGGGAGCTACACCCAGGCACCGGCGGTGGGGGGCTGGATAGCACAGGCCAGAGAGGCGACTGGAGTCAGGCTCAGCAACCCACGGAGAAGAAGAGAGTGGCGTCGGCGGGCACCTCAGGGGGGCTTCTGAGTTGACGATACCGAACCCGACTGGAAGGACCGGGGCCCACGAGCACGTGCAGACCGGCGCCGCTTGCCACGCCGCGCCACTCCTCGCCTGTTGTGGGGCCGGGGGACATGTCCACGGCGAGAGTGCGCAAAGACAGATCCATCAAAGAACTGTTCACCCCTACCACGGCGGGGAAGCGGGCTGAGCCCCACGCGCCTGGGCAACAGTCGGGAACCAGCAAAATGGTGGCCAGCTCCCCCAGCGCCGGGTCGCAGAGCATGGAGGAGCCCATCACTAAGACTTTTTTGGAGTCCCTTTTCAGCGGCCTGCGTGAAGACATCCGAACCCTTAAAACGGAACTAAAGGAGGAGATTAGGGAGCTTCGCCGGGACACGGGCGTCATAGGGGAGAGAGTGGCGGACCTCGAGACTAAGAGTGATAGCCGAGACGTTGAGATCGAGGCGCTGCAACAGGGTATCATACGCATACATGATCAGCAGGTCGACCTACAATCCCACGTCGAAGACTTGGAGAACCGCTCTCGGCGGCATAACATTCAGATCCGAGGGGTGAAACACTCCCCCGACACCAAAGACCTTTTCCACTTCACACAGGGCCTATTCAATCACATCTTGGGCAGGCCAGCAGATACGGCCCTACGCATACACAGAGCACATCGGACAGGCCCGCCCAGAGCCGCTGCAGCATTGCCGGCAGACATACTGGTCTGCATCCAGGACTACCGCACCAAAGAAGAGATCCTAAGCAAAGCCCGACAGATGGGGACCATCTCCTTTGGCGGTCACCCTATACCAGGACCTGGCTGCCATTACACTGGAAAAACGCAGGTCCTTCAAGCCGGTCACCACCGAGCTGAGACGCCTCAACATACCGTACAGCTGGGGCCACCCATTCCGCCTGGTGTTCAAGTGGGACAACAAGGTGTGCCAGCTGAGGTCGCTCAGGGAGGCGTGCCAACTCCTGGGCATTGAGGAGCCAAAAGAAGAGGGAGGTTCCCACACCGGGGGGGTCTCGGAGACCGGGGCCACCGGTCAGTGGCGGCAGCAACGGAGGAGACGCAGGCCGAGACTTCTACCACCAGGAGAGATTAAGGAGGGTCAGCGAGCAGCGGTCTAGATGGCGGCGATGGAATTGGTGGCGACAGACAACGGATGAACCTTGAACTCGACGCCCGGGAGTCCTTGAATACGGGCGGGGAGTGAGAACCGTGGTCGGCGGCGGGAGGGGGATACAATGGATCTGGACACACTTCCCCAACTTGTTCTCCACGCTGATCTGTCAAGTGTGGACAATGGACATGTTCATTTTCTATGTTCCAAGGTTTGGGGGGGGTTTGGGCTGGTTGGCAGGGGTGGGGTGGGGAGGGTGAAGGGTGTTGGGGGGGTTGGCGTGGGTCCATGGTCAGTAGAGGAGTGGGATGTTCGATGTCCTGTGGGGTTGGTTGCTAATGCAGAGGAGTGGCTCTGGGATCCACGGGCGGGGCGGTCCGGGCCCGATATCATGGCAACTTGGGGGTCTCATTCCCATAGATGGTGTTGAGTGAAGTGGTTGTTCTCATGTTGAACGTGAGAGGATTGAACAACCCGGTAAAGCGTAAAGCAGTCCTGCTGTTCCTAGAACAGTCCCAGGCAGACATCTGCCTCTTACAGGAAACACACCTACTGGCTAGGGATTATCACTGCCTTCAGTCTAGTAAATTCCCCCTTCAATTCTTTTCCTCCTGTCCGGACAAGAGGGCTGGAGTGGCAATTCTAGTTGCACGCAAGTTTAGGGGCAAGGTACTGGGTAAAATTGCGGACATCAAAGGTCGATTGTTAGTCTACAGGTTTGCAATTGGTGACTTGAATTACACGATTGGCTCCATCTATGGGCCCAATGAGGGTCAAGAAAAGTTCTTGCATAAAGCGCTCGCTGAAGCCACTGACACGATAGACCGCCATCTCTTGCTAGGAGGGGACCTCAACTTAGTCTTTGACAATTTGCTAGACAGGTCATGCCAGCGCACTAGTCAGGTGGGGGCGCTATCAACAGCGGGCATGCTCCGACTGCGGGAACTGGGGTTAGTGGATGCATGGCGCAAGCTCCATCCCGGGGAAAGGGACTACACTCACTTTTCAGCTGCGCACAAAACATATGCACGCCTGGATTACCTGCTTGTCTCAGCGCCTACGCAGTCACTTATCACGGGGGTCGAAATTGGCATGGCGTCTCTTTCCGACCACGCACCCGTCACCATCAACCTTTCCGGGCCGGTGGTACCGCGCGCCAATAGGGTGTGGCTGCTACGGGAATCCTTGCTACATAGGGGGGAGGCAGTCGCTAAAATCCAAGGGGCGATAAAGGACTACCTGTCTCACAATAGTAATGAAGACACCACATTGGCTACTCAATGGGCAGCAATGAAGGCAGTCTTAAGGGGAGAATTTATTTCGATCTCGGCGGCGGAGAATGCGGAACGTCAAACTAAAAGGGACGAACTCACCCAGAAGACCAGGGAACTGTAGCAGATTCAGGGGGAGAACTGAGAACTGGGGCCCTTAGAATATGGCGTCAACTAAAAGCTGCCCGTCAACAACTGGCGGCATTAGATTTAGACAGGGCGGAATACGCGGCCTTAAGGCTTAAACATGCATATTATACTGGGGGTGACAGATGCGGACGCCTCCTGGGACACAAGTTGCGCACAATCACTCAGAAGTGGGAGGTTCAGGAGCTGAAGGGGAGAGATGGTCTGCCTATCACTGGGGATCGGGCAATAGCTGGGGCCTTCAGTGACTACTACGCCGAACTATACTGGGCTACTCCACCTGACCCGGAGGCGGAACTAGATTTCTTAGCGGCAATCCCGCTCCCGGTTCTGACACAAGATCAAATTGATTGCCTAGAGAAAGACATCCGCCCAGAAGAGGTTATTTCAGCTATTTCCCGACTTAAACCGGGCAAGGCACCTGGCCTGGACGGCTTCCCAGCGAGCTTTTATAAGACCTTCTGCGCTCAGCTGGCCCCGCTGCTCTCCAGACTCTTTACCGCATTTGCCGAGGAAGGGACGATCCCTGGAGATTTACTCGAGGCCTCCATTGCGGTCATACCTAAGCCTGGTAAGGACCATACGGACTGTGGAGCATATAGGCCTATCTTCCTTCTAAACTTTGACCTCAAACTCTATACGAGGATTCTTGCCTCCAGATTGGGCCCATACATGGGAGGACTGATTAATCCGGGTCAGTCCGGATTTATAACAGAGCGTCAGACCTCCGATAACACCAAAAGAGCCCTTCATCTCTTGGAGAAAGCTTCCCGAACGCAGGGGGAATACATGATGCTGGCTATCGATGCCGAGAAGGCATTTGATAGGGTGCATTGACCCTACTTGGAGAAGGTCCTGGTAAAGGCGGGTATGGGACCTAAGTTCCGAACCAGAGTAATGAATTGCTATAAATACCCTTCGGCAAGGGTCCGGGTGAACGGTTGCTCTTCGCCGCGTTTCAAGATCGAACGGGGCATCAGACAGGTATGCCCGTTATCTCCCCTACTGTTTGCCCTATATATGGAGCCGTTGGCGCAGTTAATTCGCATGGACCCGGAGGTCAGGGGGATCAAGTTTGGAGGGGATGTGCATACCATAAGCCTGTATGCCGATGACGTCCTCCTGTCCCTTGCCGAGCCCCGGAGCTCTCTCCCGGCTTGCCTCGACGACCTTACCAGGTTTGGCCGAGTGTTGGGCTTCAAAGTTAATATGATGAAGTCGGAGGCCCTGGACCTGTCCTTAGACCCTAGCACACGCGCCACGTTGCAGGACGCGTTTTCTCTACAGTGGGCCACGGAGGCGGTCCCATACCTCGGGATACAACTGGCCCCTTCTCTTCAGACCACAGTTGATATTAATTACTCCCAGCTGAGACGGAAAATTAGACAGGAACTAGGACAGTGGAAATACTACCCGCTGTCATGGCTCGGCAGGGTTGCTGCAGTTAAAATGACGATTCTCCCCCAGATACTTTACATCTTTCGCACTATACCCCTTACTCCAACCAAAGGTTGGATTAAGCTGACGCAGTCAGAGCTCTCACAATTTATTTGGAATGGGAGGAAGCCTCGCCTGAAATCGCAGATAGCGATGCTCGCACCGGAGCTGGGAGGAATCGGGAGCCCGAATCTAGCTACGTACTTTCAAGCGTCGCAATTACGTTTTATGGCAGAATGGGTCCGCTGGGAATCCGGGAAACACTGGTTGTTCCAGGACCAGGCAATCGCCGGGAGGACCCTGCAGGAGATACCGTTCATGCACCGGACACACAGGCCGCCCAATCTCTACGCGTCGTTCATGACGCGAGTCCCTTTGGAGATCTGGGATCGGGTAGGGGTCCCACAGGGTCTTACCACCATACCGTCGCCGCTCACTCCCATCCTTGACAACCCTGACTTCCAACTGGGGATGGATAAGAAGGCTTTCGAATGTTGGAAACCGGCTGGCTGCCGTGCTATATGCCATATGTATGGACCAGAGGGAGTTGTCCCCTTCCCACAGTTCCGTCAAGAGTTTGGAATCCCTGAATCTGAGAGACTCAGATATTTCCAGGTCAGACACTAAGCTCTTAATCCCGCGATAAGATCTGAAGCGGACAGGCGCCTGACAGACTTTGAACAATGGCTGATCTCCCGCACAACTGACAAGCAGCTAATCTCGGATCTCTATAAGATGCTCATGCACAAACACAGGTACACCTACAGCGCGAGTAGGGCTCGCTGGGAGCGGGAGCTGGGGAGGACTCTCACACATAAGGAATGGGAGGGAATATACTATAGAGCGCAACACTCGGCCTATCACATGGGGCTTACGGACACACTTACGAAAGTGGCGACCTATTGGTACTATACCCCGGAGCGCCTATACGAGATGGATGGTAGCAAAGCCCAACTTTGTTGGCGGGGTTGTGGACATTAGGGCACATTAACACACATCCTTTGGGAGTGCAGGTTCCTACAGGATTACTGGCAGCAGGTCTTGAGCGAGGTGGATGCCCACTTTGACACAGAAATCCCACGCTTTCCCTCGTATGTCATTCTAGGGCTGCCTAACGCATTGACTTATCCATTAAGGTCTCGGAGGGGCCGCCTGATAGTCATCACACTGGGGTCGGCGATACAGAATATCCTGGCGCATTGGCGCTTGGCGCAACTTCCTACGCGCCAGGGTTGGCTCCACCGCCTATGGATGGTTCTGGGCATGGAAAGGCTCTCCCTATATAAAGCGGGAGAAGGGGCCAAGTATGCGGAGCTTTGGAAGCCATTTCTAGCCCTCCTGTCGTCTGAATTTGTGGAGGTAACTTGCCCGAGGTATCTTAGACTGCTGCGGCTGACAGAAACTGAACAGGAGAGGAAGAGAGATGGGCCCACCCGTTAGGTGGGTGGAGACTATTGGGATATGAGGGAGGGAATGACCATGGACCACACGGGGAGGGAAATGGGAGGGGGGTGGGGAGTTGTTGGGGCGGACCGGGGGTTGGGGTGTGGAAGGGGGCGGTTGGTTGGGCTTCAAGTGGGGTTGGGAAGGTTGGGTTGGGGATGGGTAGTTTGTTTACTAAGTGTGTCAAAGGATGGAGGTACGTCAAGTCCCTGGCGGACTGCGCAACCCTTTGGCGATGGGGAAGTGCCGGTCGGCGGGTGAGTGGACGGCAGGCCGCAAGACACCGTTGTGCATTCTAAGTCCACCTCCATGCTGGAGCCGGTAGCGACGATTAGTCCTGTATGCAAGTTGCCCTGTTTTAAACGCGGCCGGCCCAAACTGGGTTGTAGGCGGCTTGCTGTGTATAACTACACCCTTGTAAGTTCTGACCCGCGCCTTATTCCCCCTTGCTGCATTGACTTGCCTGTCGCTTGTCGGGATGGCTGGCGACCTCATACAGCTGTATTGTACCTATCCTGTCTTGACATGCTCAATAAAAGATATTTAATCCTAAAGTTAAGAAAATACATTGGCAAATATTAAATGCAGATGGATATCTGTGTCTATAGAGGTGATTATCTTCAAATCACATATAGGAGGGCCAAACATCACTAAGCTATTTAAGTCCAAGTGACACTATACAATTCCAAAGAGATCTTGCCAATGAAACCTGGTTAAATAAGGCTGTAAATGTTTTTTTTAGGTGCTAAGAACTATGTTTGCAAAATGTTCTGCAATTGCAAAACATATTAGATAGGTCACTCTAAAAGAATGCTCAAACAGAGATGGCAAGAACATATAAAAGCAATTATGAATAGAGATAGGAGATACCCTGTCGTTGAACACTTCAACACAGAGCATTAAGTGCAAGAATTGAAACATCTCAGGATGTGGGCCCTCAAACAGGTTGTAGCAAGTAGGATGAGAGGTGATAGTAAAAAAGGTTTTATATCAAAGAGACATATGATGGATTGAGAAACTGAATGCCATAGAGAAGGGACTTAATACTAAGAATGAATTGTGGCACTTACTATACATGATCTTTAATGATGGCTGCATTGGTTATTTTGGATTCAAAACTAACTCCACTGAAGGTGTTTCAGGTTTATTTTGATGGCATGATTACTGCGATATATGAAGCAAAGAGACATTGTAACTGAAAGGGATAGTAGCTCCAACTGGAACGTGTGAGTATCTGCTTTGTAGGGTATTCAATCCTTCTGTTGGTGTCCAGCTGAAATAACATGAGAGTTTCATGAGATAAACTCTTTTTGCTTTTTCTTAGAACGTTGAGTATAAAATGATAGCCAAATCTCATTAACCTTAGGGAGGTTAAAAGTCAATTATAACCTTATAGGAGCCTTTGGTCTATACTATGAATGTGAAGGTTAAGTAGGTGTGAAGGTCATCTGACTCCCTTTCGGTTAGAGAAGATTTTGATTTAAGGAATTTGAAGTCTTCTAGTCATAGACATGTAGTGGTCAGGAATTTTACTCAAGTGGAAAGTTAGCAGTGATTTTGATGACTTTATCTCTTAATTGGAGTCAATTTGATTGAGCCATTTTGGATGTTTTACTGTAGTTAATGTTAGTGCCACTATGGTAAAAGCTTTTAACCACTGGCCACTTAATAGGGAGACAGGAGAAAATGAGTACATTTATAATAAATTCAATGGATTATGTTCTTTTAGTTGTGTTTGAACGGGTATGTGCAAAAGTAATGCACACCCTAAGAATTTCTTTCATTTAACCAGAAGATAAAGGTGAATGAATTGCATTTAGTAAATCTTCCGCTTGAAATTATTAAAAGTCGGCAGGTTTTAGATGAATGTTCCTTTAAGGGTATTTGGGCCCTACTAAAACATTAGCTTTGTCAGCGGTATATGTAGATTAAGCTGTCTAGTCAAATAGAGAGAACATTCTGATTAATGACACACTCCCTTGAGAGTCTCTTGTTAGTAAATTTGTTGAGAGAATAATGGTTTCAAGCGATGAGAATCAGGCAGGATGGGGTATCCAAGAACCACTGACTACTTGAAATAGTGTGGAAAAGGACACGTTAATGAAACAGGTGCACACATCAAAAAAACAACCTTGGTTCTCAGCCATACACATTAAAACAATTTGGCCTCACTATACATATTTATAACTATCCACCAAACATATCCCCCTCCCCTAACCCCAAACTTCCCACTAAAACCCCAAGTAAAGACCAATCACCACTCTCTTTTGTCAAAACCCTGCAAAAAAAACTTGTGCACACAGCACATTCATAAACTTCCCACTATCTTCTCCAATCTTCAACTGGGTCTCAACATGACCAACCTTTCTGTTAGAAGCGGCTGTCTCTAGTTGGCAGAGGTATACACTTCTGACAAATAGGGACACACTTTTTCTAGTCAGGGCAAGGAGATCACACACTTAGATAACCCCTGCTCACCCCCTTGGTAGCTTGGCAAAGCAGACAGGCTTATCTAAGTGTGTGATCTCCTTGCCCTGACTAGAAAAAGTGTGTCCCTATTTGTCAGAAGTGTATACCTCTGCCAACTAGAGACAGCCGCTTCTAACATTGGTGGGTCAGCGGTGGGATTTTGAACTTTGCATTTATGACCCATGTGCAGTGATTAGTGTGCGCTACATAGTGAAAGCAGACCATAGCGCAGCCACAATCTGTTTTGGTTGGATATTCTATTTTTGTTCTCCGCTTTTCCTGAAGCTTGATTTTTGAAACTGCCAGTTTTAACCATGAGTGATACCGGAGTCACTCCCCTTGTTGTTGTTGTGGAGGAATTTGATAGAGCCAAGATAGGGACATACGAAAAGAAGCAACTGCAATACTTTTGCAAGCAGTTTCAAGTTCCTACCAAAGGCATCTCCCGGAAAGGAGACTATTCCAAAGCATTGGAGGCCTGGTTAGAGGCCAGAGACCCCTCTGCCCCGGTGGTGGTACCGACAGAGGAAGGGGAGGAGGAAGTGCCCGTGACTGGGCCTGTATCCCCTCCTGGCAGCAGTGTTTCCTCCAAAGGTCTTTCCCCTGAAGAAAGAGAAGAAAGGGCGAAGGAGCGAGCCTACAACGTGGAAATGGCAAAACTTAAGATAAATGGGCAGTTGGAGATAGAGAATGCAAGAGGCAGGAGAGAAGCTGATTTGGAGATCAAAAGATTAGAGTTTGAAAGAGAGAAGTTAGCTTTTGAGCGTGAGAGAATGGTGAGGGACATGGAGCTCAAAGCTAAGGAGTTAGAATTGAATCCCTCTGGTGGCAGCGTCCCATCTGTGCCTGCAGAAAGTAGGTTTTATTTTCCCAAAGATGTGATCAAAGATTTTCAGAAGAATGAGGATATTGGTCAGTGGTTTAAAGCATATGAGTTAGCATTGTTGGCCCACCGGGTCCCTGAGAAGGATTGGGGAGCGGGGTTGTGGGGTCGCTTTGTGAATGAGGGAAGAGATACCCTGTTAGACATGCCTGTTGAGAATAGGACGTCTTATGCTCATATGAAAGATGCTTTAATGTTAAGGTATGGCCTAACCCCAGAAAAGTACAGACAGGCCTTTAGAGAATGTAAGAAGTTGCCTGGTACCACGTGGGTGGAGTATGTGTCATATTTTTGCAGAGCCATGGATGGTTGGGTAAAGGGCAGCAAAGTGGAAAGTTATGATGCTCTTTATGATTTGTTTGCTTGGGAGCACTTGTCTAATAACTGTTTTCCAGAGCTGCGCCAGCACCTTATTGATAGCAAGATATCTAACCCTAGAAAACTTGCTGAAGAGGCGGACCGCTGGGTCAGTACCAGGGTCCACAAGGGTCCAGTGGGAGACTCAGCCAAAGGTGGGCAGGGTCCCCAGCAGAAGAGTGGGGGGGACAAGGGTAAACAGAAGGAGTCCCAGAAAGGGCACCAAAGTAATCCCCAAGGGAACCAAGGGAAAGGTTCCCAGCCTCCCCCTGTGAAGAAATCAGAGGCCCCGCCAGGTAAACCTGGTCATAGGGGCCCCCTGACCTGCTTCGTTTGTAAGCAGGTAGGACACCGTTTTTATGACCCTCAGTGTCCCTTGAAGAAGTCTGGTGCACTACCCAGTGCACCACCCCGTCAGTTGGCTAGTGTAGCTCTGGGAGGGGAGGAGATGGTTGCCCATGGTGGGGAGGGTCCCGCGGAGATGTCCCTGGTCTCTCTAGGAGACATGGAATTGGTCCCTCCACCCCCTCTGCCTAGTACCACTAAGAAATATAGGCAGTGGGTGACCATTAATGGCCATAGAGTGGAAGCTCTCAGAGACACCGGAGCGAGTGTGACAGCTGTCAAGTGTCACTTGGTGTCCAGAGAGCAGGTTGTCCCCCACGCATTCTACCCTGTGATAGCTGCTGACAACTCCCAGAAAGAGTGTGAGGTAGCTCAAGTTTCCTTTGAATGGGGGGGAGTTTCAGGTACTCTTCAGGTTGCTGTGAGGCCCGCCATGCCTGTTGATTGTCTCCTGGGCAACGATTTAGAAGACTCCCCTTGGGCTAAGGTGGAGAGGGAGACACATTTGAAAATGTTGGGTGTGCCAGAGTGGGTGTGTGCAACCACTCGATCCATGACAGCAAGTAAGGGTGTTGATGGGGTTCTGGAGCCTGAAAGTATGGCCCAGGACCCAGCTGTGAAGAGAAGAGGCAGGGGGCGCGGGAAACCGTCCCCCGTAGTTCCCGTGGTCCAGGAGGAGGCAGACCTCGAGGGGGATGCCCTGGAACCCACAGGTGAACAAGTTGCCGAACTGGGAGACCTGCCCGAGCTGACCCATTGGCAGCAGGATGGTGGTCCCTCCAGGGAGGAATTCTGTGCAGAACAGAAAGTGTGCCCTTCTCTTGTGGGTATGAGGCAGCAGGCCTCAGCCCAAACCTCAGGTGATCAGTCAGGGTCACATTTTGTGTACTGGGAGAACGACCTCCTGTATAGCGAGCCTAAGGCTGCTGAGCCTGGGTCAGCCCGTGTGCTGGTGGTACCCCAGCGCTTCAGAGCCTTCCTACTGGGTTTGGCTCATGACGTTCCTTTAGCTGGACATCTGGGGCAGGACAAGACCTATGACAGGCTTGTCACCCATTTCTATTGGCCTCAGATGCGAAGGTATGTAGACATCCAGTGCAAGACCTGTCAAACTTGCCAGGCAAGTGGGAAAAGCGGGCGGAAGCAGAAGGCTCCCCTCCAACCTTTTCCCGTGGTCAGTACCCCCTTTGACCGGGTGGGGATTGACATTGTTGGGCCACTGGACCCCAAGACAGCCCTGGGCAACAGGTTCATCCTGGTCTTGGTGGACCATGCCACACGGTACCCGGAAGCCATCCCTCTCAGAACAGTGACTGCCCCCGTGGTGGGACGGGCGCTGATGGGTGTTTTCTCCCGAATGGGGTTCCCCAGAGAGGTGGTGTCAGACCGGGGCACCAACTTCATTTCCAACTATATGAAGTCTCTGTGGAAGGAGTGTGGGGTAACTTATAAGTTCACCACTCCTTACCACCCTCAAGGTAATGGGTTGGTTGAAAGATTCAACCGTACCCTTAAAGGCATGATTATGGGTCTTGAAGAACCAATGAGGCGTAAATGGGACGTCCTCTTGCCATGCCTGTTGTTTGCTTACCGTGAGGTGCCACAGAAGTCTCTAGGGTTCAGCCCCTTTGAGCTTTTGTATGGTCACCCGGTAAGAGGACCTTTAAGTCTGGTCAAAGAAGGCTGGGAGCAATCTCCCAGGAAACCTCCCCAGGATGTATACAGTTACATGCTGGCCTTTAGGAACCAGACTAGGCGCTTCAGGGATCTTGCTCAGGCAAATCTGGAGGCCAGCCAGGAGGAGATGAAGCGGTGGTACGACCAGAGGGCCACTCTGGTAGAGCTTCAGCCTGGACAGAAAGTTTGGGTCATGTCCCCTGTGGAACCTTGTGCGCTCAAGGACAGGTGGACTGGACCATTCGAGGTTGTGGAGAAGAAGAGCGATGTCACCTACCTGGTGGATTTAAAGTCTCCCAGGAACCCCTTGCGGGTCCTGCATGTCAACCGTTTGAAGCCCCACTTAGAAAGGTCCGAAGTGGGCATGCTCCTAGCTACAGATGCTGGAATGGAGGAGGAGAGTGAGCCTCTTCCTGACCTCCTGTATGCAAAAGAGCAAGATGGGTCAGTGGATGGTGTTGTCCTCTCTGACACACTGACCCCTGAACAGCAGCAGGATTGTCGCCATTTGTTGGGGCAATTCCCTGATCTGTTTTCCTTGATTCCTGGTGTTACTCAGTGGTGTGTCCATGATGTAGACACCGGGGACAGCACTCCTGTCAAGCACAAGGCTTACAGAGTGACTGACAAGGTCAGAGCATACATCAAGGAGGAGGTCTCCAGGATGTTTGCCCTAGGGGTGGTTGAGTCCTCTAGCAGTCCTTGGGCCAGCCCCGTGGTCTTGGTTCCAAAGGCTGCAGCGCCTGGTGCTTCACCGGAACTTCGGTTCTGTGTGGATTACCGAGGACTCAACTCAGTCACCAAGACTGACGCGCACCCCATCCCCAGAGCTGATGAGCTCATCGATCGGTTAGGGGCTGCCCAGTACCTTAGTACGTTTGATCTAACGTCTGGGTACTGGCAGATCGCCTTGACCGATGGGGCAAAAGAGAGGTCAGCATTCTCCACACCAGATGGGCACTACCAGTTCCGGGTTATGCCCTTTGGGATGAAGAATGCCCCTGCCACCTTCCAGAGGTTGGTCAACCAGGTCTTGGCTGGGCTGGAGGATTTCAGTGCTGCCTACCTGGACGACATCGCAGTGTTCAGCGCCAGCTGGGAAGAACACTTGTGCCACCTCCAGGAAGTGTTGTTGGCCCTGCGCAGAGCAGGCCTCACAATCAAAGCCAGTAAGTGCCAGATTGGGCAGGGTTCAGTGGTGTACTTGGGGCACCAAGTAGGGAGCGGCAAGGTGGCCCCCCTGCAACCCAAGATTGATACCATCCTGGCATGGGCACCGCCCAAAACCCAGACTCAGGTGAGAGCCTTCCTGGGTCTCACGGGTTACTACAGGAGGTTTGTCAAGGATTATGGTAACATTGTGCACCCCTTGACTTCGCTGACTTCCAGGAAGCAGCCACGACTTGTGAACTGGACTGACGCCTGTCAGACGGCCTTTGACACCCTGAAAACTGCAATGTGCACAGCACCCATACTCCAGGCACCCGACTTTTCTAAAGAATTTGTTGTTCAGACGGACGCTTCAGAGCATGGCGTGGGGGCTGTTCTAGCTCAGGTGAATGAAGAGGGCCGAGACTTACCTGTAGCCTTCATCAGCAGGAGGTTACTTCCCAGGGAACAGAGGTGGAGTGCGATAGAAAGAGAAGCATTTGCTGTGGTCTGGGCACTGAAAAAGCTGAGACCCTACCTGTTTGGGACTCACTTCCGAGTGCAGACAGACCACAGGCCCCTCAGATGGTTGATGCAGATGAGGGGTGAGAATCCAAAGCTGTTGAGGTGGTCCATTTCCCTACAGGGGATGGACTTCACGGTGGAGCACCGCCCTGGCACAGATCACGCCAATGCTGATGGTCTGTCCAGATTTTTCCGCCTTAGTGATGAGGACTCCCTAGGGTAAGGGTAGTTCTCCCCACATTTCAGCTGGAGGGGACACGTGTTAGACCTGGCATCATTGGCATGAGTCTCTCCTCCATTTTTTCTGTTTGCCTCCTCTGTTTACGATGTTTTTGCTGGTATATGCTTTGGGCACTGTGCCACTGCTGATCAGTGCCACAGTGCAAGTGCTCCCTATGTGAAATTGCTGTATTGATTTACTTCCATGTTTGGCTTATTTGGTTTACTATCAGTCCCTAGTCGAGTGCACCAGGAGTGCCAGGGCTTGTAAATACAAATGCTGCTAGTGGGCCTGCAGCACATGTTGTGCCACCCACAAGAGCGGCCTAGTAAAAGTATGTCTGAAGGTCTGCCATTGCCAGACCACGTGCAGTCTGACTGTCACGAGGACTGCGCAAGTACACCTACTTGCCAGTCCCTAAACCTTCCCTTAACTTCATGTTAGTCACCCCTATGGTAGGCCCACGGGCAGGGTGCATTGTAAGCATAAGGTAGGACAAGCCTGACAAGGTTGGCATGTCCTAATAGTGAATTACATCCATAGTCGTTTTTCACTATTGTAAGGTAGCCTGCTCTCCATCAGTTAGAATGGGCTGCCAGGATTATTAATGTTATAATCCTAGCGGGCTCGGGGAGCATGGTGCAATGTCGAGTTTGGTATCCCTGAACTCAGGGTTTAATAACGCATCCATTTGTGTGGATGGTTTTTGGACTCTGTGTTTGAAAATAGCACTTTTAGAAAGTAGCTATTTTCTTGTCTAACTGTCTACCGGTCTCTGCTGGTTCTGGTGTGCGTGTGACAGGAGCTGGGTGGCTCCAGAGAGTCTGAATGAGTCAGTGTGGGATGAGTGGGGCATTTGCATTGAGAGTAGGGGAGAGTAGCTCTTGATAGCCTGCCCTGCCTGATACAATGTTGGCTCCGCCCCCCTGCCAGGCGACTGATGACTCTGTGCTTGCCTGGGACTTTCCTGGCCCGCCTCCTGCCGGGCAGCTGATGGCCCTGCCCCTGCCAGTGACAATGCTGGCTCCGCTCCTGCTGAGCGGCTGAGGACTCTGCCCTGCCCAGTGAATAGGCCAGGTGCTCTGGCCTGGCAACACCCACAACAAACCCAGGATGGGGGGAAATTCCCCTGCATGGACAAAGGGATCAAAGCCAAAAAGGGGTATAAGAGAAGGACCCCTGAACCAAGAATTTAGATCACTTCTGACAAGGAAACCTGAACCAAGGACAAGAAGCCTGCTGATCTAAGGACTGCCTACCCCTTCTGCCAGAGTGCTGTTTGTTGGGGGAATCCTGCATTGCTTCTTTATTTTTGCCAAGGAACCAGGAGAGAGGAACTTTGTGTGTACTCTCACTCTTTGCTGAGAAAATCTCCAAGGGCTGGAAGAGTGCCAGTCTCCTGTTGAAGTCACAGGGCTAAAGGACTTCATCTGCTTAAAGTGCTATTTGCTGGAATTTGTGAATCCAGCACCTCTGAAAGAATCCAGCAATCTCGACGCCGACGGACGCCGCCGAATCCAGCTCGACATCGTGAGTAACGGCTCCAGTGTCCCGCTTCCTCGACGCCGGCCGCCGGGCCCGATCGACGCCAGCAGCAACGCCAGTGAGTAGTGAGTTCGGCTCCAGCTCCAAGTGACCTCGTGTCTGCACCGCCGCTGATCGCATCGACTTCGAGCCCTCTCGACGCCGTGAGCGCTGCTCACTCTTGCATCATCGACATCGACGACGCCGTATCCTGCTTCATCCCGTGAGCGCTGCTCCCGCCTGACTTCGGTCAACGCCGCTGCAGATCGCCCCGACTCCGAGGCCCGATCGACGCCGAAGACGCGACGCCGGACATCTCGACGCCGCTGATCATCGAGTGCTTCACTTTTCCAAGGTACTGTGTTGTTGGGGTCTGTGCGACTCCGGGCTCGACGTAGCGCTCCTCGCGGTCGACGCCGAACCTTTGGATTAACTTTGCCTCGACGTCGTGTAACTCCCGTGTGGGTTACATTGTTGCCAAGAACTGTGTTTTAGAGAAGAAGAGTTGCTTTTGATACTAAAGACTTTTGTGCTAAGAAGAAACCGTGCTTGAACTATTATTTTTCCTTCCAAGAGTATTTATTGAGACTGTGGTATATTTTTGTCGTTATTTGGTCTTGTGCTAAGCCTTATATAAAAATACTTATTTTTATAATACTACTGTGTCGTGTCCATTTGTAGTGTATTCACTTTATTACTGTATGTGGTCATAAATGCTTAACGCACTGCCTCTGAGATAAGCCTGTCTGCTTTGCCAAGCTACCAAGGGGGTGAGCAGGGGTTATCTAAGTGTGTGATCTCCTTGCCCTGACTAGAAAAAGTGTGTCCCTATTTGTCAGAAGTGTATACCTCTGCCAACTAGAGACAGCCGCTTCTAACACTTTCTATACCTTAACCTAAAATTGCGTATCAAAACCACCACCAGAAAAACCCTGCGTTTTTCTGTCCCCCTGAATATACATCCCCAACAGTAGATGTAACAATCTGTCAAACCAGGCTACGTCGTCCCTTACCTTGTCCTGTTAGCGAAGCCCTCTGGAACGACGTAGATGATTTTCGCAGAGACGCAAGGGACCAACTTCCCTAATGACTAACTATACTCTTACTGAAGTTGTATTCACAGTAAGAATAAACCTAGAAATAGGGGAGGAGGGCCGGTACTGGACGTTGATGGGTAGGATGATTCTTGCTGTCGACCTGCGAAGCAACAAGTATCAAAGTTGTAAACACTAGTCCTTCTTGTCTCTCTACTACCCAGACTACTAATCTAGGCCTTATCTATCTACTTTTGGAAGAGTTTTTAGTCATAAGCCTACCTGCGATCAGTCTTGTCTTGGCAAACGTCCAGTATGTCTTTGTCTTGTCTTGAAATTCAGGTCATCAGATTTTCTCTCTGGTGAGTAGTACAGGATGTGTGGATTGCTATAAGATACAAATGCATACAGTTAAACACTATTCCTACTTCTCTCTCTTTACATTCATGAAGCTTCCTAGAATAAACTTACTTGTAACTGTTTCGTTAATTTCTAATAAAGGGGTTCTGCAAGCTCTTAATTCTTGGCCTGCTCTTTTTAAGAAAACAAAATAACACAGGGAGAAATACAATATGCACTATGACCTCACTTTCCTTGAGGCCTTTCTAAATAACATACAATTTCTGCCAAGAAAATACTGTAAAAGACAATAAATTACTGCTAAATTCCTAACACCACAATAACTTCTTGAGATGCCAGGATCTAAAATGTCCTTGATTACTTCTTTCCAGTCGTGCTGCAAGGAAATAAGTGCTCCAAAATTGTTCGAGTCTTTCTTGCGTTGGGCGCCTAAAAATAAAAGCAAGGTTGCACTTAACTTGTTTTCTTCTTTTCTTTGCAGGATTCTTGATGGAGGAAAGTCCATAGAGATAACTTCTATCTGCTTCAGGATCTTCAAAGAGGTAAGTGCCTCGGAGAGTTTCCAGACGTGATCCTTCCTCGAGTCAGGTGGAAGGCAAAGCGTCTTCTGGAAAGCCGGGTGCGGTTTAAATAGTAGGCCGCACCCAGAACGCTCTAGAAGTAACGTGCACTCTTTTACACTTTAGCCGACGCAAACTGAGAGCTAAGCGCGGCTAGCGTGATACATGTCTAAACGCTTTCAGGGCATTGCAGCAGCCAACATTGAAGACGGTTCTCAGGCAATTCAAGTGAAAGTTACAGAACGTGAATCAAACCCTCGGTACTATAAACATGAATCAAACCCTCAGTACTATAAGTCTAGGATTTAATACAGGGAAACTGTATAACATATTAGGCGCCTTACCAATAACAATTGCAGAAAACATGTACAACAGTAGAAAAACATCACATTACCACATACTGATAACAGGACGTGCGGGTGCACGGGAAAGGGGTGGGTTTTTTAATGGACCAAAATGCCATAAGAATGGTGGGACAGAGGGTTCGAATCTGACCAGGGGAGACTAAATTGGAGATTCATGACACAATCCTGCTAAAACATTTCTGCCCTGCATCAAATAAATCTCGAGGCCAAAGATGGACAAATGCACCATATCAGGATGGAAAAATACCACAGCATCATACCTGACATTAGAATGCTCTAAAAATACCATGCCTTCCAGTTTTCCAAATGTTCACAATTCCCTATCACCTATACGCCTATCCCTGTCAATCGCACCTGGTTGCGTGGCACCCCTCTAAACCCTTCTTGGCATCAATTCAGTTAAAACCACAGTTGTCCCGGCCCACCACTCTTTTATCTGCAACAAATGTCAATCCATGTTCTTTACCAGCGCAGGCTCTTAAGTCTCACAAGGTAGGTTTCTCCCAGGTGCACAATGAAAACATCAGTACAGGGCATCCCTCTACCAGAGAATTTAATTTGGGTAACAGTTCATACCACCTCATGCCTCCTGTGCTAAACCATCTGAGTTGAACCACCTTATCAGGCAGTCCCAACTGGCGACCTCCTTTTCTGGTATTAGCATGTCTCACTGCCACAAAAGAGTGGCCACATATCCACACCTCAATGTGCCCTCTGCTAGGGCCTGCAATGCAACCAAGGAGAAAAGAAACATGATTAAAGCACCTTGTGTAACACCCAACCAAATCACACGTAGCGCTGGTAACAATTGACTGCCCCCGTCCCTGCTGCTTGATCTCCACCACCGTCAAACCCCTGCATTCCACCTCCATTGCCATCTCAATCCTAAAGGAATGGGTGCCAAAATTAAGAGTCCTATAACCCAGTCTCCCCACAGCTTTTCCTCAAAACTCCCAGCACCTGAGGTGCTGATAAACGCACCTCGTCCTTGACAAATTTCCCCACAAATCCCGAGGACAAACCTGTGTGTCCAGATACACTCTCATGGTGGCACAGATGCCCCTGCCCGATTGATTGATTTTTGACTTTGGAATCCACACTTGCACCACTCCCAACAGCATTTTTACATTGTGATAGTGAATCCCCACCTGCATCTTAGTGTCTACCACCTCTGTACCCTGAAATGACCCAAAAAACAGCCATACCATGATTACAGAAAAGCGTAACATTTCCCAATCATCTCTGCACACCTGTGGCAGGATATCAATCTGCTGCTTTAAAATATCCAGCGTAATGGGACGCCATACCTGAATGCCCACGCCCCTCTGTCTGGTCCCACCATGCAGAATCCTCTTACTCATTTCCCCCAGGACGGTTCATAGCCCCAAAATAGTTCCCAGAAAAACACCTCCCTAGCCAACTTACCCGCTACCGTAACCACTGACAAAACTTTACTAGAGACAAAACAAATGCACCACGTCATTTCGACGAGCATGGCCTCCATCCGCACTGCTATGCTGAAAGGCAACTGACTGCATAAACTCCTCCCATGCCAGCCCGTATGCCTGCTATGCATAATCGACAAAGAACCATGCATAAGATGCATCACACGCTCTCTCCCACAGCCCACAAGTGATTCAGCATCACTGTATTTTTCTCGTCGCCCATGGTACCAGTCCATGAAACCACGGCCACTGAAAATGAGAAAGGGTGTCAGCAATCTCATTGTTCGACACCGGAACATGACGCACCTTGTAGATGAAGTTCACTCGCAAGCACTCCAAAACTAAAACTCGGAGCAACTGCCATACTGAGGATCCCGAGCTCATTGGCAATTAACAATGCTGAACACAGACATGTTGTCCACATTGAATCTTATTTGCAAATTAACATCCGACAGGCACACAGCGACCAGCAATGGAAAAAATTCTAAGAAGGTGATACTTCGACTCCCCTCTCTTCCATGTTTCTGGCCATTCTGCTGCACACCATCGGCCTTGCCAAAAGATGTGAAAACCATGGCCACCTACTTCATCTGTTCCCCCACTCCAACCATGGGAATACCATTGCAGTCACCTGGAAATGTCTTCCATAAATGCAAATCTTCCTTAACTCCCACTTTGAGGTGCACCCTGTGGTGTGGGAGGGATATGGCCTCTAGAGCCGAACAAGTCACCTGCAAAAGGCTCTTCCAGCTTTCACTACCCTACATGAAAAATTCAAATGGCCCAGCAGGACGTGGATGCCCTTGACCAGGACCTTCGATTTTTCCAACATCCTCTCCAGCAATTCAAAAAAAGTACGCTTCTTATACTCTGGCAGTCTGATTGCCATTTTGAATGAATCAAGCTCAAAGCCCAAAAACATAAGGACTCACTTCAGACTCACTGTCTTTTCCGGTGCCAAAAGCACACCCAGGTCATCCATCAATGCCCAAAACAAACTCAAACTGCTCTAACGAAATTGCGAATGAGAATTGCTGACCATGAAAAAATCATCAAGGTAGTGGGCCATGACCTTCTTACCTGCTATATACATAAATATCTTCTGCAGAAAAGTGCTGAAAGATTCAAACAAAGAATAGGACACCAAACAACCCATTGGCAAAGCCTTGTCCATAAAAAAACTGTTCCCCAACTCATAGTCCTCAGGTTGAACCGGCAACAAAAAAAAGCTGACTTCACATCGCATTTTGCCATCAATGGCCCCTGTCCTGCCCCAATCACCAGCTGGACTGCTGCATCCACTGAGGTACAATGTACCCTGCTGTAATGTGTTGGAATGAGGTCATTGACTGACAATCCCTCATGACAGATGGTGAATCAGACGAAACTCACCAGGGTCCTTCTTGGGGACAACACCAATTGGTGACACACGCAAATGCTCCAACAGCCAATGTGAAAAGGGGCCTTCCTCCCTGCACCCCTTTCATCAGCTTACTCCATAGTAGCTCCATAATAGTTCCTCATGCCCTGCCACTGACAGTAAGTTGTCCGTCCATTGCCTCACCTTAGGACAACCATAGCATAAACAAAACTCCAATGGAAAACTTGGTAGCAACAAATCCTTCTCCTGCTTGGAGCCCAACAAGCCAAGCCAATTACTCAACCTATCCACCTTACCTGGTATATGTGCCTTTCCCCATAGGATTCACCCCTCCCCCTGCCACTCCCTCACTCTCCTGCCCCAGACCACTGACTGGCATTTGCGCCTTGTAGGCTAATTACCCCCTGAGGGTCATGTTAGGTAAGAACACATTCCCCCTGCAATAGAATTACCAAGTGCCTCCGCTTCCCACCTGCCCCCTGCGGCCACACCCACCCCACTGGGGTGGTACGCACTTGAAAAGGCTTGTAAATGACCAGCCAGCCTCATGCTGTATAAGTTGATGGGGCTGGCCGCTCAGGAGTCATAGTCTGCAAAAACAACTAATTATCCAACAGGCCCCACAATCCATCCTTTCATCCGTGAGGCGAGCCCTGAACTCCTCATCGTACCTAACATAAACCCACCTCCAAACGTGACCTGCGCATTTTTCACCACGGACAAATACTTAACTAGCGCCACACACCTTTCCGGGAATTTCTCACAGTAAACGGTTGCGTATATCACGAAGGCTGCTGTCCTGTTTTCTATTAACTGGTACCCTTGGTCTACGAGATAGCTCGTACTCCTCCTTTTTGGACCCTACTCTGACGAGCACCTCCCTATGTAGAAGCTTACACAGCTCCACATATTCCTCAATCCAAATACGCTTCTTAGTCACTGTCACCAAATGCGCACCTAGTGGCTTAGTAATCCCTTAGTAATCCCCATGTAAGGCAATTTCTTGCTCTCATTTTACTTTCTTTTTTCTCCTCGACTCCCTTGTCGCCCTCCCCAGTGGACACCCATGAAGTCTCCGTTTTCTCACCCCATCCATTCCTGTCCCTTGATCCTGCACACACCTACCTTTTACCAAACGAGGTCCACCGTCCCCGAGCGCCTGCACCGATGTCCCCACAGCCTGCACCCCACCTTCACACTTTTTGCGCAGCTGCCTTGCTGGATGCCTTACCTGGCCTAAAGGTTGTGGCCTGCACTGAAGCTGTCCGTCCTGATGTCGTACTTGCCTTCTTCTGGCTGACTGCTAAATTTGCTACTCTCTCCACTCCGGACTGCAAAACACCAAATTTACCCCTCCATTTAGCATAGCCCACACTGTTGCACCTCTTGCGGCATCTCCCACCATGCACTCTCACCTTCATCCTCCTCCATAATCTCCACCTCATCCTCAACATAATCAAACTCCCATTCAGGCTCTTCACTCAAACTTCCTAAATCTATACTGGTCCCCAGCACTTCCCTATCACCGACACCACCATCACCAAACTGTGCATCAAATAAGTCTTGAGAAAAATGTAAGTCCTGCAAGGTGGGCGTATGGACTAATCCTTGATGCTCCCACGATCGGTCCACTGCTGTCCCAGAGCAGGGGGCACTGACAAACGCTCTGCTTTGTGCTGGGGTGGCAAGGCCACACCAGACCTTCTCAGCTTCTCTGATGCTGCTTCTGCTGGGGAACCTTCCTGAAAGCCCTGGCTGAAGTTACACTGGTACTGCCCTGCTTGCACCCTAACACACAGCTGCCCATCATAGCACCACACCCATCAGCAAGGCCCTCCATTCTGAAAAGCCTCGGGCCCCAGTCAGGGCACAGTCCTTGCCACGGTGCCAGGCACTGCCCCAGATACTGTCTCCAGGTGAGATGACCAACCAAACCCCTGTGAGATGGCCACCTGATAAAGCCCTGTCTCCTGAACCACATGCTGTCTGGCCCTGGTACCCCCTACTCCGTCCTCCTGAGTACCCAGGAGCTCTGACCTCAAAGCTGAGTGCACTGTAACATTGTGCATCACATCTATAGCATCCCCGGGACATGGCCCTGATAGAGCGCCTTATTTTGAAAATTGTAGGAGTGAGTCATAATCATGGGTAGTCAGCCCCCGCATATTTAGAGGATTTTTATTAATGTGTGATCATTAGAAATGTAGTAATTAACCAAAATTATGTAAAATGTTTAGGAATTTTCATGTCATTTGGAAACTAATGTAGTGTTAACAACAAAAGTGCCTTAACTAATGTAGAAATTATTGCTTCACATATAAAATGTTGCATTAGGTTTAAACGTGCACCATGTTAAAAGTTGCAAAAGTAGGGTTGCTTATTGTGAGTAAATTGTAATGCATTAACATGCTTTTGAATCTAATGTTGATAATGTAGTCTAGAAATGTGTTTAAGATGTGTAAAGGCCTAACTGTATGAAAGTATTAGTAATAGGCCTAACTGTGGTTCTTAGCTTGTCGAAGAAAATGTAGGCCTGAAAATGTATTTCTCCTTGGGACGGCTCCTTTCTTAGTCAAATTTTTGCATTGCAGATCTGTGTGTGTACAAGGCTAATACGTTCACAGGCTTTCTGTTTCAGGTGCAAGGGCACACGTTTAGTTAGGCAGAATGACTCTTTGTTTTAGGAGTAAGGATGGTAGTAGCGAGAGATGTGGGAAGATACTGGAATGCAGGAAAGATACTTTTGGTGGAGAAGGTGCCTGGGACCCAAGGACACACCATCGGTATTTGGAAGACAACATGGTTTTGATGGAAAAGCACAGCCTGGAGACCTGCCGAAGGGGTGTGTTTAGGGCGTGTTTAATGTTTTGGGATTTTGTATTAGGGAAAGTGCCCCGAGGGAGGAGAGACTGTTGTCAGAGTTCTTACAGCCAGGTCAGATGGAGTAGGGTTTTGGGTTTTTAGTGGGAGCTAGGCAGGAGAATAGAAGGAGCATCTTAGAACGAGCTCAGTAGCTAGGCTACTTACCTATGGAAAAGTGAATGTACTTCTTAGGAAGTCTTCACGGCTGACACCTTATTCTCTTGCCTGGGGATGATGCTAAGTAGGGATGCTACTTTAGTGTTAGTGTAGGGACAGATTAACTGCCTTTTCTTTCCTTTGATCAAATGCAGTCAAAGCTTCAAGCAGGGACAGTCATCATTTGTCTAATGCTTTTAGAGATTACTTAAATCATCATCTTAAGTTGTATGAGACTTTTGCGTAGGATTATGTTTGTATAAGTACCCGTTTATTTTCTCAACCTCATCCTGAGGTGCCTGTATGTTCAGTTATTTTTGGCTTTGTAATAAAACCCCTAAAAGTTTATTCAGTAGTCAGTGGTTCTTGAGTTGGATTTAATTGGTTGTTTCTAAAGTTATTATGAACCTGTTGTTCTTCTCTTCACACTTCTTAGCAGACCAGACGGTCAAGTCGACCAAGGATTCTTAAGATTGATAAGAGAAAAACCTGGGTAAGAATCCTGCTGCAACAATCCCCTTACTACTGTCTCATGTATTATGACCTGCTCCATTGTTACCAAACACCCAAATCGGCAAACTGAAAAAGCTCATTGGCCTGCTCCAACCCTCTGCCTGAATTGCAGTCAGGGCCTGCTTGTGGGTGCTGGACAAATCGAGCAGCAGGCCCTGAAACACCTCCGCCGCATCACTACACACATCCATGCGGCAGAGAGGCGTCACTGAACTCTTGGGCTGCTCCTGCTGAGGAAGATCCAAAGTGCTCGTCAGTGCCTGCACCAGGGAGGTCCCCTGCTGACCCTCTCTGCCCACGTGCAGCGGGGGTGGCAGTAGACGACTCAGACTGCCCCTCCTAGTCCCCAGCCAAACAGCACTCCTCCCCACTCCTGAGGTACCCCACGCGCCCTGAGGGGTGCCTGCTGCCCACTTTAATGCTAATTTCTACTCTGTCTGATTAACAAATTTAATCAGACACAGTGGAAACATTGCAGCCCGTCTTTGCTACAAAAATGTTCTCACTGGAAAGAGTTGCTTGAAGATACCCATACTAAACCTGGAGCGGAACACCAGTAGTTAAACATATTTGGCATGTACAAAATAAAAGAGGCATCCTGTAGTAGTAAGTGATCATCACATGTTTTCCAGTGAAGTAATCAGGGACCCATCCTCGAGTAATCCAGCCTAATCCCGAAATCATCATGGGATCATCCTACAGTAGTACAAGATCATCACACGCTGTCCACTGTCGTAATGTGGAAGCAATCCTAGAGTAGTGTCTGTGATCACTCTACAGTCTTCACATTTAAATATTTCATCTTATACACATACTTCAGGGTGGCTTAGGATGACTTTCCCAGTATTACTGGAATAGCTCAGCTGAAGTCATCGATGACTACAGAATGAGTCCATGATGATCTTCCTTTTTGACCTGGGTAAGCTGTTCTTAATACTTAGGGCGTGGTAGTTACGTATACTGTGACATGTTTAAAACTACACTCAGACATGTAATTTGGTTACTGTATCATTGATTATAGGTTCCGATTTGTCGCTGTTTATGGCATCCTGTGATGATGCCAGCTGCACAAACCTTTTATTTGACTTGTGACTTTGGACCATTAGTGAGTTTCTGTGAGGATGAGTCCTGGTTTACACAGTGCGGGAAGGGAAAGGTCGCTCTTGTACAGTAAGTTAATACCTACGAGTCAGTATACTCCGTAAACTTTGGTTTGCTTCTGGTAGAGAGACATCTGCTACAATCTATGTGTTATTTATATAATCACAGGTTTTGATTCATTTTTGGTATGACGTAATGGCTGGATGCTTAGGAATTCCTGTAACAAGCTGTACTAAACGATGGAGTAGTTAAACCCCTAAAAAATATTCAAGTTAACTGTTATTGCTCTGTACAAAATCTATTTTTTTTAAAGCCAATAATCCTGCAGAGATTATAAATTTGAAGGAAAAGGATATTTATGCTATGCTAAGCTAGACATTTATAAAGCGCATGGCTACCCAATGGGTTTCCCAACGCTGAAGTCATGTCCTACCTCCAGCTAAGGCAATAGGAGCTCTTCAGAAGAGGTGACCTTTAAGAAGCTTCCTAAATCTGATTTCTTCCTTGGTCATTCTAAGTGACAGAGGCAGGGCATTCCAAAGTTTAGCTGCCAAATAGGCAAAAGTATGCCCTCATTTCTAACTTTCTTAAATGTGGGAACTACAAAAAGCTTCTGATCCATAGAGTGCAAAGGTCTTTTTGGGGATGTAGGGAGTTAGCAGTTTATAGATTAAGGAAGGGCTTTCGCTGTGCATCATTTTACTGGCCAGACAGAGGGATTTGAATTGAATTATTTTGCATACTGGTAACAAATGGAAGGTTACAAGAGCAGAGGAAGCCGAATGGTGTTTTTGCAATTTTCAGCAATGTGCGCTGCAGCATTCTGGACTAGCTGCAGCCACTTGATCACATACGAAGAGCTCCTTAAATAGACTGAATTACCGTAGTTGGGATGTGACAGGATAAGACCTTGGGCCACGGTTCTTCATATAGCAAGGGGAAGCCAACTCAAAAACATTTCAGGGCATGAAGAAGGCCTAAACAAGAGGCGGCAAGTTTCCTCACTTGGACCTCTGTGGTAAGCTGTCTATCCAGAAGCCCAAACTTTTGAATTCGGTTTTAGGGGAGAGAGTTGGGGCAATGGAGTTCTGACCAGAGTGTAGCGACATTTCCTACTGCCTATTGTCTCCATTGACTTTCAAATTGCTACTTGAAATCCAGTGAGTAATGTTATTTAGATAGGCGTTTTGTTTGGAGGAAAGTAGGGCTGTATCAGATGTTAAGGAAATGTCAATTTGAGTGTCATCAGCCTAGGACACTGTGGAAAACCCATACCCCATTATAATGTCTGCCAAAGGTTGTACATAGACAATAAACAGAGTGGGGGCTTAATGAGGATCCCTGAGGAACCATGTATTCCAATGATAAAGAATCAGAACAAAAAGTTTCCTTGCTCACTTGGAAGCTTCTATTCATTAGAAAAGAAGTCAACCACTTAAGGGTATACTGTCAACTTCTACTTCCCCCAGTCTTCTAATAAGAACTAGGTGGGACACGGCATCAAACGTGGTACTTAGGTCTAAGAAGATGACCGCTGCATGTGTCTAAGGGCCATATGTATCAACATTCCGTTTTGCAATTCCTAAATAGCGATTTTTAAGGAATCGCTATTTAGAAATCGCAAAATGGTATGTATGTAGAAAATCGCTTCTTTTTAGCGATTTCTAAAAATTCCTTAATTGCGATTAGCAAATTGCTAATCGCAATTAAGGAATAATTTCCCATTCATTTCTATGGGCCAGGGGAAATGTGCGAATCGCAATTTGCTAATATTTTCAAGGGTGCAGAGCGTCCAAAAGACACCCTGTTGCACCCCTGGAAACTGCATGGGTGCACATGTGGCGCACATACATGCCCTAAGGGCATGTATGTGCGTCACATGGTACTTTGAAAAAAGAAAAAATATGCATTTTGAAAGGAATTCGCAACTTACCACCAACTAGAAAATTGACGATTCCTTAAATGCAATCGCAAGATAAGGAATCGCATATTTTGCGATTCCTAATTTCTCAAGCAGATTTGCTTGATGCATACCATTAGTCCAAATTGCATTTGCAAACACCGATATTCTGCGAATTTCGGCGTTTGCGAAGTCAATTTGGCTTGATACATATGGCCCTAAGACTCCTTTGAACTCCTCGGTCACGGCTAACATAGCTGTTTTTCATGTTGTTTTCTGCTTGAAAGCCTGTTTGGGTAGGATGTAGGAGTCCCTGATCTTCCAGAAATGTAGAAAGCTCTTTTTTTAACAAACATTTCTAGAATTTTACTAATACATGGAAGAGGTGCGATTGTCCTATAACTTTCAGATAGTGAAGGATCCAAAGTTGTTTTTTTAAAAGTAGCTTCAGCATGGCATGTTTCAAAGCCCGGGTCACTTCACCTGCCTCCAAAGAGTGATTGAGTATTTTAGCCATGGCGAGACAAATACAATTTCCACCTTTAAAAAGGATGTTAAGAAGTGCGATATCTAAAGCGGACCATGATTTAATTGAGTTAAGAAGACTAGTAATATCCTCTGTTGTAATTTCAGTGAAGGATGACAAATTTCTATTTGTCTGTGTTTGGGAGGTGGAAGCAGCATTAGCGATTGAGGACCCAGCCTTAGGCACAGAAGCACAGATGTTATTAACTTTCTATTGAAAATAATTTGCAAACATATTACATCAAGTTCCAAAGTCGAGAAAGTGTAGTGAGGGCTGGGCCTTGTTTGCACACATTGCTATGTTAGCATAGGCTTATTAGAAGGTTATACGCCATTTTACCTTTTGCTGCTTTTTGCACACAACACTGCATATAGCTGTTATTGTAAGTTAGGCTGCGTGAAATACTTCACATGAGAAAGGCTTATTTTCAGCATCCCTAGACTTACATCTCAACCCTAGTCTGCACAGTGAGTGCTAAAGCCTGCAAGGATATCATATCAAGGTAGCTGTTGTTCGGGCTGATCGGCTCACGTTTTAGACATAACATACATGCAGCTGAGATTCTGGCGCCTTTAATATTGCACTGTAGGCACGATTTCAGGCACTTGGAAGAATTTCGTTTTCCAGAGAGACAGAGATCTTTTGCAGATCCTGATTTGATTTACTCCTGCTGATCTTGGAGGTATGGGGTCCCCCACACAAGCCTAAGAGACCTTCTATATTTTATAAGACATAGGGCTAGATGTAGGTAAATCTATTTTACTACTTCTTAAATACCGAATTTTACCGATTCAGTGTTTAAGAAGTGGTAAAATAGAGGGGGGAGATGTAGGTAATTCCTGATGTGGAATTACCGATTCGGTAATATTGGGTATTTACCGATTCGGTAAATACCGAATCGGTATTTCCTATTGATTCCTATGGGCTGTGAAGCCTATAGGAATCAATGGGAAATACCGATTCGGTAATTACCGAATCGGTAAATACCGAATTCTGCAAGGGTGCAGGGGGTGTCACTTTGACACCCTCTGGCACCCCAAAAATTGACATGTGCGCCATGTGGCACACAGACTTGCCCTAAGGGCATGTCTGTCTGTCACATGGCATAGGTGTGCATGCACACATGTGCATGCACACCTGAATTCGGTATTTTAACACCCAATTGGATTGGGTGGTAAAATACCGATTTTGTAGGGCCTTTGGGACTCAGAAGAGTCCCACCTACATCTGAGATTTACCGAATCGGTAAAAATACCGATTTGGTATTTTACAGAATCGGTAAATTTACCGAATCGGTAAATTTACCGATTCTGTAAAAATGTGCCCCTACATCTCAAAAACCCATTTACCGGTTGGTAACGGCCGAAATCGGCCGTTACCGGTCGGTAAATGGCTCCTACATCTGGCCCATAGTTCTTTGCTAGGGAGGGTGATATACTAGGCGCTATAAGACCTGTTTTCCCCATCATTGTAATATGATTTCTCCTTTTGGGTTTTATGGAGTTGTAACAATGCTGATCATATTATTTCTAATCATATGTCTGTTTATGTTAGCAAAGATACTGCATCTTAGAGCACGTGTTAAAATTAATATTTTAACCTTTCCTGTGTCTCTTTTTTACTCCTGTTGTGGACTGGTATGAGAGTATAACGATAGAGTGTTCTTGCTTCCCACCATTCCTGAGTATAACCTAAGTCGCATGTTCTGGGTTGTCTTATCATTGGTTCCTTTGCTATAGGACAAAGAGCTAATGTGACACTGATGCTAGTCGGTTAGGGTTTCTAGGTACTGAGGTGAGTTTTTGGTACACCACAATTCACTGAGGTCCTGGGTCTCTGTGCACAGTTCTGTGTAGGAGCAGAATCCCTGCAACAAAAGCTTACTTGAGGAGAAGGTGGCTTCATGAACGATTTTACCACACTGAAAAGTTCTTGTGATGAGTTTTCTGAATTTTCAATTTATTGTTGACAGTGTTACCTATGGAGAGTCGGGTAGCTGTAAAACATTTATTGGTAGTAAGTATGGTGCTGAGGAAGTGATTAAATAGTATTCTGGGATAATGAGCCACAAATGTTTCTTGTACAGATGGCAACTAAATCAATAGAATACATTTGGTACCTTGCTTTTGTTTCTGTCTATGACAATGAGCGCAACCATTCGTGTGGATCTGTTTGTCCCTGCACCTTAATCTTTTTGCTCAACAATGTATACCGTGTAACGTTTGATCTGTTTGTCCCTGCACCTTAATCTTTTGTTTGCTCAACAATGTATACCGTGTAAAGCGCTCTGATACCCTCACGGGTCATGTTCGCGCTCTATAAAACACACAAATAAATAAATAAAATAAATAAAAATCTAGTTGAGGCGTAGTAAAACAGTATGGGAATTTAGATCTAAAAATTACTTCTGTTACTTGTTCTCCATTGATACAGATAAATAAAAGAGTGCACGTATGTATGGAGAGGTTGATGTTCATTAAAATACTGGTGACAAGTGTTACGAAGGGTAATTTAAAACAGGTGTTCTAGACCTTTGTCAAAATTCCTGAACCTTTTGGAGTTACTGGGTGTTGTTCGGGCTGTTAGTAAGTAAATGTTTTATAAAGTGCTTGAATGCCGAGGCGTCTTGGAGCTAAGGGAGTGTACAGTGTGTTTTTCAGGTCAGTCGTAAAACTTATTTGGGGGAAAACAGCCAGTCTTAATCATTTTCCTGAATTGTAGCCTATTTGTCTGTAGCCTAATGGTGGCCGACAGCTTGTTCCACAATTTAGCAGCACAGTGGGATAGGCTCCTGCCTCCCCATCTTTGCCTGCGAATTTTGGGATTCTGAACCAGACCAGTGTTAGTTGATCTAAGATTCCGTGTGAGAGAGTACCAGAGAAACAGTTTCTGCATATCCATGACACCCCTCTATACAATGCCTTGTGAACCAGACAAAGTGCCTTGAATTGCACCTGTTATTGTGTAGGAAGCCAATGAAGAAGCCTAATGCTAGCAGAGGTGGAATTACATTTAGGAATATTGAGTAGTAGTCACAGTGTTTTGTAAGGACCAAAATGACATAAATCATAAAACATTTGCATATAATGCAAATCCTGAAATAGTACTCATTATCTTGAAAATGGCAAAACGACAAATATTAGAACATCAGGGCATAAAATCTCAGCAGTTTGGTTAGAGCAAGCCAATATCTGAGTCACCATATTCCCAGAGTATCATTATTAATACATGGGTCCCACAGTATCAGCAAATACAAATCACTAGTGGTAAGGGATCAGAAAAGAGACTTGCTCGGAAGCAATCAGCTTGTTTAACTCACTAACAAATTATCAATAAAGTTTTGTGGAAACTAATACGCAACCACATGAACATTTTTGGGTTAGTGAAGCTTGCCTATGTATGTACTAACACAGATAACATTGAAGGACTAATACCGCTTTAAACGGGAAATCTATTTTGCGCACACGTCAACTACATCTATGTAGGATGACGAGTTAATGCTTGGAGGAAAAACACACACAAAGAGGGTTGAGGCAATAGGCCGCACCTATCAATACAAATGGCTGGCTAATTTGGTGGTGGTGCTTGAAAACCAGAAAGTGCACCCCTCTGCATTTCCTATTGGGAAGAATCCCAAAAACAAATAGAAAATAATGGAATAAGCACACACCAAGTTAAAGTATCTTTCTTAATTCAAATAAAGTCAAATTGTCCATGACGACTTGAAGAAGAATGACCGGTCCAGATTGTTCTTTGTAATCAGAATTATTCTCTTTATTGAAAAACTAGCAGCCCGCCCCAGCGTTGCCTGGGGCAGAAAGGGGCTGAGGGCAGTACACCCGCTCCCGCCCCGACCCCCTCCCGCCCCAACTCCCTCCTGCCCCCACTCCTCCCGCTTGTCCCTCTGTGCACGCCCCGACTCCCTCCCGCCCCGACCCCCTCCCGCCCTGATTTCAATTTTACTTTACTTTACCTGAGCTGCTGCTCCTTCCCGGATCTTCACTTCACCGCCGCTCCTCTTCGCCATGACGCACCTGAGCCGCCGCTTCTACCCACGTTCCTCACTTCACCGCCGCTCCATGTCCGCCGCTCCTCCTCATCATCATCACGCACGTCCCGGCCAGCGCTACGTCGCGGCCAGAGCAGCGTCGCGGCCGGCGCTACTTTCAGGGCACTAATTATTTTTAAAAGTTATATTTTTAAATGTACGTTTTATTTTTATTTTTTTATAGCCTATGTCCATCTGCACACCCTGACAATTTCTACAATGTGTCGGGTGTGTGGATTGACGCTGTGGTTCCCGAGTTTACCTGGCTCAAAGGTGTGTGTTCTCTCTTTATAATAGTAGTATAGATGGGTGCAATCATTAAAACCCAATATTCACAAAATCCATTGTACCATTAGCCAATGCATTTCATCTCCGAAGAGAATTCTTCAGGGCTTTAAATAACATGAATGTATCGCATCCGAAAAATCCAATAATAAGAAAATTAGTAAAAACATATAAGGTTGCTTGCGTTTAGAAGTATTAATCTTACAACAATGATGGTTAGGTTAACATCATCGAAAGGTGGCAGGGTGGCCAGCAATGAACATCAGAGCTCATGTCGTGGAAAAGGTGCATGAGGGAATTTCTGGCGCATGAGCAGAAGCTATTAACATGGCATCTTGAAGACTCGCATGCATGGCACCTGCTTATCTGAAATAAAAGCAAGCTATTTTACTAATGCTAATGCGGGGATATGTGTAAATAAAAAAATGGGATAGAGTAGAGGTGGGTGGTATATAGTGCAAACACTTTATCGGAGAAATTAACACCTGTCTTTTGACTTTTATCATTAGTGCGTATTTGGGCCTTTTTCGCATAACTGAATGAGCTGAGTGTTGCAAAGTCTGCGCATGCCCACTGAGTGAAGCCATGAAGGCCATGACAAAGCAGTTGAAAGGGAGCCAAGATCGAGTGTTACAACGTTGGAACAGGATGGCGTAGAGTTCAACCATGAAGAAAACTATTCATATTAAAGTTATAATTGTATCAATATCATTACATTTAGCACATGGGAATAAAGTTTATGAATAAAAAATAAGGGGTTGGGTTTACGGACAATGGTTTAACTGAATCTTGTGACATGTAAGCATCTAAGCATGGTGTGATGAAGACCCCCCTTTGCCTGACCAATCAAATTTCGTATTTTCCTGATATTAAAACATTAACCACTTGGATGCTAAGGCTATTTTGGATCTTCAATGTAATTTCCATTGAAATCAATGGAAACTCCATGACGAGCTGGGCTCGTCATGAGCGTCGAAGGAGTTAATTGGTGGATCATGCGGAACGAAAGGTATAATTAAGATAGCTTTAGTTAGTTGTGGTGTGGGAGATGGAGAATTGCTGAATGCAGATGATGAAGCCTTGCCGTCAGGCAGAGAAGTTGAATGCTGTGAGATGCTGAATTGCTGATGAAGAGCTGATAGCAGAATCTGAAGCAGAAATGTTCTACCCTAATGTAATTGGGTTAGAACTGAAGATTGCGGAAGAATCTCGAGGAGGAAGAAAGTGTCAGAGAGGGGTGCGGTGCAACCCTCGGTTTCTTAGAGAGGTCACCTATCCTCTCCTGATTCTTGTCCTGAAGTCTTTGTCTCCTGAATCTATCTCAGGGGACCCCTACCAGCCCTTTGGCGAGGGGGTTGGTCTTCCACACCATCCTTGGTAATTATACATTTCTGTTATTTGCTAATGTTCTTGCTCTTCTTCTCTCTGTCCTCTCTCTTTTCGGCATTAATTATTGCGTGAGTCAGATATAAATGCATTGTGTTTATTAATTGAATATTCTCTCCTATGAATGATGGTGACCGCACTGTATTGAGATTGTACACATGCATTTACTATTTTAGATAAAGATTTAAACGTTCTTGATTCTGTGGTGACTTAATTAAAGTGTAGAACAGTTAGTTTATGTTAATTATCACCATCAACTAGATTCAACTAATGGTCCATCGACCAGAGGAAATAACTTTTTGATCTGTGAAGGGTTAGATGAAAATTGAACAGAGGTATTGAATAAATATCCTAAACAGTATGTGAAACTTTATAAAACATGACGCCCCAGCTGTTTAACCAATGTGAGTTTATGGGCCCAGGTGAGTATATGATAGTGGAGTATCTGTTGTTGGTGTACCGCTGGATCACATGTACCCCCACTAAACTGCATGTGGTTATTAGCATCACTGTGCCGGGCAAGGAAACGTTGGTGCGCCTACTACCTGTAATATGGTAATTTTGCAAGCTGTGTAGGTTCCGTTAGCCAATATGATGCAATACATACTGTGGGAATCCAACAGTAGCCCACATGGCATACATAGAACTTTGAGTGTGAGTAATACTCAAGTACTACGTGTCCGGGGCCCTCCAGGGTCTCTCAAACCACTATTCCAGAGGCAGAACAAAACTGGACAGGGCTGGCCGTGAAGGAGCGTGGTTTGAATTGAAAAAAAGAAAAATCACATATGGAGATCAAATGACCTGCAATATGAATGGTTAGCCTGTGGTCCCAGGGATTTGGCAAGATTGTGACAAGAGGAAACCCTCTCGGTGTGCTTGACACATAGGAGTGAAAGTTGCTTGGTTATTGGAGCACCTGAAGCTGTTATTCGGAGGAATATGGTCGTACTGAGGCTTAAGAGGAACTGAAAAGTTCTGAAATATCTGCAAAGTCTGTGATGGACGGACTTGCGGCTGGACCCTTGTGACCAGTAAGCCCCAAAGCCTCTGGGGTACTTGTGGAATGACCCCCACGGCCGTCAGCAAGGCACAACACTCCCCAAATGAGAAGGGAGGATGCAGCTTCCTTTGTCGGGACCTGCACGGCTGATCATACTCCGACTGGCTTTGTGGCTCCCACCTCCGTGCGGGCATCAGCGAGTCCCAGGCTCTCAAAAAGATGGGCCGGTGGTGCTCTTCTCACAGGAATCAGAGCAGGCATCATTTCCTTCAGTTGGCACTATGGCTGAGGATTGGCAACTGGCACTAAATACTCCAGCAGTGTGCAACAGATGTGGTCATGTCGGGGGTAGGAGGTATACTGCTGCCCACAATGCCCCAAAACAGATGAGCACACAATAGACTGGTTAGAAATACAGTGATCAGCACATGCTTGCCCTAAGAAAAAAAGATTAGTTCACATCACTCCCCATGCGCTGAGTTAAAGGACACAGGGACAGGCCCAGAGCAAAGACCAGTTGCAAAAATAGGATCTCTCAGGACCCTAGGCTTCCAAACGAACAGGGGTAGGTGGAAGCAGCTAACCAAACCATGTACAATACTGAGGAGCACTCAGGGAGCAGTAGACAGGCCAGCACACAGAGTCACTTTGCAGAGTGGCAGTCCCTCTAGAATCCCAGCAGGAAGCAGGTGAGCACAACAAAATAAGTAGTCCGAATGGCAGTTCCTCCTGACAGCACAGCAATCCACTGGTGCAGTATGTAGAGCCAACAGCGTCTGGTTATAAGTCCCGCGCAGAGTCTGAAAACATGGGGTCAGAGCCCCTGTGCTTATACTCCAAAACGTCTTTGTTCAAGTGGTGACTTCAAAAGAAACCTTATGAGTGCACAACAATCCCTTTCAACTCAGCCCTGGCTCCAGACATCAGTAGGAGGTAAATCATGTATTTGTGTGATGACAGGACACAGCCTATACAAATGTAAGTGCACCCCGCCTCCCTTTCTCCTAGCCCAGGAAGACCATCAGTATGCAGATGTGACCCAACTCTTCCTTTGAAAGAAGCTTGAGTTGGATGACCTATGGAATACCAGAATAGCCGACCAGGCTTTAAAAGAGCAGTTAATAAATCTGTTCAACTGCAACAATGAATGTATGATGAAGAAAAGGCATCCAAGTGGTCACACGGATGGCAGGTCTTGAAATCTTATGCTGTGCCAAGTAAGTCACCCCTTCTGGAAGCCACCTCCCACTGAAAGATAAAGCAGAGTTTGCTAGCATTAAGACTCTGTGATATTCTAACATTCGACTTTCTCCCAAAGTGGAGGGAAGGTGGCAAACGAGAAGATAAGAAATGCCGTCTATATCATCAGGCAGATGAAACCTTGCAGCAAGTTTTATAAATCTGCCCCTCCTGTGCCGTACAGCAAAGAGGTTTGCTGAGAAACTAATTTAACAGCCTAGGGATCAGATCTTGTAGGTCACCACATATAGAGTCACTACACCCAAGGACCACAATGCTAAACATTAAACTGGTACAATTCATTAATATTTTTCAAAACCTGGCCAAGGCAGATACTCAAATAGAGGTGGGGCAAGAAGAATGCACCCGGTAAGATCCCATGTAGGTGCTTATGTTCATGGCATGCAGACTCACTTCTATTGCTGTTTCCTGGCCCATCAGGTTAAGTTTAAAGTTTTGATTTTAGCGTGATGGTTCCAGGGCGAAACACCAGGTTCTCTGGAAAATTTGCACTTTGCTAACCCTTTCCGGTTTTAGATATTAATGTTTGGCACCTTTGGTATTTTTATGTTAAAACTACTCACCGTACCCTTGTATCGCGGTATCGACGCCTGCAGTCCAAATGTTACCACTGCACCCCTAGTACTTCTTTGATACTTCTGTATCAAAGACTGCTGCCCAAATGTTATCCCAGTTAAATATCACGGCCTTCACCACAATTTGCACATTGTTTAGGTCCTTCCGATCTTAGGCCTAGATGTATCAAGATTCCATTTTGCGAATCTTAAATAGCGATTTTTAGCGAATCGCTATTTAGAATTCGCTAAATGGAATGTATGTAAAAAATCCAATTTTTTAGCGATTCCTTATTATTCTTTATTTGCGAATTCGCATTTTGCGAATTCGCAAATAAGGAATAATTTCCCATGCATTCCTATGGGCCAGGAGGCCCATATGAATGATTGTGAAGTAATTCTCAAATTGCGAATTCGCAATTTGCTAATCGCAATTTGAGAATTATTTCAAGGGTGCAGAGGTGTCTCATGGACACCCTGCTGCACCCCTGAAACTTACATGTGTGTGCATATGGCGCACATACATGCCCTATGGGCATGTATGTGTGTCACATGCCACCCTCAAAATTGCCAAATTTTGGGTTTTGAAAGGATTTCGCAAATTAACACGAACCTCAAATTGGTGTTAATTTGCGATTCCTTAACCTGAATTCGCAATTTCAAAAAGCTTCATACGTGGCATTTAAGGAATCGCAAAACTGCGATTCCTTAAATGCTTAAGCAAAATAAGGAATCGCAAATTTTTGCGATTCCTTATTTTGCTAATTTCACATACATCCCAAAAGATGCAAAATGTCCGTTTGCGATTCGTTAAGGCCGAAATTCTGCGAATTTTAGCCTTAACAAATCGCAAAAGGCTTGATACATCTAGGCCTTATATACCAATGTTTGGCACTTTAGGTCAGTTTTGTCTATTGTTGCTAATGCAATTTCACATCAAAAATCGATGTCCAAATACTACCCTGGTAAAATGTCAACATTTCCTCTGCAATGTTGCACATTATTTCGGGACTTTAGGTTTTAGATATCAATGTTTGGCACTTTCACACTTTAGGTCAGATTTGCTTATTGAAGCTCTGGCAATCTTGCATTAAAAACAGCGCCCAGTGTTACTCTGGTTAAAGGTCAGCATTTTCCCTGCAACTTTGCACATGATAGGCCCTTCCAGTTTGAGACATCAATGTTTGTCACTTTTGCACTTTCAGGTTGGATTTGTTTATTGCATCCCTAGTGCTTTTGCACAGAAAACGCGATGTTTAAATGCTATTCTGGTTAAATGTCAGCACTTTATCTGTAAAATTGTACATTGCTTAGGCCTTCCTAGTTTTAGGCACTCCAGGCATTTTTGCACTTTAAGCCAGATTTGCACATTGCTAAGACCTTCCTAGTTTTAGACACTCCAGGCATTTGTTCAGTTTAGGCTAGAATTGCATGTTGCTGAGGCCTTCCTAGTTTTAGGCAGGCCAGGTATTTCTTGACTTCAGGCTAGATTTGCATAATTGTTAGCCTAACAGGTCCTATATCAATGACACCTGTTTATGTGATAAAGAGTGTTTTATTAAGATCGACAACCTCACTTAAGATGTTATTGATGTATATGACATGTGTTGTATGTTTGTAACAATGTTTATGGTTTTAATTCACTAATAAACAAATGTACCTACCTACATGCCTGTGTGATGGCTGACTGGAAAGTAGGCACAAAGTGTAGCTGTCAACCAGACCTAGACATGGATTATAGACAGGCTGCAAAGCACAAAGGGGCATAGGTACAAGAACTTCAGTTAAATACCGCTAACGCTAGTTAGCAGCAGTTTTCTTATTGCCTCACAGCTGTCCAGCTCCCTTGCAGCACTACTTAATGGCGGACACTTGGCAGCCATGCGCAGCGGGCGTGCCACTGGTGCGCCGAAGGGAAGCCAAAGGCAGGCCCGTCTGTGTCCGTCCCGTCCTGTACCTTGCCCAGCACCAGAGACCCTGCCTCTCAGACACTCCACCGCTACAATGCCAGCGCCCTTCCCGCGCTGAACCATGGACATCACACCAACTGCCATCTTGTATCACCGAAGAATACACTGGCACCCTGCACCTGTCGAAACTGCAAACGCACCTTCTGCCACATCAGCACATTAGCGCCTTTTGCCGCCCAGCTGACCAACAGCGCACCCGACCAGCTGAACTCCATCCTCCTCAACGTGCTGTCCCTCCACAAATACGCAACAGACATCTGGGATCTCCTTAATGCCACTTCTTCAGACATTGCCTTCTTCAAGGAAACCTGGACCAACCTCTGCTCCAGACCAGACATAGCCATCCCTGATGGCTACGAAATCACTCGCAAAGACCAACCCAACCATCCCGGAGGAGGCATTGCCATTGTCTACAAAAGCACACTCTGACTGACCACGCACTCTAAGGACCCAACGGTGACCAAGGTATTCCTCCACTTCCAGATTCAGACCAACCCCAACACCATCCTCTACAGAGCCCTCATCTACAGGCCCCCTGGGCTATGGACCACCATTTACCAATGCCAATACAGGCCTCATTGTACCCCAGTATCTCCCATCCACCGACTACATCCTACTCGGAGACCTCAAGTTCCACCTGGACAACCCCAGTGACCAGAACACCACCCTCCTCCTAGTCACCGCACTAACCCAAATAGCTGGACACACGCTCGCGCCCGTCTTCTCTGCCAAGGGGAAACTTCAACTACAGCCACATCACCGGACTCTCCTGGACTGACCTTCATTGTATACATCACGTGTTCACCATGCCCAACATACACCACTGCCATCATCACTCCCCCTCGCAGCTGGATCGAGGCCACAAATAACTTTTTGTCAACTCCCTAAGCACTACCACTCCGCCAACACTTACCGACGATAAGACTGCAGCGCACAACCTCTACCGATGGTTCTCCAACTGCGCCAGCACCCTAGCATCCCTCAAGAAAAGACCAGGCAGACACACTCCTACCCTCCACTAGTCCATATGACCCTGCAGACGTCTCTAGAAGTGATGGAGCCACAACATCAATCAGCTCCGCAACACAGTCACCCTTGCACCATGGCGCAAGGGTACCTGTGTTGGCACATGGCAGCCATTGTGCACCAGCATAGGGTAAAAAGACAGGGTGGGCTTATTCACTGACAGTTTCACAACACCAGTGCGTCATTTCCTTGATGTACTTGCAGCGTGATTCTTGCACCACAGTGCGCCGTATTTGCAAAGTGACGCATCTAGGCATATGCGTGACCTTGTGAAGCCCTGTGTGTTAGACTTGACATCTTTTGATGTGTTTCCCCTGAGTTTTTGCTTTCTGACCTCCCGTTTTTGCTGGCATCGTGTTTCTGCACACTTTTCTCACTGCTAAAGTGCAAGTGCTCCTGTGGTAAATTGTGTTATAGGTTTGTGTTTCCATGATTGGATATTTGATTTACTTGTTAGTCCCTAGTAAAGTGCACTGGGTGTGCCAAGGCCTGTGAATCATATGTTTCTAGTGGGCCTGCAGCACTGATTGTGACAACCACGTGGGTAGCCCTAAAAAGGTAACTCACACGCGCCATTGGGGAGTCTGTGCGCAGTTTGTAACTGCCATGTCGACTTGGCCAGTGCGCACACTTGCCAGTCCCTCACCTTCCCTTTTCTTACATGTCAGCCACCCCTAAGGTAGGCCTGAGATACCCCTGTGGGGCGGGTGCAGTGTATGTGAAAGTTAGGACATTCCCTGGTGTGTGTGGCATGTCCTGATAGCAAATTACAGCCAATTTAATTTTTTGCTATTGCAAGGCTACATGTTCCCCATAGGAAAGAATGGGGAGTTTGTTTATAACTTCTTATAAACATAATTGGCCCGGGGAATTAGGTAGGAAAATAAAGTTTAGTATGCCTGAACTCAGAATCTAAAGATGCATCTTTTAGTGAAGGTGATTTTTACATTCTGTGTTTGAAAATACCACTTTTATAAAGTAGGTATTTTCTTGCTCTGTCATCCTGTGTGCCTCTGCTGGAATGTGGATTGCCTGTCTGGGTTTTGGATGACAGAAGGCTGGGGGGCAGGAGTGGCTCCAGATAGTCTAGGTGGGTCAGGAAAGGGCTGTGTAAGGCTGAATAGACCTGGGTTGCAATTGGGGAAGGGGGAGGAGATTTCCTTGCACCTCAAAGGGCCTGGTCTGCCTCTGACCATGCCGTCTCCACCTCCTGCCAGGAAGTCACATTAGAGAAGGCAGAACTGGTCTGGCTGGGCAAAGACACTCTCTGGCTAAGAGATCAAACGATTTTTGGATATAAATATTGGGGCCCAGACCCCTGAACTTGAGAACTCTTTTGGAACAAGAAGACTGGCAAGAAGAAGAGCTGGAAAAGCTGTGAGGAGAAACTACCACCTTGCTGTGTGTTTTGTTGTGTTGCTTCTGTCTTGGGCAGTGAAAGGACTGGACTGAACTTTCTCCAATCTACTTGTGTGAGTTTCTCCAAGGGCTTGAAGTAGAGCTTGTCCCCTGTTCAAGAAGTCCTAGGAACAGCAAAGACTACAAGTTCTTCTGCCCTCAGCACTGGGGACTGTGTGTTCTGTGCTGCAACAGAAGAAAAAGCAACCCAACGCCGTATACTACTCCGCTGCCAACTGCGTGTCCTGACGACACCGCCACAATGCCACACCGTGACCCTGGTCTCACCGACGATGTCTGCTGATGCCGCCATCGAGCTGCTGCTCGCACCGCGACCTGTGGGCACCGCACTCTGCACCACCTCGCTTCATGACAATGACTTGGTATCCCCAACGACGACGCTCCACGCTGAAATCTACACCGCTGCTTGCACCATGGTTTGAGGGCACCGCTCATAAAGTTACATGACGCATCACCCTCATCCCACACCGCAGCCTTAGCCTACGGATGCCGGTGCCATCGACTCGAGTTCATCAAATGACAACACCGCAACCTGCAAGCACCGCAAGGAGCACCACATTCACTTTGCACCGTGACCCTGGTCTCATGGACGACATCATCTGACGCGGCAATGAGCTGCTGCTCGCACTGCTTGCCGCACCACTGCGCTTCCCACTGCAGCACCCAAAGCCTGCCGACGCCAGCACTCCTGACTCCAACAGAGAGGAGTTCGATCTGCAACACATGTGATTTTGAGGGCCCCGACGACTCCTGCACCGACCTCCAGAACTGACGCCTGCGGATGCTGTGCTTTTGAAAGCTTAACGAGAGGTCGCTGATGCCGTGCATTTCTAAAAGGTACTGTTTGCGGGTCTTCCCGTTGTTATATCGGATGATTTGTTAGAGGTAGTCATGCAAAGATGGAGGTGAAAAGTACAGGGGACAACAAGGTGGCCCCTGAGCCCATGGAATTGGGTGGCGTACGGGGTCCTTTGGCACCAGAGGAGAAGAAGAGACGGAGAGAGAATAATCTGTGCTTATATTGTGGACAAGGGGGGCATTTCGCCAGGGAATGTCCGGTGAAACCTTCTGGTGTGGGATTTGGCAAGAAGGTGGCTTGTGTTCAGATAGACCATAGGACAGGTGAATGTGGTGGTCAACAGTATGAGGTGGTCGGATCCGTAGACCAAGCACCTAGACATTTTGTCATTAATGCTCAGTTACTGTTACGGACTCAGGAATGTGTTTCTGTGTCGGTGCTGTTGGATTCAGGTGCCACTGGCAATTTTATGGACATCACTATGGCAGAGAAACTGGGGGTTCCTTGGCAGTTGAAAGAACGACCTGAGCCTGTAAGGGCTATTGACGGTACCGAGCTGACATCGGGGTGTATCACCCGTCGGACTGCACCTTTGGGTTTATCATGTGAGAACGGGCATTCGGAGATGGTGGTTTTCGACTTAATCGATGCCCCTTCTTTTGGTTTAGTGTTGGGGGTACCATGGCTGCAGAAGCATAATCCCAGGATTGATTGGGTGCGGAGGTTGGTAACGCTAGATTCAGCACACTGTTTGAAGCATTGTTATACCGTGGCAGGGGCACAGATTGACCCCTTGGTTTGCGCTGTGATGGATGTGGGATCTGTCCCTCCACAGTATTTGGAGTTCAAGGACGTTTTTGATAAAACAAATGCTCAGGATCTTCCCCCGAACAGGGCTTATGATTGTAAGATCGATCTGGTACCGGGGGTTTCATTGCCTTGTAGCCGGGTGTATGCGTTGTCAGAACCTGAGGAAGTTCACTTGAAGGAGTACATCGATGAGATGTTGAGACTTGGGTTTATTCGTCCATCCTCCTCCCCTGTGTCATCGGCTATATTTTTCATCCCTAAGAAGGAGGGGACCCTCAGGGCGTGTGTGGATTACAGGATTTTGAATGCTGCCACAGTGAAGAATAGGTACCCTCTTCCGCTCATCTCCGTGTTATTAGATCAGCTCCGCAAGGCTACCGTGTTCACAAAGTTGGACTTGCGGGGAGCCTACCATTTAATAAGAATGAGACCCGGAGATGAGTGGAAGACGGCTTTTAGGACCAAGTATGGTCTTTATGAATACACTGTAATGCCGTTCGGCCTGTGTAATGCGCCGGCGGCATTCCAGTTTTTCATTAACGAGGTGCTCAGTGAATACCTGGATCGCACGGTTATTGTCTATTTGGATGATATACTGGTGTTCTCAGAGATAAGGGCAGAGCATTCAGAACATGTTCTTCAGGTGTTACGGACCCTTCGGGAGCACCGCCTATATGCCAAACTAGAGAAGTGCCAGTTTGACACTCAAGAGGTAGAGTTTCTTGGGTTCATCATTTCAGCTCAGGGAATACGAATGGATCCAGGGAAGATAAAGGCCATTGTGACCTGGCCTGTGCCTACCTCCGTGAAACAAATCCAGGTACTCCTGGGTTTCGCCAACTTCTATCGGCGTTTCATTTCGCATTTCTCTGAGGTGGTGTCACCGATGACTCGCCTGTTACGAAAGGGTGTTCCTTTTGAGTGGACCAATGAGACGCAGACTGCTTTTCGCTCATTATTGGAGCATTTTACATCAGCCCCCGTGTTAGTACATCCTGATCCTGCCCTGCCGTTCTTCGTAGAGACCGATGCATCTATGTGTGCAGTGGGTGGGGTGTTATCCCAGCGCGATGACTCTACCGGTCATATGCACCCAATAGCGTTCTTTTCAAAAACCTTGTTGCCGGCTGAAAGGAATTATACAGTGGCCGAACGCGAATTGCTAGCCGTCAAATTGGCTTTCGAGGAATGGCGACACTATTTGTGGGGCGCCAGACACGTAATCACCATCTATACGGATCATAAAAACCTCGAATTCTTTCGTTCCGCTAGGGCATTGACACCTCGCCAGATGCGGTGGGTACTATTCTTTAATGAATATGATTTCGTCATCACCTATAGGCCAGCGGCCCAGCAGGTGAAGTCCGATGCTCTTTCTCGGATACATAACGAACCTAAAGGGGAAGAACCTGTGCCAGAGAATAGAGCCATGATAGAGGGTACACGGATCGTAGGGGCAACAGAGATGGATGTATTTCCTAGTCTGGTAAGGGAGCGATTGAAGCTTCTTGATCTAAGCTCTTTGCTGTCTGTGCCCGAGGTAAGAGAGAAGGAGGGGCTGTTATATCATGGGGACAGACTGGTAATCCCTCCTTCCCTTAAGGACGAGGTTTTGGAGTGGTGCCATTCGTCTGCACTGGTGGCTCATCCTGGAATGAGAAAGACGAGAGAGCTATGTGAGCGGTGGTTTTGGTGGGACTCCATGATCAAAGACATCCAGGGATATGTGAAATCTTGCCCTGTATGTGCCATTAATAAGCCATCGCACTGTAAGCCCTTTGGGCTTTTGTGCCCTTTGGAAGTACCGCCATCCCCTTGGCATACCATAAGTATGGATTTCGTAACGGAATTACCATTGGTCTCGGGATATACAGCCATATTGGTGGTGGTGGATTTATTCACCAAAATGGCACATTTCATACCACTTAGCAAAATCCCAACGGCGAAAGAAATGTCAATGGTTTTTATGACATCTGTAGTACGTTTACATGGGTTGCCAGAGGTGATTATATCAGACCGGGGGGCACAATTCATATCTCATTTCTGGTCCGAACTATGTCTGGTTCTGAAGACAGAAATACGTTTGTCATCGGCATACCATCCTCAGTCTGATGGACAGACCGAGCGAACTAACCAGACAATGGAACAGTATCTGAGATGTTTAATCACCTCTTTATCATGTGATTGGGTGACAGCTCTGCCCATCGCTGAGTTTGCATACAATAACAGCTTGCACTCGGCTTTGGGCATGACCCCGTTCTATTGTTCACTTGGGTACCACCCTCGGGCCGTGGCCATTCAACCCACGGGACGCATGCCAGCTATAGACGGGATTTGTAAGCAATTGAGTGATATCTGGGGTTTGGCCCGGGAAAGTCTGGTGGAGGCCAAGGCTGCTATGAAGGCACAAGCGGATAAACATAGGGTCCCAGCGCCCCCATATCAGGTGGGCGAATTGGTGTGGTTGGCATCTCGTAATCTGAGGTTACAAGGGTCCCGTAAATTGCAGCCTAGGTACGTAGGCCCCTTTCCAATAATCCAGGTCATTAACCCGGTTGCAATGAAGCTGGAGTTACCACAGGACTATGGGGTCCATCCAGTGTTCCATGCCTCACTATTGAAACCATATACGCCTTCTGCACAGGAGCTGCCCCCACCGCCTCCTTTAACTATCAATGGTCAGGAGGAATTTGAGGTGAATGCTATCTGTAACTCCAAGCGGGTTAAGGGCCGTATTTTTTATTTGATTGACTGGAAGGGATATAAACAGGAAGATAGGACATGGGAGCCAGCTGGAGGTGTTCATGCCCCTCGATTGGTCCGAATGTTCCATAGACAGCACCCCTTGAAGCCCCGTCCCGTGGGGAGGGTTGTAGGGGGGGGGTACTGTTAGGGAATCGCAGTCAGTCCTGTTTCTGTGACCATGGGCCATCATCACATGACCAGGGGCTGAGGTATATATTCTTGTCCTTCCTCCTTGTTCGTTGCTTGATATCGCCAACGTTGTGGCCTTGGTATCTAGCTTTTTGGTCCCTGCATTGTATAGGAGTTCTGTTGCTTTTTTGCTCCTTTTTTGTCTCCCACGGGCTCGTGGGGGATTTCAGTCCGTTTTTTATCCTTGTTTATCCCCGTTATCCCTTGTTCCTGATTTCTACCTCCCTTCTTCTTAGTTAGCGAGTTAGTCCCCTCCTCCCTGCTCCTCTCCCCGTTTTTTCTTCCCTGCTCCTATTTTTCGAGCCTTGCCCTTGTCAGCCTTGCCCTTCCATCCCTTTTTGTTCCGGCATACATTATTTGTGTGCGCTAAGGAGAGCGGGGGCCCCCGTTCTCATTCTGGTCTTACCGGCGGTGTTGACGCGCTGCTCTTTCATCACCAGACGCGCAGACAGACGCTTAGGCTTAGGCGTCTGTCCACATCGTTGTGTACACGGAAGTGACGTTTTGGGTCATTCCGCTGTTTCTCGAGTACACAAGACGCCAGAGCTTAAGAAGGAAGAGTTGTTTATACCATTTCTTATTTTTATCCCTTCCAAGATATATATTTTGTCACAAGGGGTTTTTTGTAGCTGGTATCACGTGGACTATCCCCAGCTTTCTTTTTCCCCTTTTTTGCACGGTGCTAGTTTATGCACCATTAGTGCTTGCAGGACACCTTGTGTTTTGTTGCCCCTGACTGGGTTTACTACTCCTTGAAGCACTATTTTTGTGAGAACCCAGTCCCTACACGAAGCTAAGCCTGCACTCGCCACTGGTAAGGAGAAGGAGGGGGCATGTGTTGTTTGGTGTTTTGGTGGATCATGGTCATGCATGAATAGGCTGTATTGCGGATTGTATATTGAGAGGCATTCACTCCCTTTTACCACAGGTGCGGAGGCGTGAAGGAGGGAGCCGTGTCCTGCTATACTACAGGGTGGGAGACTTGGTGTCTCGTATCAAACCACCCTCTTTTCGTGTTCACTGGAGGGCTCACTGTGTACTGTAATCAGTGGGTTTTTGGTGGATACGGGAAGGGGACTGGTGCATGCTTCGCTCCTGCAGTGCTTGGGCGGGCTGAGCAGGGCTCAACAGTCCCCTGTTCAAGAAGTCCTAGGAACAGCAAAGACTACAAGTTCTTCTGCCCTCAGCACTGGGGACTGTGTGTTCTGTGCTGCAACAGAAGAAAAAGCAACCCAACGCCGTATACTACTCCGCTGCCAACTGCGTGTCCTGACGACACCGCCACAATGCCACACCGTGACCCTGGTCTCACCGACGATGTCTGCTGATGCCGCCATCGAGCTGCTGCTCGCACCGCGACCTGTGGGCACCGCACTCTGCACCACCTCGCTTCATGACAATGACTTGGTATCCCCAACGACGACGCTCCACGCTGAAATCTACACCGCTGCTTGCACCATGGTTTGAGGGCACCGCTCATAAAGTTACATGACGCATCACCCTCATCCCACACCGCAGCCTTAGCCTACGGATGCCGGTGCCATCGACTCGAGTTCATCAAATGACAACACCGCAACCTGCAAGCACCGCAAGGAGCACCACATTCACTTTGCACCGTGACCCTGGTCTCATGGACGACATCATCTGACGCGGCAATGAGCTGCTGCTCGCACTGCTTGCCGCACCACTGCGCTTCCCACTGCAGCACCCAAAGCCTGCCGACGCCAGCACTCCTGACTCCAACAGAGAGGAGTTCGATCTGCAACACATGTGATTTTGAGGGCCCCGACGACTCCTGCACCGACCTCCAGAACTGACGCCTGCGGATGCTGTGCTTTTGAAAGCTTAACGAGAGGTCGCTGATGCCGTGCATTTCTAAAAGGTACTGTTTGCGGGTCTTCCCGTTGTTATATCGGATGATTTGTTCAGCCATGAGAGACTAACCAATGCAAGTGAGATATTGGGTTTATTTAGCATTTCAGCTTCCCATCAGGTGCCATCGAGCCGCAGCTCAAGGCTTTCAGTTATATGATCTCTAAAGAACCTCTTGATTATTGTTCCTTTGCCCTCGTCCTGGGAAGGGCCGATAAGATTTCAGAGGCTGAAACGAATCCACGTCGACGATACTACTGTGGAGGAGTCCTTATTGAATCTAAAATGAGTATTCTATCAAATACGTTCTGTGATACAAGAGAGTTACAAGAAAATGGTTGTTTTGCCTCTTTGCACACACCATTTGGCTACCTCCAAGTGGACTGCCTTAAATAAATGGGCAGACACTAACGTTAGAAATATACTTTAGGGTGTTGGTAACATTACGTTATTTATATTAGTGTTTATGTTGTGTATATATTTTCTTCTATGTATATTTGTACGTCTTTATATAATTTAATGTTATCTCTATTTGAAGATTGGTCCCATCATGTGCCCTATATCAATTTAGATAATACATGATTGAAGGACTAGAGGGAGGGTAATTGATTGTTCTCTACACTTTAATAAAAGTAACATATCAATTCCTCCGTATCATTGTTCTCTTATATATGATCGCGACGCCGCGGTCAGCCAGAACTGTTTGGATTTGCTTGCTCACGACACCGTGATAGCCCCGGACGGAGCTATCGACACCAAGGAACTGTTTTTCAAGCATATTTTGATAACTGAAGATTTTTGAGTACTGTAGTGTGGATTTTTATTGTTTTTGGTCTTGACTTAAGTATATAAAAATGTTGGTTATTTTTCTAAACTGGTGCGGTGTCCTTTTGTATTGCTCACACTGTGTCACTGTTGGTTATTTGCAAATGCTTTGCAAATGCTTTACACGCTGCCTCTAAGATAAGCCTGACTACTCGTGCCAAGCTACCAAGGGGGTGAGCAGGAGTTATTTTAGGAGTGTAGCTCCCTTATCCTGACTAGAGTGGTGGTTCCTGCCCGGCTTTGGCACATGCCCTAGCCTACCAAAAATCCAATTTCTAACACTGTGCCACATTATACCTGCATCAGGTATGCTATTTGCAGGGTGGCCATTCCCATGCAACAAAGCCTAATAAGAGTGGCGCAGTGAAATCCATTGGAGTTCACTGCTACAATTGTAGGGTGCCACTGGGTCAGGCTGGCCCCATGCATTGCTGGAGTTGTGTTATGTAACTGCAGCAATGTGTGACTTTAGTGCTGACAGATACGGCAGGATTCCAGACATATCTGTCCTTAATTGTGACATGGAGCTTCGTACAATGAATGTAGCGCATCCATGGTGTTGCAAGAAGAACGTAGATAAAAAATGGTGCAATGCTGTTTTGTCACAGCGATTCAGCAGTTTTCATGAATGAGGCCCAGGAATGCGCCCTATCGCAGGTCAGCGCAGCAACATTCCTTGCAGTGTTGTCCAGTACCAAAACCTTCTGAAATGAGTGCCCAAGTGTTTGCACCATTTTTAAGACCTATTATTTTCTGGTCTTTAAAAAACACTCTAACTGCAGTTAGAGCCAGTTTTTTTGGTTTTGCACTATACAAGTAATTCCTTGTAAAGATCGCAAAATGGGGTTAGCGGCAGTATTTCCACGGTAACACCTATCTTGCATCTAATTTTCGTTAACTCCCGCTAACAGAAGTGCCGATCTTAAAAATTCACATTTTTGCCAGAAAATTGCCACTAACTGAGGTTAGCGGCAACTTGTAAATAAGGCGATAAAAAAAGCTGACGTAACATCAGAAAATGTATGCTACAGCTGTGTTTACTCCTTGTACATATGCCCCAAAGAGTCATAAGCACAGAGAAATGTCCACTTTATAAAAGTGAAATTTCTAAAAATGTTATATAAAATCCGCCTACATCAGTAAGCAGGATTTATCCTTACCATTCTAAACATACCAAACATGATGTGAGAGGCTGGCCTGGTATATGATGTACACTTATGTAAGTGGAAAACCTGGACCAGTCCAGACAATCCTTATGGTGATTTAAGAGGTTTTAAACAACCTTAGAAAGCTCCCTAAGTGGTAGCTGTGGGGAGCAGCCTTCAGGCTTAGTCAAGAAGGAGTGTAAAGCAGCTTGTTTTTACCAGAATGCAATCTTATAAGTATAGATTAAGTGAAAAATAACCACACAATGTATTTATAAGAATATGTATTTATTATATAATACTCACTAACACATACAGATATGTCCTACCCAGAGATATGCACAATACACACATTACTTTGCATAGAAATCATGTAAATAGCACAAAATACACAGTGGACAACGGGGGGGGGTAAGCCATATACTAAGAAAGTGGTCTAAGAACCGCAACTCATGTCAAGACAATGTCCTGAGGACCCAAGGAACCTCCCAAGGTGATTGACTAGGAGCCCCATGGAGATCGTGTGCAGTGTGGGAACACAGCTGCCTTCTCTGTACAAATCAACGTGTAAGTCGCGGTTGCATTTTTTAAGATAAAGGACCCTTCCAAGTGGACCCTGGAGAAACCCCATGGAAGACAGAAGGTTGGACAGCCTCCCCACCCGTGGAGACCCAAGTACCCACGTTACCTTCACCAGGGAAGCCGGTTGCATAGGTGTGAAGCGGAGTCGGAAACCGCTGTCGAACCCAATGGAGGACCTCAGGAAAATGCCTCTGCTGGGGAAGGAGAAAGAGCCGGTGGAATACGAAGGTGGATTCAGGATGAGAAGTACCTGCAAGCAGAGGGGACAGAGTCTATGTCACTAGGAAGTGACCTGGAGACCTAGAAGACTAATGCTCACCGATGTAGGGAGTTGCAGGAGAGTTGACAGTGACCTTTACTCTGCAGCTGTGAGGACCAGGCGATGCTGAGGAAGACCAGAAGTTGTGCACAAGCTGTCCCACATCAGATGTCGAGAACTGAGGGATCAGTGTTTTTCGGAAGCACCAGTAAGCCTTGACACCTGCAAACAACATAAAAGTCGAAGAAGGGTGCAATGTCGGGTCCAGCAAGGTGCAGGGGACTCATCACAAGCAGTGAAGTCAGGGCAGGCCCGAGCAATCAGGGGTGCCAAAAAGAAACAAAGATGACCCTGAGTTGGACCCACAGGCTGGAGGCACTGGAGTTGCAAGAGGACCTCGAGCAGCTCACCAAAAGATGCAGGTCATGGTGCAAACAAAGTGGTGTGGATGAAGATGTTGGTCTCTGGAGATGCTTGAGGTTGGGACTACTTGGGGCCCGAAGGTCTTGGAGAAAGGAAGCCAACAAGCCTTTGCAAAGGCAAGTCAATGCTGTGCACAGGGGTTTGGTTCCTGCGGCTCCCACGAGGGATAGTGGCCTCAAACTTGGTGAGAAATCAGGGCAGGCCTCAAGAGCTATGGGGAACTACCACATGTGTTGTTGAACCTTTCTGAGTCTGTAGGAGCTCAGGATGAGCAGACCAGTCAGCTTAGTTGTGGTGCCTGCAGATGCAGGGAAGTGGCTCCTTCACTTCAAGGAAGATTCATTCAAGTGTCTTGGATGCCCACAGTGGTGCACAGGCACAGACGATGCAGCAGACTGAAAGGGGGACAAAGTTGAGCCCAAACGAAGTCCAGCAAAATCCAGAGTGCTGAGACGGTAGAAGTTGAAGTGGTGTCTGAATTGTATCATGTCCCACGATGAATCTAGGGATCTACACCCAGGTAAGCCCTTAAGTACCATAAAGAAAGGGTTGGGACGATTTAGGGGACCCTCCCAGGGGAGCATTTGGATAGGGAGAGGATTCTCACATGTCCTTTGTCCAGTTTCACGCCAGAGCTGGAGCCAATGGCTCCCAGAGCTGGTTTGAACTGGACTATGCAAGGAGGCACCAAATGTGCCCCTCATGCAGACTGAGTGGCGCTGGCATGTGCACCCACCCAGCCCCACACCTCCCTGTGAAAGGATACCTATTGGTCTGCCTTCTCCTGCTCGAGCTTGGCTCAGCAGCAGGAGGGCAGAATCATGTCTCTGGTCGGCAGCTGCCATGTTGTGCTGTCCGGGTCTAGAACACTGGTACTAGGAGCACTGAGAGCCTAACTGAGGTCCGCTCCAGTGCATGGAATCATAGCTCCCTCACGGTTTACGGTGTGGGGGTATGTTTCCAACATGGTTGATACCAAACATGATAGGATTTGTTGCAGCCAATTTCGAGATGGTCATCGTGTAATTATGTGGTGTCTCTCTATATGGTATTTGGCTGCTTCACTTAAAACCCAGGAGAATGGACTTCGTAGGCAGTGGGAGCGTCCTGCTCTTGCAGGGTCACCCTCACACTTAGAACCAAGCACCCTGCCTTCAGGATTGATAAGGCGGTAGGGGTGACTTATAGGTTTTAAGTGCAGTGACCCTATATATAGGAAACCTATATCTTTCGTACGTGCTGCTAGCATCAGCTTACATAGGTTGCAATGGCATGCCTGCAGTTGCATTTTGACGGGTCTCCCATAGGTAACATAATGCTTGCTTCAGCCCATTGGGGACCTCTGGGGTACCGACGCCCTGGGCACCTTAGCACCATATCCTAGGGACTGGTAAGGGTACCCCAGTATCCAATCTGGGATGTACCTAAGTACTAACCACAACAATTTAAGGGAGAAAGCAGAGAGACTGGGGTTCTGATTAGCAGGATCCTAGTCAGACTAGTCAAAAATAGCTTAGCACCAGGCAAAAAGTGGGGGTAACCATAAAAGCAGATTATACTTTCCTACACATGGCAACACTACTCGTTTTGGATCAGGAATACCATAAGGTAATTCCCAATGCTAACCTATGAGACTAGTAGGCCTCACAGTAATTGGAAACAAAATAGGCTGTTTGTCACTACCAGCACATGCCACACAATAAAGGCACATGTCATACCTTTTACTTACACAGCATCCTGCCCATAGGGTTACCTAAGGCCTACCTTAGTGGTAACCTATTTCTAATAAAAGGGAAGTTTAAGGCCTGTAAAATAGTATTAAAAGCCAAGTCAATGTGGAAATTAACTGCGCACGCAGGACCTGCAGTGGCAGGCCTGATGCTGGTCTGAAAGGCTAAGTAGATTCCTGAGATAAAAGCATCAAGTAAGAAATAATCAGGGGTGCCATGGGCAAAAGTGTATTGTGACAAAATGATGAGCTAAAGTCTGTGTCCTCTTATGAGATGTAGTATGAGATTTTCTTTGGTATCGTATAGGATTGGTGAATAAAGGAAACACAAGGAGAAAATGGACGGAGTGCTGAAACTTTTCAGACACTCACCCCCAGTCACAGATCTGGGTTTAATCCATCATCATTCTTTAGCTTACTTCGCCATCCCAGTTCAGGCCCAGTCATATGCAAATCAGTCTTGACCATGTTCTTCATCGGAACAGTCCAGCCCTAACTGCCAAGCCAGGTGTTCCCTGGATCAGAAACAAGCATTCTGGGACAGGATTCAGGGTTTCATCCCTCACCAGCCAGGTTAGCTTGAATCCAGTGACAAAGTGAGTAGGGGACCCATGTCTGGGCATACCCTGACAACTTAGGGTGAAGAAAGCGAACACAAGGAGATGATAGACGTAGCACTGAAACTTTTCAGACACTCTGTCACAGATCTGGGTTTAATCCATCATCTTTCTTTAGCTCTCTTTGCCACCTTAGTTCAGACCCAGCCATATGCAACTCAGTACTGACCCTATTCCTCATGGGAACGGTCCAGACCGAACTGCCAAGCCAGGTCTTCACTGGACTGGAAACAAGCATCATGTGACTGGTTTCGGTGTTCCAGTTAGAAATGAAACGTTTTGTGTAATGTAATGAGAACTTAATAATGGTTTGTTTTTTAAATCAACACCTTTTGTAATTTTAGTTTTGTAAAGTAAATATGTGAGATATATTTTGTGATATGATTTTTTAATGTTGTGAAAAAGGACTAATATCTGTTTACTTCACTTGGGAATATTTAGATTTTTTTTTCTTTTATATTTTTCTCTTCCTTTAAACTTCAAATTTGGATAGTTTTGAATCTTTTCTTACAGCCCTGAAGAAGCAAAGTCATATAACTCAGCAAAACACATGTTGAATGTCAGTTATTTTTTAAAAAAAGATCTGTTTTTAGTCATGATCTTATCAGTTGAGATTCAATCATGTTTTTTGTTGTTGTTCAAGTGTTTTGTCTCAATTAGGACAGCTAAAATAGATTGTGTAAAAAGTTTTGTAATAATAATTTCTTTACATTTTTGGGAATAGTTTGATGTTTAAATATGTTCCTTTGATTCCCCTTTCACCACAGAATAATCCCCTTTTGGGGTTGTTACATTGGAAATACTGTTTATAATTTGATTGCAGTTGTTGTTTTTTACAAAACCCAGTCAGGAAGATTGAGTGTTAGCAGGGCCACAGGTTGGCCACCTTGTAGTTTTACGCCAGAATCCCCATTGTAGAAATTCATAAAATGTACTGACCAAATAGATACCAAGACAACAAACAGCTAATGTAGGCAACCAGAGATATGAATTTTCAAAGTTTTTAATGTTTCTAGCATCACAAAAACGAGCGACATCTGGTCGCTCTAGACCTGGCCAAACTCAAAAGTTAAGGCTGAACGCGATGGGTCTGGCTCGGGTACAAGGATCAGGCTTGTCCTCGTGGAAAGTTTACCTTCTAGAGGAAAGTCCTTATAAGGTTGTCTGTGGAATCAGAGTGCAGGCTGGATCCGAAGAGGTTCTTGTCAATCGTGTTTGGCTGAGGTGATGGAGTGGATGGGAGTCTTGGCTCCAGTGGAAAGTTCAAGGCTCCTGACAACAGGACAACTATGAATGGGCAAAGTCTGAAGTCCAGGCCCAGGAGGATACCATTGTCATCAGGGTGCTGCTCGCTGTTGGTTCTGGTTAAGTCCTCTACGTTCAGACTTTTCCAGAATTCAAGAGCCTTTTGGTGGTTAAAAGCCGGCATGTTCCGTCAGACTGGTAGTTCAAAGCTGGCGGCTGGGTTCTATGGTGGTATGGTGGTAGCCTCTGCAAAAAGTTTAGAAAAAGTTTCCAACTGTCTAAATTACACTCTAACACCAATCACAAGTGCAGAGCTTTTTGGGCAGCACTTGGGGTATAGGACTCAGGGCCTGACTTTGATCTTGGCAGAGGTGCCTACTCTGTCACAAACATGACAGATATCCAGAGTGCTGTATTACGATCCTATTATATCCCATAGAGATCGTAATACAATGGATGGGATATCTGTCATGTTTGTGATGGAGTATCCGCCTAGATCTAAATAAGGCCCTCAGTCGCAGTGGCATAACATAAGCCCCCACAGCCCCCACGGTGCAGGGGGATCTCTGAGCTGAAAGGGCACACATCAGCAAAAGTGCCAGATGGTGGGCCTAGGAGAGTGGTCCCCTCTGTGCACTTTTCAGGGGGGCCCCCTCAAGTTTCGTTGCGCCACTGCCCAGTCTCCCATCTGCCACCAGTAGCGTCCAAAGAAAATCCTGTTGCAACTAGTCAGCTAGGCTCAGCAGAGATTTGGGCTTCTTGCAGCTTTTGTGTTCCTGTACTGAACAAAAAGCTAGCCAACTAGCCCTTGGAGTCGACTCTTCTGTCCTAGATACAAGTGACGAGCTCGTCCAACCCATGGAGTTTCTCTCCACAGGTTACCTAGCAGGTGTAGTCATTCTGTCTTCCACAGGTGTACTGAAGAAGAAACCCAGTGGTGTCACTTTTATGCCTGTATGTAGCTTGTGGGTGGAGGTGACTCCGTGACTAATAGGGAAGAAGCTCCATGGGCAACTCTATCACCTTTGGCATCACCTTCTGGAGGGTTGGCCCTAAACATTCCCACAATGCACTGTTCTGCCAAAATCCAACATGGCAAAATCTTTCTTACCCAAGGCACATTTCTGGGAACACTGCTAATTTGTGTAAGGAAATGAGAAATGCCCCCCCTGCACACTCAAACCAGATCTGAAACAGGATTTTACCCCAACGGGGATTGGTGCCACTCTGGCTACCTGGACAATGGGGGGGGGGTGCAGGCCTAGGTGTGAGTTACATCTGCCTTTGACAGGAGATGCTCCTTTGAAGCTTGTGCAGTTGATGGGCTCATTCCCAAGGCCAACCTTTTAGGAGGAGAAACTCCTGTTAGGAGGAGGTCACACCTCCTCCCAATCAAGTCCCTTTGACTACCTTTCCAGGGAGCCATTTACACTTTCTTGCAGGGGGCAGCAGGCTGCTAAGAGACTGTTGTGGGATTAACTCTGAACACGTTAGTAGGGGCTCTAAGCAGAAAAAGGCCAACTTACTAAATATGGCATTTTCAAAATAGTATCATATGTCAGGATTAACCTACAGGCAATGTGTAAAGTATTTATGCAACATACCAACAGTAATAAAGTGAAACACAAAACTCAAGAAAAATCCTACATCAATTTAGAAAAATAGAATAAAATGTTACTTCAAAATGGCACAAATCCAATCAGTAGAACTAGAGAAATGCAGTTTTGCAAATTTAAGAGATATTAGTTCCTAAAAGCACAAAGCGCAAAGTTTGGCTATCTGGTCATACCAGACCGGGGCAAAGTTACAATGGACCATAGGCTGCATACAGAACGAGGTTTGGCAGGCTCCAAACAGTACCTTAAATCATAGTTGTTGGGTATTGTGAGAGCCCAGGTTGATAATGCATGCGCAGCGGCAGGTCTGATGCAGGCCTGGGAAGAAATGGGTCGGTTCTACCCAGGAAACCACAACTGGGCTGGCAGAGCACCTTCAGGCCCACGTCCAAGAGTCCAAGTCTGGGGTGGCACCAGTTGATGGGTAAGGGAGATTAGGACTTTCAGCAGGTTCTGGGTTCAAGGTAGTTGGAGATGTTCTGTCTTTTCTTTTTACTGGGTACGAGTGGGAGTATGTTCAGCCTTTAAGGTCTCTTCACAGATCACAAAAGAAGGTGCAGCCCCTGTTGGTCTTCCACAGGTCTAGCTATGCTCTTTAGAGGGAGCCCAGGGGTGTCACATTTCTGCCTGGTGATAGAGTCTGGGGGGTGGTTACACCTGGCCCCTCTGTAACCTATATGGAAAGTGGTCCCAGGGGTAACCCTACCTACATTTTAAGCAGCTTCTTTGTGCCCTCCTGCAAACAATACAAACCCACAGTACCCCGCACCACCTGAACCCAACGGGGCAAAACCCTTTGTCCCCTGTGCAGAGTTCCTGTGTCCACCTTGGAGGTGTGGCCAGGGAAATGATCAGTTCCCTCCTCTGTGATCACTCAAAAACCAGCTCTGGAGGCAGCTCCTCTCCCACGGTGATTGGTGCCTGATTGACTAAAGGGACAGGCCCATGTGTTATTTACACCTACCTATGACAGGGAAATTAAGTTACTGGTCACAGGCCAGATTGTTATCCTGCAAGAGAAACAGAACACCTCCCCACACCTAGGTCTGGGAGCAAGTTTATTTCTCAACAAGATGCTCTTCAGCTCCTGGTGATAGTTGGAAGCTCTTGTAAATGGGCGTCTAGTGGCTTTAGGCTGGTTAAGAGTAAATGTATAAAAGTTCACTGTCTAAAATATTTGTTCCAAATCTGACATTAACAGGGAGTTGGGCTTGTAATACATATTTTAAAAAGTCCAAGAACTAACTTTTTTGGTGTTTCCTCCTAGCTGTAGATAACATTTTTAAATCTAATATTGTATTCCAGTGCTTTCCTATGGAAGAACTAACCTTGCTACAGTGAAAATAGCTTTTGGAGCCTTGTCCTACTTTTTAATATCATTCACCCTGTCTTGTGGGCTTTAAGGTTTTCGTAGGGGTGATTTTTTAATATATAAAATGAGATTTTATACCTGTGAAAAGAGGTTATTTTGACAGGTTGAATTTGCAGTTTTAAGACTAGAGATTGGTAGGCCTGCAGACTTGTTTGCCCAGTCACTGTAGTGAATGGCACAAAGGGTGCTGCAGCTCTCTAGTGGAGTCCTGGGTTCACTTGATACCATATACTAGGTACCAATAGGCAAGTTTAATATGCCAGTTAGGAGTATAGCAAATTTTGGCTTGTTTTAGGGGTCAAAGCACATGTACTGGGGGGTAAATAGTCAAAATATCGACTACAAAATATCGAATGGACATAATATCGAGTTTAAAATATAGAATGGACAAAATATCGACTAGACAGAATATAGACATCAAAAATATCGTTTTTAAGGTAAGTAATGTAATATCGAATGTTAAAAATATAGACAGTTAAAATATCGAAGTATATAATATAGGTTATAAAAATTATCGAATTTTTAATAATAACAAATTTTTTATAGTGTTTTTTATGTTATTATATGTGTGAAAAGTGTGTATTTATGTTATAATTTATTTTAATTGATGAAATTTGTTTTTTAAATTTTTGCGTAATTTAATTCTGTAGCGGGTTGTGGATTTATAGGAGAATAGGGTGGGAAGCAATTTAATTATAATTAATTAAATATGTAAATTTATTTATTGGTATTCATTTTAAAATAATTGTTAATTAATTTATATTTAGTAAATAATTAAATTTTAATTGGCAATTAATTTTAATTAATTGATTAATTGTTAATTATGTTAATTTTACTAATTTATTTTCTGTCGCGGGTTGTGGGTGTATAGGGGAATAGGGTGGGAAGTAATTTATTTATAATTAATTAAATATGTTAAAATATTAATTGTTTATTGTTTTAGAATTAATTGTTAAATATTTTTTAAGGGTAATTAATGAAATTTGAATTGCCAATTAATTTTATTTCATTGATTAATTGCTAATTATGTTAATTTTACTAATTTATTTTCTGTAGTGGGTTGTGGGTTTATAGGGGAATAGGGTGGGAAGTAATTTATTTCTAATTAATTAAATAAATACATGTATTTAATTGTATTTAATTTGAATTAATTGTTAATTAATTTTTAAATGTGTTAATTTGTGTTAATAGGTAAATATTTGTAATAATTTATTTTAATTTGTAATTTTCATTGATTAATTAATATATTATATTAAATTTGTAATTACTTTTAATTAATTTTTATAGATATTAATTTATATTTATTGAAATAAAATATGAAGTATTTAATTTCCCTACTATTGCACTCTCAGGAGTGGGAATAGTAATTTTTACCACTATGCTATACAACACTTTCCCTACTGTTGCACTCACTGGAGTGGGAATAGTAATTTTAACCCCTACGCTATCCAACGCTTTCCGTACTGTTGCACTCACTGGAGTGGGAATAGTAATTTTAACCCCTACGCTATCCAACACTTTCCCTACTGTTGCACTCACTGGAGTGGGAATAGTAATTTTAACCCCTACGCTATCCAACGCTTTCCCTACTGTTGCACATTTTGGAGTGGGAATAGTAATTTTTACCCCTACGCTATCCAACGCTTTCCCTACTGTTGCACTCTTTGGAGTTGGAATAGTAATTTTTACCCCTACGCTATCCAACGCTTTCCCTACTGTTGCACCCGCTGGAGTGGGAATAGTAATTTGTACCCCTACGCTATCCAACGCTTTCCCTACTGTTGCACTCACTGGAGTGGGAATAGTAATTTTTACCCCTATGCTATCCAACGCTTTCCCTACTGTTGAACTCTTTGGAGTTGGAATAGTAATTTTTACCCCTACGCTATCCAACGCTTTCCCTACTGTTGCACCCACTGGAGTAGGAATAGTAATTTTAACCCCTACGCTATCCAACGCTTTCCCTACTGTTGCACATTTTGGAGTGGGAATAGTCATTTTTACCCCTACGCTATCCAACGCTTTCCCTACTGTTGCACTCTTTGGAGTTGGAATAGTAATTTTTACCCCTACGCTATCCAACGCTTTCCCTACTGTTGCACCCGCTGGAGTGGGAATAGTAATTTGTACCCCTACGCTATCCAACGCTTTCCCTACTGTTGCACTCACTGGAGTGGGAATAGTAGTTTTTACCCCTACGCTATCCAACGCTTTCCCTACTGTTGAACTCTTTGGAGTTGGAATAGTAATTTTTACCCCTACGCTATCCAACGCTTTCCCTACTGTTGCACCCACTGGAGTAGGAATAGTAATTTTAACCCCTACGCTATCCAACGCTTTCCCTACTGTTGCACCCACTGGAGTGGGAATAGTAATTTTAACCCCTACACTATCCAACGCTTTCCCTACTGTTGCACCCACTGGAGTAGGAATAGTAATTTTCACCCCTACGCTATCCAACGCTTTCCCTACTGTTGCACCCACTGGAGTGGGAATAGTAATTTTAACCCCTACACTATCCAACGCTTTCCCTACTGTTGCACCCACTGGAGTAGGAATAGTAATTTTAACCCCTACGCTATCCAACGCTTTCCCTACTGTTGCACCCACTGGAGTGGGAATAGTAATTTTAACCCCTACACTATCCAACGCTTTCCCTACTGTTGCACCCACTGGAGTAGGAATAGTAATGTTCACCCCTACGCTATCCAACGCTTTCCCTACTGTTGCACCCACTGGAGTGGGAATAGTAATTTTAACCCCTACACTATCCAACGCTTTCCCTACTGTTGCACCCACTGGAGTGGGAATAGTAATTTTTACCCCTACGCTATCCAACGCTTTCCCTACTGTTGAACTCTTTGGAGTTGGAATAGTCATTTTTACCCCAACGCTATCCAACGCTTTCCCTACTGTTGCACCCACTGGAATGGGAATAGTAATTTTTACCCCTACGCTATCCAACGCTTTCCCTACTGTTGCACTCACTGGAGTGGGAATAGTAATTTTTACCGCTACACTATCCAATACTTTCCCTACTGTTGCACTCTTTGGAGTGGGAATAGTAATTTTTACCCCTACGCTGTCCAATGCTTTCCCTACTGTTGCACCCACTGGAGTGGGAATAGTAATTTTAACCCCTACGCTATCCAACGCTTTCCCTACTGTTGCACCCACTGGAGTGGGAATAGTAATTTTAACCCCTATGCTATCCAACGCTTTCCCTACTGTTGCACCCACTGGAGTGGGAATAGTAATTTTAACCCCTACGCTATCCAACGCTTTCCCCACTGTTGCACTCACTGGAGTGGGAATAATAATTTTTACCCCTACGTTATCCAACGCTTTCCTACTGTTGCACTCTTCGGAGTGGGAATAGTAATTTTAACCCCTACGCTATCCAACGCTTTCCCTACTGTTGCACTCTCTGGAGTGGGAATAATATTTTTTACACTTCTGCTATCGTACGGTAATAATATTGGATATTATTTAATTATATTATGTTACTATATAAATATATGTTTTAACAAATATGATTGTAAAAAATGTTTTTTATAACTTTCATTAATTATTTAATTATAATAAGTTAATTTAAGTATTTTTAAGTATATTTTAGTAATTAATTTTTACTATTAATTTAATTTAACACTTTTTAATAAAGTCGATATTTGTATAAACTATATTTTTGTCAACGATATTTTGTACTCGATATTTTTGTACTTACCTGTTTGTAGATACAAACTCGATATTCTGTCTGTCAATATTTTGTCATCGATATTTTTGCTAGTAGATATTCTGTCCGTCGATATTATGTCAGTGATCCTTACTGGGGCTTGGTTGGCAGTGTCCCAGTGCAGTGTCCAAAAAACAGCTGCATTAGTCCAAACAATGGGGGTAATGATGCAAAAATAGACATTTCCATACATTAAGAACATTATAATCTTCTCTTAGGGAACGTTTTGCTTCCTGGATCACTTGCCACATAGGTCATCTTCAATGGCTGATTTAACCAAAAGACAGCAGACTGCTTGGCCATTTATAGCTGTAAACAATATTTATTTTATTGTATTTAGATAAAGTTGGAAGTTCACATTTATTATTACTGCATTTAAAGGTTTACTATACCTAGTAACGCTGCATATCACACAAGTACCACATTTAAAGTATCCAACAATGTCAGGAAGTCCCAAGATTAGCATGATGTATTGTATGGTATCCTGCTGACCTCGTCTGGAGTGAGCTGGTGATCCCCTGGTCATGGACGCTTGGCTGGCATCAATCGAGCTCCTCCTGTGAAGAAGTGTGAAATCTTGAAGTTTTGTTTTTCACAACTACAAATGGGTATGTTCACGCTGAGACTCTGCCACCCACAGCAACCACAAATGCAAAGCTCTGGTGAACCTGCTATAGATACTGACAGTGATGACCAGCAATGCAAGATCTGCACTTTAAGTAATGACAGTCTGCGATGACTGTCAAAGTGAAGCTCCAGCAATGACGGTTTGTAACATCTGACTGGATCTTCATGGTGCAAGCTACAGCAACGACCGTCCGTGATGCCAGGCCTGCTCTTCGTGGTACAGCAATGACCACCTGTGATGCTCTTCGAGTCCTTCTCCACTGCAACCAGAACACTTTGCACCAGACTTTGAAAAGGTGACTTCTTCAGCAGGACTAACCTGTCCCGCGTATCTGGCCTGCACTCCATTGCAGTCAGCCTAAACTTGTGACTCCCAGTCTAGCGTGATCAGATGACCATAAGTGAAGCTTAGTGCTTTTCAGTAGTAAATCTACCTTCAACTTTAAAATTGCATATCTTAGGTTCTCTGATTATTTTATTTTCATTCTGATATCATTTTGTTTGCTAAAATGTACTCTATTTTTCTAAATTGGTTTGGGATTTATCTTGTGTTGTGTTTTTACTTTATTACTGTTTGTGTGCTGCAGAAATACTTTACACTTTGCCTCAAGTTATGCCTGACTGCTTTGGGCCATGCTACCAGAGAGTGAAGTACAGGTTAATTTAGCATCTTTATTGATTCATCCTCACAAGGAATGCATTTGATGATTGAGTAGGGATTCCATCCTGCCGAATCAGTGACCCTATTCCTTTCAAGCTTCTTGAGGAATTCAAGAAGAGATGAGGAGGCTCTAATGCGGTGTTGGAGGTCGGACCACACTTTAGGAGGGATGTGTGAGTAGTTGCAGCCTACTGTTCTGCTTTTGCATATGCTTGGTACGTGTGCTAGTGAAAGTCCAGCCAAGTGTAGGTGCCTGGAAGGTTTTTGGAACTACAAGCAGCTCTATTGGCAGTCTGGGCCTCTGTTGTGTAGTGCTCTGCAATTGTGGGTTGAAGCTTGAACTGTATGCGCTTATCTATTGGGAGCCAGTGGAGATCCCTGATGAGCCCCGGCTGTGGGAGGTTGAGTTCCACTCTTGCTACTGTGTTTTGAGAGGGCTGGATTTTTTTTGTGTGAGTTCATTGGTGATTCCAGCATAATCTGCTTGTGTTGAGGGATCGGATAGTGAAATTCCTGCATCTGGTGCGTAGCCACTTGAAGATCTTTGTAGCATCTTTAGGGTGTGAAAAAAGGCCATTGCAACTGAGCTAACCTGGGTGGATGTGTCCAGCTAATAGATAATCTCTAATCAGATAAACATGCGCATTCCAATTTCTCCTTCATGCAAATGATGTTTGTTGGAAATTACCTTCTTTTGTGTGGTATTCCACCAGATCCAGATTCTTGCCTTATTTAGCTGAACCCATTTTTGATGGCCATAGGACTGTGCAATTCACTCCAGCAAATGAGTGGTAAAGCTCTTATGCTCTACCTTTCAAATATGCTAAAATTGGAATATTCCGAATGGTTACATTCAATTTTCTTATACGTTCCTGTTATATTCTACTCTGTGTACCAAGGGGCTGCAAATTAAATGCTACATGTAGGCTGCAGCGCTCATTGTGCCATTAAATAAAGTAAAACTGTAAAACATGTCTCTAGGCTTACCATTGCTGCCTGTGTGTACAGTTTCCAAAGAGCGATTTCAACCTAACAAAATAAACATTTTGCCACGCCTACGCCTTTCTTTATCATACCTACAAGACCCCTAAAGTGACCCACAAATGCCCATAGGGGAGGGCGCCAGGTTGTTAAAAAGCAGGACATGTATAAATAAAGTTTTAAATGTTCTGGCAGTGATAATCCCCCAAAGTTGTTTTTCATTGTGGCAAGTCTAGGTCTCATATAGAAAATTACTGGGTTACATTATCACATCTATAACACAGAAATTCAGTTTTGGAATAGTTAAAACTATGGTTCAATGACTCCAAATTAATAGGAATTTAAAATCCAATGTGATGGTAAAGTCAGTTTTTAAATTAATATTATATACCCTTTGTAAGACGTTGGCATTTTCCTCCCTAAAGCATCTTGTAACCATTTCAAAGTTAATCCTCACTGCCACCTGATAGCCTGCTGGCAGGTGTGAATGGCTCAAAAGAAAGGGAACCAAAGTGCTTTGGCTCAGAGGTGGTGTGGCTTCCTCCTGACAGGATGGTGGGGGATGTGCCCACCTAGCTTTAAAAAGTCATCCCGTGTCACAGGCAGATGTACCTCTTGCCTAGGTCTGCCCCTGCCTTTGTCCAAGTTGAGCTTTAGCTAACATGGTTGGACCTCGCCTGTTGCTGAAGGGTACTTTATTTGCTTGCTCAGCAGCTCACATACACTCATTTTAAAGGCATTAAACCTTTACTTATTTTATTCAAGGTTATGGGTTGAGGAGATACAGAATTGACCTTATTAGTGACCTGCTGCCAAAAGTCCCGCATTTGCTTTGGGAGCTGTTTCTACTATTAGATGAACTATTAGTTAGGGCTCTTCTTCATGACTCCTTCAGCCAAGACAGATTTCTCCTTCTGCACACGTGCTCAGCAGCCATGGCAGTAGAATGAAGGTGGTGATTTCAATGGGTGACTGTCTTGAAAGAGGATGTCAGTGAATTCAGTTTGCCAAAAGGTCTGGATGCAACCAAAATGCCTGCTTGCTCTGTTTTCACGAGGTTTGTAATAGTGCTTCTCTGAATCTATTGGCGCATGTTGGAATAGGCAAAGGAAGTGGTTGTATGATTGCATTTCCACTTATGTTTTCTGTTTACTTTTTTTAAAATCCCATGTGTTTCTATACATAGGGTATTACCAGGAATGGTAACTCTGCTCCCGAATTTATTTGTCACAAAAACTTTGCACCTGGGATTACTGGGTGTGATATTTGCAACCATTGCATCCAAACTATGCCCAAATTCGCTGGGGTCCAAATGGTCAAAAGACCTCAAGAATAGACGTGAATAGAGGCGTGCGGCAAGGGTGCGTACTTGCCCCAACACTCTTTTCGCTCTATGTTAATGGGGTGGTGGACCACTTGACCAGAATACCAGCAGATGCACCCCGCTTGGCAGGTCGCTTAATTCCCACTCTGCTTTTTGCGGACGATACTTTGCTTCTGTCAAAATCCCCAATGGGCCTCCAGCTGCTTCTCTCTGGTTTTGATGACTTTTGTAAGCAAAGAGGACTCTGCATTAACACAGATAAAACAAAGTATCTTATCTTGAATCCTCCGCAAAAACTTGGCCCTCCTCCAACACTGGGGTCCACTGCACTGGAAAGGACCAAGACATTCGATTATCTGGGTATCCGGCTGGTGGATTCCATGAAATGGGACTATCATTTGACCAAAATGTTGCTAAATTTGAAAAGAGTAACTGGGGCCCTGCTAAAAGAGCAGAGAGCTGCCTCTACTAAACCTATAGCAGCAGTAATGGACATTTACTCGGCCAGAGGAGTAAGCGCAGCTCTGTATGGGGCGGAACTCTGGGGAATGTCAAATATGAAAGAGCTTACTCGAGCTGAGAATACCTTCTTGAGAAGCTTGATGTCCCTCGGTCCATCTGTTCCCATTCTGCCACTGCAATTGGACATGGGTTGTCGGGCGATCGAAGATCAAGCAAAGTTACGCCCTTTGCTTCTGTGGGCCCGCATCTGGAGAGTTCCTGAGCTCTCAAGTTATGCGGATGGCCTGCGGGAGATAATCAGATCTACAGGTTGGGCAAAAATAAAGTGGTTAACGAATATCAAAGCACTACTTATCAATCTGGGGCTGGAAGAAGCATGGTACCAACAGACAGCCCCGCCCAAATCAGTACTAAAACAACTTTACTGGAATTGGGTGGCAAACAGAAGAAACTCTTCTGCCTCGATTTGTAAATCAACTAGAAACTTTATGGAGTCCAAAGATGTCCCTATTAGAGAACTGTATTTGGACATTATCTCAGCCCCTTGGGAAAGATCCCTGTATTTTAAATTTAGAATAGGTCTTCTCCCTGTAATGGAATTCACAAGCCATTGGAAAATTCCTTACCAGACTGCTCCGTGGTGCCCCTTTTGCCCACAGCGCCATGAATCTGTCCCTCACTTTTTATTCGAGTGTCCTGCCTATAAAGTCCCACGGATGAAATGGCTAAGACCCATGTGTCTTACACTGGGAACAAGACATTGTATTGTGGCACTAAGGATACTGCTTTCAGACACTCGCACATTTTACGCATGCGCCACCTCGAAGTACCTTGGGTGGGCATGGCGGATTCGGTCAAAAAGACTTAGACAAATTGTTTAATCATGCTTTTATCTCTGTGGTCTGTTTTATAAACATACCTTTTTTAGGTAATTTATTCATTCTTCCCCTAAAAAATTATAGTACAAATTGCAGATTTACATCATGCAAGGGGTTTTTTTTATATACATTTTTATACACGTTTTATCCTCAATGCTTTGAAGTGAATTTTACATGTATGTATGCTTTTTAAGATATTTTTTTGTCGAAATAAAGCTTTTTTGACTTGACTTGACTTGACTACTATTAGATGAACTATTAGTTAGGGCTCTTCTTCATGACTCCTTCAGCCAAGACAGATTTCTCCTTCTGCACACGTGCTCAGCAGCCATGGCAGTAGAATGAAGGTGGTGATTTCAATGGGTGACTGTCTTGAAAGAGGATGTCAGTGAATTCAGTTTGCCAAAAGGTCTGGATGCAACCAAAATGCCTGCTTGCTCTGTTTTCACGAGGTTTGTAATAGTGCTTCTCTGAATCTATTGGCGCATGTTGGAATAGGCAAAGGAAGTGGTTGTATGATTGCATTTCCACTTATGTTTTCTGTTTACTTTTTTTAAAATCCCATGTGTTTCTATACATAGGGTATTACCAGGAATGGTAACTCTGCTCCCGAATTTATTTGTCACAAAAACTTTGCACCTGGGATTACTGGGTGTGATATTTGCAACCATTGCATCCAGTTTCACTGGACCCTGAAAAAAACATGTAATCGTGTCTCTCGGTTCAGGATTAATAAGAAGGGATTGGATTTAGTGGGTGTGAATTTATTGCACCCGATTATTAAATTTCACAGAATCCGGGCCTATGCCACTTATCAATAGAGATCCAATGGGCACTCACTGGTACACTCCACCCAACAGGCTCCTCTTGCTTCAAATCTTACCATCCACAGTGGTCCTTCAGTTGGTTGATTCCCCACACTTGAGGCACTGGAAGTCTAGGACTTTAGCAGAAGCTCCCTTCTTCGAGTATGACTCCTCCTCCTCCAAGTTTCCCTCCTTCAGGGATCAGAGAATGCCCCTCCTCTTTGGTCGCCCACCAAACCAGGCCTTTCACTCATATGCAGGCAAATGCCTCTAATTTCCAAGCCTAGGGGCAGAGATCGGTTCTCCTGGTTGCTTTGGAATGCGACAACGCTCCACGTGGCCTTCTGCTGCATCGCACAGTCACCACCCATTATGCCTGCCTCTTTAGGGACCTGGAGAGAGAAACACAGGCAGAAAGCCCCTCAGAAAGTTCCGCCAGTGCCCCCTGCCTGTCCCGCCTCAGATCACTGGTTCTTTATTAATGCTTTTTAGTGTTTTGGGAATGATACTTTGATATCAGTTTCAGGCCATGTGTGAACGTCACTCAGTTGAGTTCATTGCATGCTTGTCTGTGCTCTGTGGAGATATCTCTCTACTAGAGCCCGGAAACCTAGGGGAGGGCAAATTTAATTTTTGGCATGCTCCTCGGCTTCAATCTTTAGGGGTACAATTCACAAAGCATTTTCTGTGAGTAGTTCTGTGTTAGTCCTGGTTTAAGTGTGCCCAGGACTAACACAGGATCGCCAGGTGTATAATGGAATCCCTGAAAAAGTGACATGAAGTTAATCTTTAGTATTCAGGTTATCACTTTCTCTTCCTTTTCTTTCCCTACCCCTGCTCTCACGATCCTTATATTTACTGTGGGTGTTTGGGTTCGAGTATTGTTTCTTTGAGTGATCATATCTTGGTTTGCTGAATACCCTATCTTATTTTGTTAGTCCAGAACCTAAATATGAAATGGCTAATTACAAATTGATATCTCCATTTTGAAACTCCACTCCACCCAATTATAAGTGGCCAGTGCTCCCATCCCTAGACAGGTGTACAATGTTCTTCCCCATTCAACTCGTGAGAGGTACAGCCAGGTGGAGACAGTGGCCAAAATTGTTAAATCCGACCAACTGGTATCACCACGCCCTATAACACCAAAAATGTACGCCTTGATTGTATTGTCTTGCTATTCTGTTAGTTCCCTTCTTTATACCCCATACTCTCCTTTGCTTCTCTTTTACTCTGCTCTTCTTACTCTTCTTACTCTTCATCCTTTCTCTATTTAGTTTATCTTCACATTTCAGTGAGGAGCCTGCTGTTTGTTGCACGCATACAGCCTGCTCTGTCGTACCTTACTGCATCTCTTCCTCCGCTGATGTGTTTGTGTATGCTGCTGATTTTTTTCCAAAATAGTTTTAGAATAGAATCACTCTCTGAAGCTGTGAGTCATCTTGGCACCTCATTCTACCAGTTTCTATTTGTGTGTGCTGCTAAAGTGGCAACAATGAGCTGCAGCCCTATAAATAACTATAAAGTTATCAAAAATACACTGAAATCATTTGCCAGTTAACTAGCTATGGTGAAAATAGGATGTTCAAGCAAAAAGTTTCTGATGTATATTTTATATATGATTGTCTTATTACAAATACAGCTTGCAATGGATGCAACTGTTTAAAGTACTCTAAATGGTAATGTATAGGGGGAAATTAAAACGCTTCAAATTAAATACCAAAATAGAAAAACATATTGCAGTTTATGGGAAGATAGCGTATCCTAGTATACTTATGAGATGCTCGTCCATACAGAGTCCATACAGATGAATACACAATATCCGTGGGTTCGCTTCTACTGTCTAGATGAGGAAATTCATTTCTATTTCTGCGCCCTACTCTGCCTTGCGAGTCAATCACAACTTACTGGCCTAGGGCATTCCCCCGTTTCATTAACCAGGATGGCAATAACGAAGCACATTGGCACCTATTTTAACATCAATCAACAGACGCTCTTTTTGTCTTCATAAACCAGATCTTGTGATCCTGGTATAACGCAGCAACATTGATGGACCGTGCAGAGGTTCTGAGACCTTGCATCTACACCAGTTCCTTGGCTAGCTGCGCCATGTTGGCCACGGCTGTGCAGTTCCCTAGCCCGGCTGCAGGCCATTTCTCCTTTATATACTCAATGTGCAAGCTGACATGATGGAAGAGATAGATGATAGATTCTGGATGGAGTGCGATCCCGCCTTGATCTTGGAGCATTGCACAGCCCACGTTCTCTTCCCTTGGAAGGAGAGAGCTAGAAGTCACCCAATCTCTAACATTTGTCATCTCCCTTCCGGGGTCATTTGTGTCCTTCGCATCTCTCTTAGGGCTTGTGGTTTTCACATCTAAACACAGCGCACGACAACAAAAAACGCAGAAAGAACGTATTGTAATTTATCATCTCTGTGTTTATTGTCCCATTTTTGTAAGCCATGAGCAGTCATGCACTTTTTTTGGGAACATTAGGCGTTATTAATGTGATTACTGCCAGTGTTTAGTTTTGATAAATACATTTGAGTGCTCTGAATGTGCATATATATGTTTAGACTTTAATTTGGGATTTATTGTTAAATGGCTTATTACCACTAAGCCAGGCCTTTGCATTCACATTCGACAATCAGTTACCTGAATGAATTCAAATAAAAGGAAGAACAATTAGAGCAACACACCTCAAGAAATATTAGAGGAAGTGAAAAAGAGGAGACCGTGTAATGTGACAGAAAACGAATTGGTGTAATGAAGGAAAAGGAAATAAGTGAGTTTATGGAACAGACCGAGAAGGTTAAGTCTGGAAGCGAAGGGGAAATTCTGAAAATGTCAGCAATATTATGAGGCTGTATATAAAACGTTAATGCCGTTTGGGCTCGTTTTGCTCCTGTACATACATTAAACTGACTGAGCAGATAATGGAGTTTATCTGCTCGGGCAGACTGGCCTTGTTTAGGGAAGAGGCGATATCCATGGGCAAGGAGAATCAGGTACTTGTATACAGGGGTGGCCGAGACAAGTGATAGAGGCAACTTTGTCACCTTAGAAGTGCCCCACTTGAATAATACCGGTATTATAATACATTCTTCCCTGGAAATTGAAAAGTTATTCACAACATAGCCATTTTATTGCTGAGCTACTTGAGTAGATGGTTACATGGCATATAACTCCTGCATTTGTTTCTGGAGCAACTTTTTGTTCACTGTATCACAGATTGCAGTGTATGAACACAATATAATAATGTCCTCCAGGCACAATCTAAAATATTTATTGGTGGTGATGCTGCTTTTAGTAGTTTTACCATATGAAAATGTGGATCCCCGACAGATTTACAGGCATTATCTTTGAGTTTAAGCCGGCTTTTTCTCATTTATTGAGAAGAAGTGAGGCTATTGATTCAAAAATGCTAAACGGATGGTTTATTTTCTGTAAATTCACAAATTCCTTCCTTTGAAAAATTGTCAGATCCCAAGACATGAGTAGACTAACCTCTTATATACCGGATACAGCAGGAGCGATGCCAGACGCCTAATTCCGACCTCCCCTATATGCAATACCTCCCCTGAGTAGTGGTATATAACTCCGACAAGGGTATTACAACAGGGGAAGGGGAAAAGTGGATAAATAAACCATAAAGATGCAGCAGTGTAAATCAGCCGGTCCGGGACGATATAGGATAATAGAATCACTTCTTCCTAGCCAAGGACCCTGCAGAGAAAGAAAGAACACGTCACCTCATACATACACCTGCTGCGGAATAGATATCAACTATGTGTGGGTGCTAACTTACATTAAACACTGCCGCAGGTTGTATCAATCAAAAAGGCACAAAAGAAAAAATAAAGTAAAGTCATAAAGAAAGGAAAGGTAACAGAGGTAATTACTAGTCTCTTATAGGCAGAGAGTAATTACTTAAGTGGGATTGCAATCTCCACAGACTCAATAATTCAGTACTTATCTGCACCAGATGAGTGTCCAGCCAAAAGCGTGTGTCCAATAATGCAGTAGACTTTCCCACTGCTAATCTACCCGTTAAAGTCACGAGTATGAGCCTCTCTAATCCAGCGCGGCATGCGCTACACTAACTATGAGTGTTCCAAAGGTCAGCTCGACCCGCCTTCAAAAGTTCAGCGTGACCAGCGCTCCTCATTAAAGAGCGATTCCTCATGCTTCCGAGTTCCAGCAGTACCAGTGTGTCAGCTCAGCGCAGCAAACACGGATGCAATCTTCAATCTTCGCGGTATCAATCCAGCGCATCATGCGCTACCGCATCAAGGGTGAGAACGGATTTCTCACTATTAGGCTCCAGAAACGAGTGAATACACAAGGACTCAGACACTCACTCACAAATCAGGTGACAAGCACCCGAAAACAGGAAAGGGAATGCCTAAGTAGGCAAGAGAAAGAGAGAAAGGCCAGCTCACTCGGCCCTAAGCATTCTGGGACTTGTAGTCCAGCAGTCACACCACATCATTCTACAAGAGTGCAATCACCAGAGCTGAATCGTGACAAAAATACGTATAACCTGTTGATTGAGACTGTTTTCTAATGTATCTGGACCTCAGAGTTCTAATGAACAGCTAGAGATCTAGCAAACTGTAAGGAGACACTAGATTTCATTTTGTTGAAATATGCGTTTAGAATTTAACAACAGTTCCCCTGTCAGTAAATCAGCAAAGTTTTTATTAATTCAGAATTCACTTCAGCTGTTTCAAGTATGAGCATGGGAAGTTTATCTTTTGGCCACATATGATATGGTCTACTTGCAAATGTCGAAGTATAACTAATGACAATTTCCTCATCGACACACCAAGGGGCATATTATCAAGAACGGCGTTAAAAATTATTGCCGCTTTAACGGCAGAAAACTGCAGCTAAAGCGGCAATAATAGGCTTGATAATATGCCCTTGAGAATTTCAATAGAAGTCCATGTTCTGGTGTGAACATGGGCTTCTATTGGAATTCTCCAGGGCATATTATCAAGCCCATTATTGCTGGTTTAGCGGCAGTTCTCTGCCGCTAAAGCGGCGATAATTTTTAACGCTGTTCTTGATAATATGCCACTAAATTCTTTTAAAAATCCGCTTCCTAATGCTATCATTCCTCTTTATCACATCATGGCTGGTGGATTTTTTGGCATGTAAATAGAAACCCATCGAAAGACAAAGTAGTGTTTCCATTGCGATGCATTGTAGTATATTTCTTTAGAGAAACAGTGTCCTGCACTGTTAATGATTGATAGGTTATTTAAAATTAGTGATTTGTTGCGCAGATATGAGGATAGACACTACACAAGGGTAATTGTTTGGAGCTATTTCATTTTCGCTTTGCATTTCTTATGACTTTTTTCATGGTTTAGATCACAGAAAAGGGGATAAAATATTGAGCTATTAAAACTGACCACATCAAAACACTATCACACATTTCTAAGTCGCTGACAGAGGGACCACCATTTTTTCTTTTAATATTTCTGTGGTATGATGTACCTTTTGTAATATGCTTTACTTTTTACTTTACAGCAGTGTTGAGTACAAGTACAACTATATACATACAAACAACTACAAATTAAATATAGTTTTCTATAGCTTGGGCGGACGTGTGAAGTTGTGCTTGGTGGAATTCTGTGGAGTTACTGAAAAACTCCACGTGATACCGTAAAATTCTGCCAATGAGGTGAAAATGTGCAGCACATGCAACTCGCACATAATTTAGTGCGGCCCTGCCCCCGCTCTCCTATTCGCCCGCTCCCACATCCCAGCTGCTCCTCCCTCCCACCTCCCCTTCTTATGTCGGCTGCGGTGTGCATCGGGCTCGCCGCTGGCACGCTGCTGGTGAACACCCGTCTGCGCCTGGACCGCGCCCAGCGCCAGAACCCCTAGCACCCGTGAGTCCCAACACCGCTACGGCGCCAACACCCTCCACGCACTCAACACCAGACGAGAACTCGCATGCTGCCTGACCACCCCAAAGTGCATCCAAGGACCCTTCTCCTGCCGGAACTGCAGCTTCACCAGCTCACGACCCGCCAACCCACCGACCAGGAAAGAACCCAACTACCTCAGATGCATTCTGCTCAACACCCGCTCCGGCCCGCAAACGCGCCGTTGAACTCTAGGACCTTCTCGACTCAACCTCCCCAGATGTCGCCTTCCTGTTGGAGATCTGGCTGAACCCCTCCTCAGCACCCAACATCGCCATAGCCATCCCGGAAGGCTACAAGATCTCCCGCAGGGACCGCACTAATGGAGTAGGAGGAGGAATCGCCATCGTCCACAGGAACACCCTCAGAGTCTCGACCACCACCGACGACACCCTCAACACCGCAGCACACCTACACTTCCAGATACACACCGACCCCAACACCACCCTCAGAGGAACCCTCGTCTACAGACCCCCTGCAACCCGACCACAGTTCAGCGACTCCATCGCCGACTTCGTCAGCTCACACGCCCTCGCTTCCATGGACTACATCCTCCTCGGGAACCTGAATTTCTACCTCAAGAACAATAATGACAACAACTCCACCACCCTGATAGACAACCTAGCCAACCTCGGACTCAGACAACTCCCACTCACTCCACCGGCCACACGTTTGACCCCATCTTCTCCGCAAACACCCACGTCTCCTTCAACCACACCACCGAACTCCACTGGACTGACCATCGCTGCATCCACTTCACCTTCCAGAAACCCACCACGCACCACCGCACCCAACAGATGCCTCGCCGCTGCTGGAACAAAGTCATCAATGACCAGCTAACAACCATCCTCGCCCAAAGCCCACCCGCCGACCCCACCGACGCCAACACCGCAGCCCACAATCTCAGACAGTGGATCAAGGACTGTGCTGACAGTCTAGCCCCAGTCAAGGAATCCTCCAACAGTCACACCAGCAAGAAAGCCAGCTGGTTCACTGAAGACCTCCAGGCCTCCAAGCAAACCTGCCGAAAGCTGGAGAAAAAGTGGCTCCGTGAACGAACACCGGACAGCTACGCAGCCCACAAGAACGCCACCCACAGACACCATCACCTCATCAGATCAGCCAAAAGGGCCTCCTTCAAAGATCGCCTAAACAACAACGCACACAACAGCAAAGAGCTCTTCAACATTGTGAAGGAACTCTCCAACCCCAGCTCCAACACCAACGACATCCCACCTTCGCAAGACCTGTGCGACTCCCTCGCCACCTTATTCCATCGCAAGATCGCAGACATCCACGACAGCTTCAACGCCATGTCCGCCCCGACAACCACTCAGACAGCCGCTCCCACGACCACAATTTGCACCAACCGCCTGCTCTCCTGGACCAACATCAACGACGACCACACCATCCACTCCGGATCTCCGTCAGACCCATGCCCACACCACATCTTCAACAAAGGCAGCACCGCCATCGCACCCCACCTCCGGAAAGTCATCAACATTTCCTTTGAGACAGCAACCATCCCGGAGAGCTGGAAGCACTCCAAGATCAACGCCTTACTCAAGAACCCGAAGGCAGACCTCAAGAACTTCCGCCCCATCTCCCAGCTCCCGTTCCCGGCGTAGGTCATCGAAAAAAACGTCAACATAAAGCTGACCTACTACCTTGAGGAGAACAGCATCCTGGACCCGTCCCAGTCCGGGTTCCACAGCAACCACAGTACAGAGACTGCCCTCATCGCTGCCACTGATGACATCAGGACCCTACTAGACAACGGAGAAACTGCGGCCCTCATCCTCCTGGAGCTGTCAGCCGCCTTCGACGCGGTCTGCCACCACACGCTACGAACACGCCTCCACGACGCCGGGGTCCAAGAGAAGGCCCTGGACTGGACCACCTCCCTCCTCTCCGGTAGAACACAGAGCGTCCGCCTCACCCCTTCCGGTTCGAAGCCACCGAGATCATCTGCGGCATACCCCAGGGTTCATCCCTCAGCCCTACGCTGTTCAACATATATATGGCACCGCTCACCCACATTGTCCGACTGCACGACCTCAACATCATCTCCTACGCCGACGACATCCAGCAGATCCTCTCCCTCACCAAGGACCTACACACTGCCAAAACCAACCTCCACGAAGGAATGAAGGTCGTCGCCGAATGGATGAGGAACCGCTGACTGAAGCTGAACTCGGACAAGATGAAGGTCCTCATCCTCGGATCCACCCCTTCAGCCTGGAATGACACCTGTTGTCCGACCACATTGGGAACAGGTCCAACACCCACCGACCACACACGCAACCTTGGGGTCATCTTCGACCCCACCCTCTCCATGACCAAGCAGGTCAACGCCGTCTCTTTCTCTTGCTTTAACACCCTCTGCATGCTCCGCAAGATCTAAAAGTGGATCCCCACTGAGAAGAGAAGAACGGTCACCCTGGCCCTCGTCAGCAGCAGGTTGGACTACGGAAACGCCCTCTACGCAGGAGCTTTGGCCAAACTCCTGATACAGCTCCAACGCATCCAGAACACCTCTGCACGCCTGGTCCTCGACATCCCTCGCCGGAGCCACATCACATCCCACCTGAGAGACCTGCACTGGCTTACCGCCAACAAGAGGATAACCTTCAAGCTCCTCACCCACGCACACAAGGCACTCCACAACACCGGACCAGCATACCTCAACAGCCGACTCAGCTTCTACACCCCCACCCGCCAGCTCCGCTCTGCTGACCTCACCCTCACCACAGTCCCCACATCTGAAGAGTGACCTGAGGGGGCAAGTCATTCTCCCACCTTGCGGCCAAGACCTGGAACACCCTCCCCACCTACCTACGGCAGACTCAAGACCTGCTGACCTCCAGAAGACTCCTCAAGACCTGGCTTTGCGAGCGATAGCAGCATTCCCCACCCCCCAGCACCATGAGACCCTCACGGGTAAGTAGTGCGCTTTACAAATGCCATGATGGATTGATTTATTGATTGAACAGCACCATGCATTTCGCAAGAACGTGCAGTAACTCAATTGGTGCAAGTCTACTCGAACCTCTGCCCACAACCGTTCGTGAACTCCCGGACCACCCACATTAGAAAATCATGCTAGGGGATGCAAAATCTTGTTTACCTGCTCGCATATTCTGGAGCCTTGCGGGAGAAAAATTTCACAACACAGCAGTTGGTGGAATTTGGCCAGAACTCCACATTAAAGAGTAACATGGAATGGAAAGAATTCCACCAATTCTGCGGGCAGAATGGAACGTTCCACCCACCCCTAGTTTTCTATTTCTATTATTTAATAAGAATGATTCTCGTTTTGCAAGATAGAAAGCATATATGTGGTTTTCCACTTAGGAATCGATTGCTATGTCGGTCCGAGTTGCCTCCGACCGGCATCGTCATGTTCTTGGGTCCGACCGACCTCCCTTCGGTGATCCGACACCGCAATCAAAATGCGACCGCACATGGTGCAGTCACATACTCCCATTTTTCTGTGGGAGCTTGTGCTGCTGCCGTAAACCAGCCATTGCACAAGCTCCCATAGAGCAATGGGAGCTTATGTAAATGAGGTGCCTGCCACATGGTGCAGGGATTTTCAGGGGGCACCATAGGCACCCCCTTGGCCTCCAAACTGGAAGCCGCAGGGAGAAGGTGGCCGTTCTAGGTGCACCCAAAGTCGTTTTCCAATAGGCTTTCTATGTGGGAAAGCCCAGCATGGAAAGCCTGTCAGAAACAGACATCATAAACCAGATGGCGGAAACGCCGTCGTATGGGATTACTTTGCTGTCGCCAACTGGCTGACATGTCGTCAGAATCAGCCAGAATGACCAGCCGGTTTCACTTTCGACCGCCTAGATTGTAGTTAGACGATTGGATGTGAAACTGAGATGTGAGTCGGAAAGCCTCCGTTCTGACACTGCTCGCATGGTAGCATCAGTCCTCCCATATGCATTATTGTATATGTAGGTCATTGTAGTATTGTACCAATGGTTGAATATATTCGCCATCCAATCCAGCTGCCGTCAATGCAAGGCACTCTAGACTGTGTTTCAAGCTACTTGTGTCAGGTGCTTGACACCTTAATGTACATGAGTAGAACGACGACAGTTCCCAATACCGCTATCCAATTTCCACAGTCATCCAATTATATCTAGAGTGACGGAGGAACTTATAGGGGGGGAAAGGCATGGGATAGAGAAGAGACAGCCAAGCCTTTCTTCTGGTTCTTCTCCCTTTTTTCTTGTACTTCACCACAACCTCTGCAGGAGTTTAGGCGGTTGGGCCTAGGGGAGGAACCTACACCACTGGGGCTGACTGGGCCTAGCACTGCTGTTCTAAGTTAGGTGAGGGACTCTGCCAGCCTGCTGATCTGGCCTAGCGTTGGGGAACCCAGTGAACCACCTGCAGTGTGCTGCTGGGAACCATTCTGCCTCTGAAGCCACCAACTCAACCCTCCTTTTTTCCCCCCAAGAAACTACACAAGAAGGGTGCTGTGACCATCAAGCGCCGTAGGGAAGCACCTATCTGCTGTGAGGACCACTGGGGATCAACCAGGTAACCAGCACTGACTGCCTGAACTGTGCCCCTGTGCTGCCTTGCTGAACTGTGACTGATCCTCAGCGCTATTCTGCCCGAACTATGCTTCAAGCACTATAACCCCCGGTCACCGCTGCTGCCCAGGACTTGGCTGTATGGCTACCCGGCTGTCTGCCACCTAGGCGCTAGAAACTCTAGGCGCTAAGCTACCCATGTAATGTGCCCCCAAGCACTGTGCCCCAGGAAGCGCTAGATTGCCCTCACCGCCGCCGCCCAGAACCTGGAAAGCGCTGTGCCCTTGAAGCGCTACTTGTGGAACTCACCGCCGCAGCCCGGCACCTTCTGGAGGTGCGGTCGCTATTGTGGGGGCCAAAATCACCGCCGCGGCCCCGGCACCAGCCTCCACACCTCCCTTCCTGCTGCGAGCTTACCGCTGCGACCCCCGAAGCCAGGGGAAGGCCGCTGCGGTATTCCTACAGGCTGAGTTGGGCCTCAGAAGCCGTCACCATGGTCACGTGACCTGCAGGAGACTGAAGTTGAGCTCTGGTGGCCCTAGATGATACCGCAAGGGCCTGTTATAAGGAGAAAAGTGACTGAGGCCCCCTAAACTGAGGTTAGCCTGAATTGTTGACTGTTTTTGTGCCTAAAGTTAACCCCTGCCTAGGGGGTTGTTCCTTTCAGCATGCCCTGGAGCAGGAAACCGTGGTTATGTTTCTGAAGTGCCATTTAAGCAGATGTTTACTCATTCCAATGATCCCCAGACATGAGAAATGTTTTATAATGAAACTAGTCCTGTGAAATGTTGTTTGTCATGAACCTGCTTTTGAGAAAGGTTATTACTTTATCTGCCCCTGGATAATCGTAAGGTATTCATAGAACTATCTGCCTGATGTTTGAGAAATGTTCATTACCTGAAGTGATGCCTAGTAAGTAGGAGAAGTTACTCACCTGCAATGAAGAAAGTCTAGATAAAGAATCTTTTTTTAAACCACTATCTGGTGTGGAGTCATTTTATTGCGTGTGCCGCCCTGTCTCAGTGAGAGTGTGTACTGCACTTCTGATTTACACATTGCCTTTGGTTGCCTTTCTGCCTCGCGCAAAGCTACCGTGGTGGAATTGGTGACCCCAGTTCTAACAGCGGCCATCTTGGAATTCCTCCTGTACCTATTCAAGCACCGTAGAGAATTTTTCCTTGTTTTCAAATATGTCTTCAGAGAGATTACATTCACAAACCTTTTACCTTTATTAGGAAGCTGAGAGGTTCTGATAACTTGACATTCATCAGCTGAGATCAGTCCTCAATTTTATGGATGTTTAGCATGCTGCTTTCAGTTCCTCAAGCGAATTACCTTTGCAAGCTCAGGTACACATCAAATGACTTGTCAGCCACAACTACTTCCTCTTGAAGGAGCCCCAATTTTAAAGGGGATGGGAGCACACTGCTGTAAGTTTAGCATCAATCCTCCTAAGTACATTACGATATATACAGGTCACTCTAGTATTTGTACTCTCAATTGAAGTAGTGGGACTTCACCTGATACACCATGAGTGGCACTTCAAGCCTCCCCAATAGGACTGCTGCTTTCAGCTGAAGATGGGCAAACATGCAGAAACACATCTAGAAAGGCAGCAAGCATGGCCGTGCCAACACTGGTGGCAAAAAACTCATCTACTTGTGAGAATTTTACTATTACTGCTTCAAACATACTGCTTTGGGAGCTCTAGTGCTGATTTGCCAGCATTCTGCTTTGCCTAAACTATAAACACTGTTTCTATCAGAAGCATACCAGAGCCAATCCAAACAATGTGATAACTGGTATATTACTCAATGTAAGCTCAAATGGACTTCACTGTTTAGACTCTAGGTTTAACAAAGCAGTTTATAACCAATACCCCATGGATGATATGAAACTTGATGGAACCTTTCCTGCTTCTATCATTTGGAGGAACTTAGATAAGCTCTTCCAATTTATGTGTATGCTCTGTGTAGTATAGGAACTTCAAAACTGTATTGTACAATAAAAGCATGGGCCCCAGTGCTGTATGCAGCCGTAGCATCTCTGCCGCCGTAAATGCCCAAGAACCATAGCTCACATACCTCAGAAGGTGCCACATGCAGTCCACAGCTGCAGGCTGTGAGGTTACTCATGTGGGGCTGCCTTCACTCGTGCTCCTGGGTTCCTAGCTGCTGCTCCTTGCTCCTCCAGATCCAAAATAGCAATCACCTGTCTGAGGTTTTTTTATCTGGCTTTTAGAGCTGCCCCACTCTCTCCCTTTGCTGATTCTGACTCTTCACTGAAGAACTCTGCTATTGTATTCTGGATTCCTGGTTTTCGTCTATTCTTTGAGAATTCGTCTAGCAAAGAGATTAATTAAGCCTTTAGCTTTTTCCTCCTGAGAAGGTGGCAGCTTCTTGAGGGCACTTGCCTACCACATATTCCAGTGTGTAGCAGCATCATGATTTTCAGAAACAGTTGCCCGCACATCTGAAGACAGCAGATTACAGGTAAGCATTCAAACCTGAACATGCTGTTACATTCTGTGAGATGGATTTGTGATCTACTTAATTATTATAATTGTGATCTTCACATGCATGTTTTAGGCAAACATTGAATTTTGATACATGGCTTGTGTTTGTAATGAAGCTTGTCGGAACTTACTAGCTAGACTTTAAGCAAATGCAGGATTTTGGTAGACTACAATTGTAGGTTAATTAATGTTTGCCTGATTTGTAAACCATATCTTAGGTGAAAATATCAAGAATCCAAGCTCTTCGGTCTCCAACCAGTAGCTCATGAGCAACTGTAGCTTTCCAGCTACCTCTGAGTAGCTCACCTGTGCACAGCCCAGCTTATTAAATTAGAAAGCTTTTGCTTGGTTGAATTAGAAGATTGTACAACAGTAATAATATTAGTAGCTCCCAATACGTTTAATTGAACATCAGTATCTCTCACTACAGAAAAGGTTGGAGACCCTCATGTAACAAAACCCCAGCTATTAGAAGGAGCTAAGTACTTTATAGAGAAAATCTTTATTGGAGCAAGAGCAAGTCATATACTGTACACAGAAGAATGATTTATATTTTATGTGGGGTCAGTTAAGGCTCACTATCAGAAAGCTGAAAGTGACTGGGAATCGGTTGTGGAGAACAAAACTAGTCTGCAACTAACATTGTAACATTGCATATACAATTACATTGCACATATTTACTATTTGATGCACTATAATATTAAGTGATTTGCCCAGGATCACATGCATATTTGGTCGCTTGCTGAAGGTGGTATTGAGACCCAGATCATCAGGTTGTTTTCATGGTCCTTAAATGAATCTATCTTGTTTCTGATCAGAGAAGACAGTCACTGCTTATGAAATAAATACCCATGACGTTGTATTTGTTGAGCTTCCCTGCATTGGGATTTCATATTGCTAATCTTATCAAATGATGTGCTCTTTCATTTCATCTGATGACCTTCGTATCTATCTTATCTAAACTGAGATTTAATTAATTTTATGCAATCCATGCATCTATTCATTTACAGATTTTTAAAGGTCAGACCAGTCTTATTTGTCTGATTTGTGGACTGTTACATCCTACTAGATACCATTAGCATACTTAATTTAACAATATGATTGCTTGACTGGACAGGCTGTCATAGATAGAATGATAATAGAAATAGCATAGTACGCTGTAGAACATAATAAAACATAATAAAAATGCAGATAGCCATGATCCAGAGAAAGGTTGCTTTTCACAGAATTTTTTTTTTTTTGTAATTATTTTTATTGATTATAACACAAGAGTAAAAATGTACATACCGGGTGTCATTTGGTGGTACATAGTACAGCGGTGAACGGGCGAATTAATTGAGGATATACAGTACAATTATAGGCATCCGAAAAATATCAATACCAGCTTAGAGCTGAGGCAAAAGAATACGATACAGATAACCATAAGCAAACCTCATCAGAACCCGCCCACCAGGGATACAGGATATGCAGATTGGAAATTCGACACCCGGATATGAGAGACAAAAAGATCAGGAGAAGATGCCGCATCTCTTGTGAAGAAGGGAAAAGGGAAATAGAAAGGTCATAGAACACAATAAAGGAAAAAAAAAAAAAAAACCTCCAACCCCCCCACCCTGCACCCCTGCGGATGGCTACGACCTAACCCCACTAGCAGCGTGCCTGTCGCCCCCTAAACTACACCCCAGGGAAGGGAAAAGATGGAGGAGGAGATGTATCACAAAACGATTCGGGCTCCCGGACTCCCCTCCCCCCCGCCAAAGGCAAGACATCCCCTACCGCGGTATTAAGCAAGTTATAACATTCTAATAAGCAAACCAATAGGGGAGCCACCGACAGAGAAAAGACCGTCCCGCCCAGCCCCCGACACCACAGAGACAGCAAATCCCTTTTCGATCATAGAAGTCACACCAAACCCAGAAAATAAGAATTCCATCTGGCCCTCACTCCCACAGAAACAACCCAGCTGTGCCAAAAGAAAGTCACCGTACCGAATCCAAGTCAAATTCAGCCCTGGCCCTTACGATCCATTGCACAAACCCCATCCAGTAGAACCAATATAGTAGCAAAAGAGTCAAAGTGTTGTTGAAAAAGAAGATCAATATAGCCAAAAAGAGTCAAAAAGGTTAAGTCTCGAAGTCCATCAGATACACGAAAGTCAATCCAAAAAATAGTAGTGGTGGTCTGCAGAAGAGAAGGAAGAAGTGAGTCCTGTGCGGGCGACGGCTTTGCCGATCTTGCTAGGTGTTCAGGGGCTCCAGTAACGTAGCGCTGTAATCGTGCGGGCACAATCGGCACCAGGTTCAGATCATAGTCGGGGTTCTCCTCTCGAGGGAGATCAAGCGTCGCGGGGGTAAGCGTATGTTTCAGGTCTAACACAAGGCTGGAGTCCGGTCTCAAACAAACAGTCTCGAGGCGTGCAGTCAAATTGTGGAGAGCAGCCTCCATTTGCAAGCGAAGAGCCCCGATGGCGGCCATTACGGTCCCCAGGGACGGTCCACACATCGTCCGATCCATCCCTGCTTGGGCGATAGAAAAGCAGATCTTCAGCCCTGGAGGCCGGCTACTCCGGGGAAACCAACAGGTGCGGAGTGGACGGAAGCGACTGGCGACTCACAGGCTTGGCGACCGTTACACCACTGCCGAGAGCGGGGGCCCCACCCGCGGACCCCGAGGGCTGCAGCAGGGTCCCGGGACCTGGCCCCCACCCACCGCGGCAACCACGTCTCGTCGCTGTTCATCCAGTATTCGCAGGGACCGAAAACCACCACCGGGATAGAGAATATGTTCCACTCCGATGAGACCGGACTCTGCCGGGCACCCGCGGCCGATGTTGTTCAACTGAAACCCGGCTGGGTCAGTACTCGAGGTCCCGGCTTACACACTGGAGAAGGCCCAAAAATGAAAGACGGTGTAACTTCGTCAATAAAGGCGATAAAAACTCCGGGATTGCCCCTCTGGGCTCAGCAACCATGCAGACACACGGGAGTCTGGCGGGAGGTCAGGATGAAGTTCAGGATAAGTCCGCCAGCGAGGGAGGTCGACGGAGCCGGGAGCTTATGCGGCCATCTTGGATGCTTGCGTCTATTTTCCAGAATTTTAAACTAATGGCAAATAGTCCATAGGCACTCTAAAGGGATATTGTTTCATGTCTCCTATTTCATTGCAGATATTAAAAGATATTGGACGAAGACACCTCACCCACTAACATTCATGGCATGCAAATCTATACACCAGGTTGGTGAATGCAGCGCAGATGGATTCGACCACATTCAGAAGTTTATGGATATAGTGACCTGGAAAATTACAGGGATCCATATTAGTTAGAAATGCCTAGACATATACGTACATTATTTGTCTTTTTTAGGTTGGTGCCTCTGACATACACAAATGATACTTAATATTGGTGTCAGACCTGGCATCTTTGGCATGTTTTTCCCCTGTCTTGTTTGCTTCTGACCTCCTGTTTTTGACTGTGTGCTGCATTTAGTTTCTACTCATTTTAGAACTCTGGGCACTTTAGCACTGTTGTTCAGTTCTAAAGTGCAAGTGCTCCCTGTGTACATTGTGATTGCAATTGGTTATCCATGATTGGCATATTTGATTTACTGGTAGGACACTAGTAAAGTACACTGTGTGTGCTCAGGGCCTGTAATTCAAATGCTACTAGTTGGCATGCAGCACTGATTGTGCCGCCCATATGAGTAGCCCTCCAATATGTCTCAGGCCTGCCACTCCAGTGTTTGTGAGTGCAGTTTTAAACTGCTATGTCGACCTGGCAAGTGCACCGACTTACAAGGCATAAACCGTCCCTTTACCACACATAATGCACCCCTAAGAGAGGCCCAAGACAGCCCCATGGTCAGGGTGCAGTGTATAGGAAAGGTTAGACGTCCTGGTGTTTTTTTTACATGTGCTGATAATGAAATACTGACAATTTCATTTTTCACAATTGCAAGGAATAGGTTATCATTGGAGTTGCCTTGTAGCATCTTACAAGTGTAACTTCCATTTGGGAAGAGATGGCGATTTGGAGTTTGGGGTCCCTGAACTCACAATTTAAAAATACATCTTTTAGCAAAGTTGTTTATGAAATTGTGGGTTTGAAAATGCCACTTTTAGAAAGTGGAGCATATGAGAGACCTAGCTACAATAATTATGCTGCTCACTACTTTAGACAGACACAGAGAGCCAAGGCTAGAATCCCATTGAATCTGGTTATTCATTTGCTCTTATTGATACTAAATTTGATATCTTCACGTCTGGTGTTCAGTCATCCATGGAACCTTTCTGGATCTTTTTCGGTGCCTTTCCAAATTCCCCAGATATTATCTATGTATCGATACCACTGTAAAATGTTTCTTCAAAAAGGATTATTGTGGAAGATGAACCTATTTTCAAATTGTGCCATAAAGAGTACTGCCATTTCTGGAGCAAAGGGACACCCCATGTCCTACTACATCGAGCCTTGATAAGAGCCCCATGAGTTTCACTGGGTCTTGAAACGTGTCGGCATCTTTGTTTTAACGTTGAGGAACAGCCAGTTGATGGTTGTAACCAGGATTGAGGGATATGTACAAAAGAGTATGCCCCAACTGTTTGTATAAGTTGTTCCCAATGTTCAGCATTCCCTCCCTGAAATGAAATTGAAGGAGTTTGAAATGGGTTACTATAAATGTTCATCAAATGTGCTAAGTGAATGGTGCATTACTGTTTGTATTTTTTATGTTGTAAATATTCATGTTCCACTAATGTATATGTTATTTGTACACTTTGTCTGTTTGGTTTGGAATGATTAGTGTATTCTCTATTTCAGACGATTATGAAATAACTTAAGAAGTTCTCTGAGATACATAAAGAAACAGTTAAATAAATAACCTGATCCAAGGGGATTCTAACATTGGCTCTTTGTGTCTCTCTAAGATAGCTAGCAGCAGAATTATACAGTAGCTAGGCCTCTCATATATTCTACTTAAGTAAGGCCCTACCTGGCTACGGTCTTTGGGCCTAACCTCTTTATGTAAAACACTTTTAGAAAGTAGGCATTTTCTTGCTTTACCATTCAGTGCCTCTGCCTGCCTGTGGAATCCACGTCTGGTTTAGACTGACAGTTGGGCTGTTTGTGCATTCACTCTATACAGTCACACAAAGGGAGCTGATGTATGCCCTGCTTATCCTAATGGCCCATCACCATGCTGATGGGTCTTCCTGAGCTAGAGTGGTGGGAGGAGTTGTCACTGTCCCCTGAAAAGGGCTATGTCTGTCCTCACACAAAGCTGTCTCCACCCTCCTGTAGGATGCCTGGACCAGGTCAAGGAAAGGCAGGGACCTGTGCACTACAAAGACTTTTCTTTGAGGTTTGCTTACTTCAAATGCAGAAACTGAAATAAGTACTGGAGCTGTGACCCCGTAACTTCAGAACAATAATGGATTAAGAGCAATGGTGGCTGGTGGATTTTAAAGTGCTGCAGCTGTACATTTTGCACCCTAGTATAATGAGCAAGCGAGTCAACCTGAAATGCAAAAGGAGCCCTAGTAAGAAGATTTTGAAAACAAATTGATTCAAATGGTGCCTGTTACACTACATATTTCCTGCAAATTGTAAGCCACTGTAATTAAGGGTGTGGCTCAAATATTTAAGTTAAAAATCTGATCTTAGCATAGAGTGCTACCCAACTATTTTCCTGTCTCTTTCTGCTATTGCATCCAGATATATAATTTGACAACTGGCATTTCACCTAAAACAAGCCAGGGACTACCTTCGCCACTTGCACTTTGTCACAAGCCCTACTTCTACCTTATGGTGCATGTCTCCTAAGTCTTACTGCTGATGGCCATGAGACACTCTTTCATCATAAGTCATCCTGGTGCTACAATGGACTGTGGACAAAACGTCAAAAGGCACCACAGTACCGACTATATTTGTGAGCACTCACATGGTGGAATATATTGATCAAAAACTGAACCGAGTAATGGTATGTGTTTATGCAGGGACAGATTTCGTTATAAATCACCATGATATGCACTTTGTTTACTTAAGCCCACCCAATATTTTTTATGTTCCATGCACATTATCCCCCACAACATCAAGCCCTGAGAAAGACCTTCATTAAAGGGACAGGCCCATCCATTAGGTTGAAACTTGTCGGCATAATTTAAGGATTTGAGGGTACCCAGTATACGTTGTAATACAAAGAAACACCACGTAAAATAATAGGAAGATTCAGATCTCTTTATTCTATGGTTATTTAAACAACTGGCTGTAAATATCAGGGCTGGTTCAAGGGCGGTGTGAATGGTGCCACTGCACCGGGCACTGACTTCGGGTCGGTGCACCGTATGCACAGCCAGACTGTGATAGTTACAATACTGCGCTCGCCTCAGTTAGGAAACTTTCCATTTGCTTGGCCAGATTCATTCCTGTGTGCAACACTCCTCGATGGATACTTTTTTTTGGTGATCCATTGACAACTGTGCTTTTAATATCCATAATCCAGATGATGACCTTTTAAGTGGTCCTTAATGTTGACACAGTGTTAATACATATAGAAACATATTGGGAAAGCCAAAATTATATTAAATACATGATTGTGCATCAAGGTTCATGTTTGCCTGATATTTTTATTACTCCTTGCTCCATACACTATTTCCCTGTTTTGCTTTTTCATTGTTTTCTTACCTATGAACACCATACATAATGATGATGTAAATAGCTTTATTTGGAATACAAATACCATAAACATAATAACATAATATAAATGAATAATGTATTATTCTTATTACTATTCTTGTAAATACATTTTCTTTTTCTTCACATTGAGAATTACTGTGCTATATTGCATTACTTGATAAACAAGGCAATTTCCTCTGTCCTTCTAATGCATTATTTTTTATAAATGAATCTGATGGGTACCACTGTAACTTCATATGATGGTTGTCTTGGCACCCTATTCCCTTCCTCCAAGTGCACTCCATGAGCTATATGTTAAACCTAAAGTTTCATAGCACAAAGCAGGGTAATTCAGCAAACAGACAGTGGATACATCATTTAAATATACCATTTAGGAGTTTACCAATTCGACCATGTTTAAAAGGGGGCACATGCAGTTCACTACTGGTTAGTAGTGCTGTTACATCGTCCTTTAATTATAGTGTGTATTAATTTAAGTATCAAACCTGTCCGCATGCCCATGCATGAGCTTCTGCGTGAGCCATGGCATGAGAAATGTTGTTTCTTAAATAAGTTCCACATTCCCGTGGAGTTAGTTAGGATTAGCATTGTTTTAAAGTGGACAGTTGAATACTTGCCACTGCACTGTTTGGACCTGTATGCCCGTGCTGCAATAAACTCTACTTTTACATTTCATACTTTACTGTGTGATTTCAACAAAATTTGGCGACGAGGGTAACCACTCTGCAGCACGAAGTAAGAGTGGTAATTGAACCAATAAAATCTACATTTTCAAGAAATTTTCGAAATTTTCTGGTAGGTGAAATTTAAAATTTTTAATATACCTTTGATTGTACCAGCGGTTGTTAGTTTACTTGTGCCCTGATTGCACCCGCGGCAGTGTTTTTGAGAAATATTTGGTTAATTTTCGTTAATTTTTTTCGATCTCGCAAATTTGGAATTTTTTTTCAGTATCTTCGATGGGAAAACATTAATAAGGAAAGCACATCTGTGTATTACGCTTTTTCAATAGTTTATCATATCAGTTTCACAACTTATATTCTTTTAAAAAGGAACATCATACCGAAGCGCTGCAACGTTCTTCGTTCCGATTTTGCTGATGCGCTGTGTTTCCATTACGAAGTCAGTGATATAAGCACGCAACGTCCTACGTCACACGCTCACGCCGACATTGTCAGCTATTTTGTTTTTTTTCTCGTTTCCATAACGACGGTTGCTACGATCGTCGATCCGAGAGATCGTCTATGAATTCTCAAAGTCAGTTAGTGATAAACTGCTTATTTTTCACACGTTTCATTACGAGCGGCATGAATACTATTACAGCTAATATTTTTTTTTATTTTATTGTATTATCTACGTTTTGGGGCACAACCTTCATTCAAAGTGTCCAACTCAACTCTTTTACATTTCAAATTGCAAAGTGACTTTCCTCAGTATTATTTTCACCATATTTACAAGAACATTTAAACTACAACGCAAAAAAAAATAAAAAAAAATTCTTCTCATCACAAGTGTATAAGTTTCATAAAGTAAAATGCAATTTGACCCACCAGCTAAGTTTCTTCAACTAAAGGGTGATCCTCCCATGCCTTGGTCAAGATGGAAGGAGGAATTCCTTACTTACATGAAAGCAATTGATGGAGAGAGAATGGGCTCTGAGTGGAAGAAAAGCATTCTTCTCCATTGCTTGGCCAAGTCATTTTCAGATCATTACCACAAATAGTGACACCAGTTGATGGTAATGGTGATTCTTTGAATGTTTACACGGAAGCATTAGCAAGACTAGAAAAAAGATTCAGACCTAATGTTAGTATTGCTTTAAATCGCTTCAAGTTTTATACAAGAAAACAAAAGGAAGATGAATCTTTTGATGATTTTTTAACTTCTCTTAGATCCCTTAGTATCCACTGCAACTTTGGGGGTATGTCTGATGAAATGATACGAGATCAGATCATTGTCCATGTAAAGTGCAAAAAAATTCAAGATAAATTATGGGTCATGGGAAACCCAAACCTTAGTGAGACTATTGCTACCACTAAAGCTCAAGAACAATTAGACTTATGGATGGATACAGTCAGAAAAGATGCAGTTAAAAAACCTCAGGAAGAGGAGATTTGTGTTATAAAGAACAAGTTTGATGCAAAAAAAAATTCAACAAGTTACATGTCAAGACCTAACTTTAATGGACCAAGATACTTTCAACAACAAGGGTCTAATTCCCAATCTTGGTGTTTCAGATGTGGTAACAAGTCACATTATGCTTCTTTTCTTGGTTGTCCTGCACTTAAAAAAGAGTGCAAAAATTGCAATAGAATTGGACATTTTAGCAACATGTGGAGGGATAGACGTTCATTTTCACAAATAGAGGTGCGGTTTCATTCATGTCTGAAGAAAATGTAAATACTATCTCTAATGTTGTCAATTTTGAGGGTGAAAAAGGTTTTGTGGTATCAATTATAGATGATCATTCTAATCTTATTCTAAAATCCCCAAAATGCATTTTTAAAGTTCTAGAAATTGATTTATGCTTGATGGTGGATTCAGGTTCACCATGGACCATCATTTCCCTCGAATATTTTAATGTAACATTATCTAATAGTCTGTCTATGGTTGATCTCAAACAACCTGATATTGATGCTAAAAGTTTTAGTGGTAACAAGATTAACTTTATTGGTTTTTTTCACATAATTTTGCATTTCAAACACAGAAAAGCGAACATCAAATTATACATTTCGCAGAAAGGAGTGAATGTGTTAGGATGGTTAGACCAATGGAAATTGGGCATCATGCTGAATCCTCGTTCCAAAGAACAAGTTTCTTTATGCGATGACAATTTAATGGAGTCTATTCCATTGGTTGGAAACATTGCTGAATGTAACTCAACCAATTCTGAAAAAGCATGTAATCTTACTACTCATTTTAGAGGAGTGTTTAGTGAAAAATTAGGCAAACTCAAAAATTTCTCACACAAAATTGTCTTGAGAAGTAATCACACACCTGTAGTACAAAAACTTAGAGGTGTTCCCATCAATGTTAGGGAGGAATTTAAAAGCATGCTAGATGAACTTTTAAAAGATGATATCATAGAGCCAAACGAGTCTTCAGAATGGGTTTCTCCAATAGTTTTGGTAAGAAAACCTGATCAAAAATTGAGAGTATGTGTTGATTTAAGAGCTTTGAATTCGAATATTATCATTGATTGTCATCCTTTACCAAATATTAACGAGTTAATTTCTTTGTTCGATGGTGCACACATTTTCTCAACTCTGGATCTTCGGTCTGCATATCACCAGATCATGTTGACAGAAGATTCCAAGAAACTCACGGCATTCATAACACCACAGGGCTTATGCCAATATAAACGAATGCCATTTGTGCTTGCATCCGCCGCTTCTGTGTTTCAGAGAATTATGTTCCAGATTTTCAGAGATGTCGATAGTTTTGTAAAATGTTTCCAGGATGACATTCTAGTATTTTCAAAAAATAGTGTGGAACATGAGAAACATTTACACATTGTTTGTGCGAGATTAGAACAAAGTGGGTTAACTCTGAAAGCACACAAGTGTAATCTTTTTTAAAAATCTGTAGAGTATCTGGGGCATACCCTTTCTGGTGATGGGGTTATTCCTAAAAAATCTAATGTTGAGGCAATTATCAAAGCTCCTGCACCTGAAAACAAAGACCAGTTACTATCGTTTGCAGGCTTATGTGAATACTACAGCAAATTTGTGATTAATTTTGCCACTAAAATGGAACCCTTGAGAAAATTGCTTAGGCAAGGTGAAAAGTATGAATGGTCAGAGGAGCAACAACGTTCCTTTGAAGAAATCAAAAATGATATCATAAATGCTCCTACGCTTAAACCATTTCGCATGAACAGGGAATGTATAATAACAGTTGATGCTAGTCTTTATGGTTTGGGGAGTGTTCTTTCTCAAAGGGAAGGGGATGATGAGTGGAACGTCGCTTTTGCTTCGAGGACTCTCAGTGAATGTGAGCGTAGATACGCTGTCATCGAAAGAGAACTACTCGCCTGTGTTTGGGCGATAGAACATTTTAGGTTGTATGTGTGGGGTTCCAAGATTACACTTAGGACCGACCGTAAACCTTTGGTAAACATTTTGTCTGTAGGTGGGGGATGAAATTCTACAGCTAGGATTGCCAGGTTGACATCAAAATTACAGGAGTATAATTTTGCTACAATATATGTACCTGGAAAAAAAATGTTACAGCGGATTGTTTATCGCGGTTACCTTGTAAACAGGACGAAATCAGCGCAGTAAGTGGATTGGAATTTGTTGTAACTGTTCGAGATGTAGTTGATGAAAAATTTCAAGAGATTTCGGAATTGTTTTGGGAAGAATGTGTGCAGAAGGATGAATGTTGGGCGAGGATTAAGGGAATTTGTTGGAAAAGGTTGGCCTAAGAAAGATAGTTTAAAGCCTGAAATGTTATCATTTTACAATGTGCAGGAGGATTTACAGTTGGATAGTGGTTTTATTTTCAAGTCTGGAAAATACATTCCTCCGGAGGGCATGTATGAGGTTATCTTGAATATTGCACACAAGACACATCCCGGAATTTCTTCTATGAAAAGATTGGTGAGAGATTATTTTTGGTGGCCAGGTATTGATAGATTCATTGATAGGATTGTTAGGGAATGCACAGAGTGTTGTTCGAGTGAGAGAATGCTTAAAGTAGTAAAGTGGCCAACTGGGAGAAGATAACGTTTGACATATCTAAGGTTTTACCATGGTGGTTAAGAGAAAAATCTGGTCATTTCACAGATAATAGAGTATGTGTTGATGATGTTGCTAGACGAGTGGAGAACAAACAACTCAAAACAAAGAGGTGGTATGATAATAAATGGAAGGTCAAGACACAAATATTCCATATTGGAGAATGGGTAAGAGTTCTAAAACCAGGTCTAATGAGAAAATGTTCTGATAAATACAGTGAGCCTATACAATTAAAAAAGTGTTTTCTAACAGTGCTATGACACAAGATGGTACAGTATGGAATGTTTGTAGATTAGCAAAATGTCATCCACCCAATGATTCTGATAGAAAGGTGGTAGAAAGAGATGTACAAAATGGGATAAATGATTCCATTGCACACAGAGTTAAGGATTCCAGACGGGTCATTAAAGCTCCTATAAGGTTTACAGATGATATCTAATTCACAACTGTTATTATGTGTATGTTGTAGCATCATACTTTTTGGTTATCTGTACATATTGTTATATCTTGTATTTTGTTTTACTTTGTTTTGTTAATAGGGAGATGTGTTACATCTTCCTTTAATTATAGTGTGTATTCCTTTAAGTAGCAAACCTGTCCACATGCCCATGCATGAGCTCCTGCATGAGCCATGGCATGAGACATGTTGTTTCTTAAATAAGTTGCACATTCCAGTGGAGTTAGTTAGGATTAGCATTGTTTTAAAGTGGACAGTTGAAGACTTGCCACTGCACTGTTTGGACCTGTATGCCTGTGCTGCAATAAACTCTACTTTTACATTTCATACTTTACTGTGTGATTTCAACAAGTGCACAGAGGTCTAAAGTCAGCAACGACGTAGGGTTCAGCAAAAGATTAAATATTTTGTGTTACCATGCAGAAAAGGCAGGTTTCCTACAGGGTCTGCTTTAGAGCTTGTCAGCCATCCTGTCTACTGCATGGTATGCGCACTATGGGGCATATTAGCAAGACGGGCTATATGAAATTATCACTGCTTTTGTGGCCAATTTTTGCCGAGAAGCGGCGATAATTTCAGCGCCCTATTAGGAAGCTGTTGCTAACAGCACTTAGCGACAGTTTGTAGGTGATGGCGAGCGGTTTGGGGCCCGCTTTGCATGTCAGCGATATTTATCACTAATGACATGCAAAGTGGGCGTACCCAACCTGTTAGCGACTGAAAGCAGTCACTAAAATCGCTATCGCCTATTAACGCAGGCGTAGCGATAAAAAAATTGCGCTAAGCGCGAATATCGCTGAAAACTAACGCCTGCTCAGGCCACTTCCTAGCCTGTATATCCAATGGGAGTTGGATATTCAGGTTAAGACCCTATTGGCGTTAATGCCTGAATATCGCTGGATTTCCAGCGATATTCACGCATTAAGCCGCTATCGCCGGATATTTTATCGCATTTGAGATAAACATTGCTAATAGCATGTTATCTCTGCGATAAAATCCGGCGATAGGAAAAATGTCGCTAAGCTTATTTAGCGTTAAATATCGCTAGTTGTTGATAATATGCCCCTTTATCCCGTGGCTTGTATACTAAGGTAGACAGGATATCCATAACTTTCGTGATGGAGTAACTCACTGCCAACTCTAAATCAGGCCCTAAGTCTCAAAGTATAACCATTTTCTGACGTGAAAATTAGCAGGCAGACTTCTGCTCCATTGCGATGAAATCATGCTTAGATCCAGGTCCTTTACCAACGTATACTTTACATTAAGCGCATAGAGGAAGGACGCGCGGCGGACAGAGTAAGTCCTGCAGGCGTTCAGAGGGTTGGTCCTCTTTTACTGTTTTTATTCGTTTACATGTTATCTTAAGTGCTGCTGCCTATTGTTTTTGCGTTGTTGCACATTGGGACGGGGCTATTATTCTATTACTATATTTGCCTCATCTTAAAAACTACTCACCTTGATTGTTGCGATCTCGCCCTGGTCCACCAGAGGGCACTTTGACCGCGTAGTCAGTTCCGGCAGCCAGAGCCGGGTTAGGATCCCCTACTTCCGGTGGTGGTCGGTCTAGTTCTCCCCCAAACACCATACTTAAAACGCACATGGAAAGGACGCACAGCGGGCGCGCCGGTGGCGCGCCGAAGGCCTGCCAAAGGCAAGCCCATCTGCGACTACCCTGCACAAATTATATCAGAAGCCTGTTTTAATAGAGATCAGGGAAAAACTTTCAAAGCATGGAATAAAATCGATATTAATATGCTTGAACTCCAACTAAATCAGACATGCCCGAGTATGAGTCAACAGGTAGATCAAGCAGTTGAGAATTACAACGACTGGCTGAATAATGCCTTTGCGGCGACAGTGTCAAATGGTAAAAGCACTAGGAATCGTGGCCAACCCTCGGCTCCCTGGTTCACGGAAGCTCTGCGTCTAGAGAAACAAAGATGTCGTAGACTGGAAAGGCGCTGGAGAGTGAACTATGAAGACAAGGAAAAAGAGAGTTATAAACATGCCTTAGCTAATTACAAAAATCTTTTAGCTATGGAGATAAAGACTTAGTTCACTAAACAGATAGAGTCATCTAAAAACTCAGCAAAACAACTGTTTCAGGTTGTGAAGAAGCTTACAACCCCTCTCAATAGCCCACTATCAGAGAGCAGCCAATCTTTATGTGATAGTATAGCTAGCGCATTCAGGATTAAAGTCAATGATATATATAGTATCTTCACCACTACTTCCAATAAGGCAACTGAGCTGCATCCCACTGTTGTGTCCCACAGAAAAAATGAGCTGTTGACTTTCACACAGGTATCCAAAGAGCTTGTGGAAAAACTCATTCAGGATACCAAATCTGGATCCCCTTCGGATCCATGCCCCCCGGCATTTCTTAAAAAGCATTGCAGGGGAGGTTAGTCCAATCTTAACCAACATCTTTAACAATATGTTTTTATCAGGAATTTTTCCTGCAGTCTCGAAAGACGCAATCATTCTTCCTCTGCTAAAAAAAGCTCATCTATATCCGTCCACAACTAGCAATTATCGCCCGATTGCAAGGCTTCCTTTCCACGCCAAGATGGTTGAGAAAATTATGAACAGCCAACTCATGCAATTCATCCAGGAGAATGAATTACTCGACCCATCCCAGTTCGGTTTCCATTCTGAGTATAGCACGGAGACAGCTCTCATCAAGGCCACTGAGGAGATCAGAGCAGTGATGGATAAGGGTGGTGCCGCTGTTCTGATTCTCCTTGATTTATCAGCGGCCCTTGGTACCGTTCACCACGGCACCCTACTCGCACGCCTTGAACATCTAGGGATTAGGGACCTTGCCCTTACATTACTATCATCCTTTCTGAAGAATAGAAGGCAGAGAGTTTCCCTTGGACATTATCAGGCAACCCCCTATGTACTTCCTTGCGGGGTCCCTCAGGGCTCGTCGTTGAGCCCTACATTGTTCAATGTTTATGTCTCCAAACTTGCACCTTTAATACAGCAGTTTGGATTCAAATTGACATCTTATGTCAACGATACACATATCGTCGTTGCGGCCTATAAAAACACTTTATCCCCGGCAGTACAGTTTCAATGCTGCATGAGGGAAATCAGCCTCTGGATGGGAAGACACTGTTTAAAAAGCAATTTGGATAAAACCGAAGTGGTTACCTTCGGTAATCTACAGCCAAAATGGGATGGGCTATGGTGGCCGGCTGAACTGGGACAGACTCCTGAACCAGTGATGAAGGCAAAACACCTCGGAGTTCTGATAGATAACGGTCTCACTTATGCACATCAAATTAACACTATAGTTTCAGCCTCCTTCTATCTGCTGAAGAAACTTAAAAAGGTCTTACCATTTACTCCTCAGGATCTTAGAAAAACAGTGGTGACCACCTTGGTTTTGCCTAAGTTGGACTACTGTAACGGCTTATACCTTGGGTTACAGAAACAACATTTAAAGAAGCTCCAGATGGTGCAGAACGCTGCAGCCAGGCTTCTACTGAAAATCCCTAAGTACCAATCAATTAAAGAAGAGATACGGAATCTCCACTGGTTGCCTGTGGTGCAACGTTCTAAGTTTAAGGCACTCTGCCTTGCCCATAAATCATTGAATGGGGCAGGACAGGTTCCTTTGAAACATCTCTTCTCATGGTACCACCCAGGCAGGCAGTTAAGATCGACAAACGCCAGATTAATGCTGGTTCCTAAGATCCGAACTGCTAGCTGGGGAGGTCATAGCACGGCCTATTGTGTAGCAAAACTATGGAATGCTCTCCCTGTATCTTTGAGAGGGCTGAACTCCCTCTCCTCCTTCAGAAAACAATTAAAAACCTGGCTATTCTCAAACTAGTTATTATCTTGGAAAATATTGTAATAGAATTTTTCTATATATATGTTTCAGATATCACAGTGTGTCTCCTGAAGAAGGCGTTGTCCACGCCGAAACGCGCATTGAGTTTCATTCACCACAGTGTTGTTTCCTCTTTGATACTATTGATATTATATTGTAGAAATGCTCTATACATGATGACATAATAATTGTATGAATTGTATGTTTTTTAATTGTTTTTTATTGTCATACAGTAATGGTTTCACCAGTTATTTGTATGATTTTTAATTATGTTCATTAAAATCATGATTATTTGTATTTTAACTTTTTATGTATGATTTTGTCGCTGTCACTTTACATTACTTGTTTGCTGTTTTTGTTAACTGCCTGGGGGTTTTTTTCACACACATATTCTCAAACTAGTCGCATTGTTTCTTTCGTCGTCTGCAGGTACTACTCTGGTCCAGTGCCAACATTTCCTGGACAGAGGCAGTTTTTGCCTTAAAATCTTAAAAAATAATATCTCTAGTACCCCTTATAAGATTTTGATTGTTTGGGAGCCTCTCTGCAAATACATATTTTTCAGAATTGGCGTGGAAATTGTATTTTGTTCTCTTGACCTGAAATTCGTTGGTACAGCTTGAACTTAATATACATTTCACTGCAAATTTCATGCTGCTTGAGCCACATCTACTAGGGTTTGAGAAAACTTTCTCTTAGAAATGTAATTTGATCTAACCAGGGTGTATTTATTAGGTTGATTAGGGTATAACTTTCCAGATTAGTAACTCACTTCTTACAACCGCTTACGAAACATGTGGCCACTGTGTGGATGTCACCCAATGGGCATTATAGTCCCCTTGGATCCGGCCCATGTTAAAAAGAAAGGCTCCTCTCACAAACATGTGCACAATTATGAGTTAGTGTGTTCATCCAAAGCCAGATATAATTTAAAGGGGCATTGAAAAAGAAAAAGAATGAGTGTGTTGGAAAGGGTGGAGGAGAGAAACTTTCAGAGAGTGAGAGATGGAGAAGGAAGGTGAATGTAAAGTGATTGGCTATTTCTTAAAAGGACATTAGGGACTTTTGATCATGGATAAGACTAAGCAGCAGGATAAGACATAGATGGAGAGCACAATTAACAGAAACATGCCTTCCTTCAAGGGGGAGAGTGTCTGAGGCACAGAGCAGTTATATTCCTGTCGGGTAAAAGTATGATAGAGTAATTTTTTCCTCCTGCATCCATCCACATTGAAGAAACTATTCTACTGAAAGCCCTTCTTAGAACATTAAATAAAGTGCATCTCTACAGAGTACAGACATAAAAGCAAATGAAAAGTGAACAAAATAGGGGTAGTTTTTCAAGCACGATGTGATGCACCTTATTGCCTTTACATGGATTTACATATAGTTTAGTTTTCAATGCCACAGTAAATGGGGTACACCAATTCTGTATGCAACTCTGGAGAAAATGTCAGGTTTACTACGCTAAAAGGAATGAAACATAAATGTTATTTAAATCTCATCTGCCACAGACAGATAAGAATAAAAACTTGAAACGTCTAGTTGGAAAACAAATTCCAGAAAAAAAGAGCAGAAAATGAGAAATAGTACATAGTTCTGAAAAAGAAAAAGTCTCTCCTTTATCTGTTATGTGTATTCTGGAGAAGATTGGACTGTTCTTTGCCTGGCAAGTCATAAGGGCCACTGAAGTTTGCTTGGCACTTTATTTAATGTGGCATTTTGTAGTCTTCTCTCCTTGTAGAAAGGCACTTTATTTAATGTGGCATTTTTTTGTAGTCTTCTCTTCTTTTAGAAATGTATTTGATGGCAGTCTGACATCCCTTGTAGTGTCTTGTGAGTTGGAGATGACGGGACCATTTTGGTTCCTGACAGACTCCGTAGAACAGGGACGTAAGTGTGTGGCTGTGGGTATTAGGATTCATTATGTAGAATGTTTAGTAAACGGTTACACACTGAGGAATAAAAGCGTGTAATACCAAGCTCCATGTGTGGCGTGATCATTTGCATGTACCCAGGTGACAAGGATGCGATCATGTTAATGTTGCTATCTGAAAAACTGAGATTGCTCTCCTAGAGTTGTCTGTGGTCCAGCACACTGCATGCGCATAGCACGTGTGCCTCAGTCAAAGTGAGAATTGACGGTTGGCATATATGGAGTCCAAGCGGCACTTTAGCCAGTCCAAGGCAGTGAAGAAAGTGTAGGCTTTGGAGAAAGTTTGTTTGTTATCAGCTAGAAATTTGCTGATAAAGTCGAGACAAGAGGTACTGCATCACAATGAAACGCAGAGCACTCAATCCTACAGTACGACACCGCTAAAGGCAGTGACAACCAGGTACAGAGAAGCGCTAAAGGCTGTGCTTGTCGAGTGCAAGGAAGAGCTAAAAGCAGAAACATTTCTAACAGTAAGAAATGCTAAAGGCAGTGAAAACCAGGTACGAAAAGTTCAATGAGTGCAAGAGAAAGCTGTGAGCAGAAGCAGGTAAATGCAAATAAACTCACAACAATGTAGAGAGGTGAGAAGGGTGAAGAGCCCATGCAAGAAACAAATCCGCTACTCACTGCCAAAGAAGACAGCGCCTTACAACCGGAAAGCAGGCGCGGTGACCCAAATGTCAGCACATGGCTAGTGCATGACGAAGGTGCTGGTACAAACAAGCAGCAGCCGCCGCCAGAGAAAGCTCCATTCCCAGTAATAGAAAGTTCCACAGGTTATGAAGCTGCCACCTTCCTAAAACCACTGCTTCCCTTCGATACCGCTAAAAAGAGGAATATTGGCGATTGATTGGCTGCCCCGGTGGAAAATTCAATGATTTCATTGATGCTCTAGAAGAAGCCAATGACAAAAAGATCATTAAATATCTGCAGAAAGTAGCTGGTGAAGGAGTAAAAGAAGCGATAAAGAAAATACCAAAAGGAGATGAAGTGACGTACCGGTAAGTCAAAGAAGCTTTAAACGCCAAGTTCAATCCAATGCCGAATGTCGACTATGAAAGGTATATTTTCAGTCAGGAAAGGGAGAGAGCTGGTGAAATGAAGGATGAGTTTGTACAAAGAGTTGATTCACTCATAAAGCATTGCAAGTTCAATGAGTTCAACAATGAAGAAGCTATGCATCTCAGAGTCATCAATGTTTGCCTCTCTGATTCCTTCAGGCGACGAATGCTGAAAGAGACACTCAGTTTGGAGCAAATGCTCATGGCTGCCAGAGCAGAGGAAGGAACGGAGAGACAGGCCACTAACATGAAGGCCGGAACAGCCCAAAATTAATCAGCGCTGAGTGTGAAAAGTAAGTCAAAACACAAAGAGATGGCCATAAAGTAATGTCTTTGAAACAAAAGGAGGAGTATCCCCTGCAGAATATAAGACGAATAGTCTGGAGGGTAGACTAAATGGCAAAAAAGGAAAAAATGTATCCTTTTATTTAAAACCCCTCACTCACCAGCCTAGCGGTGACATGCTTCATCATCGGGGTCCACCCTGGTGGCCTAGCGTCACCAGGGTGTGCTTCGACACCTGAACTACAGTGGAGCGGGTTGTGACTGTAAGTGCAAAAAGAAAATATGTTAAAAATTGTCCTGGTTTAACTCAAAAATATAACTTTATTATAGAGCAACTGAACAATGTTAAAAATAGTAGCGAGATGTTGGTAGGCAAGTTACGACCGACTCATCTCTATATGTGTTGGTGTGTATTGGTCGACATGTTTCTACCAATGGGCGAGTGCCCGGTTTCTTCAGGACCAAAAAACAGGTAGACGGAAGGTGTGGGAACTGCAGTAAAATATCTGATTACAAAGAACAGGCGCAAGACCTTACAATAAAACTCACTAATCGAGGCTACCCCCAGACAATCATCAACAGATGCCAGAAACGGGCAAGGAACCAACCGCGAGAAGCCCTACTTGAGGACACACCCAAAAACAAGGAAGACATCCCACTCACATGTGTCACAACATACAATGCAGTATCAAACCAGGTGAGCAAGAGCATACGTAAACACTGGTCTATACTCTGCACTGGCAAATACAAATGGGAAAAACCTCTTTTCTCGTACAAAAAGGCGCGCAGCCTGAAAGACAGCTTGGTCAACACTCGGCCAAAGACAAATTATTCGTCTTATATTCTGCAGGGGATACTCCTCCTTTTGTTTCAAAAACATTCGTCCTAGGGGAATAGGAGTAATCCTGGTCCCATTTGTTTGTGGACAATCCCTTACTCTCTCCTTTGATTATTACATAAAGTAATGTCTCCAAAGAAAAAGTTGTGTGTTTGATGTGTATTTTCTTTTCCACATGAGGGTAGATGTCCCTCCCTTCGACAGATATGCAAAGGCTGTGAGAAGGAGAACCATTTTGTGATGGTTTGCAAAGCGATGGAAAGATCAAATGCATCATTGTAAGAAAACAAAATGGAGGCAAGATCAAGCGGGTCACGTCAAGATAACGGAATGGATGCCAGAAAGTTCCAGACGCACCATTCTACGCACGCCCTGAAGGCCAAGCGGCAACATCTGTTGAGTAATAACCAAATTAATTAGATTGCCGTCAAATTCTTAGTCTAACAGTTTTTTATTGTCATTGTCAAGCAACAGTGAGGAAAATGGGTGTGCAATGTCAATGTTGATTGCTGGACCTTGTACACATGTAGGATTAGCTTTGTGCAAGGAAGAATGACAGTCGAAGCTAGACCGACAAGTGAAACGTGTGAAATTCATTTGGATACAGTCCCAGGATGATATTGAAAGTGAATGGGTGTTACATACCTTTTATCATAGACAGTGGTGCTTTGATAAACATGTCAGTGGAAAAGTACAATGGACTGTTGAAAAAACAATGGCTACTTTTACACCACTTTCGGTAATAGCAACTGTGAAGCAAATAAATAGGAAGGTACAAGCACCAATTCATGTCTTGCCAGGCACTTCACTGTGCGCATGTTTTCTCAGTTTCAGTACTGCTGCTGAAATCTGGCTGATTTTTGTAAACTAGAATGTAAATGCCTATCATGAGATAGTGAATCAGTTTCCATCTTTGTTTCATGGACTAGGAAGACTTAATACCATTAAGGTCCAACTTCAGATAAAGGAGGACCTCCATCCTGTTGCTCAAAGACATGGTCAAATTGCATTCCATTTACAAGAGGCTTTTGAAAATTAACTTGAGGCCCTATTAAAGTACAACATCATTGAGAGATCCATCGGCCCGGCGCCATGGGTATCGTCGATAGTAGTAGTGCCCAAAAAGGATAGTGGAGGAGCTGTGCGCATCTGCCTTGATATGCGCAGGTAAACAAGGCGATTAAAAGAGAACGAAATCCAGGTCCGCACATCGCTGACATGATTATGCAACTGAATGGAGCCAAAGTCTTTCCCCACCTTGATTTGAACAAAGAATATCACCAGCTTGAACTGGAAGAGAATTGCAGGTACATTACTACCTTTTTGACTCATGTTGGTTTATTTAGATACAAAAGTCTAGGTTTCGGAGTGTCGTCAGCTGCAGAACTTTTTCAGGATGTAATTTGTCACGTAATACAGCCAGCCTCAAATGTTTTCAATTACAGTGGTGACATTCTAGTTTTTGGGGCCACACTAAATGATCATGATAAGCTCTTATACAAGTGTTTCCTATGCTTTCTGATGCAGGTCTTGCTTATATGCAGCAACATGTGAGTTTCATCAAACCAAACTCAAGTTCTTTGGTCATATTGTTTCTGAGGGGGTAATGACTTTGTATCCAAATAAAGTACATGCCTTGTCATCTACTCCTCTCACTACAAGGTGTAACTATGCTGAGATCTTTATTTGGTATGGTCAGTTCCTGTTAAAGGTATATACATGACTTTCACTGTGAGTGCCCCATTCACAGACCTAACCAAATTAATCACCCCATTTCACTGGTCAAGTGAATGTGAACGAAGCTTCAAGAAAATCAAGCAAGCAATTCAGAATGCAACTGAAACAGCATACTTTGATCCAAACGTGCAGACGGAGGTTGTTGTTGATGCAATCCCAGTAGGGTTGGATGCCATCTTTGCCCAGCACACTTGACGTCCCTATGCCTCAAGGTACATTGTGGGTTATGCTTGACAAAGTTTGTAAATGACCGAATGTGCCTATGCACAACCTGAAAAGGAAAGCCTCCCTGTGGTGTGGGCTTGTGAGCACTCTCATGTGGTTCTATATGGAAAGCATTTCACAGTTGTCAACGATCACCAAGCATGCTCACCATTTTAGGCAATCCTAAAGCCAAGTTACCCCCTCACATTGAGAGGTGGGGTTGAGATTGCAGGAGGGTGATTACACGATTGTGCATCATCCAGGAAAAGTTCAAAATCCTACTGACTACTTCTAATGTATGCCAATATGGTGTCATGGCACTACTTCTAAAGTGGCTGATGCCTATATTAACTTCATTGTGAAATCTAGTACCACTGCTGCCATAATAGAACAAATCATTGCTGCCATGAGTACTGACAGGGATAGCTGATGCACAAACAGAAACATAATCTACCTCTTCATGATGACCTTGAATACCAGAAATTCAAAAACTCTACAAGAAGAACTTTGTTACCCCGAAAAGGCATCCTCTTATTAATCAATCATTCAGGATTTATAAACCGCTTCTATCACCCAAAAAGTTATCCAGGCGGTCAGGCCCAAGAGGCTTATTCGAACAGCCAGGTCTTGAGGACCCTCTTACGAAGGTCAAGAATTGTTCTACCTGAGAGTCTGAGACAGCACTTTATTGAATTGGCTGATCAGGGACACCGTGGAGTTGTTGCTACAAAACAAGCTCTACTGGAACGAATGTGGTTCTGTCGTCTTGATGAAAGATTTGAAAAAGAGTTAAAGGCATGTCATTTGTGCAGCTGTTTGTTTTCCAAACAACCCCACATCCGTTAAACATGTCTGATCTTCAAAAGCATGCATGGGAGAAGATTGGCATTGATTTCTTTGGACCCCTTGACAGTGACCATCATCTACTAGTATTTTTTCATGTAAATTCCTATTTTCCCCTTTTGGAAGATCTGTCATCAACTACTCATGACAGTCATTGAGAGATAAGAAAGGTTCTTTGCAGCATTGGGTGTTCCTTTGATTTTTAAATCTGACGCCTTTCATTAGTTGAGAATTAAAAGATGTTCTCACTCATCTAAATCTCAATCATCAGTAAAACACACCTTCATGGCGACAGGCGAATGGTGTGGTCGAGAGATTTATGACTACCGTCAAGAATACTGTTCAACACTGGAAAAACTTGAACTCAAATCAGTTGTTTAGTCCGTGCTTCGTGTATACCAGTCATCTCCGCAATCAAACCAAAGTGCCACAATGGACCATTGAGAGGTCAATTGATATTGATAAACTTTGCAGGACTGACTCATTTCACAAATGTCACATGAACATCTATGCGGATAGACGCTGCTGTGTGCGGAACACTGTCTTCAACAGAGGAGACCAAAGGATCGTAAGTCAGAAACTGAAATGCAAGTCTGATGCTCCTTTTGATGCTGACCCACTGAGGATTGTGACCAGTAAGAGACACATGGTGACTGCTACTGTCCTGGGAAGTCCATTACGCCAGATTCTTTGCATTTCAAGCACACCTGCCTCAACCTTCGCCATCTCCAGATGTCCGGAGTGAGACTTGTTCACCAGAGAATCCAGAGAGCCCAATGACTACCAATATTTCTGTCCCCAATGCCATTCATGGATATTACTACTGTATCTCCACAGAATCACAGGACCAGATCTGGGTGATTGATTTGAGTGCCAAGACAACCTATTGACAAGTTGGAATGTATATACGTATTATTGGCACTTTTTATTTACCAAAGAAGGAGATGTAGTGTTTTGTGAGTTCGAGATGATGGGCCCTTTTGGTTTCTGACAGACTCTGTAGAACAATCATGTAAGAACAATCACGTAAGTGCATGGGTAATAGGATTCATGATGTAGAATGTTCAGTCAGGCTGAGGAATAAAGATGTGCAATAGCAAGCTCTGTGGGTGGCATGATCATTTGCATGGGTGGGGTAGGATGCTGTATTCTTGTGGTGCTGTAGATGGCTAAACAGCACTGATTTGCCCATGAGCCAGGTCTCTAGCTTTTATATATCCTAAAACTGTGTCTGCATGTCAAATTATAAGACTGGAATAAAGCACAGAGACAATAGTAATCATGAAAATACAGCACTCAGTGTCTTAATGACATCTGCATTGCCCCGCACTTTAGTTTGAAAAATATATATGTGATATCAGAATGAAGGCATACAAATAATGATTAACTACAAACCAGGTCAGATTACTATACACTATAGGGATGTGCCTGTGAGTGGCCACACCCAAAGGTCTGACTCACGTTTGATTTAATTGAAAATACTGAAGCCAATTATCAAAGGTTTTTATGGTTCTATGACATAATACTACTGCATTAATACTTTCATATTCTTTAATCTCTTCGAACCTGATTTATGAAACAGAAAGTATTTCTACACCAAAAGAATAACATCTACATGTGGATGTATATTTACTACTTTTTGATTGTCAGAACCCCTTTTAGAGGCCCACAGGGCCCGCAGAGTTTATTGGGCTCAACCGTGGGGTTTGAGACCTTTTACTCCTGATGTCCTTGGGAATGACTTACTATGGATTCTGAGTAACAGTGCTGTTCCGCATCTGCACATGACTTTTAGGGTTGTGTGGTCTGAGCATTCCTGAGCACCCTCGAGAGGGATGTAATTATACAGGGTAGTGAACATAGGCTCACAACTCGAAATGCATGCATCAGCAGCATTTATATATGATTGTCCAGCCAAATACTCACTTTTATGAAAAAAGAGAAGTATTTTATTTCTACCGCTACCCACATAAAGGAAAAATATGACATTCACAGACAACTACACAATTCCCCTTGAGATCAGGTGTCTAGAGTTTCTATGACGAATCCCTGTCCCACTGCTGCCTTACGCTAGGGATAGTGGTTTTTCCCCATTCACTATTGCTAACATCCACAGTATGCCCTACTAGCAGTCAGAGCCTCAAGAGTACACTTTGAGTCACAGATAAAGGCAACAGTATTCTAGTACTGCAGCGCAACTAGCAACAAGTTCCCCTGGAGCCGCCACGTGTGAAGCATTAAGAGTTCCTTAGGTCACTCGCAGTGGCTGGAGTCAAGTTCACATAAGTCGGCTGCATGTGACCCAGGCAGCTGCACTCACCAGATGCAGTCTCTCTCAATTGTGTGCGTTCTCTTGAAGCAATCAGAGGCTGTCTGTGGCTCGTCCTGTGGGGTAAGTGTTTGGCTATGATGATCCGGTCCTGGGTCCCTCAACTGGCTGTCGATGCGCCTGTGCTCCCACAGTGTCCTCACTTCTCCAGTGAGGCAGAAAAAGTCACAGTACTTGGTGCTCCCAGTGACACCTTCTGTTTTATGGGGTCACCACAATTCACAGTCCATGGGCTCCTGCCTGATCAGCACAGTGACTGTCTACATGGTGGCCCCCCTGGCATAAGAGGTCGCGACTTCACTACCTCACAAGGCTACGGCCCCATTTCCTCACATCACTCTTTCTCTGATGGCCCCTCCTGGCATACAAGTTCACCACTTTACTACCTTGCACATGCTCTGGCCCGATCAGCGCAGCATGACACACGGCTAAATACACAGCAACTTGATCAGTGCAGCAGCCATTTCCTCACACTTTGCACTGGAAGTCAACTCAACAGGACTCTCCACTGGACCTCGTGCTCTCCAAAGCTCTTCTACTTCTCACAGGGCACACTGTTCTTGGCAAACGCTGGTGCTTGAGGATCAAGGTCAGGTGGTCTTTGTTTCCCTGCAGGTAGACTAGCAGGCCTTTACCCCCAGTACTAGTCACAGTCAGAAGGTTTGCAGAGTTTCCCCTCCTCACACAGCTTGTCTGGCTGCATGGCAGAGGACAATTTTTGTGGTCATCTCCCCTTTCTCATAGTCAATTTCCAGACACCAAATGTGATTTAGAGTCTGAGTCTTTGAAGTTTTATGGTGGAGTTCTACTTCTTTTGATCGACCTCCTTCTCTGCTCTCTCTTCCTCTTGAAAAGCAGTCCCGCAGCACAAGCCATGGGAGTGACTAGAGTTCTCACCTGGATGTCACCCACACTGATATGCACATCGAAAAGTTAGCCCAAGGCTCCCACCCCTACTCTTTATGATTCTCTTATCTGCCCATCTCCTTCGTGAGATATGCCCAGACCCCTTCCTTGTCACCTCTCACTAAAACAAAGAGGACACTTTGAAGTGTAAGGGGAGGCCTGGTCCTTACCTGCCCAGTGTGTGTCTCACCCAGCAGCAACACAAAAATCTGTGTAAGGGAATTGCTTTACCTCCTCTCCATGTTTCACCATGCAGGCCTGGGTCTCCCAAAATGGAACCCAGGACCCTCCATGTATTGTACCATCCACTGACACATATACACACAGTGCAAATATACAGAATACACTCACTGCACAATACTGTATCCTCCATGTACTGGACCACTCACAGGCACACATACATCCAGAAAATGCACTACACATGCTGCCCTGCAGTGTATCCTTTATGTATTGTATCACTCATAGGCAGACATACATCCAGCATATGCATTTAACATGCATTCACCTTGTCCTTCATGTATTGTGACACTCCCAGGTACACGTACATCTGGCATATGCATTTAACATGCAAACACTGCATCTTCTCTGTATTCCCAGCACAAGCATTTATCCTGAATGCAGTGCACAGCACTACATCCTTTAAGTACTGTACCACTCCTCCAATTATGGAAGGAGAGTTACTCCAGTCTTTATATGAATCAAATATCCAACCATTTCCAGAACAGGAAGCGACCAGTTTGGTAATGTCCACTCATGTCGATATTAATGGACAGTCCTAGATGTCCAAGTAAAACTGTGCCTTGGGAGGCCTTTTTCTCTGCCCTTCAGTGGGATGTGCGTATGTAGATGTCTCTGCATGCCTGGCAGAGATGTTTGCACTAGTAAAACCATTAATATCTGCCAGGAATCCCTCAGCAGATTCCTAGCAGGGAGAAAAAGGGTTAATTCAGCTATAAATCAGGGCCTTTTGAGAATTGGTCTCAGTGAGAACTTAGGTTCTTGGTTAAGGGGATTAAACTCTTCTCCAGCAACACTCAAAATTCTCATCTGGGGAACCACAAAACATCAGCACTCATAAAGTAATAAAGTGAAAACACAACTCAAGAAAAGTCCCACACAATCTAGAACAATAGAGTAATTTTTAAGAAATAAAATTATACCAGAATAGCAAAAATCCAATCAACAAAACTGGAGATATGCAATTTAAAAGTATTAAGTAAAAATTGCACCAAAAAGCGCAAAGCGCCAACTGGGGTTATATTGTTGCACCCGACTGTGAGGATTTGCCTGTGGGGTACAGTGCTGAGTTCGGTCAGCTAGACAGTGTATCTTGTTGTACTTGAACTGAGATGCGAGTTCCTGTATCGCATTACGTTGAGTCGCATTGGTTTCGATGGGGCTGCCGGACAGGACCTGCAAGATGTCATATCAAATTACATCATGCTGCGCTGGTTCTGGTGATGCGGCTGATCAGGAGCTGCAACGTGATGTGCTGCAGGGTCCTGTTTTGAGATGTTTCGCTCTTCATCAGTTCTGGGGTAACCCACAGTTGGGCCAGGAGAAGTGCACTCTGATGTCAGCCAAGGGCCCAGGACTTAGGGAGCCCTTATTGGTAGTCAGGATTCAAGGATTCACTCCAGCAGAGGCCAGCAGGAAGGCACAGGCACGCCTACTCGAATATGGGCAGCTGGGAAGATGACGAACAGGTCTCTGAAGCTTGTTATGCCCCTGTAGCTCAGAACAGAAGGGCAGTCAGCTAGCCTCTAGAGTCCATCTGGTGGTTCTGGGTTCAAGGACCAGGTCCAGCCTCTTCAATCAGTATGACAATCTTTGTTTGTAGCAGGGCAGTCCTTCCAGTAGCAGGGCAGCAGAGAGGCCCTTCATCTGAGTCTTCCACAGGTCCAGAAGTGATCTGAAGTGTGGGTCTGAGGGCCCTATTGTTATACCTGTTGCCACCTTTGAAGTGGAAAAAAACTTCTAGAGTTTTCCCCACAGATTGTCTTGGCATTTCCTGCAAACCTGCCCAGGCTCTGCTGGGTCTGGCATCACAAAAGACTAGTGTGAAGTTATTTGTGTGCATGCAGAGCCAGCTCCTTTGAAATGTAAGTGGGGCTGTACACAGCTCTACCCCTCCTAGCTTGCAAACACCTAGTCCCCCTTTGTGTGACATTCTGAGAGGAACACACAAAGGCCAACTGCAAACTACACCTAGGCAGGGGACCCAGAATACAGGCTACAGGCACTAAATAGATAGGACAAGAAAAGGCCAACTTTCTAAACGTAACATTTTCAGAATTGTGACTTAAAACCAAACATTACCATTAAAGAGAATGTTATGTTGCAATTTTTTAGACACTAAACATGACATTCCTACCTGCTCCCAAAACAAAACCTATCACTTATTCAGTGTAATGATCAAACCCAAAATTATCCCATGAGAGAGATAAGGTTCACAATAGTGAAAAACAAATTTGTGTGTTTATCACTACCAGGATCCATAAAACTTAAAACTACATGTCCAACACTTTTTATATAATGCACTCTGCCCTATGGGCTGTTTAGGGCCTACCTTAGTTTGACTTCTCTGTCTTAAAAGGGAGTTTATTTTTTCAAGTCACATTGGCAGTTTAAAACTGCCCACAGGCTGCAATGGCAGACCTGAGACATGTTTTAAGGGCCTACTGAAGCGAGCGACACAATAAGGGCTGCAGGCTCACCAATAGCATTTAAATTACAGACCGTGGGTATATGGTATACCCTTTAATAGGGACTTATAAATAAATTAAATATGCAGATCAAGCGTAATCTTACTGTGTTTTAGGGAGTGAGCACAAGCCCTTTAGCACTGGTTAGCAATAGTAAAGTGCACAGCTTCATAAGGCCAAAAAGATGAATTCAGCAGAACAGGAGGGGAGAAGGCAAACAGTTTGAGGGAAGTCCACCCTAAGGCTGACAGGTCTAATAGCCCCTAAACATCTAAAATGGGACAATTCATGGAATCACCATATATAATTAGAGCCAATAGAAAGGACTGCACTCACAACACTTCTACTAATAACAAGGAGGTCCTTTTGGGGCCAGTTCACAAAGACATTTATGCATCTGTGAAGCAGTGCTCATGTAGTACTACTTCAATCAATCAATCAATCAATTAATCAGTCATTTATATAGCGCGCTGCTCACCCAGGAGGGTCTCAAGGCGCTGGGGGGGAGGGATCCGCTACTGCTCGAAAAGCCAGGTCTTGAGTTGCTTCCTGAAGGAGAGATGGTCCTGGGTCAGCCGTAGGTGGGTGGGGAGAGAGTTCCATGTCTTGGCTGCCAGGTAGGAGAAGGATCTTCCTCCGGCTGTGGCTCTGCGGATGCATGGTACGGCGGCGAGGGCGAGGCTGGTCAATCGTAGCTGGCGGGTGGGCGTGTAGAACGTGAGGCGGTTGTTGAGGTACTTGGGGCCCAGGTCGTGGAGAGCCTTGTGTGCGTGGTGAGGAGTCTGAACGTGATCCTCTTGCTGACGGCGAGCCAGTGTAGGTCTCTCAGGTGGGCGGAGATGTGGTTGTGGCGGGGGATGTCCTGGATGAGTCGTGCGGAGGCGTTCTGTAAGCGTTGGAGTCTTTTCTGTAGTTTGGCTGTGGTTCCAGCGTAGAGGGTGTTCCCGTAGTCCAGTCGGCTGGTGACGAGAGCCTGGGTGACCGTTTTCCTGGTTTTGGTGGGGATCCATCGGTAGATCTTGCGGAGCATGCGCAGGGTGTTGAAGCACGATGATGAGACGGCGTTGACTTGTCTGGTCATCGAGAGGGAGGAGTCCAGGATGAAGCCCAGATTTCGTGCGTGGTCCGTTGGCTTGGGAGCCGGTCCCAGGGCGGGGGGCCACCAGGAGTCCTCCCAGGCGGAGGGGGATAATCCCAGGATGAGGACTTCCGTCTGGTCTGAGTTCAGTTTCAGGTGGCTGTTCTTCATCCACTCGGCGACGTCTTTCATCCCTTCGTGTAGGCTGGCTCTGGTGGTGTCGGGGTCGTTGGTGAGGGAGAGGATCAGCTGGGTGTCGTCGGCGTAGGAGATGATGTTAAGGTTGTGTTGGCGTGCGATGGCTGCGAGGGGGCTCATGTAGACGTTGAAGAGGGTGGGGCTGAGTGAGGATCCTTGTGGTACGTCGCAGGTGACTTCGGTGGCCTCGGATCTGAACGGGGGGAGGCGGACTCTCTGTATGAGTACTTCACAAAGTGATAAATGCCTTCGTGAATTGGCCCCACTGTGTCAGCCATCTAATCAATCAAGATGATACCTCTAATATGTGAATTTGAACATGGCTGTTTCTGGCAGAATATGATCTTTTTGCTCTGTGATAAAGTTGTGTGGTATCTAAGGCTTGAGACAATAAGGGGCCAGGCCAAGGCGTAAGTCCTAAAGTGGGAGGCCAAGGGCAGCTTGAACGGTTATCGCTAGACCTGCTGCTAACTGTGCACATGCAAAAACCATGTGATAAAAAATTGTGTTTCCATACCCCCGAACCCCCGGTACCTCTGGCAGCTTCATTATTTGTGCACGTTTTTGCAGATTTCATGGTATTCCCTAAAATATCACAACTTATGGGTATTATAGAGAATATTTTTGTTAGGTAAAGCAACTTTCAAATACTTTTTACACGAAAATATTTTTAGCCTAGGTTTGTAACTACATGAAAACCATTATTTACGTGTGTGTATACAGTACAATGAAAAGAGTGATGAAAATTAAGTATTCTAAAATGTATTTCTTTTATGAAAGAAAACGTTGCTATGCTTTTGAAATAGTTTTCTACTGCATCCTAAATACACTGAGAAATGTCCTTAGAAAACCACTTTGAAAATTCACTGATACCCTAGTGCAGCTAACTCACGTTTTCTGCATGATGTCCATAGATATTTCAGCTTTTAATGGACTGATTTCTGCGAGTATTAGGACTCTGAGCAAGTATGGTGAAATTGCTATGTGTTACACTCAATTGACTTTCCGCATAGCCATGGTAGGTTGCTGGACGAAATGTAGGCTTCAGGTTGTTTATGCTGCTCACACGTATGACTAAAATGTGTGGCAAAGGTGCTTTGTCATATAGATTTTGTTTTTCTACATTAGGTAAGTCATTCTGCATAATGCAAAAAACGAATACGTAGAACATATTAAAGAAAGTATGCCCCTTTGGTCAAAGGATGTCAAAAGCAGACTTGGGACTTAGCAGTCAAAATTACATTTCCCTTGAGTAGCCCTAATTTGAACCAACTTCATTTTCACCATTCTGAATGAGACAGAGATAAAAATTAGTTTGAAAGTTGTTTTCCATATTTATCATAAATCAAATTCACCGGTGAAGGGAGATTTTTGATATATTACGGCGGAAAAGTAACTTTTAAACAGCGTACTTTGCGTTACTTAAAATCCAAACAGAACTAAGGGGCATATTATCAAGGATGACGTTAAAATTATTGCTAGTTTCGCGGCAGAAAACTGCCACTAAAGCGGCGATAATGGGCTTGATAATATGCCCTGGAGATTTCCCATAGAAGCCCATGTTCACACCAGAACATGGACTTCTATTGGAATTCTCCAGGGCATATTATCAATCTCATTATCGCCGGTTTAGCGGTCGTTTTCTGCCGCTAAACCGGAGATAATTTTTTATGTCGTTCTTGATAATATGCCCCCTAAGTCCTCCAGTAGCTCTACTTAGCACTTCTATATTCATAAAGAAATGGGCAGCTTGAGAGCAATCGAGCCACTTCAAAAGCCAGGAAGTCTTGTAGTGCATGCACCGACCGCCATTTGGGAGGAGCAGAAAGATATCACAAAAAAGTCAAGAAACGGCCTTCCTTTTCACATAAACACCTCAAATTGAAATTCAAGTGAAAGACCCCTTTTAGGTTTCGCCTGCACATGTTTGCCCATCGCTTGAGAAATCTATTGTTTTTAATATGAACTAAAAAGGTACTTACATCCTCTCTTTCCTGGCTTCCTGTTGGTTCCTGTGCGTGCCACATACCTTTCCTCCATTTCTATTGCTGTAGCCAATTTTTCTGCATTTACCAATGCTTGTTCCTTGTCTGCTTCTCTTATCAGTTTCCCACTGCTGAAATACCATTAAGATCTGCTTTGGTGGAACTATATTTTCATAAAGTTTTGCTTTTTAATATTGCACCACATTTATATAACAAGTTATCACCTGAAGTGATTAAGTGATTTGCATGGAATCACAGGATGTTGCACTTCACTGCTGAGACTTGAACCGGGATCCCCAGCTCTCCAGTCAACAGCTCTGGATGCTGAGCCACATCCTCTCCACTCGCGTTTTATTTGTCAGGGAGGTCTTTCCTTATCCCAGATGATAATTAATTAAAACTGTTTTTAATTTATCACATAGGCAAAACCAATGCATTACCAATGCTTGCTATGCAAAGAGGTGACTCAGACATTCATCTCTACCCTCGGCAGGAGGAGAACGTGTTCAGCTCGAGAAGAATAGGTATTCCCTGATTTCCATAGAGGTGGATCTGGGAAAGAATTTTGAGTCTGGATGGTAGCCTACGTGTGCAGGGCCGGACTGGGAACCAAAACCAGCCCTGGCAAAGTGCTCGGCCGCCCCTCCTCCCCCAGGGGGTTGTGGGTGCCGCCGAGCTCAGGGCCTGTTTTCGGCCGATTTTGTTACAGGGACGATTTTGCAGCTATGCTGCAAAAACGGCCCTGTAACAAAAACGCCCCCCGGGGCCCAAAACCGGCCCCCACCCTGCTGCATAAAAGGGGATTGCCCGGTGCCCTCTACAGCCAGTCCGGCCCTGTACGTGTTCCATGTTGCATGAGGGACTCGAGGATGCTTTGCAGTCTGGTGAAATAGAACAGCAAGAGGGATTTAATTTTGGTGAGAATTCAGCCAGTATTAGGCTTAGTGAAATCATCAATCACTCGATAAAATGATACTAAACTATCAACTCTTCAAACCATTCCTCGGTCTGGAAGAAAAAGCTGCAAGGAAGAAGATTCCTAACTGACCTGCTGGGAAAGAAGCCTGAAAGGCTCCTGCTCTCTAAGTACTGGATTTTTCCTCTATGGGTCAGCTGCTGGCCTCTTGTTCATTCCCTCAAAGACACCCAAGGTTGAAGAAAGGCTCCTTCCTGTGAGGCAGATCCAGCTGTCCAGTGTACTGTATTGAGCCCTATATAAATCCAGTCTGGAAAGATGCCAGTATCCTAGGAGTTTTTGCATGTAACCTGGAGATTCTGAGAGAGACTAGAGGCGATTTTTCCAGTATCTTCAAGAAATTGTGACTCTTGGTTGTAGCATGAAGCAGATGCACAGTGAAGGAGCTCACATTCTGAACTGTGAATAGAGTTGCCCAGAAGAGCACCAGGAAGATTCAAAACATTTATATACACCGGCGTGGACGATTACGGTCTTTGCCACAGATCTCTTGACCCCTGTGAGGCAGAGTAGTTTGCTGGTACCCTTTCCATGTTTCCATTTCAGGTGCAAAAGTGTCATCTGGTCATCCATTGTGCCAAATAACATTGTCTGACATTTTTCCTTTAAGATTTTAAAAAGCTTTATCTCCAATTCCCTAAAACAAAATTTACTGATTTATCTAAATAGATTTTGGGATCTTATTGTGTTGTGCTATCAACTTTAATTTTGTACTGTAATCTGTAAAGTTAGCGTACATTTCTTTGGGGATTTGCCTACAGTTTATAACATAGTTACCAGGGATTGTTCAGAAAACTGTGGTGAGAGGTATCCCGATTGTGTTGAAATGTTTGGTAGGCTAAACCTCCAATTAATAACTTAGGGACCCATTAGGATGGCGGGCAGAGTACAGACCGCCCGCCATCCATAGCTTTATCCATAACATGCCATGGAGATCCGGGCCTCCATGAACCCTATACCCAATTCCAGATGTGCAATAAGGCTTGAGGAGGATTTAGGAATGGCCAGATGCCTGCACAGAAACCTATTTTCGTCTACTTGAGATTTTGTGTAGGCAGTACAGCCCCTTACTCTGGCTCCATCCATAAGTGCCCATCGATAGGCACTTGCTTTTATAAAGTTGGACCATTTCATATACTGGATTGTGGCTTAACCTTTTTTCAAATCTAAATATTGCATCTTCAGCTACACGTATCTTTTGGGCCCTTGGGTAAGTAACCTGTCTCACGATCCATTTGCCTTTAATAAAATACCAAGGTAGTTAAAAAAGGAACTTTTTCACTTTGTGTCGCCCCAATAAATAAGCAAGACCACTGACTCATTGTCAGTGAAATTTCTCCCCCTACCTCGCAGTTCCACCATTAAGTGAGGCCTTCCGCCGAGCCTCTGCACTCTTGAGTGCGGGTGTACCAGACCTTCCTCTACCCGCAGGTTTTACCTGCACCTCATCCCTTGTGGTCCAGTGGACCTCTGCCTCCTTTCTCTCGCTCCACTTTTTCTCTCCGTTTTCACTTGTTTCTCCCTCACTTCAATCTCCTCCTTTCACTCTCTTTTTGTGTCTTTCTTCTGTTTTCTCTAGTTTTCCCCTCATTTCAATCTCCCCCTTTCACTCCTTCTGTGTCTTTCCTCCACTTTTCTTGCACTTTTTCTGCCCTATTCCACTCTTTCCTCTTTTTTTTGGCCCTTTTCCACCTGTTCTTTACCTGCCGCTGCTGTTCCTGCAGCCCCTCCCCCCTGCATGACTGACACATTCCAGCTCCCCTACCCGCTCCCTCCCCCCAGCTGTTCAGCCTTCCCCGACTCCTACTTAATGGCAGCCGCTGTGAGCCGCGCCGCTGGCGCACCAAAGGCGCTCCAAAGGCAAGCCCGTCTGTGCTCGTCTGCGACCTGACCGTGACCAGTGCCAGGAACCCTGGACCTCCGTACCACCAATGCTACGACCCAGCGGCAATCCACAAACTCAACCCAGGCCGCAACAACAACTGCAAGATAGCGTCACCAGCCAACACCCCCTGACCCTTCTGCTGTCACCACTGCCGGCACACCTACTGCACCGCCAAGAACACGGACCCAGCACAACCCGCCCACAAGAACACAACCGAACCAAAGACCCTGCAATGCATCCTCCTCAACGTCCGATCCCTCCACAAACACACCACCAAAATCAGGGACGTCCTCGACAGCACCACCCCGGACGTAGCACTCTTCACCGAAACCTGGAACAACACCACCTCTGGACCGGATATCGCCATCACCATTCACCAAAGATACAAGATCTCCAGGAAGGACCGCCCCACCCGCCCAGGAGGAGGAATCGTCATCGTCCACAGATCCACCCTCCGCCTGAGTACACTCCCCGACGAGCCCTCATACCTGATGGAACACCTTCACTTCAAGATACTAGCCAGCCCTACCACCACCTTCCGAGGAACCCTTATCTACCAACCCCCTGAACCCCACGGACCTTTCGCCAACTCCATCACGGACATCACCTTCCCACATGCCATTGCATCCACCAACTACACCCTGCTGGGAGACCTCAACTTCCAACTCGACAACCGACTGGACCCCAATACCACATCCCTCATGGACAACCTCAACAGCATTGGACTCCGCCAGATCGTGACCGAACCCACGCACTCAGCAGGACACACCCTCAACCCCCTCTGCACAACAGGAAACTCCATCACCTTCAGCCACACCACCGAACTCCCATGGATTGACCATCGATGAGTCCACTTCACCTTCAGAACACCCATCATCCACAGACATCAGCACCTGCTCCCACAAAGAAACTGGACCAAAATCACCAATGACCAGCTCACCTCCTCACTCAGCAACTCCACCCCAACCATCATGGGAAATGACGACCCCAAAACCGCAGCCCGAACCCTGAACAGATGGATATCCGACAGCGCCAACACCAAAACCCCCCTCAAGAAAAACAACAACACCCACGCCAAGAAAGCCAGATGGTTTACCACTGAACTCCGAGAGTTCAGACGCACTTGCCGCCACCTCGAAAAGGCCTGGCGGAACACCAAATCCACTTCATTGAGGGATGTCCAGGATAAGTCTGGTGGTGGCGTTCTGGATGCGCTGCAGTTTCTTTTGGTGTTTTTGGGGTGGCGCCAGTGTAGAGTGTGTTGCCGTAGTTGAGCTTGTGCTGACACGCACATAGGTGACCATTCTCCTAGATTCAGTGGAGATCCATTTGATGATCTTCCGAAGCATGCGGAGCATGTGGAAGCAGTGTATGGGTATATGGGTTTTAGAGTTGTAGGAATTTTTAGGGTTTAGGGTAGCTTTGGGGTTTTGGGTGGTAAGGACATTTTTTGGGTTTAGGAGGGCTCTGGGTTTTTGGGCGATAAGGGAATTTTTCGGGTTTATGTTGGTTTGGGATGTTTGAGTTTTACGGGAATTTTTAGGGTTTAAGGATAGGATTGGGGATTTGGGTGGGAAGGGACATTTTTAGGTTGTAGGGTGGGTTTGGGATTTGGGTGGCAAGGGAATGTTTAGGGTTTAGGGTGGGTTTGGGTTTTTGGATAGTAAGGGAATTTTTAGGGTTTAGTCTGGGTCTGGGTTTTTGGGTGGCAAAGGAATTTTTCGGGTTTAGGGTGGGTTTAGTGTTTTGTGTGTGTGTTAAAACACATATATTTATACATATATCTATCTATATACATATGTATATATATCTATAGATATATATGCAAATATATATATATATATATATATATATATATATATATACACTTCAAAGAACACACACACATATTTATATATATTTTGGGGGGGTTACACTTACCTGGTAAGTTTTTACCACGCATTTGTCTTTGCCATACATGCCTTAACAATGCATAGTTCGCTGTAAAGGCATGTGTTATAAAGGCATATGCTTAGTTAAGACTTGCGCGGCTAGGACTGCATTGAACCGGCATGAGTAAAGACTTGCACGCTCCGTCAGCAGATATTGGAAGACTATCTAGCTCACTTACGAAAGTATTCCACGCAAGTCTTCTCTTGCTAGTAGGTAATATGTCATGAGAACATACAATTTGTTTTTGACAAAGTCATTTTTTCTGCCAACCATTATTGAACTGTATTATTATATGTGATGATAATGCATTAATTGTTTATTGAAAACTGTATTGTGTGAAAAAACTGAGATTGTGCAGATACTATTCTAACATATTGCATTTTCGCTCTATAGTGTAATACTACATATTCATTTTTATCTTGTTTTTATTGAAATGCCCATTCTAACTGTTTGATGCAAATATTGTAAGCGCTGAGCTCCAAGTACGTAATTTGTAAGAGTTCATCACATACGATTTCCCCCACGATTAGACAAAACGTCATTTGAATTTGAATTTTCCAAATTACTAAAATTGTCATGGATTCCGCATTGAAGCATAAGGAAACTAGGGGCCATATTTTCTAGAAAGGGCGATACATTATTGTCGCTTTTATTGGTAGGAAACTGCAGGTTCTGGTGTTAACCTGGGCTTCTATGGGAATTCACAAGGGCATAATATCAAGCCCATTATCGCTGCTTTAGCGGCAGTTTCCTGCTGATAAAAGCGGTGATAATCTATCGCCCTTTCTTGATAATATGTCCCCAGGTTCCCCAAACAGATAAAGAAAATTAATAGGTTTTGCCAAGAGTGGCATTTACACACAAATGCACATACATTTCCCCGACCTAAGGAGGGAACATTTGGCACAAACATAATTGAACACACTAAAGCACATATATAGACTAAGTATGCAGGACAAAAGTGACACAAATGAGAATCAGTGTTAGATGATGGGCCATCTTTGAAGAAGTTCAAACCTATAACCACACATGCCCATAGCAAGCAAGGAGTTTGCACCTCCCCTACCATATGCAAGGATGGATGTACTCAAACCAACTCCCCCTGCATTGCTATATTTTTTTAACAGAATAATATTTGGAGCCGATGAGCCCCCACTGGAAAAGGATAAGTTAGGTCTAAGCCTAAGAAATCCAAAAGCAAGCAAGCCCAGATGTCACCAGTACAGCTCAAGCCCTAGGAAAGGTCCCCAAAAGCTTAACTCCCAGTCATCACGCTCAACACTTGACTCCTCAAAAGAAGGCAAAATACACATTCCTACTGGTTCAGGCAAACGTAAACTAGTGTCAAGAATGTTTGTGGCGGTTCTCAATTGTGACTCAGTGAGCTCACGAGATGAAGGGAGGCTCAATCCCCTTGGAACCAACAGGGTTTGTGCAGGTAGCTGAGGAGGAAACTAAGAGTGAATTTGAGGGTGAAGCCAGGCTAACTAAATCAGTGTGTAGCACTGAGCAAAAGAGACAGGCCAGACAGTGCGGGGAACAGAGCCGTGGGCTGATGCTCAAGAGAGAAAGGGAGTGCAACCAGGAGTTAGAGCGAGAGTACAGGGCAGCACACACTTTTTATGAGGAACGTGGGGCCTTTATAAGGCGCAGAACTGGGAAGAGTCTGCTGTAGATGAAAGGCTACTAGCACAGCTCAGAGCCATACTGCCCAGTCGACAACGGAGAGGGGATGACCAAGAGATAAAGGAACAAGGCAGCCTGGTACTTACCCACCCACAACACGGAAAAAACTAAATGGTACCTGTGCGTGCACATGAAGGAAGCAGCGACGAGGATATGGGTTGCTCCTCATGGAGCACGACAAAGATAAACAAACCCAAATGGAGATAATAGCTAAAAATGAAGGCCAGACTTTTGCGTACTCATTTTGCAACGTATTAGCAGATTTGACTGAGGAAAGGGACAAATATGATAGGTCTTGGATAAGGGAAGGATCGTTTTAGTCAGATGACATGGCAGTAGAGGAGGATTGCATTAGGCATGTAGGAAGAAACCCTAGTTGAGACTCCCTCTACATGTAGCAATGCCTCACAAGATGGGAACGCTATGTTGAGGAAAACCCTGTGGAGTCGCCTAGAATGAGAGTGTGCCTATTACTGCAGAAGGGTGCAGCACAGATTGTATGTGTGCCATGGGCCCAGATGGATAAAGAGGGGTTCAGAACAAAGTTACTGTAATGTCTGTACAGGGCAGGGAAATGGATTACATGCTTATAGAAAATCACTGCAGATATCATCCTAGCAATAGGAGACATTAAGAATCTGCTAAGCAGCCTAATTGGGGAACAGACTAACATATTGTTCACCCAACCTCACATACCAGCAATCGATCTAACAAATACCCAGCATGTCGGGCTGTGTTTAGTATGAACAGGCACTGGCTCTGGAACCCGTGAGAGAAATATTCCCTGACCGCCGAGATGTGGGACGGCTAATGACAGAGACCATGAAGCCAGATGAAAGCATACATGATTTCCTAAATAGAATGAGAGAAAAATAGGAACAGGAAATCGGACTGCCATGGACCAACACAGGCCCATAAGTCACATTTTTCTATAATATTTTGAAGAAAGGGATACCCACCAAGATAAAGAGCGGGCTGGACAGTGTAGTTGGTTTAGAGACCAAACCCTGGTAGGAGGTACAAGCTCATAAACTCCACTACCGTAGGAAAAAGCAAGAAAAGTAGAGATAGAAGCAGTAGCAGACCCAAAGAGACACAGCAAAATTACTGCAACATAGGTTGAATAAGACAGCCCTCGAGGGGGCAGCGGTGGCTGCAATGATGCAGACAGCACCAGTCAGAATGGGAGCTCCACAGCAAAACTTTAGAGGGTTCCAAACAGGTAATCCATGAGAACAAACAGGTTATGGTAATGGAGGCCAGAGAGGCTGGCAGCAACCAGAAATTAGAGAATGCTACTATTGCCATAGGCTGGGTCACTTGGTAGAGGCATGCCAGACAAAGCAGCAAAAGCAGCAGACGTTAGAGAGCCAGCAGCCACACAAAGCCCCATGCAACACGATATGATCAAGCTCCCTTCTGAGTACCAAGCACAGGGTAATCAGAACGTACTATACACTCAGTCGCAGGGAGGTCCACTGTGTGGCCATACAACTGCAGCAGGGATCAAGTAATTGAGCGAGCATGTGGCAGCTGCCACCCCAGATAGGGAACGCAGCACAACAGGGACCGGGGCCACAAACCTGGCAAGGAGGGGTGAATGTGTGAAGAGGTAGCGCCTTCATGCAGCCACAGAGTCAAAATTCACATTAGGATAGGCCCCTCCCAGCAAATGAAGACAGGAAATAATCCCAGTTACTTAACCCCCAGTAGTTCACCTCCGATAATAAAGACAACCAACATTCCCCTCATCCTAAAAATTGTAACAGAACATAAATCACTACAGCCAGCATTGGGGGTCCAAAATGTTTTTTACTTGCTTCCAGGAATTCCGGGTTGCTGTGGGCTGTGTCGATCAGGTGCCCACACTAAATTCGGCATTGAAGGTGATTCCATGGCAGCACAGACTAATCAGGTTGTTAAGCGCACTTTGGATAGAACTAAAATTATAAGTACTGCTGGAATCGAAAAGCCTAAACCAGCACAACTTGCTCATGTACCCTTCATTACTCAATATAATTCCTACAGTAACCATGTGTTTAACATTCTACGCAAAAACTGGCATCTTCTCAAATCAGAAAGTATTCCCAATGATGTAGTATCTGATAAGCCCAAGGTAGTATACAGAAGAGGACCAACTCTTAAGGATAAGTTGTGTCCTAGTTACGTCAGATCTACCACCAGGAAGAAATCGTGGTGGCCTGAGAAACCCAAGGGTTTTTTTGTTTGTGGAGGATGTTGCATTTGTCAATTTGGTTTGAATAAGATCACCCAGTTTACATACAATGGCTCCAAAAATTATGAAATTAGAGAATTTATCAATTGCAACACCACCTTTACTGTATATCTAATTCAATGCTCATGTGAAAAGATCTATGTGGGGAGTAGTATTCGGTGTCTAAAAACACGTGTACAGGAACATCTTAGGACTATCAAAAATGGAGATTTGAAGTACCCCATGGCTAACCACATCTGTACAGAACATCCAAATGAGAGAACAGTTAAATTTCATGCCATTGAACAGTTAAAGATGAATCTTAGAGGTGGGAATCGAGAACGTGATCTGAGACAACTTGAATCCAGATGGATTTGTCGTTTGAGGAGTGTACAGTATGGGATAAATCAGAACAATGAATTTCATCATTTTCTTTGAGATTGTTCACTTTCAATTTCTGTTATTTTTTAGATGTATATAATTGTATATTGTGTTTATAATTTTGGAATGGAATTTATTGTGTTAGATTCTCAAAATTCCCCATAAAAATGGCATAACCAACAAAAATAATTTTTTACAGCAGTATGACCATTAGTAAAACACAAGTTTCTGGGCGAGTAATGTAATCTTTTCCGTCCTCTGATCTTACAATTATAATAACAAAATAGATGAGTGAGTATATTTTCTATTATGTATCACTTATGGAATATATGAGGTCAAAAACTCTTTGGAAATAGTTTTTATGGAGTTAGGGAAAGGACTTCTTTTTCTCTCGATACACATAGGATTTCTGTTAAGAGATGCAAATATACTAATGATTATGGTTACAATCTGGGAAACAGGCTACATTACCTTTGTGTAACCGAGAAAAAAATCCTACTAACATATTTGTTATGTAGAACATGATATACTTTTAGAGTGATTTTTTCTCAAGTATATTGTTCGTTTCTTCATTTTTTTGTGTTATCTTTGGCTTTGTGATTGGTAAATGTATCCTTTCACAAGCTCTACTAGCCAGCTTAAGATGGCCGCCCGATTAGGCTAACAATTGCTATAGGATCCTCCAATGTCCTTTTCCTCAGAACATTACATCGCTACAACTCCGCCGAATATTTTAACACATACAGCCCCCGATTGCGTAATTTCGAGGGGCACTAGATAGATTAAATGGATAGCGATTCCGTAATCCAATTATGTATTTTTCATTTCTTATTGTCTTTCACGTTTTTGGGATTTTCATTAGTTTATATATTTCCATTAAATTATCCCGTTTTGTGTGTCAATCGGTTTTAATTTTAAAGGACACACACTCTATGTATCTTCGCTAGACATAAACCCAATGTAGGGGGGCGCTAGAGGGCGCCGGACAAGATGGCCGCACTTGCGTGAGGCTCTGTCAGGACCACACAATATCCGTTCATTTATCCTGCTTACTTCGCAACCTGCACCCTGTAATAGAGCTGGGGGGGCCCCGCTGACATCGGGGGCCTGCTGCATACCCTTTGGCCGGAATCTGAGGCTGTCCTGAGTGCGATTGGAGAGGAGCGCAGCGAGCCGGGAACCTGCCGCCTGCAACGCTCGCACCTCGTGGACCCGGATTGCCGCTGCTGGCTGACTTGGGCACCCGCTGGATCCTGACGCTGCCGGCCGGCGGAGACGGGGACTGGCACCGGCGGATGCGGGGCGGAGCGGAGCCGACCCTAGGTGTGTCACCGGAGAAGCGCCGGAGCAGAGAGCGGCCCGGACCCGGCTCCGCCGGAGGTGGTGAGTGGGGCGGGGCGCTACGCAAGCCCGGGGCTGCGGAGGTGGCACTGGGCCTGCCGAGGCCGCGCCGCGCGAGCCGCTTTCGGTGGGGGCAGGGGAAGGGGGCAGGCGGAGCAGTAAAGCGGAGAGGGGCCACCACTGAATACAGCGCCTGCACCCTGGACAACAAATGGGCGCTAGTTTGGCCGCCTCTACACGGATACCTTCCATGGCCATGTTGGATGCTTGAGAGATCTATGGGGAGCCCGCCAATTCACTTTACCATGCAGCAGGCTTCGGCCTATCGGTCCCTGAGTGGGGTGCAGTGACCCGCTGCTTTGGAGGGGAGCGTTGAGAGTATCTAGACTCGATTGGGGTGCTGGTTCCTGTTGGGAGTGGTGTCCTTGCCCGACCTTCGGACAGGTACATTACAGTGGGCTGAGGCTGCGGAGCCTGCCTGATAGTTGCAACGGACCCACTCGGCTGGCACGTGTGATCTGCTAACTTGTGTACTTGGTAGTGCTGAGTGCTCTGCGACCATGGGCCGAACAGACAGAAGCCAGCCGAAAATCACATTCGAGGCAAAAAAAACTGCACTCTCGTCCTCCCAGGCTCCGGTGGACGCTGACCAGGGGGGGGCCGAGGGGGGCGCCCCGAATCTGGAATCCACGTTAGTAGCCATGCAGAAAACCCTACAATCCATCGAGGGCACCATGGAGTCAGTCAATCACCGTCTCGATCAAATGGCGACGCAATTTGACCGCCAAAATGAGCGCATGGGGGAGGTGGAGCAGAGAGTCTCTGCCACGGAGGACGGCCTGGCCACTGTCTCATCTAAAGTATTCAGCATGGAGAGGGTGCTGGCGGTCATACAGGCGAAGAACGAGGAGTTGGAAGGGAGGTCCAGGAGGAATAACGTGAGGGTCACGGGCCTGCCGGAATCCACGAATGTAGGACGCATGGAGGACTATATGGAAAGGATGCTCATTGACATATTTGGAGCGGATCAGTTGTCTAGGGTCTTTATAGTGGAGCGCGCCCATCGTTCGCTGGCCAAACGTCCGCCACCTGGGGCTCCACCGCGGCCGATAGTAGCCAGAATTCTGAACTATAGGGACAGGGACACTATACTTCGGCTCGCCAGGGAGAAAGGGGCCATTGAATATCAGGGCAACAAGCTAGAGTTCTACCCCGACTTCACCATGGCGGTGCAAACAGCCCGTAAAGAATTCGCCCCGGTGAAACAACTGCTGAGGACCAATGACGTTGTGTACGCCATGTTGTATCCTGCGCGCCTGAGGATAGGGCCACCGTCGGACAACAAGATCTTCTCCTCCCCCAAAGCAGCAATGGACTACGCCAAAAAATTGAAAAAGCGCGCCAAGGAACCGGACGGGAGACAGGCGGCTGAGGACGAGGGGCTGGAAGAGGCCGCGTGAGCTGTGTCTGGACTGAATGACTGCGACAGGGGCGCTGCTGCGGGGCGCTGTGCTGAGATCTCCCCTGCGGTCTGTCATCTGCTTATTTTCTAACAATGTTGAGCGACCCACTGAGGCCTGGAGAATCTCAGAGCGAGAACATGTACATTGCGGAATGAGGGAGGAGCTGGCGGGTGGCATTTTTACATCTGCTGTGGACATACGGTTTGCTGGCTCGGTCCCCACTGCACAAGACTGAAAGCTTGCTCGGGCGGTGGGCACGGGGGGGGACTGATAATGGGGCTGCCTGCGCTCTTGGTTTTGTTTATAGCGCTGCTGGTTGTGGCCGAGTCCGGGGTTTTTCTGGCAATATACTGCAAATGTTTGCCTTACCGCTGGGTGTTTTGCTTACGATATCAGGGTTGCAAGGTTGGAGGTGTTCTTATTTAGAATGGTCCACGCTCCCGTCACTTCTTGGCGGGGGAAGTGTGCCTCTACGCCCCCCGATATGGGAGATCCCCACACACTGTTGGTTGACTCGTTGAGGGTTGGGCGGTGTTGGGTTTTGGGATGGCTTTGGCAAATTGGGTGCGCTGAAGTGGGTGGTGGGATGGGGGACGGGGATTTGAGGGATGTTGGGGGATTGTTTTCTTTTCTGGTCTGGGATGTGGGATCTGTGATGCTGGTAATGTATGTTCGAATCCATTGTATGGGGGTCGGCCTTCTCAATGAAGATATTCCTGTTGCTCGTGGTTTGCGGGGTGCAGAGGTGAGGCCCTCGGGGTGGACAGGGGGGCTGCTCTACTGGCTTTTGGGCGGCTTACAGAACGGGAGATATGGATAGGGGAGGCAAGATCACATGCGTAACTTGGAATGTACGGGGTCTTAATAGGCCGCAAAAGACAAGACAAATGCTTGCATTTTTGAATCGACATGGCGCACAAGTGGTGTTCCTGCAGGAAACACACCTTCAGGGCAGGGCGGCTGAAATGGTGGGCAGACAATGGGCGGGGGTGCGCTTGGCCACTAAGTACTCTTCCTATGCTCGGGGGGTGATGATTTTGATCAAGAGAAATATACCCTTTGAAGTGGTACATGAGGAAATAGACCAGGAAGGAAGGTTTATTATTGTGCAGGGCAAATTGTGTGGTACGCTGATTACTTTGCTTAATGTATATGGTCCAAATGTTGACGATCCTGATTTCTATGTTATGCTCTGGAACAAACTTTATATGCTTGCTCCGTCAGCTATCGTATGCGGGGGGGATTGGAATGTCACGCTGGATTCGGAGCTGGACAAGAAACATGATAGACCTGTTGTGCACAAGAGGGCGGCGGAAGCGGTGTGCGAAGGTATGGCTGGGCTGCAATTGCTGGATGTATGGAGACTGCGAAATCCGACTGAGAGAGTGGGTACTTGTTACACATCGGCGCACGACACGTGGTCGAGACTGGACTTCTGGCTGGTGACTAGGGATGTGAGTGGATGGGTGGTGGAAGCTGCTCATTTGCCTCGCACTATATCAGATCATGCACCTACTACACTGGTATTGCGGATCCCATCGCATGCTCCGCCCCCTTTCACTTGGAGACTCTCTCCCGGGATCTTGACCGATCAGGTGCTTTCCGAACGCCTGGGGCAGATAGTGGAGGATTTCTTTGTTAATAACGTTGGGTCTGTTGAAGATATAGGTACGGTGTGGGAGGCCTTTAAGGTGACGGTGAGAGGTGCATGTATAGGTTTACGATCAGGGGTACTCACGTCCATCAGGGACTCCATGTCCAGGCTAGAGAGGGAGTTATTATCACTTGAGCGACGGTTGGAAGAGGGTGCGGAGGGCACGATACTTGCAGATATAAGGCTGAAGGTCACTGAGTACAATGAGTTGGCGGAGCAAGAGGTGAAATTCATGGCTAAACATGCTACTGCTAGATACTATGGAGAAGGGGGCAGGCCGGGAAAGGGACTGGCGGATCGCATCAGAGAGCCGTGGGCGCGTCACTGCACGGTACAAGAGATCGAGGACCAAGGGGAAGTAGTGACTAATACTGAAGGCATCTTGGCCTGCTTCTCGAAGCATTATGCGCAACTCTATGAGCGAGGGGACACGGCTGATGAGGAGGAGGTGAACCGTTACCTAGAGGATGTTGCCTTGGTGTGGCTCTCCAGAGGTCAGCAAGAATTCCTAATGCAACATATTACGGAGGCTGAGTTTAGGGATGCTATTGCGGCGCTTCCGAATGGGAAGGCAGCCGGCACGGATGGCCTGCCATCCGAATTTTATAAAAAATATGCTGATATCCTGATTCCGCAGCTGGCACAGGTCTTGGAGGAGGCGATTGAGCGCGGGCGACTCCCAGCGACCATGAGAGAGGCGCTCTTGGTGGCACTGCCCAAACCCGGGAAACCACCAGATAAATGCGATTCATATCGTCCCCTATCGCTTATGAATACGGATGTCAAAATCATTGCCAAAGTCTTGGCTACAAGACTGCGTCTCCTCCTGCCGGTCATGGTACTACCGGACCAATCAGGATTCATCCCTCTCAGGTCCACGTCGCATAATCTGCGGACCCTTTTCGCCGTATTACACCTGCTTAAGCCGGACCTCCCTGCAGCTGCAGTCCTGTTGGATGCGGCTAAGGCCTTCGATTCGGTGGCATGGAAATATATGATAACTGTCCTTCACCGGATGGGGGTGCCTTTTTTCTTCACTTCCCTCATTGCTCTGTTGTACACTGCGCCGACTGCGAGAGTCAGGGTCAACGGGCATGTCTCCTCGTCGTTCCCGATCCAGAGGGGGACAAGGCAGGGGTGTCCTCTATCGCCGCTACTATTTGCAATCATGATGGAACCTTTGGCCTGTATTCTGCGGCAAAGATACGCGGAAGCAACGTTAAAATTCCCCCTCAGAACTCTGGCAGTGTCGATGTATGCGGACGACATGGTCCTATATGTGAGGGACCCGGGGCTTCATCTCGAAAATCTGCTCCGAGAATTCATTAAGTTTGGTCGGCACTCCGGGTTGACTATCAATTGGGACAAATCGGTGATACTCCCACTCACGGATGCGACTAGCCAGATACCGCTGGAATTCCCTCTGGAGTGGGCAACGGAGTCAGTTCGCTATCTGGGTGTCTGGGTACATAGGGATTCCCAGGAGGTCATAAGGGCTAACTACGGGGTCGCCATATCTAAGTTGGAGGATCAGGTGGCGAGATGGACTCGGCTCCCTCTAACGCTTGCCGATCGCACCTCTTTAATTAAAATGGTGGTTCTGCCGAAGTTTCTTTATCTATTCGTAAATATCCCTGTACAGATGAAGTCGCATTTTTTCGCGAGACTGAAGTCTCTTCTGATCTCGCTCACCTGGGCCGGCAAGAAACCACGTGTGACCTGGGACGTCATGATCAAGCCGCATGCACTGGGTGGGTTCGCCTTACCGGACATGAAGCTGTACTATCTATGCGCGCAAGCGCAATTTGCTAGTTATTGGATACAGGCTCCGCCGTATACACCACATGTGGCGCTTGAAGCTAGTGCAGTCTTGCCGTATCCGCTTAGGGCGATGATAACTAACAAACATTCGATATTTGAGAAAGGGGAGATCGATACTGTGCGGCGCACGGCAACCGCCTGGGAGGAACTTGGTAGACGAGCTGCCAGATTGCCACTATATGCTCCGGCTATGCCTCTGTTGTACCACTCCGATATTTCAGTGACCAGTGAACCCGGGGGATTACAGGTTTTGAGGGAAGTTGGAGTTCAGACCATGGGGGATCTCTTCCCAGGGGCGTCCTTTCTTTCTTTACGAGACATGACAGCAGGCCCCACCAACGCCACTATGGCTACCTTTGTTTATGCACGATTGAGGGCAGCAGTACGAGATTTATTTCCATCATATCCGGCGGAACCGGCGACGCTTGGGGCATTACAGCTGCTCTACACAGCCAAAGATAGAACTAAATTACTCTCTAGACTTTATAAGGCTGCGCAGGAGGATGAGGGAGGAGGGGCGGTCTTGGCCAGGGCGCGCTGGGATAGGAGCCTTCCAGACCCTCTGAGCGATGATGAATGGGAAGAATGCTGTAGCATGACTGGGGGGTGCGTGATTAATGGCAACTTTCGCCTTCTGCACTTTAAATTTCTGCACCAATGGTATTACACACCGGTCCAGCTGGTCAGATATGGGCTCCGGGCTGGTGCCCAATGTGTTCGATGTGGAGCTGACGACGCCGATTTTATACACCTGGCATGGGGTTGTCCGCGTGTGTATGATTTTTGGAAGGAGGTAACCGAAAGACTGACTGTTATGATCTCTAGCGAGGTACAATTGGATGTGCGTCTCTGCCTCTTGGGCATCGCTTCTGGGGTACCAGCCCAATCGAGACGGCTTGTGGTCCTGGCTTTGCAGTTGGCTAAAAGAAGAGTTGCGGTTGGTTGGGGGGGGAGACGGGCGCCTGATGTACAGCTGTGGCTGAAAGACATGGCCTACTGTAGAGACCAATTGCACTGCTATTATGAGGGGCTGCCAGAGAGATCACGTCCGAAGGATGTGTGGGGGCCGTTTACGCTCTACGTGCTGTCATTGGATGACTCGGATAGCGAAAGGAATGAGACAGTTGAGATGCCGAGGGGGGTCCAGGAGTCTGATTGAATGCGGCCACACTCTGTGTGAGACGTCCCTACTATGTGGGATGCATGACTGGAGATGCCACCTGGGACTCTCGCCTTTGCCCTGAGTGAAGTCGAAAAATTGCTGGCCCTTGTTGCTCCGTACTAATGTGAGTGCCGAAACAGAAACTGTGAGATATTGCCCAACTCGTTCATATACTTTCTGTACCCTGTTGAACCGGTTGACATATGTTCCACACACTGACTTGATTTGGTATCTTCGTTAGGACCAGGATGGAGAAGGGAGGGTGGGTGTTGGGGTTGGATGTTGGTTACCTTTAGTTCTACAAAAATGGGAAAAGACCGAGATCACATAAGGGCTATACGGCCGGAATTGATAGTGCACCTTGGACAACGTTTCTGGAACATTTGTGGTGCCTTCACGGGCTTAGCATTCATTGCATATGCGTTTAAACTGAATTGACACGATGTATTGCTCGCCCTGTCTACTCTGTGGTGCTCTGATTGCGGCCGGCCCTATCAGTGGGTTGTAGGCACACCGCTGTGTAACTGTATAATGTACAATAAAGGTCTACCAAAAAAAAAAAAAAAAAAAAAAAAAAAAAAAAACCCAATGTAGGGCTTCATTTGTTTGAAATATATTGGAAATTTGTATCCAAACGGACATTTTAAGATGGCCGCCCTTTTTCGCCTCTTCGACGTGCAAGCAAAACCAGTTCCGGTTTGCTGTAAAATGGAATTAGTGCCTAACAGGTATCTTTAATCTAGTCATTTGCTTGCCTATATAAACTGAAGACACGTTAGTCAGTTGTTCGCCATACAGAATCTCCACTGGTCGTTTCTCTTTGCTGGCTACCATGCCGTCTCTTTAGGTAAGTGGCAACACGGACTTGTAATTTTTCGTTGCTTGTAAAGAATTGTTTACTTAACTGGAGCTCTCACTAGAGTTAAGTTTAAACTTAACTATCACTGTGGTATCTTGCCACTTGTGTTTTTAAAACACAAAATAGATCGAATTTTATAGTTATTTAATCATTCCAAGATGTCCGACGTTCTATAGGGCTCTTGGTTCTCTGTTTAACAGTTAGAATACTCGTCATGCAACACTATGACGCTAGTATCAAATTATGTTTTAAACGTTTGCATGACATATTAGATCTAGTTTTTACTCAATAGAGAAATGGGCGGAATAAATAATTTTCTGGAATGTGACCCCATTTTAACTAAGAAATGTTTGACGAATTTTGGGCAGTCACATAAGATAGGCTCTTTTAATTACATTTCATTCCTCCTTTTCACTGGAGACGTCTAAAATTAGATTACATGGGTATTGAATGTTGTGTCATTTCTGCTATGTGCTTTCAAAAGAATAAAACCAATTATGAGTAATTTGAATATCAATTCAGAGGTCATATTTTAAAATATAGCCCACAGCATTAATTTTGGATAGTTACTGTCACTATATAAGATTTATTCTCAAGATCACTCGTTAATAGATATGTATATACCCTTTTTGTTTTTTCAACAGTTCTTTTTGGATACTCATTAAAGACAACAGGTATCTGTGGTTTTATATTGTTTAGAGAGGACAATTAGATTATTTTGACCATTAGACAAAAATGTTGTGTTAATACTTTTTGCAATCCACGGATATATGATGTTAAAAAATGACAATTCTTAACCATAATTTTCCTCAAGATGTTTATATGTAGTTATCTTCCATAAACTATTTTAAACAACACAGATTTTTGAGATATATACAAAATATCTCTACTTTTCTGATCATTGTATGAATACTATTTGTCATCAGTACAAACTCAAATGCTTAAATATTGAAGATGAGGCTCAGTTTCTCTCTCTTTATTAGTATTGAAGCACGAATTTGAATGAACATGTGATAGAAGTGTTATCCTAAACATGATTTATGTATATTTTCAGACCTTTCTAACTGATACATGATCTAAGAAATATTTTGCAACTCACGTCATACTCCTTAAAAACAGGTTCTTGAGGTATGGTTTTTATATATGATTGATTTTTTGATTTTTTGTTTGTACATAAATGATGGTTTTCCTTACAACCAATGTTTACTCCAATGTTAATATGGATCTGACATGTAAGGTTATGTGCAGTAGGCCTTCCATGGATAAAATATAAACAATAATTTTTTTTTAAACAAATGTCGGCGTTTCAAAAGTGATTCTATTGTATATACTACTCGGACTAATATAGTGTTTTCTTTTGTAATTTTGGTTTAGAGTCATGTTAATATTTCTTTGTGTAAGTCTCACTTTGTAATTTCTTTTGTCTATAGATGTGTATTAATAGGAATTTCTGTATATTTTAATTTTAGCCCTGAAGAAGTCTCATTTTTGAGACGAAACGCGTTGGCTAAAGGCTAAAAAAAGAAAAAGGAATAAACCTGCTGTGATTTGGAACATTTTTCTATTGTGTGAAAACTACATTAAAGAATTGAAAAATTACCGTGATCAAGTTCGGACCTGTTCATTTGAAGTGGATTAACTTTTGATTAAAGGACATTTATCATTATGAATGATACTTCCTGATGAGTGCCGATTCCATAGTTTGTGCTTTGTATTAGGACTTTGTCCTTAAAGGAACAGATAGGGTTGTGTTCCTTGGTTTCGCGAGCACCATCTAAATATTGACAAGTCACAACTCAGAACAGGTGCGGGTCTTTTGCCTCAACCCTTTTTTCTGTTTGAAGTTCTTAGGTTGTTAAGTGCCTATGGAAACTAGGCTCCACTCTGCTGCTGGTGTCCCAGGGCTGGGCTCACTAGCCACACAGCAGGGGCAGGAGAGTCTGATAAGGGGGTGGGAAAGAAAACTGTTTAAAAAGAAGACACCCAGGTCCTGCACTCAAAGTCTAATGTGACGCATTCCAATCACAAAGCCAAAAGGTCCCCATTCTTTTGGGAATCATGCACGAGCTTGATGTTTCCTTGATGGCCTAGAGTCTTGACTGTGCTCCCAAAATGCGCTCGAAGCCTCCAAATCAATGGAGGTGTCCCTTGCAGTTATGAATGAAGCTATCCTTTGTGACGGGAACAATGTTTTTCTTGCGCCTGGGATTGTAAGACCCCAAAACTCTACAGCCCCCACACGTGAGAGTCAGTAAGCGAAGAGGGCTCAGTGTAGGGTGACTAAATGTCTCAGATTTGCCCAGACAGTCCCGTTAGAAAGCACAGTGTGGTCTGAGGGAGAAGTAGGTGCCAGTGACAGAGGATTCTGGGCCTCTACCCCTGCTCCAGATGGAACGAATAGCACTGGGTGCTCCTCTTCCAGGTTCACCTCCATTCCAAGCACTATCCACTGACGATGCCCAATATGGTAGGCACCATCCACAAAACTGTAGGCCCAGATTGATGACCACACAGGTGGTATTGGAGAGGGGGGAAGAACCCCAGTGCAGCCTCTGACCCCATCCCCATGGGGCAAGGGAAACAATGAATGATGTGACTCAAAGAAATGCCCAAAACTAAAAGAACAAGCATTTGCAATGCAACAGGTCTCGCATTTACGAGACTTTGAACTATTAGCACTGTAAATGTTAATAGCATAAATTCTCGCGAATGCAAGCCATTTTGAATTGCAAATATTGTTTGTTTACAAGCGCTACATGCCGCACTTGCACGTAATAGAGGTCACGCCCCTTGTTTAGACAAGACAGAGCTAAAGAAAGGTGCGTGGCCTCTATTAAGTGCAAGTGAGGCATGAGGTGCGTCGAAACAACCCACAAAAAAATATTTGTAAAGCAGCAGGTGTCACATTTGTGAGAGTTTAACCTATTGTCATTTACAATGCCAATAGCTCAAACTCCCCTAAATGAGAGACCTATGGCATTCCAAAGAAGCGGCCGCCATTGTCCCGGATGCTTGGAAAGCGAAAGTGCACTTGGCGCGCTGAGTGTTGCTGCAAAGCGCATTGTGTCTCCAGTAAGACAAAACTCACTAAAGAAATAGTGCTTGCAGACTAAATAACACAGACGGTGTAACTACAGAAGTAACAAGCCATGAACATCAAAACTAATGAAGGTCTTTAAAACGAACACAGACAAAACTGGCAAAGCTGTTTACACAATCTAAAAGGCTCCATCAGCAGAGCATGTGAAATCACACGGAGAGTAAACATTGTACACTAAGACCTTGAAACCCTGCACCTTCGTTTCACAAAACTTAAACTGTACCGGAAACTTAACAATAATCAACGTAACAGAGAGATTTACCTGGTTCTGACTTCAGTGTTACTTGTGATTGACACATCTTTGACTGGTGAGGAGGAGATAAGACACCTGTTTCTGTGGTGCATACATGCAGAACGTTAGTAGGACTACACGAGCACAGGACACATATATATAGGGGAACTACATTTGTCAATTGGGGTTGTACTAACCCATACCCTAATCTGTCACTTCACTGTAGAATTTAAATGTCCCTATTAGTTATGTGAATATACACTGGCACTCTTTACGGCACTTCCGCAGAGCTCATCCTGGTATATCTACACATACCCATACCCAGTACAAATGCCAACATGTACAGCAAACAGCAGCCTCTTAGAGTGTGTGTTACACTGTGCCACATTCACAAACTTGTAATCTTAATTTCTTGATAGAAATCAACTGGCCTACAAATACCAGAATGCATATGTACATTCTGAACTAAATGCGTCACGCACACATGAATATGGGACTCTTAAGAGCTCTATATTACTGGCAACCAAGTGACCAACCCCTAAGCCATATGGCGATGTGAGCTACTCTGAGCTGTTTGATTACCAATGTAAAATAATCTACTAACCTCCTGGCATTGGCTCTCTGCATGGCTTGTAATGTCTGTATGTCAATCAGGACCTGTTTTCACACACTTTGCTGCTGCTCAAACAGTGCTGGAATCTCTGGACTGTGGGATATTCAGATTTGTGAGGCACACTGGAAACGTATTGCCAACCATGGTCTCCTCTGCTCCCACTCCATGCAAACCTCGAGGATGGCGGGTCACAGCAGGTCATCCAGGCACTGGTGAAGTCATTAATCAGTCCAGGCCTGGTATCCTGATGCCCAATGTTGGTTCCCCTTGCCCAGCTCAGCAACTGAAGTGTGCGGCAGCGGCTTAACGCTAAATTGATGGTGCCCGACTGCAGAATATGCGAAGAGACTCACCAGTTCTTCCATATGTTACAGATTGTTTAGGCCTAGATAAATGGGACGCCATACAAGGTGTGAGGCCAGCAGGCACTGCCCTAAGCAGAATGCTAATAGGAGGAGTTGGAGTGTTGTGAACCATGAACACCACATGTCGCTGGCAGTTGTAGACAGCAAAGCGAAAGAAAAGTTTGCGTTTTTACTTTTTCCTCACATGCCTTTACGTTACATTTGCCTGTGGTCTCACAGCCTACCTTGCCTACGTTTAGCAATGATCCAGCCCTCATCTGGAATCATCCAATAAGAGGGCAAAGACAGGCTGCATCAAGCAAGGGCATGGATGATTGGATGCACAAACCCTGCTCTGTTTATTCACTAATTGACGAGGGCCGAGACAATCACAGAATACAAATACACACTCATAATGCCGGAACAGTAACGCGGTGGTGGGCCAGTCAGTGAAAGCGGTGAGCCAGTCTGTGGAGACATATTAGGAATTCCCTCAGGCAGTTATATTCGCAGGTATGTTTATTTTATTTTAAACACTTATCCGAACTTTTGACCGCAAAAGAAGGAATTTATACTCCCGGCCCTCTGAATTAACTGCCAGCACCGGCACAAATTAAGCACTGAAAATGTGTTTCAAACTGGGCATTTCTTACGTAGTCATTGCTCCTTATTTTTTTTAATAGGCTACTAACATCACACCAGTCCATGCACACTCCTGCCCGGTACCGTATCCCAACCACACATACAGCGCACTCCACTCCTGCACCCCAGAAATCCTCAGCCAGGCCAGGACTGCAGGTGTAGTCTTAATATCAGCACTACATCAACTGTGCAAGGGCAACCAGTCAACATGTCACATGCACAACCAGCATACCACCAGCACAGCCGCCAGCTTCTCACAAGGACAGTCAACATGTCACACACACAGCTAGCATGTTACGGGTGCAGAGAAGGCAAGTCACAGGTGTAGACACAGCATGTCACGGGTGCAGACACAACCCTCTTCTCACAAGTCAATTGAAAGCCGAGATTCAGGGGTGCAAGGACAACCAGCATCTCGCAGGTGCAGACCTAGAGAGCGCCTCACAAGTGCTGCAAAGCCTAGATCTCACAACTGTAGGCACAGGCAACATCTCAATTTCCAGCAAACCTTCACAAATGCAGAAGCAGAGAGCATCTCAAAGTGCAGAGACAGCTAGCACCTGACAGGCGCAGAGACAGCTAGCACCTGGCAGAGACAGCTAGCATCTACTAGCATACTGCACATTGATTTATATACTTGCATAATAACGCCCAAAACCTTAAGAGAACATCAGGCCAACGAATGTTGTTCGCAACAGCACATGAACCCATCCGCCCAACACCGGACATTTTGCATCTTGCTTTTCTATGGTGTATGCATAATTATACATTTGCCACACTTGCCCCATACCATCATCTCCTGAATATTTTTCCTTTTCTCGCAAAATTTAGCCAACCCTGCCACTTAGACTATAATAAAGTAAACAAACTAAACCGTTCACAGAAATTACCCCAGTAAAACAAGCGTCTTCAAATAGGTCGTGCCTCCAATTCTCGCAAAATTTAGCCAACCCTGCCACTTAGACTATAATAAAGAAAAACAAACTAAACAGTTCACAGAACTCACCCCAGTAAAACAAGCGTCTTCAAATAGGTCGTGCCTCCAATTCTCGCAAAATTTAGCCAACCCTGCCACTTAGACTATAATAAAGAAAAACAAACTAAACAGTTCACAGAACTTACCCCAGTAAAACAAGCGTCTTCAAATAGGTCGTGCCTCCAATGAATGTAGCTGATTCGCCTTCTAAAATGTTCAGTGCTGCACGTTTAAATAGAGCATGCCGCCCTAATTATGCAGCCTTTATGTGAATGAAGGGTGGTGGTGGCGCCAGTAATATGCCTGCTCAATTATCACAGCATGCCGAGAGGCGCCCCACGCTGCTGGAGCACTCAACTGTGCATTAATTATAGTTGAGTGCTCCAGCAGCCTGAGGTGCCTGTTGACATGCTGTGATAAGTGGGTCTCATGCTGTGATAATTGTTGCAGCGCCTGAGGAAGTGAAGACTCCTGCTGGGATAATTGGTCTTGCTGATGGAGACTCCTGCTGGGATAATTGGTCTTGCTGGCGGAGGTGGAGACTCCTGCTGGGATAATTGGTCTTGCGGGGCCTGAGGAAGTAGAGTTTCATGCTGGGATAATTGGTCTGGCTGCGCTTGCGGCCCTGACGTCCAACAAACGTGCACAAGCTGCTCAACCTTGAAGCACGTTCACAGACCTGGGTCGGCTCGTGCCCAGGTCTGTATCGGGCTCGTTCACAGCTGTGACTCCCTTGTTAGGGCTCAAGGCGGCTATAAGTCTCGTTGGCGGCAGGGCTTTGCCCTGCAACGCCAGCGAGACCTAAAAATTAACCAAAAACGAGCCCAAAGAGAAGATGCCAGATAAAAAGGCGGGGTTGAGATCAGCCAAGGCCAGGTATCTGAGGCCACAAAGGAGTGTTATGTTGCACACCACATGCTGGGGACAGGGAAATGCACAAGCATAAACACGTGTTCATAGGGCATGTGACAAGCACCAGCAACAACAAATGGCAACACGCTCCCTCTTCCCACATTTCCATGCACATATAGTGATCACGTAAGGGCTGGAATACACAATTCATTGCAAGAGCAGCTGGGGGGAATTAGGAAGGGAATTGCAATCAAAAACAGGTAGCCCCCCCAGCAGGAATATAGCCTCGGGAAGGGAGCGCACAGCAATCAAGCTCTTTTGCATGCATCGGGCCAGGCGCCTTTGGGAAAACTAGTGACACCCTTGGAACTCAGGCTAAAGCCACATCTCTCTCCCTCCCTGTACTCTTAAGACCACTTCACAAACATACCTAAACCTGATCTGACTACCCAGAACCAAAATGTCGGAGAAAGTCCTAAAACACCCTAGTAGGATTTGGGGGACTCAACAACTTATATAAATCAGATCTGTCTTATAAATATTGTTATAGTAATCGGCCTTACTCCCCTAATCAATGAAAGACTTATCCAACAGGAGTCACCTTCCGATGCCTCACCAGATCGTGACTGGTAAGTTTATGGGATCACACCCCTGGGGTAAAATACAGTTTCTCTAAAACCATTGAGAGTGGGGTGTATGTAAGTAGCCAAATTAACATTCAACAAAGTTCTTTTTAAAATGGGTAACTGCAAGGACAACAAAGTGCACCAATGCTGCCCCCCACAACCCAAAGGAAAAAGGTACATTGCCATACTTGCGCAAATGGAAGGAGGAAAAAACCACGGGCCCTCCGCGACGGGCCTGCTTAACACCCGCAGCCCTCAATGAGGAGGAAAAAAGTGCGTTGGTGCATCATTCCAATATGCAGTGACGATGACACCCTTGAACTTAAAACTGCAAACTTTTTTAAACTGGTCAGAAGGAACACAGCCACCGGAGAAGCACAGACAACTCCCAGGAGACCTACACCTACAACTGCAGTGCTGCAACAAAATGTATGCATATTTATATGGTTATGTACTATCTGCCTACTATGGGTAGCCCATACTTGAATACTACTGAGGAACTGCTGAGTCAAATGAGATTCACTAAAGCGGAACTACAGCACATGTATAGAGACCTCTCATATGCTACCTACAATTTCACCAAACAGAACACCAGCAACCCACATGCTCTGTACAGTGCCCTTTTGCATAACACATATCAGCACATGACCATAATCGTCTCACAAGCATCAACCAAGTCATGTAATATCTGCTCATTGATCCCACATGCCATAGTTGCAGAGAGTCTTTACTTTCCCCAAGAAGTAGCCTGTGAGAAAGCAAAATGCCGTATACACCTCTTCCTATGTAGGATAAGGGCCAAGATCCAATCTAACAAGATAGAACCACACAGGGTAGTTGTGAACATAACCGGATATGACACCAACCCAACAGTACTATACATCCTCACTGAACCCGCTTATAACCAATCTGAACTGGACAGGATGCGTGGGAAGGGTACCATAGGGAAAGATATTACTTGGCCCAGAGATTTCTCGGAGTAGAGACTTTTGGAGATAGCAAAACCCCCAAACCCACACAGTCTGCTCCAGTATTCATCTGTGGACCGAGAGTGTCTCTATGTGTATCCAAGGAGGTCTTCTTAAACAACAAGTGGTCTCCCAACATGGAATTCCTACGTAGGGTCGTCCAAGTCGGGGATAAAAAGGAGAATGGGATGCATGGGGGAGGGTTGAATGAAAGTATGACTACCCCATGTCAGGAAATTTTGAACACCGAGGTCGGTGGATACACTTGGTTACAAGGGAAGGACAAGCTCTGAGTGTATGGTAAACTGAACTGCATTCTTTTAGTTTCTGAGGAAAAGGAATGCTGCTGGTGGGCATGAATGCTAACTGTGGGGTGATATTATATATTCCGTATATCCAATGGGGGACCTCCATTCTGATGGATTACTACTGGCAATGTGGCAAGTATGCCTACACTCAGCTTGTTCCCAGATGGAAGGGACTGTGTCCCCTAGTCACCTTGTCACCACGCACACTCCGACCCTGGTCATTCCTGGAGAAGAGCTATCAGACTGGTACCAGCACCTGTTAAGGAAAAAGACAACCATGCTCCACCTAGCCAGCGAAAGGAGAGCTGCGGACTCATTTGGCTGGGCACAGTTCAAAGACATTCCAGAAGAATTTATACTGTTCACAGAAGCACAGCTGGGGGGTCAATACCCTTCTTCACCCTGTATACAAAAGCTAATGTCCATGGTCTACAAATCACACAGCGGAAGATGCTCAAAATGATGAACCTCACTGAGCTCGGCCTCAATTCTATCAAGGAAGAAATGTGAGCTATCTGCCTCATGGTAACGCAGCACCGTTATGTACTGGATTTAATGAACGCATTGGAGGGAAGGGTCTGTGCCAAGATCTAAGCAGCCTGCTGTATGTACATCCCAGGGAAAGACGTGGACAATGGAACACTGATACTTGCCATTCAAGCACTGCACAAACTACAAAGAAACATGCATGAAGAGGAAGTTGCTCCTGTTTTTTTAATTTGTTGTGCTGGCTCCCACGATGGATATCCGGTTTATGTAAATCACTGTTGCCAATTATCATTTTGTTGCTATTGGTATGCGGAGTTATACAATTGGGGATCACCTGCTGTGAAAACGCAGTGCTCAGACTCGGAAGAATGCAAGTAATTAGGAAGTTAGTGGTAGTCAAAAACGAGCCTAAGAAACTACAGGCCCCAAATAAAGTAATGATAGAAATGGATGAGTTAGACAGTTTAATTGCAAAATGGACTATAGGGGGAATTTTAATATAAAATCGATGCACTCGTTGATAAAAATGAAATCTCATCCTTATTAATAGAATTACCCATTCCGAACTCAACATCAACCTCCACTCGTAAATATGTGGTTAAACAGGCTCTGAGACCTAGACCTGGGATCACTGATTTATAGGTCACAGGTTGAAGGGTGAGCAGCTGGCAGGCAAACACTCGGGCAAGAAACTCTTGTCAATCCCACAGATACGTGCAGTGACATTACAATGGTCAGGGGAGAATGCCCCAATAAAACACATATGGCTGTAGGGGGTATGCACGCTCTTAAAACACCATAAAAAGTCATATGCCACATGAGTTAGGAACACATAGCCAATCAGGGCCTAGCACACGTGGTGATCAATCAATCCCCATGCCGGAATCTGGACACATTATCCACTAGCCACACTGTGTTCATGCGAGGTCGAGACTCACCTGTAGTAACCATTTGACCATTAATTTATGACTCCAAAGGCAGCAACCAACATTCCTCAAATTATATGGGATGCCAGAAACTTTCATAACCTATCATGTTTCTATAAAAAGAAGGACACATGCCCATTGTAAATTGAGACAGTCCTGCCTGTAACTGTTCTCCCAGCTGCAAAAATTAAACAACCTGTTCCTGTTTTGCCAAACGTCTCTTGTCTTCTGTTTTTCTAAAGATTCCGAACTCAAGCAACACATTGTTCAAATTGCTGAAGTGCGGCAGAGCAAGGACCAGAGCGAAGAGGTGAAGCGAGGCTGGACATTCCAATGCAGTAATGTGATTGGTGAAGGACATGTTGATGTAGGATGAAACCTGGTACAGCATTTGCAGAGCGTGACATGTGCAGTGATGTGCTAAATGTAGGACATGCTGTTGATAGGATATGGCAACACGGGGCACCATCAGCAACGCTCTTCAAGAAATGTGACACCATCTTGGGTGCCATTTTGGTTTGGGCGTATTTTTTGTTTAAGCTGCAGTTCGCATTGCAAATTCTGAAATACGCCGTTGCACTTGGATGTGTATGTTTTAAAGGTTTCCTAACAGCAATCAGCTGAGTATTAGTTCACATTGGAGACTTGGTAACGCTGATAAGCACAGCGACGATGTATGTTTTACACATATAAATGTTCATTCTGGTACGACACCAACACGCATGGCTGCGCTGTGTACTTAGCGTTTTCACAGGCCAGTTGGTGCCAAGAACTACAACCATTTTAACGTTCATTGAGTACTGTGTAATAATCCTGAAAATTGGAATTCAGGAAGAACACTTATTGTGGTAAAGGTGACTTTATTATTATTATACCATACCTGTTATCATGCAGCTTGATCCAACTGCTAAATTTCTACAAATTAAGGGCTATCTCCCATTCCATGGACCCAATGAAAGGAGGAATTTTTTTACTTATATGAAGGCAGTTGATGCGGACTGGATTGGGGCTGAACGGAAGAAAACTATTTTACCTCATTGTTTAAGCAGGGTAGGACAAGTAACTTTTAGGACTTTGCCGCAGCTTGCTAGCAAAGAAGGGCAATTAGATCTTGATGCATTTGAGAAAGCCATGTTACACATGGAGTACAGGTATAAGCCTATCTCCAGCATAGCCCTTAGCAGTTTTCAGTTCTATAACGGGGCTCAATGAGAAAAAGAATTATTGGATGATTTTATTACAACTATAAGGGCACTATCTATGAACTGTAATTTTAGAAATATGACAGATGAAATGATCAGGCACCAAATTATTGTTAATGTAAAAAGTAAAAAAATACAAGAGCAATTGTGGGTCATATGTGATCCAAAATTGCAAGATGCCATCTCTACATCTCAAGCTTTTGAACAATCTGAGAAATGGATGAAATCTGTACAGGATGATAGTGTGAAGAATGTGAGTGTGACAAAAGAAGTGCGTGCTATTGGTGATACCTCTGCTTGCAAGAATATAAAAGAAGGGACGAAGTATGACAAAATTGTAAGTTGTCATAGGTCTGGAGTTTTAACCATTTGGTGCCATCTTCTAAGTGTCCTGCCATTGGCAAAGAGTGCAACAAATGTGGATTGGTGGGGCATATGGCACGTATTTGTAAAGATAGTAAAAGGTTTGTCAATTGGTGCAAGGGAAGGACTGCCCGAAGGAGAGAAGTGGCATGTGTGAGATGTGCATGTGGTGGAGAAGCGAACAGTGAGAAGGAAAAGGGAATAATGTTATACTTCAATGCCCATAAATGAATGAGGAGGAAGGGGAGCTTAAAAGTCCTCCTCATCAAGGTCCATATACTTGGCAAGATCCATTTACTTGACAAGGAGTTGGAGCTTATGGTAGATTCGGGATACCCATGTACGAAAATTGCTAAACAGCCTTTTGAAGAAAAGTTTAGTGAGGTTTTGACTTAAACTGACTTGAGAAAATCTGACAATGCAGCTCAGAGCTTCGATGGACCCACCATTGATGTAGTGGGTTACACCAAAGTAGTTATATAATTGAAGGAAAGGGAAGCCCAGATCAAACTGTATGTAGCGGTGAGAGGAGTAAATATTTTAAGACGGAGAGATCATTGGAAATTAGGCATCTTCTTGAACCTGTGAAGCAAAGAACCAGAGTTGTGAGTGAGCGTGACAAGTCTGAGTAGTTGATCTCTTGGTTTCCTGATGTGTCCACTGGGAAGTTAAGGAAATTATATGGCTACTCTCACCATATCAAGCAGGGAGCGCAACCAGTGGAGCAGACATTAAGGATGGCACCCATAAATGTTAGGGATGAGCTGGAGGGCATACTGGATGAGATGTTAAGTGGGGGTATCATCGAAGAAGTTAAATTCTCTGAATGGGTGTCACCCATAGTTTTATCATGTAAGGTTGATAAGACCTTGACGGTGTACATAGATCTTAGAGCACTAAATGCTAGTATCATGGTTGACTGTCATTCATTACCTAATATCAATGAGGTGGTGATCATGTTGGAGGGTGTGAGAGCGGTATCCACACTCAATCTATGGTCAACCTATGATCAAATCTAATTGACCGAAGATTCCAGGTCTTTGACTGCATTTATCACCCCGTGAGGCCTGTTTCAGTTCAAGAGGATGCCCTTTGGCCTTTCATCAGCGGCGTCCATTTGCCAGAGGACAATGTTCCACATTTTTAGAGTTATAGAGGGTTTCGTCATGTGTTTCCAGGATGATATCCTTATCTTTTCCAAGGATGTGCAGCAACACTTGGAACTTTTGAAAGATGTTTGTAGGGTGTTGGGAAAACACAGCCTGATATTGAAAGAGAAGAAATGTAAACTTTTCAGGGATTCAGTAGAGTATTTGGGACACACCTTATCAAGCTAAAGTGTGGTTCGTGAGAAGTCGTTGGTGGATGCTATTGTTAAGGTACCTGTGCTAGATGACTAGGAGAAGTTACTTTAATTTGCAGGGCTTCATGAGTATTACAATAAATTCATCAAAGATTTCAGCACAAAAATTGAACCATTAAGAGAATTAACAAGGAAAAATGCTGAATTTAAATGGTCAGAAAGACAGTAACAAGACTTTATTTTGATAAAATCTGAAATTGTAGGGGCACGACCTTGAAACCCTTTCATGGGAACGGGAAATGCGTAATTACAGTCGTGGCAATTTGTATGGGGTGTGAAGTGTGCTATCACAGAGAAGTGGTAAAGAGGAGTGGACTGTGGCATTTGCTTCGCTCACACTGAATGATAGTGAAAGAAGGTATGCAGTAACAGAGAAAGAGCTGTTCGCTTGTGTGTGGGCTGTCAAACATTTTCTCAAATATGTTTGGAGCTCTTGTTTCTTGTTGATAACAGACCAAATGCCACTTGTAGGTGTTTTGTCTCCTGAAGGGGGTTGCAATGCTGCAGCATGCATTGTAAGGTTAATGTCTAGACTCCAGGAATACAATATGAAAATGGAAAATGTACCTGGTAAAAGTAATGTCACAGCGTACTGTTTGTCCCGATTGACATGTGCCCAGAAGAAGAATACAAATGAGACAGATGATGCTGAAATGGTAGTCGGAATTAGTTGCGGCCCGTGGATGGAGTTCCGTGGGGGCGGTGATGCGGGGCGGGGGATGGGCAGGGTGGGGGGTAGTAAACACTGGAATATGGATGAACGGAGGTAAGTAAACATTTAAATAAATAAAATGAATTTCTTTGCGCATGCTGCATCGCAAAATGCAATGCAGTGCGCGCAACGTAATTCGTTTTATTCATTTAAATGTTTACTTACCTACGTTCATTCATATTCCGGTGTTTACTACCCCCCTCACCCTGACCCTCTCCCACCCCGCCTCACTGCCCCACGGAACACCCGCCTCGGGCGCTACTGGTCAGAATAGCTGATGTTGTATCTGACATTTTTTAAAGTATGAGTGAAGAGATATAGGGGCATATTAGCAAGAACCTCGTTAAAATTATCACCGTTTTAGCGGCAGGAAACTGCAGCTAAAACGGCGATAATGGACTTGCTAATATGCGTTATAGAATTCTAATAGAAACCCAGGTTAGATGTGCAGGACATCTAACCTGGGCTTCTATTGGAATTCTATAATGCATATTAGCAAGTCCATTATCGCGGTTTTAGCGGTAGTTTACTGCCGCTAAAACTGCGATAATTTTAACGAGGTTCATGCTAATTTGCCACATAGAGTACGATTGCTTGTTAAAAAGTGTTGTGGAAAATGTGAGAGATGGGTGGACCAAGAGGAAAGACATTTCTGCTGAGTTGTTCCCTTATTGGAAGGTTTCAGGGGATTTGGAGGTGGAAGGAGGCACGTTCTTTAAGGAAGGAAAAGGAATACCCCCTTGTGGTTTGGGGGATCATATATTGTCCTTAGCTCATGAGGGGCATTTGGGAATGCCATCTGAGAAAAGATTGGAAAGAACGAATTTTGGTGGCCATATCTTGATAGAGTAGTGGACAGGGTTGTATTGGATTGTGAGGTTTCGGCCAGTAACGAAAAGATGCAAAGGGTGATACCAGCACCTTTGTGTCTGGTTGAATGACAAAAGGTAGGGTAAGATATCTCGGGGTCTTTTCATTCTTTGCCGCAGGAATGCAAGTATGCCATGGTTTTAGTGGACTATCACACCAAGTGGCCAGAGGTGAACCTTGTTTCCCAAGTTACCACTGTGGCTGTTATTGAATTCTTCAAGGAGCTGTTTGCCAGGAAAGGTTACCCTGAAGATCCAATCACAGACAAGGGTGTGAAATTGAGGTCACATGATGTGGAAAGTTTTCTTAGGTGGTGTAATATTCGGCATGTTACCACTGCATTGTACGAGCCTCAAGGAAATGGACAGGTGGAAAGGTTTAACTGTGTTTTGAAGAGGAGCATTTTGTAGGTGGGTGGTTTTGGAGGGGAGTGGAAAAATAAATTGAGGGAGAACTTGTGGACATATCTCATTACCCTACATACCACCACAGGGGTCAGGCCGTTTAAGCTACTTAGAAGGAGGGGTCCTGTGTATAAGTTGTGTCTGAGTTGGTTTAAGAAGCTATTGAAGAAGTGCCAATAAGAGCAGACGGGAAAGGGAAAAAGGTCTAGTGGGCGTATGATGCCAAGTGGAAAATCAAAGAGCCTGGATTTGAAGTAGGTGAATGGGTCAGGAATCGCCACACTGTAGTGTTGGCCAAAAGCCATTATAGGTTTGGCAAGGCTGTGAGGGTGGGCAAACTCAACAAAAACAGTGTGGTCACTCAAAATAGCAAGCTGTGGAATGTCAGAAGAGTGGCAAAGAGTGAATATAGCAAGGAGGGGATGTTGCGTGCTCATTCAGAGGATGAGGACCAAGGTAAGTGTGCTGCATCAAGGGTCAAGCAAACTGTTCATGACAGAAGGTCTCTGTGTAAGTTTGTAGATGTTGTTGCCTTGCATATCTGCAGACTTTTCATAATGTTGTTGTGTTGTTTTGGCCTATCTTTTTGTTTAGTGGGTGTAGGTTGCTCTGTCCTTGCTCTTGTTGCATGGTATTGGATTCTTTGTAGTTTTATGTTTTGGTTAAAGGGGATAGATGTGGGTATTGGATTCTTTATAGTTTTATGTTTTGGTTAATGGGGATAGATGTGTTATATATTGTGTAGGTTACTTACATGCATTGTTTTTACTTTTAACCCTGCTCTCCTGCCAGTTCTTTGGCTTTAAGGTTCTGGATATAAGTTTTGTTGGGAGTTGTGCTTCCTGGACTGCAAAAACAACAGTTGATGGACAGAATGCAGAACAATGTCATACATTCACCCCAGTACAGAGATCTGTGCCTAAATCCATCGTGTTTTTGCTCACCATGCAATTCCAGTTTGAACCCAGCCATATGCAAATCAGTCTTGACCCTGTGCCCCAAGGGAACAGTCCAGCCCGAATTGCCAAGCCAGATCCTCCCTGGACTGTTGGGCTTTCAGCCCTCATCAGCCAGGATATCTTGATTCCAGTGGCATGGAGAGCATGGGACTCACGTCTGAGCATACCCTTCCCACTCGGGGTGGCAAATGCAAAAACAACAGTTGATGGACAGAATGCAGAACAATGTCATACATTCACCCCAGTACAGAGATCTGGGCCTTAAATCATCGTTTTTTTGCTCGCCATGCTATTCCAGTTTGAACCCAGCCATATGCAAATCAGTCTTGACCCTGTGCCCCATGGGAACAGTCCAGCCTGAACTGCCAAGCTAGGTCCTCCCTGGTCTGGAAACAAGCGTCCTAGTACCGGTTTCTGGCTTTCAGCCCTCATCAGACAGGCTAGGTTGATTCCAGTGGCATGGAGAGCACGGGACTCAGACCCACATGAGCATACCTGTCCCACTCAGGGCTGGTTTGACAGTTCGGGCTGGACTGTTCCCATGAGGCACAGACTGATTTGCATATGGCCAGGCCTAAACTGGGGTGGCATGATCAACAAAAGAATGATGGATTTAAGCCAGATCTCTTGACTAGGGGTGAATGTTTCGATTTGTTCTGCATTCCATCCAGCAATTGTATGTCTTTTGCTTTCTCGTCCTAAGTGTGCCAGGTATGCCCAGACGTGGGTCCTGGGCTCACTGAGCCACTGGAATCAAGCTATCCTGGCTGAAGAGGGGTGAAACCCCGAAACCGGTCCTAGGATGCTTGTTTCCAGTCCAGGGAGGACCTGGCTTGGCAGTTCGGGCTGGACTGTTCCCATGAGGCACAGGGTCAAGACTGATTTGCATATGGCTGGTCTAAACTGGGGTGGCATGGTGAGCAAAAGAATGATGGATTTAACCCAGATCTCTTGACTGGGGTGAATGTTTTGATTTGTTCTGTATTCCGTCCATCAATTGTGTGTCTTTTTCTTTCTTGCCCTAAGTGCGCCAGGTATGACCAGACGTGGGTACTGGGCTCATAGTGCCACTGAAATCAAGCTATCTTGGCTGAAGAGGGGTGAAACCCCGAAACCGGTCCTAGGATGCCTGTTTCCATTCCAGGGAGGACCTGGCTTGGCAGTTTGGGTTGGACTGTTCCCATGAGGCACAGGGTCAAGACTGATTTGCATATGGCCAGGTCTAAACGGGGGTGGCATGGTGAGCAAAAGAATGATGGATTTAACCCAGATCTCTTGACTGGGGGTGAATGTTTTGATTTGTTCTGCATTCCGTCCATCAATTGTGTGTATTTTGCTTTCTCGCCCTGGACTGCAGGTAGGTACTGTTCTGTTCTCCAATACACCTTTAAAAACTCATTCTGAACTCCTAGATTGGGATTTTAACACACTGCGTCCACAGCCCGACTTCTGCTTTGTGCTGGTTTCTTTGTGCTATTTGTATAATTACTATGTTGCTCAAGTAGAGCAGTCTGGGGTGGTTGGATGGGGGTTGTACTTGTGTTTCTACTTGCAACTGATAAAGTGATGTGATAACCTTGTAATTTTTAAATGGCAGATCCAGCCCTTCCCACCTAGGCAAGAGGGCAGCAGGCAGCAGGTCAGCACAGCACGGCAGCAGTTCATTCAGAGCAGCACTTTCAGAAGAGTGGCAGCCCTTGTTGGAGCATAGCAGGTCTTCTTCCTGGCAGAGTATCCACAGATCCAGAAGTGTACTGAAGTGGTTGTGTCTGAGGACCTTCTTTTATACACAGTTGTGCCTTGAAGTGGGGAGAAACTACTAGAGGCATGGCTTTGACATGCACAGATGCCCTGCCTTCCTGATCTTGTCTCCAGACTAATTACAGGGGGTATGCAGCCCTCTGTGTGAAGACAGGACACAGCCTATTCAGGTGTAAGTGATGTTGGGTCCAGCATCTTTCTCCCATCCTGTCAGTGATGGTCCATCCAATCACACCTAAGCTCCTATTGTGTGTGGCGGTCTAGAAGGAATAAACAAAGGCCAACTGACAACTACATCCACTTTACCCCACCATGTGACCAACTACAGGCTGCAGGCATCAAATGACTAAGGCAAGAAATGGCAACTTTCTAAAAGTGGTATTTTCAGAGTTGTAATTTAAAATCTGGCACCACAATAAACTAGGAATTTTAAATTAGGATTCCAGAGACACCAAGCATGAACTGGTAATTTCTTCCCATTTGGAAATTACACTAATAAAATGCACTAAGGTCATTACAATGTTATCCTATGGGAGAGGTAGGCCTTGCAGCAGTGAGCAACAAATTTGAGTTTTTCACTACCAGTACGCGTTAAATTTTAAGGTACATTTTAAGGTACATGTCCAACTTTTTAAATACACAGCACCCAGCCCATGGGTCTGTCCAGGGCCTTCCATAGGGGTGACTTATATGTACTAAATTGGAAGGTTTGGGCCTGGCAAAAGTTTTCTTGTGCCAGGTCGAAATGGCAGTTTGAAACTCCATACCCAGGATCTGCAATGGCAGGACTGAGACATGTTTAAAGGGCTACTTAAGTGGGTGGCACAATCAGTGTTGCAGGCCCACTAGTAGCATTTAACGCAATACTAACCTTATGTACACTTTTTACTATCATGTTGATCCTTCTAAAACATTCTTAATTTAAAATGGTACCAATAATTGTAATTTGAATATCCCACTTTTCGATCCTGAAGGAGTTCATTTCCTTCACACCATCATATTTGCAACCCCCTGCTAACACTTTTATAACCCCCCTTTCCCTCAAACCATTCCATAACAATATTATTATTATTATTCTTATTAATAAATGACATTTATAGAGCGCACTGACACCATGAGTTTCCTGGCGCTGGAGGACAGAGGTGAGATGCAGGCTGGGAGATTACAAGATTAGCAGGGTAGAGGGAAGAGGAAGGTTTTGAGCTGCTTCCTAAAGTGAAGGAGGGAGCTGCTAGATTTAATGGTCAGAGGGAGGGGATTCCAGAACTTTGGGGCCAGAAGGGCAAACCTTCATCCACCGAATTTATTGGTTCTGGTTTTGGGCATGACAAGCTTATGAAGAGCGTAGGTCGCGAGTAGGGCGATAAGGATGAATGAGTGAGGTTATGAAGGCGGGGCTGGTGCCATGAAGTGCTCTGAACGTGAGGCAGCCCACCTTGAAGGCCACTCTCTGCTCCACAGGCAGCCAGTGTAGTTTGTGCAGCAGTGGTTTGGCCGATTGCCATTTGGGGGATTTGTAAATGAGGCGGGCTGCTTGGTTCTGGACTACCTATAGGCGGTAGAGAAGTGATTTGGGAAGGCCGTGGTAGAGGGAGTTGGGGAAGTCCAAGCGGGAAAGCACTAGGGAGACGATCACTTGGATTAGAGCAGCAGGGGGGAGTAAATGGCTGATTTTGCGGATCTTGCGGAGTTGGAAGGAACAGGATGAAACCACAGAACCGACTTGAGATCGGAGGGAGAGTTCGGCGTCGATGGTCACACCGAGGCTCTTTACAATGTTCGCGGGAGTTGGTGGGGTGCCCAGTTCCGTGGGCCAGAAGTGCGCCCCCCAGACAGAAGGGCTGGAGCCCGGAAGGAGGAGCTCTGTTTTCCCAGGGTTCAATTTCAAATGGTTGACGTTCATCCATTCCTGTATGTGAACCATGGCGGCGTGGAAGTTGGCTACCGCGTTCTGGGAGTTAAGGGGGAAGATGATCTGCAAATCGTCGGCATAGTTATATACTGTGATATCCCAGTTAACGAGGGAGTGGAATAGGGGCCGGAGGTAAAGGTTAAACAATAAGGGTGACAGGGAAGAACCTTGGGGGACACCGCATGTCGTGGGGGTTTTGGGCGCTGTGTAGGGGCCCTGCCGGACGGCCTGTGATCTTCCGGACAAGAATGATTGTATCCAGCTCAGGGCGAGGCCTTGGATGCCGGCCTGTTCGACACGGTGGAGCAAGATGTTGTGGTCCACCGTGTCGAACGCAGCTGATAGGTCCAGGAGTATGAGGGCCTGGGGGGTCCCTGCGTCGGCGTTCCTCCTCAGCGTGTCAAGAACAGCCAAGATGACAGCCTCCGTTGAAAAGGTAGGCCGGAAGCCTGCCTGGTTGGATTCCAGGTAGCTAGATGACTCGATAAATTTGGAGAGGCATTGGGTGACATGTGCCTCGATTATTTTGGAGAGGAAGGGTAGGAGCGAGATGGGATGGAAATTAGACAAATATGCTGGGTCCGCGCCAGGTTTTTTCAGTAGCGGGACTAAGATGGCCTCTTTGAAAGAGCTGGGGACAGTGCCTGTGCTGAGCGAGCCGTTCAACAGAGGTAAAATACATTCGGGTAGGGAGTGGCAGATGCTCCGCAGGGTCGGGGGAGGGCAGACGTCGTTCGGGGAACCAGATTTTACCCGAGACGCAAGCTGGGCCAGGGAAGCAGAGTTAAGGGCCGGGAAATCAGAACATACAGATGAATTGTTGCGGGGGGTATCAGAGAAGGGAGTCCGGGGAGAGGTGGTGATTGAAGCCTTGATTTTATTAATTTTCTCGACGAAGAAGAGATTGAGGGTGTTGCAGGTTCCTTGGGTTGGGGTTTGACCTGGAAGAGTTCTATCATCAAAGGTGAGTTCGTTCATGATGCGGAACACTTCTTTAGATTAGTTGTCTGAAGAGGAAATTCGGTTGGAGAAGTGAGATGATTTGGCTGAAGAGATTGCGATTTTGTAGTCTCTCCGGGCTAGGGTGTATTGCAGTCTGTCAGCTTCAGAGTAATTACGTCTCCATGTCCTTTCCAGCTGGCGCACTTTCAGATTTTTTTTTTTTAGGTCATCCGTAAACCATCTGTGGGAGTTGTGGTGTCTGGTCGGGGGGAATTTGGTAAGGGGGTCAAATATGTCACTGGCTGACTTCAGCCAAGTGTCGATCTCACAGTCTAGCTCGTCAATATTGGTGTTGGTGGGCAGGTTGAAGGTGGGCCGGGTATCGGAGAGGGTCGCGAGCAGGCCTTTGGGGTCGTGGGAGCTCCATTTGCGAGAAAGGCCACCTGCCATTAGTGGAATGGACATTTTGCCGCTGACAGTGAGGGTAGTATCCACTAAGTAGTGGTCTGACCAGGTGCAGGGGAGATGAATGGGGAGAGAAGGTCAAGTTTTGGGACCATATCTGGTCCAGGATGTGGCCCTTAATATGGGTAGCCAAGGTGATCTGTTGAGTTAGGTTGAGGCTGGTAAGGGCCTCAAAGATCTCCAGAGCATGGGGCCCGGCGTTGGCATCGTCGAACCAGTAGTTGAGGTCGCCAAAGAGGGCGAATCTGGGGTTGGAAGTGAGTAGGTTGATCAGCTGGTCGGTCAGGGTAGCAGCGAGGGAGGGCATGAGTTGGGGGGGTCGGTAGAGGAGGAGGAGTGTTAAGGCACCTAGATCAGTTTTTAGACTGAGGATAAGGTTGTCGACACCCAGGAGGGAGAGGGAGGAAGTGGGGATGAAATTGAGATGTTTAGATATTATGGCTGCCACTCCGCCTCCCGGGCGGTTGTCTTGACGGTCAGCGCGGAGGATGTAGTAATCAGGGGGGAATGCCGCCAGAATGTCAGGGAGGGAGTCCGGGGTCAGCCAGGTCTCCGTGAGTAGGAGCACGTCCGGCTTCTCGGTGGAGAGGAGAATAAAAATATCGGCGTGGTGCTTTACCATGGAGCGGGTGTTCAAGTACAGCACCCGAATGGTGGTATCGTTCGCGCCAGGTTTGGCGGGGGGCATGCTCCGACTGGTAGTCCGCCGGTCAGACGAGGTAATGCCGGCGGTAATGATGCGTCTGATGGTGGTGGGGGAGGGGGTGAGATGGGTGAGTTGTAGGTCCCTGAGGGAGTTGGCCGAGTATGAAATAGAATGGCCGGTGAGGCTGGCCCCTGGGCCCGGTCTGGCGCGGACGGGCGCAGACGGGCTTTCCTTTGGCGCGCCTTTGGCGCGCCCGTTGCGCGTCCAAGGGGACACATAGTTATATTGGGAGGGAAGGGGCGTGGCCTAGGGCTGATGGAGGAGACTGGCGGCGGAAAAGTTAGTGCCGTGGCAGCGTTGAGATCGGCTGCGCGGCTAATAAGGGGTGAGATTAGGGAAAGGGAGTGCCCAGGAAGTGGTGAAAAGCAGGAAAAAACGATATTTTTTTAATCAAACAACGTTTTAAAAACAGCGATCTCCCGGCTGTGCCTCAGGAGTCTGTGACCTCTTACTGCGAGCGAGTGCAGAGCGAGCCTTTTAATAGCAGGTTTCCGGCAGGGGGCGTGGCCTCAGGGCCGGGGCGTGGCCTAGGGCTGATGGAGGAGAATGGTGGCGGAAAAGTTAGTGCCGTGGCAGCGTTGAGATCGGCTGCGCGGCGAATAAGGGGTGAGATTAGGGCAAGGGAGTGCCCAGGAAGTGGTGAAAAGCAGGTAAAAACGATATTTTTTAATCAAAGAAAATTTTAAAAACAGCGATCTCCCGGCTGTGGCTCACGAGTCTGTGACCTCTTACTGCGAGCGAGTGCAGAGCGCGCCTTTTAATAGCAGGTTTCCGGCAGGGGGCGTGGCCTAGGGCTGATGGAAGAGAATGGCGGCGGAAAAGTTAGTGCCGTGGCAGCGTTGAGATCGGCTGCGCGGCGAATAAGGGGTGAGATTAGGGCAAGGGAGTGCCCAGGAAGTGGTGACAGCAGGTAAAAAACGCTATTTTTTAATCAAACAAAGTTTTAAAAACAGCGATCTCCCGGCTGTGCCTCAGGAGTCTGTGACCTCTTACTGCGAGCGAGTGCAGAGCGCGCCTTTTAATAGCAGGTTTCCGGCAGGGGCGTGGCCTCAGGGCCGGGGGCGTGGCCTAGGGCTGATGGAAGAGAATGGCGGCGGAAAAGTTAGTGCCGTGGCAGCGTTGAGATCAGCTGCGCGGCGAATAAGGGGTGAGATTAGGGCAAGAGAGTGCCCAGGAAGTAGTGAAAAGCAGGTAAAAAACGATATTTTTTAATCAAACAAAGTTTTAAAAACAGCGATCTCCCGGCTGTGCCTCAGGAGTCTGTGACCTCTTACTGCGAGCGAGTGCAGAGCGCGCCTTTTAATAGCAGATTTCCGGCAGGGGGCGTGGCCTCAGGGCCGGGGGCGTGGTCTAGGGCTGATGGAGGAGAATGGCGGCGGAAAAGTTAGTGCCGTGGCAGCGTTGAGATCAGCTGCGCGGCGAATAAGGGGTGAGATTAGGGCAAGGGAGTGCCCAGGAAGTGGTGAAAAGCAGGTAAAAACGATATTTTTTAATCAAACAAAGTTTTAAAAACAGCGATTTCCCGGCTGTGCCTCAGGAGTCTGTGACCTCTTACTGCGAGCGAGTGCAGAGCGCGCCTTTTAATAGCAGGTTTCCGGCAGGGGGTGTGGCCTCAGGGCCAGGGGCGTGGCCTAGGGCTGATGGAAGAAAATGGCAGCGGAAAAGTTAGTGCCGTGGCAGCGTTGGAGATCGGCTGCGCGGCGAATAAGGGGTGAGATTAGGGCAAGGGAGTGCCCAGGAAGTGGTGAAAAGCAGGTAAAAAACGATATTTTTTAATCAAACAAAGTTTTAAAAACAGCGATCTCCCGGCTGTGCCTCAGGAGTCTGTGACAATAGCTTTGCCTTTTTGATATACCCGATGGCCGCACACGTCTCAAGACCAGTAATTGATACTAGGCTAACCAGCATGGGGAGCCAGCACCCTTTGGATTGGATAGGATCTAATCATTACAAATACTCGACTGAAGAGTCCGTTTCTCTTTCTCTCACGGACATGCCCAACCAGGACCTCGGGATGACACTTATTTTTGAAAGTATTAAACCCCAAAATTGGCATTTTATACTTTAGTATATCTTTAATTGAACCTAATACGCAGCCCTTCCACACCATTTAAAGATGGCGCCCTAATTCACAAACCTTCCCCTTCCGGTTTAACACACTGGAAGCAATCGTTCATTATCTCTTCTTAAAGGCCACCCCTTTTTTCCTTGCATGTCCCACCAACGCTACCGGAATACAGATACTAGACCTGGCATTAAGCCCGAATTTGAGGTAAGCCTACTCGAGACAATTCAATACCTGCCCCAATTACTTAGAATTCTTCGCCCATGATTAAGTCCCTCTTTGCCCGTCTTTTCTCCCCACCAGAATCCCTAAGAACTTCATTATATCGACGATGCTGATAGAACATATCAGAATCTACACGGTAAGCCACCGTATACAACCAGCATGACTGCCACACGTTGATGACTGTTCGAGTTTGAAGCTGCCCACTCAGCTTAGTATAGCATGGAATTCGTTCCACGTTATGTGGCGGGAAGCAAGTTAGATTTTGCCTCATTTTGCCCGTTACCAAACTTCCTTTGCGATATATTCACGAAAGTGTACCACCTCGGATATATTCACTACTGGACAGGATAATTTCCATATGACCATCCTACGGTACAATCTTACTATTTTTTTTTTAAAACTACACGTCTGTATATATTCGCCTTTCACAGTGACCACTCTCACAACACCGACATGGTTTAATTTCGCGAGCAAAGTACACAACCTTTATTGCCGCAAGTGCACAAATTTAATACATTCCTAACTTTATCATACATGGCAAAAATCACACGCCTGCCCACTTTTTCCACTTTTATCAATATACTGCTGCTGTACCTGCGACTTTCACTTACCACTGTCACCACAACCGCATGGACGACACCCCTAGATGAGCATTTTTAGATGCCGATTTTTACTGTCGGTTTCTTTTTCCCTTTTTCCCTCCCAAACCACCCGGGACCTTGCTGAACCGGATGCCCACCGACTGTAAATATACAATTCCCCTCTTTATTGTTATTTATTTCTGAAATGTTTTCTGTTTGTACTACCACATTGAAAATGTCCTTTCCCGATTGTTATACCATACTTCTCATACATGCTCTTACAACATTGCGTACCATTATATGTTTTCAAACCGGTTTTCGTGTGATACGCCTTACGCGCATTTTGCTTAATTCACAGATTGTTTCATTAACCTAAATTGCATTTGGTTCCGTTGTCATAATTTTCTCTCTTACGCAAATATGGCCTTAATCCCACCGTAACGATCAGATGTTTACCACTTATTGTTTCGCATTCCCAAAACGGGTGACTTGTACCACATTTGATCTCTTTAATGCGTGCCACCTGTTCTCGATTAACAATTCACACTTTGACTATAATGCCATGCTTCCCCACTTCTAAAACGAATGTATGCCCTTTTCTCCAAATGTACTACCTCTGTACTTCCAAGTATCTGTTTTTTTAATATTTTTTTTAATATGTTTGCTGATTTGTAACTGAATTTACTACGTATATATTACCCATCGCCCGCTTGCCGATAATACCAATCTCGCACTTCTACACAAAACTGTTTTTTTATCATATGCTTTATATTGTAAAATGCTTTCTTATTAACATAATTGAAATATGTATATATAACTAACTCATGACTACAGCCCCATCTATGCCCAACTCTCCTCCTTCTGATCTCCTACTCCCCCCCTAGACCTCTAAACCGTGGCACTGCCACTTCTCGCTCATTTTCCTCTTCTTCATAGCTCTGCCTACTCTTACCCATCTCACCTAACTTGCTTTTACCATACATTAACAATTCCTACACTAACACACCCCTGTCGTTGTACTCTCCCCACTCCCAACCTTTTTACCTTGTTTCCTTTTCTTTGTATCTTTCTCTCTCTCCCCTTCCTAAATCATTCTTCACCCCAAACCTTTCTTCTCCGCTTACTTCTATTGCATGTCTACAACACTAACCTTAATTACTACAGATTGCAAAACTATGTACATACAGCCCTGAGGAAGCCCCAGGCCGGATGGCCAAGTAAGGGGGCGAAAGACGTGTTGGCTGTTTCTTTCTTTCACCCACTCTGATAAATAGAGTGCGAATAAACTTATAAACATTTCATGTCAAACAAGTGCATAATTGGAATCTCTTCCAGGAAAAATCTCAGATGAAAAGCATCTTGCCCAGACAAAGAAATGAGCTCAATATGCAACTGGATACTATGGTTGCCTAAACAGCTCCCCAGCTTCTGCAGGTTGTGTTCACCTAGAGGGGTGCTCAGAGACCTGGGAGGAGCATCAGACGAGAGGGACAACAGTGGGACTGCACACTTCTACATCAGATATAAGGTGTTAAGTTTGAGCTTTTTCTGTGTTTACTTGGTCAACGCTATATGTTAGAAGTGAGGGGCATGGCCATAGCTCATGAATAACCTTTTCAAGATGGCGATCAGGTCAGATATTTCTTTATGTTTTGAGCATGAAGTTGAGCATTTTTCGGCGACGTCTGTTGTTGTGTGAATGATATACAAGAGAGGCATTAACAAGTGAAGGATGCATTGAAACACAATTATTTCCTTATTATTTGTCATGTTATTGTGTAAAGTATTTATGCAGCGCACAGACAGTAATAAAGTGAAAACACACCACATGGGAAAATCCCACACCAATTTTGAAAAATAGAGTAAAATGTGATACATTATTTAAGTCCAAAACAACACCTATCCAATTAGTAAAGCTGAAGGTATTCAATGTAAAAGATTCAAGTGAAAATAGTGCCAGAAAGCAGAAAGTGACAACTATGGTTATCTAGCCATGCTAGACTTGGACAGAGTCACAAGTTCAGACTGTTAGAGCACGATTATGCTCTTCCTTTGGTAGGGGTGCATTATAATCAGGGGTAGTTTGCGCCCGCATATAATCCTTTATTGTAACATCTGTGCTATTAGACCGTGAACTGTAATAACATGAAGAGTGAAGTACTAGAGGTCTTTTAGTGTAAACGTGAAGAAATCAATGTTGCAATGACGGGTGGCTAGATGCAAATCTTCATTTGTAGAATTGTATATGTGGCTAAAGAAAATTTTCATACTAATGTACTTATGTAACGCATTGATTCAAGTATCCTCAGTAATGATGTTTGCCTATATGTGTGCTTTATGAAATTAAGTGCAATTTCTTATGTTGCCCTATTTCTGTAGGTCAGAATTGTATTTCTCCCTGGAAGCTCTCTCTTGAAATTGCTAGGGAATTTCATGTGTATGTGGAATTTGTTCTTTCTCACGTTTCTGTTGCAGGTGGAGAAATTCATCCTTGTTATTTACAATAATGTCTTTGTTTTAGGAGTTAAGCTTAGGGAGGGGAAGATACATGGAACGGTGATGCTGATAATGAGGGACTGTGTTCTTTCTCATTGGAGAGAGCCTGGGAATTAAGATCATCGAGCCCAGGTTTGGAAGCATCACTGCCTCATGGAAAGTTACCTACAGGGTGGTGCCTTGTTCGCATAGGGTGATTCCAAAATGAACTCTGGGTAGCCTCCTGATGTTCTGGAGTTGAAGTTAAGGACAGAGCCAGTGGACTCCTGCCTTTTCTTGAGAGAAGAAAGCATCTTAGAATGAGCTCTGTAGCTTTATGCTACCTGACCGATTCAACGTGTACGTACTTCTTAGGAAGTCTTCACGTGCTGACACCTTTACGGAACTTGCCTGGGAAATGTTAAGTAGGGATGTCACGTTAGCAGTAGTGTAGAGACAGGCTAATGCTTTTCACCTATGAGCCCGAATGAAAGGTAATCTGGACGTGGGGGCCATCATATTCTGTATCCTGATTCTTGAGTTGGTTATTCTGTGTATGCTGTACCAACTCAATTTGAAATGTAGTTTTGGCTTTGTATTAGTTTTCTGATGTACTTCTACACCCTCGTCTTTATGGGTGAAATTAGCAAATTTGCGGTCCGCGAATTCGCGCAAAATCGAATTTGCGATCTGCAGAATCCGCCAATTCGTGCGAATTGGCGGAATGTTTTTTTTTGCGTGTTTGCGGGGTCTTTTGCGTATTCGGTAGCCACTTGCAGCGCACCGACTGCAAAGTTAACCATGCGGTCGTACATGGGCGTGGCCATCTTGTGCGCGTTGCGTATTTCCGTTTCCGGGCGCAATTGGCAATCTTGCGTTGTGTGCGGCGCGCTATTACGAGTTTGCGTGTGTTTTTGCATGCTCGAGGGGGAAATATCACGCAAACTTACCCACGCGGTCCTCAATGGGTGCGGCCATCTTGTTTTTCATTCATTGATATGGTTCTGGGCCTGGCTTTTCTATCCTCTTTTAATCTTTGCAATCCTTTATTTCTTTTAACTTTTTTTTGCTCTTTTTTGCTCATTATCTATCTCTCTATTTGTCTAGATCTATATTTTGTGTTTTTTTCAACTTTTTGTTACTTTAATAACTACTTTTTTTGTTTAGCTCTCTCTTTTTTTTTTTTTTTCCCCTATTCTTTTCTGCTTTCGCCCAGGACCATGGCAAAGGGAGCCGGGAAAAGCAAGGGGAAGGGTCCCGCACCCGTACCCGGCTCCCATGCGGGCGATTGAAGGGAGTGGATGTAGTGGCCAGGGAGGTTTTTACCGCGGTGGAGGTGGCCGCTCTTATATTTTTGTTCTGCGCCACCTCCCTAACACTGTGGCAGCAGGGGGCAGGCCCGGTCAAGGGTATGGCCTCCAGGAGCGTCGCCAGCGGTGGGATAAGGTGTGCCGGGCCATCCGGAGGGAGTCGGTGGTCCGGCGCACATATGACCAAGCGACGCACCGGTGGGCCGACGTCCTCGACCGGGAGCAGGACCTGCTCCACCTGCTAGGTGTGGAGATCCCTGGCCTTGGTGAGTAGCTATTTAATAACTACTTTGTATTCTTCTGCTCTGTGTTATATAGCTAATATATGTTTTTCCCGAAGAGCAATAATGCTGCCTATTCGATTATATTGCAGGTAAAATAGTGTTTAAATAGCTTCTGTGATTGCAGGTGCTCGCCTCCTCAGTGGCGTTGCTATTATGCTTACTTGTTTGCAACTTTGTGCTCATTTGGCCTGAATATGTATGAGTGTAGTACTTTACAGAACTGCGTAATGCTTGAGAGACTAGAGACTCAAGGCTAGTCCTTCCTTTGTACTCCTGCTGCCACTAAGAAGAAGAGATAGTGATGGATCTATAGGTTGAGTATATTATGACTTTGTTATTAGTAGTAGGACATTTTTTAGTGCTCTGCAATCATGATGATGGACTGTGTCTGTCACGTCGCGTGCTGCTGAGTGCTGTCAGTCGTAGTAGAACCTTTTTGTTGTTGGTTTAGTTAGTGATTTACATAACTTTCCAAGTAGACGGTCTGCGAATCCAGCAATACTGTACTAGTATCTTCCTAGTTGACCAGATCAGATAGGTCAATACATGTAGTGCAATTGTTGCTAATTTGTTTCCCCGAGATAATTTTAGATTGTGGTCAAAGAAATCAAATATTTACAAAAAACAATCATCCATGTTTGGGTTTATTTCATGATCATCAGCACCTCCCAGGGGCAAGGCAGCAACATCCCAGACTCCGGCGGAACAGAGTGGGCAGGAAAGGTCCTCTGCAGGCTCTTCTGCTGGCCCCAGTAAGTTGTTCTGTTGTTAATATAATTATACTTCCCTAACTTTTACAGCTCCTAACCATTCCAAACTGTTTCCTAATTCTATTGTTTACAAAATAGTCTTTGATCTTCTTGTAGACTGTTTCTACTTTCTTATCCTGCCTCTCTACCATCACTCTCTGTGCTACTACTATTTACTATTATTTCTGAGTCGGTCTGTGTAGGTAGCTAAGCTTGCCCAGTCGGCAAACGGTGTTAAACAAAACTCTGATCCAGCAATAGCTCTAGAGGCATTCAGTGGAGTCCTCTGGGTTGCCCTTGCTGTCTATTCCAGTCTTCTTAATGTTAGTGCTTTGACAATTTCCAACAGCAAAATGTCAATGTCCACTAAGAATAAGCTTGTAGTTGGCTTTTTGATTTGATAGTAGCACATACCATACCGCTAGTGTTTCAGGGACTATTCTGCACGTACAGAAGTATGGACAAGAGAAATAGTACATTGTTGATGATAGGTGCAGTTCGACTTTCCACATACCTCAGTCAGAAGTAACTGTGCGGGACTCAGGAGCCCTCACCTTGTTGGAACTTCAAGTCCTCCTGGTGGTGATGAGGAGTAGTTGATTCTGTCTGTAATTATAAAAATGTTGCACGTTAAAGAGCAAGCATTCATCAGTTGTGCCAAAAAGAGTTGCATGTTATGGCTAAGCATATAAGTTAACACCCTCCCCAAAACCGTGACTTTTTTTCAGTCCCAATAATTAAAAATTGTTTAACATTTTCTCTTCCATTACGAGACGAAGTAGGGGGTGGAGTATGGCATCTAAAAATATGACATGTTTTTTCTAGGCGTCACAATATCGGATGTAGCACTTGCCACCCCCAGTGCCGGTGCCAGCAGCGCGGAGGGGTCCACTCAAGCGGCGGATGCGGCGGCGCCACCAGGAGGAGCTGAGGGGGATGACTCAGCAGCGGCGGACGGTGGTAAGTTATTATTATACTCCTTACTTATTGACATTTTAGAGTAGGCTCGCAAAGGAGTATATGATGTACTGTACAGTAGACAGTACACTACTACAAGTACACTGTACTGTTAAGAACAGTTACTGATTTAGAAATACATTTTTTTTGCCAATCACGGAGAAGACAGTCACCCTTGACTTAGCAATAGCATTAGCGGCGGTAGTTCTCGAGTAAGCAATGACCCCCTCTATTTGACTTCAAATCCGTTGGGAAACTTTTATCGTGAAGCCACGTCATATCAGATGAACTTGAGGGATGTGATGATCAAAAAGGGAAAGAACTTAGGGTCAATGGAAGGATGAGCGAGTCGTAACATTTATGACTAAAGAATGATACGTGTTTCTGAATGCAGGCAGAGGTGGCTGATAGGAAGGAATCAGATGCATGGCTGCTTGAAGCAAGGATGGTTGGAGGAGAAAGAAAAAATGACTGCCTGTGTGGGTCAATCAGAAAATTCATGTGTGGTGTGCATTGCAACATATCATTTTGGTGAAACTCAAATGCAAGTCAAGACGGTGGTTTACCAAATAAAATGAAAAGGGTGTCATTTGGTTGTTGAGAAAACGTAATGTTGTTACAGTTGAGACATTAAGAAGAATGATAGACGTTTACTTTGGAAGCCTGGATGGTATCTTCTTCCTCATACATAGCAGAGGTGTATGTATAGAGCAGATGCTCAGTGCATGAAGAGTGTTACTTTGTTCGAACAGCATGTCCGTGCCAGAGTAGCAAAGCAGAGGAAATCCAAATACTACAAGTTGTGATTGTTCAGAAACTCTCCCTTGCCTAAAGTAACAGTACAGTAGTTTACTTTGCAAGCACAGCATATATTGTGTATGTATTGTATAGTTGACAATTATATCAAGTCAAGTCCCTTCCTCCGGCAATTATGGTTACCACACTCACTCCCTATGTTCATAATTTTCTTTCTGCTGTGTCAATCATGGGTGGACTATCGCTGTTGTTCACTCAATCTATTACAACAAGGCACCTAAAGTCATCCATCATATAAGCAAAGAGTTCATGTGATCGGCTGGATACATGATCAGAAATGAATAATCTTCATTTTCTTTTTGTAGTACTGAAGGCCCAGGGGGGGCAGTGCGAAATATAAATTACATTGAGCAGTAGCCCTTGATGTAACCGAGTATGGCCAGTGCCACCCCTATAGAAAAGTAAAAGCTTCCCTACCCCCACCTGCATGTACTGCTTAAAGTAATGCAAGCAAGTCATGGCTTGTGTCTCTTTTTCTTGGGTGTAAGCTGACTGAGCTGGCATTATGCCGGCTACCACAAGTTCACGTACAAGTAATTTCTTTCACAAAACTAGAGAAAAAAAGAAGAATACTGATGTACTCTCTGACTCTCTGACTATGTATTGAGTCCATAGTGCTGCCTGGTAGTAGAATTCCTGAAACTCCCACTGTTACAGGCCTACAAAGACGGCAGAAAGATACATGCCAAAATGTTATACTGTGCTTGCAAATTGCTAGTGTTACTATGAGACAACTTTCTGTTGAATGATTTTGTGTTATTGTTAAAGAGTATTGGTTACATTATTTTTCTTTCTTTCTTCATATAGATGCCCCCAAAAAGCTCACCAGAAGGAAGATGGCTGTCCGGGCCAGGGCCCGGAAGCTGGAGGCCATTCGGGGGGAATATCGCCGGCTGTGGGATCGGCAACAGGAGGAGGGGCGTCAACAACCTCCTCCAGCACTGCCCCTGTGTCCAGCAGCCAGCAGCCTCCAGCACGGCACCGTGCTCGGACAGCCCCCTGCTGCCGCTCAGCTGCAAGAACATCAGCAGCTGGTCCCCCCAGAGCCTGGAAGGCACGCATGCGCCGCCTAAGCCTAAGAGTGGACTACCTGGAGCGAAAGGTGGACGACCTTGAAAAACAGCTCTTGGACCTCCGCGAGGAGCGGCGGGACCGCCTGTCCAAACACTGCCAGAAGTGACTGTGTCCCTTGCCCCTTTTTTAAAGACTGTTGGGGGGTGAGGGGGGTGGGAATCGGGAGTTAGGGATTATTTGGGACTAGTGGACTATTTGAAATGGACAATTGTTTGAGTTAGGGAGGGTGGGACTAGTTTATTTTTGTTGGGGGAAATATATCATTATTCTTTTTACATACTTCAACATAGTGTATGCGTTGATCTTATTTTGTGGGGTGGTGGGCGGGGGTTACGGCACGTTTGGTTTCATCAAACTTACCAGCATGAATTATCTAAAATGTCAAAAAATGTTCAAAAGTGCCACTAAGAGAGTTAGTGAATTCATTTGTCAGTCTCTACCAGAGTCTTAGCCCATTATTCTACCTCCCCAAAATGCTTATCTTACCTGTGATTCGTGTTTGAGAATAGAGCTAGGCACAGCGCTGGCTGCATGGCAAATGGCGATTACGCCATTCCGGACCGAAATTTCGTTGTTGTGGTGTTAGTAGGAGTGGTGAGAATGTCAAATGTTTCCACTTGGCCTAAACGCACAGTTGCCTAGCCGACTCTGGCTAAATCATAACCTTTAAAAAATTACTGGTTCTATACACTGTAATTCATTATAGATACTAACTTAAAGAACAAACAATCTGTTACACATGTTTCTTTGAACCAAAATCAGATGTATTATGAATTATACAAACAAGAAGTAAATGAATTCTCAAAAACATTCAATGAACTTTTACATTCTTAAAGACTGCCCGAGGCATTTCGGGTCATAGACCTTTCTTCCGGGGCTTGATCTGGAAAAAGAATTCATACATTCATTATAGTTACATTTGAGTCTTGAACGTTTCAAGGAAAACAACCTTATAATAATCATGACATGCTCGAAACAAACTTCTATAAACATATAATGTCCTACGTTTTTATGGAGAGCAAGAAAGAGTTGAAGAAAGTAAAGAAAGTGCTCTGTGTGGAACAAGAACAAGATAAAGAACCACATTTGCCCCTCAGTGTTGAATAAAGAACAACTTTAAAAAAAACGTGGCGCACAACTGTAGTATCGTGAAAGAAAACCATCCTGTTCTGCAAAGCCTCGTACCTGTTCTCATTTTTAGTGTGACGCAATGAAGTTATGATGCTGCAACCAAATATACATGAAAACATTAATAAGAGAATACCACGCTAGAAAGACAAGTAGCTACTCAATCCATCAAAGAACAAGATGCGTTCACTAACCTGAACGAAACCAGTACTGGTTCCAACTCTTATTCCCCTTTTGTGCAATCCCCAATAGTTGTCACCAGTTCAATCCAGTCTGCAGAGACACAAAAAATACATGCTCTTATCTTTAGTTCCTCCGCACAACAAAACACCCGATATTATGTTCATCAAAAATTACTGACCTTAAGAAGCTTGACACTCCTCGAACTAGCGTTGTTCTACCACTTTCGTGAACATTTCCAAACCGGACTATCAAAGCCACTTCCTCCATCTTCGTTGATAAACCCCTCCTTTGACTCGGCTAAAAAACGGACTACACACTGCGATGATGACCAACACATTAAAAAAGGACTTCCCGCATTCTACTTCAGCGCCATATTGAAATAACTCAATACACGAAAAAAGCTTTTCAAACAAAATGCTAAAACGATAACCTATTTCAAAAAGCGTAAAGATGAAAAAGAAACAAAAACGACGGATCTCCCAACTACAGAATAAAAATGTTTGATGTCAAAAAAAGCCATAATCTGAGACTCCTGAGCTTACCAGAGAACCTTGAGGGGACAGACCTTAAGGGATTCATAATTTCGCTGCTACAAGGGACAGTCCTTCAAGGTTTCCCGGATGCCAACCTGACTTTTCAGACCCAAAGGGTTCACAGGGACCCTTTCAGGAAAAAACCTGGCCAACATAAGCCTAGCTAGATCTTGGTCAACTTCCTCTCTTAGACGGTTAAAGAACAGATTCTGACAGCAGGTCCTAAGGGAGGGTCAATTTCCTTTTCACTTACAGGCCATGAGCCATTTGCCTTCCAGATAAGGTCCTGCCAGGGACAGACTAATTTGCATATAGCCAGGTTCTGAACTGGGATGGTGCAGTGAGCTAAAAACGGTGATGGATCAAGCCCTGATCTGTTGACTAGGTAGGAGTGTTCTGATTAACTCAGATACTCTGTCCATCACCACCCCCTTTTTGAAATTATTTTGGCCACCATGAGTGTGGAAGGGTATGCTCAGACGTGAGTCCCTTGCTCATTGCACCATCAGGATTCAAGCAAGCCGGGCCGAAGACGGCTGTAATGCCAGAAACCGGTCCCCGGAAGCTTGTTTCCTTTCCAGTGAAGAATTGGCTTGGTAGTTTGGTCTGCCCTGTTCCCATGATGCACTGGGCCAGGGACAGACTAATTTGCATATAGCCAGGTTCTGAACTGGGGTGGTGCAGTGAGCTAAAAAACGGTGATGGATCAAGCCCTGATCTGTTGACTGGGTAGGAGTGTTCTGATTAACTCAGATACTCTGTCCATCACCACCCCCTTTTTGAAATTATTTTGGCCACCATGAGTGTGGAAGGGTATGCTCAGACGTGAGTCCCTTGCTCATTGCACCATCAGGATTCAAGCAAGCCGGGCCGAAGACGGCTGTAATGCCAGAAACCGGTCCCCGGAAGCTTGTTTCCTTTCCAGTGAAGAATTGGCTTGGTAGTTTGGTCTGCCCTGTTCCCATGATGCACTGGGCCAGGGACAGACTAATTTGCATATAGCCAGGTTATGAACTGGGATGGTGCAGTGAGCTAAAAAACGGTGATGGATCAAGCCCTGATCTGTTGACTGGGTAGGAGTGTTCTGATTAACTCAGATACTCTGTCCATCACCACCCCCTTTTTGAAATTATTTTGGCCACCATGAGTGTGGAAGGGTATGCTCAGACGTGAGTCCCTTGCTCATTGCACCATCAGGATTCAAGCAAGCCGGGCCGAAGACGGCTGTAATGCCAGAAACCGGTCCCCGGAAGCTTGTTTCCTTTCCAGTGAAGAATTGGCTTGGTAGTTTGGTCTGCCCTGTTCCCATGATGCACTGGGCCAGGGACAGACTAATTTGCATATAGCCAGGTTCTGAACTGGGATGGTGCAGTGAGCTAAAAAACTGTGATGGATCAAGGCCTGATCTGTTGACTGGGTAGGAGTGTTCTGATTAACTCAGATACTCTGTCCATCACCACCCCCTTTTTGAAATTATTTTGGCCACCATGAGTGTGGAAGGGTATGCTCAGACGTGAGTCCCTTGCTCATTGCACCATCAGGATTCAAGCAAGCCGGGCCGAAGACGGCTGTAATGCCAGAAACCGGTCCCCGGAAGCTTGTTTCCTTTCCAGTGAAGAATTGGCTTGGTAGTTTGGTCTGCCCTGTTCCCATGATGCACTGGGCCAGGGACAGACTAATTTGCATATAGCCAGGTTCTGAACTGGGATGGTGCAGTGAGCTAAAAAACTGTGATGGATCAAGCCCTGATCTGTTGACTGGGTAGGAGTGTTCTGATTAACTCAGATACTCTGTCCATCACCACCCCCTTTTTGAAATTATTTTGGCCACCATGAGTGTGGAAGGGTATGCTCAGACGTGAGTCCCTTGCTCATTGCACCATCAGGATTCAAGCAAGCCGGGCCGAAGACGGCTGTAATGCCAGAAACCGGTCCCCGGAAGCTTGTTTCCTTTCCAGTGAAGAATTGGCTTGGTAGTTTGGTCTGCCCTGTTCCCATGATGCACTGGGCCAGGGACAGACTAATTTGCATATAGCCAGGTTCTGAACTGGGATGGTGCAGTGAGCTAAAAAACGGTGATGGATCAAGCCCTGATCTGTTGACTGGGTAGGAGTGTTCTGATTAACTCAGATACTCTGTCCATCACCACCCCCTTTTTGAAGTCAAAAAAAGCCATAACATAATCAGCTCGTGAATGTGACCAAGGTGGTGAAAGTAATATAAAAGTAATAAGCACTCCATAATCCATACATATGATGTATATTTACATGTAACATTAGTGTACCACAATGTAATATTCACAGAAATTATTACTTATTTCCCTTTCCAGTTAACCTGAATGTGTAAGTAGTTAACAGTAGCCTCTCTGTGCCTCTTGTGGTGACAGTATCACAAAAAACACCCTAAATCAATTTTGTCATTGATCCCTTTGGGATCTTGGGTGTATAACCTCCTTATCCAGAAGACCTCCCTTCTTAGCAGGGTTTTAGTAAGATCTTTGCCAGGAGCGGATTTGACTATCTCGACCACTTGGAATTTTAGCTGTGCAATCGTGTGGCGATGCTTATGCCAATGTACCGCCAAGCTGATGTGGATGTTATTATTCCGAATCGTGCTCTTGTGCTCTGAAAAACGAATTTTTATATTACGTTCATTCTTGCCTATATATAGTAGGCCACAGGGACATTTGATGGCGTATATCAAATTTGAGGAATTACAATCCGCATTGACTTTTGTTTTTATGGTTTCCCCTGTTTGAGGGTGCTGTATATCACTACTGCATATAACGTTATTGCAATGAATGCAATTTGAACATCTGCGTGTGCCTTTGTAGCTCTCTAGGGGTTCCAATATCTTTGAATTTGATAAAATCTTTCAAATTGTGCGAACGTTTATAAGCAAACAGAGGTCTATCTTTGAATAAACTTCCAAAATCACTTTCATTAGCCAGTAGTTCCCATTGATGATTAATAATTTTCTTAACCTCTCTGGAACTTGTAGAATAGGTGGACACGAACACTTGTCTGGTGCCTGGTTGTTTGGTTTTAGTTTCCCAAAAACTTATTCTAGTTTTTTTGTTGACTTTTTCAATGGTTTGATCCAAAATTGTTTCCGGATATCCTTTCATTAGATATCTTTGTTTGATAATCATGAAATTCTTTTGTAATTATGTCTCCTCTGAACAGATCCTTTTAGCATGGAGCATTTGTGAATAAGGCAAGTTATTGATCAAATTGTGAGAGTGAAAACTAGAATACAATAATGCGGTGTTCTTGTCTGTAGTTTTATGAAAAACTTCTGTTTTGATTAGTCCTTTATCCAAACTGACCTGGACGTCCAAAAAAGATATTCTTTGTTTGTCAATGGTTCTAGAAAATTTAAGGTTTTCGTCACTTAGATTCAACTGATCTATTTTCGTTTCCAGTAACTCTATGGCGTTGTCCCACATCAAAAAAATATCGTCAATGTATCGACAGTATAGTGACGTGTTCTCAATCCATTCAGCATCCTTAAACACAAACTGGTCCTCGAATCTTGCCATGTATGTATTTGCATATGCCGGAGCCCCGGAAAAGCCCATTGATGTACCTTTCAATTGTAGGAAAAAATTCTCCTCCCACTCAAAATAACTATGATGCACGCAGAAGTGTAAAATCTCCAAAAGAAAAACCTTATCTGCTCCAATGGAATCCTGCTTCAATAAGGCCCATTCCACAGCTTCCATGCCCCCTTGATGGGGGATCGAGGTATAAAGCGCCTTCACATCTAAAGTACACAGGATAGTATCCGTCTTTGGTGTTACTGCATCTAGTTTTTGTAAAAAATGAGTAGTGTCCCTCACATATGATGTCCAGGCCTAGACAAAAGATTGCAAAAAATGATCAATGTATTGACCAGTTGGTTCGAAGATAGTGCCGCATCCTGTCACGATTGGTCGAAAGTTGGGTCATTTAAATCTTTATGGATTTTTGGTAGCATATACAGTCCAGGTCGTTTTTGGATTAGTGACTGTAAGATATAGTTTAGTATTGGTGGAAATCCATTCCATCTCCAAAGCTTTTGTCAAAATCTGTTCTAAGGTAACGTTGATGTCATTTGTGGGATCTTGATCCAATCTAAGGTACGTCTCAGTATCTGTGATGTGTTCAATAACCTTTCTCCTGTAGAAATCTCTATCCATAATGACTATCGCGCCACCTTTGTCTGGTCTCTGTATAGTGATACGACTATCATTGGATAATGATAACAAGGATTGTTTTTCATATCGCGATAAGCTGGATCTTCTTGATTTGTTGGTATTAATTTTACCTAAATCATTTTTAACCATATCCTCAAATGTATTCAGGACCTTATGCCATATAGGTGCTTGAAAGGTAGATTTACGTTTAAACTCCACGAATTCAGGTTCTGCTTGTTCCCTGCTAGTTGTCTCCATGGTAGAAAAAAAGTACCGCAGTCTTAATACCCTCATAAACTTGAATAGAGCAATCTCATTCTCTAGAGGGTTAGTGTGGAGCGTTGGTACAAATCCTAACCCTTTGTATAGAACCTGTATCTGATGAGAAGTTAATGATGCTGATGAAATATTCACTACTGTTGTTTCTGACTCCTTAAATTTGTTTTTTGTTTTTGTTTGACTTCTCCTGGTTTTCCAGTGTTTTTGCCCGGTGGTTGGCTGGTGTCGGTGTCCTGGGCTAAAAAAGACTTAGAAGATGATGCTCGCTCTGTAGTGGTCTCACTGGTCCTTTCACTCGATGTTTCACCTGTTGACTCTACTCTTGGAGGAGCTCGGTTCACGGTGGTGTCCCCTTCTGTGGCCACACTCTCTTGTGACGAGGTGTTAGTACTTTTCTTGAAGTAAACTCTTCTTTGGGCATATACTTCTGCCCACGTGTAGACTTCATTTAGCTTGTAATCAAGAATATCTCTCTTGTATTTTCTTAATTTCCCTTCTTGTAAATCCTTTGATTATGCATCCAATCTTGTATTCATATCCTCCATTACTTTATTACATTCCGTTGACTCCATCCGTGTTTCCAAATCCGAATGTATGATGGCGATTTCTTCTGTGATTTCCTTGATGACAACTGCCAATTCTTCTATCAAAAGTAAAATGAGGTCTAGTGAACATTTATTAAGTACTGCATACCAGCGATCCATAAAGTCTTTTTTTAAATGAAACCTGAATAGCATAGGTTTAATCGACATCCTTAATCCTCTGGGGATCCTTTTGGCACGGTGGTACTGCACCAACGTGGAGGCGTGGAGGCACTGATTTAGTTGTCTTCTAGTCACACTAAAAATGAGAACAGGTACGAGGTTTTGCAGAACAGGATGGTTTTCTTTCACGATAGTACGGTTGTGCGCCACAGGTTTTTTTAAGTTGTTCTTTGTTCAACACAGATGGGCGAACGTGGTTCTTTTTCTTGTTCTTGTTCCACACAGAGCACTTTATTTAATTTCTTCAACTCTTTCTTGCTCTCCATAAAAACGTAGGACATTATATGTTGGGAAATTTGGGAATCTTACTTTGATTAGAGTATTATGTGATTATTTTCAAACTCAATGTCTGATGCCAGAACTGTTTGTCTATATGTTCTCCTGGAAATTTACTTTGTTTCTGTTTAAATTTAGTTTATTATCTATTTTGTATTAATTGTAATAAAGGAAAATGTCAAGTACTTCAATAAAAATACTTGAAAAAAAAACTCATTCTTGCTCTCCATAAAAACGTAGGACATTATATGTTGATAGAAGTTTTTTTCGAGCATGTCATGATTATTATAAGGTTGTTTTCCTTGAAACGTTCAGGGCTCAAATGTAACTATAATGAATGTATGAATTATTTTTCCAGATCAAGCCCCGGAAGAAGGGTCTATGACTCGAAATGCATCGGGAAGTCTTTAAGAATGTAAAAGTTCATTGAACACAGATTATGTGAATGTTTTTGAGATTTCATTTACTTCTTGTTTGTATAATTCATAATACATCTGATTTTGGTTCAAAGAAACATGTGTAACAGATTGTTTTATCTTTAAGTTAGAATCTATAATGAATTACAGTGTATAGAACCGGTAATTTTTTAAGGTTATGTTGTAGCCAGGGTCGGCTAGGCAACTGTGCGTTTAGGCCAAGTGGAAACACTTGACATTCTCACTATTTAGATTCAGAGTACACCAGGACAGTGTACTAGCCTCTACAGCACGCCAGATTATTAGCTATAAGATTTAAAAAAATGTTTTTCGAAATTAGGAGTGCTCTTCTTCAATCTACTATAATTTCGTTAGTAGGAGTGGTACCACACTAGCAGTAGCAGCATATGAAAAACAAAGTAAAAAAATGAGACATTGAGTGGCCTGAGAGGAGTATTAGAAGGAACAGTGGCCTAAGCAATGCTGAAGATAAGTATGGGGAAAAAAAGAATTGCACGGATGATTATGGCTACAACAAGAACAGTGACACAGCAGCGTAACAGCAAGTCTTCTTGACATGTAGGAGGATGATGTTGCCGATGGATCCAATCGATGGTGGGCATGAAATTCAGAATTTATTTTTAAATTCTCATTGTTGTTTTTTTAACCAGAATTACATTATCCTAGGATTCATCTAACTGCTTTAAAATTGATTTGAGGAGGGTGCTTGCATCTTATCCTCCCCAGCAAGTGTGTGGAATTATTGTTGTAATTTACTCACACCTCAATGAAGACCATACAGCCCGGGGGAAGAGGTTTAGGGTTTGAAACTTGGATGGGAATGGGGTTTGTGGGGAAAGTTTTGTGGAGAGAGGAAAAAAAACACAGCATGGACAAACAACAAATGAAGATAAACAAATCTTTGGAAACGACGCTATCCATAAATCTTTTTAGGAACATAAAGGAAGTGCATGCACTACTGGATGCATGAAGTTGTTTGCTAAATGGATAGGTTACTGAAAAGTAAGTAGTACTTTCTACAGTGTACTAACTATGAAGAAACGATGTGACAGTACAGGGCTGCAGTAATTACGCAATTTCACTTGCCTATCTGCCCTCAGAAAGAAGAACCACTTAGTACATTAAATTAGTTTAAAAAATAGCAAAGAAAAAAGTATACGATGGCTGGAGGGATGAATTGAAGCAGAGAGCAAACAAATGCACACATGGAAGTTCACAGCAATAACATTACTTAAAAGATAAGTAGAAATGAAGATGGATACTGTAACTGTATGTTGTTGTAGTTGTCCTGTGGATTTGGGAAGTTGCATGCATCCAGCCATTCCTCTTTTTCGCGTTACTCCTCCATTCCATCTGACGCTCCGTCGATCAATGTTGGGGACCAGAAGACACCAGCCTGTAATTGTTGATGGAAAAACCGGAAGTGATATTAAAACACCACGGAGAAAAGAATATAAGGTACGCTGTGTAGTGCAAAAATAACACTTTCAGTTTCAGAGTCGACAGTATTACAATACATACAAGCATCATTTCGAAAGTGCGTACTCTGAGTCTCCTTTTCAAGGATAAATAACTTGTGTGGGCGAAATTTGCGGATCTTTCCCCTCAAGCTAGGTGTAAAGTGTAAACTGCGATTTTAGAACAAAGTTAGACCTTCCCAGCAGTGCTCCACTTTTCCACCAAGGATTTTCTCCAAACCACTTGCATCCGATATTAGACCTTCCCAGCATTGCCCCCAGACCCCTCAACCCACCTGCAAAAAAGTAGAACACCCCCAAACAGGCCAAAAGCAAAAATGGAAAATCTCACACTTTTGAGGCCTACCAGTCAAAATCACTCCAAACGCGCTCTGCAGCTAGGCCCAAACTCCCCTTTTCCACCATGGATTTTCTTCAAACTACTTGCAATCAAAATTAGACCTTACCAGCAGTGCTCCCAGACCCCCCAGCAGACCCCCAAAAACCTAGAACTCCCCCAAACAGCCCCCCAAAAACATGCAATACTGCTAGGCCTCAGTTTAAATTGTGCCAAAACGCTGTCTGCAACTAGGCCCAAAGCCACCTTTTCCACCATGGATTTTCTTCAAACCACTTGCAATCAAAATTAAACCTTCCCAGCAGTGCTCCAAGACCCCCTGACCCACCCCCACAAATCTAGAACACCCCCACACAGCCCCCCAAAAACATGCAATACTGGTAAGATTCAAAACATGGCAAATTGCGCTGTTCACAAAAAATTGCTGTTTTCAACACTGCCACTACTTCGATCCTCTTGAAATGTACCTGGACGCTCGTTCCAGCGATTCCCAAGAATCTCAGAAAGGCAGAACAAAAACGAACCACTGCGCCCTTTAAAGAAGAAGAAGAAGAAGAAGGTCTACGACTAGTTTTCACTTTTCACCCAACACACGCGCCCGCAAAACACCAAAAGAGTCCAAAATTCTGCCAATTTTTGGACCAAAGAACGCCAAACCCCCCTAAAACCTTGCGAACATCATTATGAACCAGCCTGCATCGGGTCCTGAGCCATAGACTCGGCAGGAACCCTACCAACTTAAACCCAAAAACCCTAGTAAATCGCACTGAACCCTAAACCCTAGATATGCTATGTCTGTCTGTGTCAAAGAGCCTAGGTATGCTACATCAGGATGCTTCACTCAGCGGTGCCTGCCTTCACCGTCTGCATGGCCCTGCCGCAAGCATAGACCAAAAATCCGTTCCGCTCAAGAATTTTTGAATTTTCTGTAATTTCGCGAGATTCGCGAAAAACTAAAAAACAGCAAATTTCGCAAACATAATGGATGTTTGACCCAAGCTTGAGGCAGGGCCATGCAGACGGTCAAGGCAGGCACCACTGAGTGAAGCAACCTGATGTAGCATACTTAGGCTCTTTGTCAGACAGACAAAGCATATCTAATTGTATGCAGCAAGCCACTTAGCCCCAAATTTTACATGAACCGCTGTCTGGAGTGGAGTGGACTCTGCCTAGCATAACAACAACAGTACACTGCCTCGCCCTCGACCACTACATACCACGAATAGACAGATATGTAGTTCTGCTGTAGTAGTTGTTGTAGACTGGTTTACCTGTTTGCCTTTCACGAATTGGCCATAGTTCTTCCGTAAACCGACGCTGATGATCCATCCATCCCAATGAGTGACTGTAAAGAAAAAAGATATATTATTTAATCAATCATCATGGTATATTGGCAAGTGAGTCCTTTCCAAGGACATTTTGCATATTGGAAAATGCAACATAGTGGCCCCTGAAGTTGAAGTACAATTTGAATTAAACAAGGTAAAAAAAACAGAGTAGTAGACATGAGTTACAATTACTGTGTAAAAGATTAAATAATAACTAAGACAAGACATATAATTCATTTCATGCACAAAAAAAAAACAGCAATTGGTTTCATCTGAGACAGACAGCCATTGCTGTCCACTGCATGCCATCTTCTCATTATTCATTACCTGTTCTACTTTTTGTCTGCATCTTCTTACGAAAGTGAGGGCCCACTGGGCAGCCTCTCCTGTCAATTTCAGAAGTAACTCTGTCAGCAATCAGCAAACTATAGTCAGTCAGTAATTTCGGTCCCACTTGAGGGGACTGGTCTACGAAGACAAAGTTTCTTTATTGTTCGTAATCCATCCATCTGCCTTGAGGGAAATGGATAGGGGGAGTCTGGAGGAGGAGGATAGAGGAGCATGATTGAGTTGTGAACTTGTAAACCTCAGGAATGCAGACTGCGGCACCTTCAAATCAATAAGGAAAATAAGATGAAGACAGTGCTGCTGATGGACTTGTGATTAGGTGATTAGAGTTTTGTTGTGGTAAAAGTTGCAAAACAAAGAAAGACACACAGGAATAAAAGTGAATAAGGATGAAAAAAAAGGAAGTCATTTTCATGCCTCGTTGTCAGGGAAGTAGAGCTCGTCCTCAAACTCTATGAATTGAGATGGGAGTAGGTCAGCTAACAGAGAAGAACTTCCGTCACCTAAGTCGGTGTCCTCTTCTTCCTGCGTGCATTCACGTATTTTGTAATCTGGTGGTATGAAGTGCTGATTCATCTTGATCAGTGTTAACCTCTCCACATTTTTGGGCGAGAGGCGGGCCCTTTTTGAAATTACAATGGCACCAGCACCATTGAAAACACTTTCAGAAGACACGCTTGCGAGTGGGCAAGACAAATCATTTAGAGCCATGTTGGTGATCAGTGGCCATAGAGGCCTTTTCCTATACAAATACAGCAATGGGTTCTGATTAACAAAGACCTCTTTTGGGTCATCCAGATAGGCCTGCACCTTCGACTCGAGGTTCTCCAGGGTTGCTCCACTTTGTGTAGCATCTGTGGCCTTTGCAGCACTGGAACGAGCAAACCCTTGATGAGTTAGCCAATCCGCTTCCGACAATATTATGGCTGGGCCTGGTGCAGGTGAGGATGATGATACGGTTGCTTGTGTCGTTAACGGTTGTGAGAGAAAGTGACTCCCTTCGGCCACAGATTCAGAAGTGGAACTTGACGCCGGATGGCCTGCTGACTCAGTTGTACTTCTGCCGGCTCCTTGAATTTTCTGCCGCTCTTTTTCTTTTTCGAACCGAGTGGCTGGCACAGCTAGCCAATGTCTGTACTTTGAAACATCTGCTTCATCAAAAGTAATGAATGCTTTGCTGGCCACTGCCTTTTTGTACCGTGGATCCAGAATAGTAGCACACATGTAATGTTGTTCTGTATGTATGTTTTTAAGCCTTTCATTGTCAACTAGGCGGCATAATATCCTCTCCGCCAACTGATATGCGTCTTGCTTTTCAGCATCATCTCGGAACGTTGAAGACACCGCCTCAAAAGGACGAAGCATGTCTGTCAGGCTTGCAACTAGCTTCCATTCCTCCAACTCTAGCCTCATTTCTTTCATAGTAGAACCCAGTTTATAGACATAATCATTTATTACCCCCCACTGCTCAGACAGATGCTCAAGCATGTAAAAGGTTGAGTTCCAACGTGTTGCCACCTCCTGGATGAGTCGTTTGACTGGCAGTCTATGTTCATGTTGAATGCTCCTCAGCTGCTTCCGGGCCTTAAAAGAATGGTTGAAATGTGTGCAGATTCTTCAGCAGGTGGTCAGTAACTTGCTGACTGTGTTTTCTTTTTTCAAGAAATCTTGCACCATGATGTTAATACTGTGCGCCAAACACGGCACTTTGAAATAGCCACCTTGCTGCATGGCCTTAACTATATTACTGCCATTATCCGTGGAAACATAACCAAATATGCAATTTCTTGGATGCAGCCATTCATAGACCTTCCTATCAAACTCCTCCAAAAGGTTAGGTGCAGTAAGAGTTTTCTCCATGGCAAACATGGCTACTGTTGCATGTTTCCGAGTAGCTTTAAAAACTGTGTCCGTGTCAACACCTGCTTTTAACTGGTATTTTACCCCTGCAAAAGAGACCCAGTGTGCATTGATGCACATGTAATCAAGGGCTTGGCAACTGGTCCACATGTCTGTTGTCAGGTGGATAGTGTGGACAGCACTCTTCTGCAAAGCTGCCCCAATCACCTCCAGCACTTCTTGATGTAGTGCTGGAACCGCAACTCTGGCAAAATAGGACCGGCTAGGAACCTTCCATTTAGGGCAGACTGTTGCCACAAATTCTAGAAAACCCTACCCCTTCCACGAAAAAAAAAGGGAGAAGGTCTAGCGCTAGCATTTTAGCCAGCTTTGCATTATACAGACGTGCCGTTGGGTGGTTGCGTTGAAATGGCGCATCCGATCAAAACATGCTTCTAATGGTGGGCTGGACCGTTTTACGTGATGATGATGATGCACACTTCTTCAAACCAGTTAGGCTCATTGATGTACTTTTTCGCATTGGTGTCTCTCCCAGACTCTTAGTGTGCCTCATACATGTTGCAGGGGTAGAGGGTGTGGGCACTACCACTGCAGTGCTGCTGCCAGGGGTACTGGGTGTACCAGAAAAAATGTCGGTCGGTTCTTGACTTCCCCCCTGCACGATCAGCCCCTCGTCATCATCAGATGCAATATCAATAGATACATTTGGATTTGTTTTTCTTTTGGCTTCCTGGATCTTCCTTAGGTGCGCCTCCCACTCGATAGTGTGGTGTTTTTTTTAGATGAACTCTCTGGCCTCCGGTGCCATAGTTGGTACCAAGCTTACCCCGACTAACTGCTTTTCTACAAATCGAACAAATGACCATGTTTTCCGCCTTTTGGCGGCCAGTAAAGAAGTCCCAAACTGGGGACTGGAGAAGTCTGCTGGTGGTGGAGGTGCTACTTTGAGTTTCAATGCCAGATGAAGTGGCATTGAAACTTACAGCACCACTACTTGAGGTAATGGAGGTCGAGCTGGATGGAGGTCCCTGCCAGCCCTTCTGACTAAAAAATATGGAAGCTGTAAGTCGTGTTGGTGTTGTAGTTAACTGTGTTGCCATTCGGGATAGGGTGAAAATGTCTGTCTGCTGCATGCCCGCTGGGGCTGGAGTGACGTCTGTGATGACTGGGTCGTCATCACACTGTTCATGAGCAGCAGAAGACACCACTTCTTGTTCGTCGTCATCACCCATAAGTGGAAGCCTTGCGGGAACCTTCCTTTTAAGCTTAGCTACCTTTGTCGGCTCATGGCGTGCCTCACTCTCAGACTGCGTTGGTGGGTTCCAATCAAGATCAAGGTCATCAGAATGAAGGGGGCTTGAAGAAGAACTTGTAGTAGTAGCAGCCCTCCTTGACCTTTTTCTAGCTGGGGATCTGGAAGACAATGTATCATCATCAAGAGGAGTGGCTTCCTCGGATGATACATCTGCTTGAATATCAATTTCCTGATGTGCCCCTACTTCTGGAGGAACAATCGTTGTAGGCAGTTGTGCCGCTCCATTCACCTCTAGTTGCACCTCTCCATGCACCTCTCCATGCGCCTCTCCTTGTGCCTCCACTTGCGCCTCTACTTGCGCCTCTCCTTGCGCCTCTCCTTGCGCCTCTCCTTGCGCATGTACTTGCGCTTGTACAAGTTGCACCTGTGGTTGTCGTTGCACCTGTGGTTGTTGAACACTCGTCAGCTGAGTTACACCCGGCGTTGATTGGATGGTACTTTCTTGTGATGAGACAACATCACTGGTTGATGGTGAATGAGAAAGTAAAGTGGCTGCCTCGTCAGCACTCTTTGTCTTGGACCTACCTTGGTGTGGTGGCACTGAGCCCAATGAAGCGGAGGTGCTGCTTTCAGCTTGGTCCCCGCGGACACTGCTGCTGCTGCAGGCGTAGTTTTTTTTTCCCCCAAAAAAAGGTGTCGGTGGGCTCACCAGTCTCCTTGGTAGGTGGTTCCACTTGCTTCTTCTGCTTCTTCGTACTGGCAGTGGCACTGGCAAATTTTTTCGCTGAGGCGCTACGGCCTCCTTTCTTTGGGCCCATCTTCTTCAGATGTCAGAACAGCAGGCCGCAGTTGCACGAGTTGCAGAGTTGTCTTGTCTGTGGCCACACGTGACGTCAAGTGACGATGTGCTGCACTCACCACTGCAGGACTTCTTCCTGGCACTGGTGGTTCTCTTGTGCACCCAAAAGCAATGGAAGCCAGAGGAATATCAGTTAAACACTAAGCATGGGCGGATTTAGCGAATCTGGTGTACGCGAACTTGCGTATTTACGGATTCGCAATCCGCAAAAACCGCGAACTCTCGCGAATTTGCGGATTTTTGTGTTTTTTTGTGTTCGCAAGGGTTTCTGCCAGTTCATGAGGTTTGTTTACCAGTTCGCAATTGCGAACTTACTTTTCGGCTCGCAACGGCCGCGACTATGTTGTTTCTACGTCTGGTTCATCATCACAGGTTCACAGCACCCTCTGTTTCACCACTGCCACCCTCTGGTACACCCATGCCACCCTCTGGTACATCCTCACTGCCACCCTCTGGTTGGTTTATCACTGTAGATTATGGGGGTGAAAAAAAGCAAGCACACCTGCCCTGCTTCAACTGCCATGAATTAATTTGGGGTTGATTAATGTGTCACTGATTTTTAAACTTCCAGTCTGGCTGGCACCTGCTTCCTTCCTTATCTGTAATTTGCTTTCTGTTGCAGTGCATTTTTTTTTCACAGGACCTTTATGGCCTACTTGTAGCTATTCTATGAGCCTGCTGTGAGGGTCAGAGCAGGGTCATAGAATAGTTGCAAATAGGCAACTGAACTCTGGAGGGGCCCCTCAGGAAGCACTAGAGTGAATGGTTACTAATGTTAAGATTGAACTTTTGCACCTGCTGATTGCTTTCAGTTTTGCAAAAATCTTTTTCTGCAATTTCGCGCAATTTGCGGGGCGCGAATCCGTGCGAGATCATTTTCGGAAGCCGCGAATTCGTGCGAATACACGATTTGTGTTTTGTTGCGTGTTTGTTCGCGTGATTTTTTGCATGTTCGCAAGCCGCTTGTAGCGCAACGTTTGCGAAGTTACTCTAGCGGTCGTACATGGGCGCTGCCATCTTGTTTGCGTGACGTAATTCCGTTTCCGGGCGCTATGTGTAATCTCGCAAAGTGTGCGGCTCGCTCGTACATATTCGCGTGTGATCGCGAGGAAAATGCCGGGCCATGTTTGAACACTCTGGGGTCCGGCGCACCTATAACCAGGCCACCCACCGCTGGACGGATCTCATGGACCGGGAACGCGACTTGCTGGACGTGCTCGGCGTAGAGATCCCCGGGCTTGGTGAGTAGTAGTAGCTATTTCTATCTATTTCATCACTACTCTGTTTTATCCCGCTCTGTGTGTTAATATATTGCACATTTTTGTTTTTTACCAAGAGCAATAATGCTGCCGATTACATTGTAGGTAAATTATATTTCAAAATCTTCTATGCATTTCAGGTGCACTGCTCTCCTTTTCAGTAGCCTTGCTACTATGCTTATTTGTTTTCTATTTTGTGTTCATTTCATTGGCCTGAGAAATTATGTATGAGTGTAGTGTAAAGAACTGCGTAATGCTAGACACTAAGGGTCAGATTTTCAATTACCGCGCATCCCTGCAAAGTAGCAGGGATGCGCCAGTAATTGTGCGCCATGCCACCACCACCCATGGTGCGCCGTATTTACAATGTGGCGCACCATGGGCCCAAAACGTCACAGAAGCCTTACGCATCTGTGCCGTAAAGGCGGCGCATTGCTGGAGTTGCGTGCCAACGATGGCGCAGCTCCAGCAATGCTCTGGGGTGCCCTATCTCCCCAATGCTGCATTAAGCCGTACGTCGGCTTCAAGCAGGCGCAGGGTTTGACTCATGCATCATTGTCCTAAAAGTGACAGATTGACATCTTGTAGATTTCCCTCAGCCACTTTTAGGATTCGTTCCTGCGCAGGAACGCCCTCCCTTGCGCCGGAACGCCCCCTGATGGCGCAGGGCTTTACAACGTGATGCATCTCCTTTATGCATCACTTTGTTAATATACGCCGCACCATGGCGCCTCTTTTGTTCTGCCGCTGCTTCGCAAAAGTCACGCAACAATGGAGCAAAAGAGCCGCATGGGGCTTCAAAATCAGCCCCTACAGACTCAAGTCCAGTCCTTCCTTTAGACACATGGCTATAAGAAGAAATAGTGGTGGTGGTCGGTGTATTGATAGTTTGAGTATTTACTGATCTGCAAGCACGATGGACTTTGTCTGTCACTTCGCGTGCTGCGGACTGCTGCCTGCCAGGCCTAGGCAAACCTTTTAGTAGTTTGTTTAGTGAGTTACATAGGAACTTTCCAAGTCAACGGTCCGCAAATCAATAACGTAGTAGACCACATGAGATCGGTCAACATATCCCGTGGAATAGTTGTCTATTTGCTATTTCGCCAAAATATTTTGTTATTGTTCTTTTGAAATGTTTGATTTGGTTGACAAATATCATCCATGTTTTCTGGTCTTTCTTTCTTTCATGTTGTACATCAGCTCCCCCCAGGGGCAAGAGGACACAGGAGGAGGAGGAGGGTGCTGTTCAGGATGCAGGCCAGGAGCGATCAGGCGAGGGCTCCTTTGCTGGCCCCAGTAAGTTTTAATTTTAATATAGAGTACCTATTTTTTCCTAGCGTTCCTCATTCTATTTTTTCTAAATCGTCTTTGATCTTCTTGTAGACTTTTGGTTTGGCTAGTAGGACAATCCATTCTACTACTGATGCAGGGACAAATCTGCACAAACAGAACTATGGACACTAAATAATGCATTGCTTAGCTTATCAATTATAATAGGTGCTGTTAGACTTTCCACATACCTCAGTGATAACAGACTTTGCAGTTGAACCCCCAATCTTCTTACTGACTAGATAGTGTGGCAGAGTCATTTAGCTCCCAAAGTCACCGATGATTGATCCCCAATGATGATTAGATTATCCAACGCAGGACAAGAGTACGGAGTCAGAGTCAAGAAGTGTCAGATCACGGACTCATGCTTGCAAAAATTCCACAACCTTTAGCTCATCCACTCTAGTCTGGAGGACCAAAAACCACAGAGTCTATTTAAGTTTAAAAGCTTTATTAAAACTAAACACATTTCTAAAAATCAACTTTGTCATAAAACTAAACGTTTAACTGAAAATGGAAAAGTGCTTAGTGCTGACGATTAATTAGACACATTTCTTGTGGTCGAGCCGAGCTCTCACCTGGTTTGAACTTGATCCTGCTCGTGTTCTTAGAAGTCAAGCTTCAGTCTGTTTGGAGAAAAAGTGGTGCGTGTTAAAAATAAAAAGCAAGCATTCATCAGTTGTGCCAAAAAGTGCAGCAAGACAACAGCCTTCCCTGGAAAAAGGGACATTTTTACTTTAGAGTAGACAGACACAAATTATTACATTGTATTCTGTTTTTTTCACATTTCTTTATTCCTCCTAGACCAAATATTATATAGTAGTGAGTGGTGTATTCTAACATTCTTAAATGTACTTTGTAGGTGGAACATCTGGTGGAGGGGCCAGCGCGGAGGTGGTGGTATTGGACGAGGGGGACAGCTCTGGGGAGGAGGCGGTGCAAGTGCCGGACGTGCCTGTGAGGGTTCACACGGTGGTGGCGGACAGAGGTAAGCTATATATTCCTTACTTATTGAGATTGAAGACTGCATAGTGTGCTTTCTGCATGGGTGTATTATAAATCAACCAGGTAGTAGCCTCCTCTAAATGTACTTCGACTTAGCTGTGAAGTTTTTGGCGAGAAGAATCCCAATAAGATCTGAGATGAACTTGATGGATAGGATGAACGAAAAGCGAAAGAAGGGTGTAAGTAAGTGTGGAAGGACGAGAAATTTAATGATGACTGGCAAAGGAGAATGATATGTGTTTGCTTGGTCCCCGAGGTGGCTGGGAAGGAAAGAATATGGTATGGTGCATGGCTAGGTGAATGATGAAGCAAGGATGGGTGGAAGGAGAACAGCCTGGGTGGGTGAAACAGAAACTGTATGTGTGCATATACTTTGAATGGATGGATGCCTGGATCATGGTATTATCGGACTCTTAGATAGCATATGTGTATCTAGAGAGAGTAGACGGTCACTGGATGAACTAAGTGTTACTTTGAAGAGCATGTAACACCGCACCCGCACGTCCGTTCCAGTGTAGGAAAGGCAAGGAAAAGAAGTTGTCATTTTCTCCAAATACTACCATGAATAGTAGCAGTAGTTTGTATTGCAACTGCAAGCACAGCATATATCCGGTTATTACGGTGGACACTCCCTACCTCTCTTAATAACTTTAGTTTAGTAGTAGTACGTCATTCATGTGTGGGCACACTGTTCACTCAATAATAAGCAAAGCACCTAAAGTCATCCCATATGTCATCAAATACATCCCATGTGAAGTGATAGATAATCAGATTATTTAGCTTCTTCATTTTCCTTTTCTAGTACTCATTTGCACTGTAGGGTGAAAGCTAAATTAATTAAGCAGTAGCCCTTTTACCAGAATATTCTCAGTGCCACCTATAATAGAAAAGTAAGAGCTTCACCACCTGCATGTACTGGACCGGTACAGTAACGCAAGTCTGTCTCACTGATCATGTTGTGCATCTGTTTTTCTCGGGTGCAAGTTCACTGCGCTGGCATTATGCCGGCTTGCATAAGATAACGTACCAATTTTCCTAAACAAGAGAGAAGAAGAAGAATAACTGGTGTACTGTCATAGTCGACTGTAATGTGCTCGTAGAATTTGTTCCTTAAACTCCCACTAATGTTAGAGCAAGGATGAAGAAGTGGGAGGTTAGATAGATACTGTCCTCAATAGTTACGTACTGTGCTTTCAATTTGCTACTTGTACTGTGACACAACTTTCTGCTCAATCATTTTGTGTTAATCTTAAGGAGCATTGGTTACAGAGTGACTATGTCTTTCTTTCTTCATATAGTTGCTCCTTCCAAATCAACCAGAAGACCATCAAGGAGGGAGCTGGCTCAAATGGCCCGGCAACGGAGGCTGGATGCCACTGTCGCCGAATATCGGCGGCTGGTGGCCCTGGAGGAGGAGGAGACGCAGTCTACCGGTACAACATCCACTGGTACAGCTGCATCCTCCTCCGTGCACCCACGGGCTGCCAGCCAGCGCAGTGCTCCAGCGGTACGGAGCCGGGCTACCAAAGCCAACCGCCACCGCCGAGCAGCAAAGACATCAGCTGCCCCCCACAGGAGTTGCAAGGCACGCCAGCGCCGCTTATCCCTAAGAGTGTCCTACCTGGAGCAGGAGGTCCATACCTACAAGAACTTGGTGGAGGGCCTCCGCTTCGACCATGCCACCCTCCGCAAGGAGTATGATGCCCTGGCCGCTAAAGTCAACAGCACCCTCCCGTAGTGTAGTGTCCCTTGCCCCTTTTTTAGAGACTTTTGGGGGGTGGGAATTGGGAGTTGGGTTGTGGGACTTTTGAAGGACAATCGTTGGGGTTAGGGAGTGTCTTGCGGGAGATTATTTTGTTAGGGCTACAAAAATATACTTTTTGAAACTTTATCTGACCATACCTGTTTTTTACTGCTTTTGAGTCTGGTGGGTGGGGGTTTAACAGTAAGTTTGTTTTCCTGAAGAGTCCTAGGACTTTAGTAGTACTACCGTCAATCTCTCGTCTATTCCTAATACTCCATTATACTACCTCCCACCAAACGCTTATCTTACCTGTAATTTGTGTTTGAAAGTAGGGCTAGGCCCAGGGCTGTCTCCACGGGAAATGGCGATTAAGGTTGGCAATCCTGGGCGGATGAAATGTCCTCATTGCGGTGGTACTAGTGGTGTGACACAGTGGCAGTTGCATGCCTATGGAAAAAAAGAAAATGAAACCTGGTTTGTCCTTACTGTAGCATTACAACGGTACAATAGAGAATATAGCAGGTGACAGTGCACTAGAACAGTGCCACACAGAGCCTAACAAATGGTAAAGTATTGGAAGTATAACTAGTACTTGCGTTGAATTTCTTTGACATTGGCTACTACTACAAGAAATAGTACTGAAGCTGAGTAAGTCTAGAATATATCCTCGGATTCCTTCACCAGCCTGTTGCTATGACCTTATCCTCCCCCAGCAAGTGTGTGGAATTATTGATGTCATTTAGTCACACATCAAGCAAAACCACACAGCCCGGGGGAAGAGGGTTAGGGTTTGGAAAATGGATGGGAATGGGGTTTTTTTTTTGGGTAGGTTTTGTTGAGAGAAAAAAAAAGCACAGCATGGACAAACAATAATTCAAGATAAAGAACTCTTTGGGTACAAAGCTAACCATAAATCTTTTTAAGTGACATAAAGGAAGTGCATGCCCTACTGCATGCATTGTTACTGAAAAGTAAGTAGTACTAGAATGCGACAGTACAGGGCTGCAGCGTTTTCACTTGCCTATCTCTGCACTCAGAGAAACACTTCTTATTCTTACATTAAATTAGGTTTAAAAAGTAGCCGAAGTAAAACCTATAGAATGGCTGTAGGGATCAATTTAGAAGCAGAGAGAGATCCAAGAAATGGAGTCACACTCATAGAAGAAAACAATGGATACTGTATCTGTATGTTGTTGTAGTTGTCCTGTTGAATTTGGTAAGTAAGTTGCATGGAGCAAACAATTCCTCTTATTAGCGGCACTCCTCCATTCCAGCTGACGCTTCGTCCATCAATGTTGGTGACCAGAAGACACCCTGTCCACTGCTTGCCTGGCGGATGGTGAATTGCGGCTCACTAATGTGAAGCCTGACTCACTCCATCCTTTTTTCCCCATTGCACAGACTGAAACCCGGCCTGTAATTATTGAACGAAAAATAGGAAGTGCTATTACAACACCACTGATAAATAAATACAAGGTGTGTACGCTGTGTAGTGCAAAAAGTCACACTTTGATTTTCCAAATAGACAGTACAATATTTTTGAAAGTGCGTACTCTGTCTGAGTCACCTTTTGAAGGATAAATAAGTATGGGCAAATTAATTTAGCGGATCTTTCCCCTCAAGCTAGGTGTATTGTAAACTGTGTTTTAGAACAAAATTAGACCTTCCCAGCAGTGATCCCGCCTCCCACCCAGACCCTCACTAAAGCCAGTCGCAAAAATGTAGAAGACCCCCAATCAGATCTAAAAAAAAGAGGCCTAGCAGAAAATTGGTGACAAAACGTACTTTGAAAGTAAAAGTAGGCTCAAATACCCCCTTACCCATGGTGGATTGTATTTCCAAACGACTAGCAAGCAAGCAAAAGTATCCATAGCCAGCATCGCTCCAAGACTCGAAGGCCCCTCCACCCAAACACATGCAATAGAAATACTGCTAACCCTAACGAGCCCTAAGTTAAGAATAGTGGCAAACTGGCAAAGGCTTTCTTTAACTATGCCAAATCCCCCCTTTCCCACCATACTACTGGTTTAGAGTCTGGTGGGTGGTGGTTTAACAGTAAGTTAGTTTTCCTGAAACTTAAGTCTGTCATTTTCTTCCTTTAAGTGTAAATGGCTAAATGTTTTCAACAGTAAGTGCCTCTCACCGAGTAAGTGATCCCCCCTTTCCCACCATGGATTTTCTTCAAATCGCTTGCAACAAAAATTACACATTCCCACGAGTGCTCTAAAACCCCAGAACTCAGTTGCAAAAATCAAGAACACCCAAACACAGGTAATCCTGCTGCTAGGGCTAACCCTAACGAACCCTAAGTTACAAAAAGTGCCAAAACCTTTTTCCTCATGGATGTTGTTTAAACCAGTTTTATCCGGAATTAGACCTTCCCAGCAATGGCCCCAGAGCCGTAAACCCAGGCGAAAACAAGTAGAAGACCCCCAAACAGCCAAAAAGCAAAAGTACAAAAATGTGGACTTTAACACTTTTGTGAAAATTTCCAAAACCACTCAGCGCGCGTTCTGCAGCTAGGCCCTAAATCCCCTCTGCCTCCATGGATTTCCTTCAAACCTCTTGCCATCTAAACTATCCATACCCAGTAGTGCTCCCAGACCCCGAAACCCACCCACAAACACTAGGAAGCCCCCCAAACAGGCCCCTGAAAACGCTACATTGAGCGAAAAGTCAGAAAAGGCAAAACCTTTTTTCCTCATGGATGTTGTTTAAACCAGTTTTATCCGGTATTAGACCTTCCCAGCAATGGCCCCAGAGCCGTCAACCCAGGCGAAAACAAGTAGAAGACCCCCAAACAGCCAAAAAGCAAAAGTACAAAAATGTGGACTTTGTCACCTTTGTGAAAATTTCCAAAATCACTCAGCGCGCGCTCTGCAGCTAGGCCCTAACTCCCCTCTGCCTCCATGGATTTCCTTCAAACCTCTTGCCATCTAAACTATCCATACCCAGTAGTGCTCCCAGACCCCGAAACCCACCCACAAACACCAGGAAGCCCCCCAAACAGGCACCTGAAAACGCTACATTGAGCGAAAAGTCAGAAAAGGCAAAACCTTTTTTCCTCATGGATGTTGTTTAAACCAGTTTTATCCGGTATTAGACCTTCCCAGCAATGGCCCCAGAGCCGTCAACCCAGGCGAAAACAAGTAGAAGACCCCCAAACAGCCAAAAAGCAAAAGTACAGGTGATTAAAGTTTTAATTATATTAACTTGTGCAAAACAAAGAAAGACAGAAACACAGGAATAAAAGTCAATAAGTACGAAAAAGAAAATGTCTGAATTCATTGGCTCATTTTCAGGCCTCGGTGTCAGGGAAGAAGAGTTCATCCTCATACTCTGCGAAATCATCAGGCAGGAGTAGGTCAGTGTCACCTAACACAGAAGAAATTCCCTCATCTAAGTTGCTGTCCTTCTCGTCTTCTTCCAACGTGCGATCTGGTACTTTGAAATCTGGTGGTATGAGGTGCTCATTCATCTTGATCATTGTCAATATCTCCACATTTTTGGATGAGAGGCGGGTCCGTTTGCAAGTTACAAGGCCACCAGCAGCACTGAAAACACGTTCAGAAGACACACTTGCGAGTGGGCAAGACAAGTAATGTATAGCCAGGCGGGAGATCTCTGGCCACAATTCTTTTTTCCCATGCCAATACGCCAATGGGTCAGCATTAACATAGACCTCTGTTGAGTCATTCAGATAGTCCTGCACCATCGACTCAAAGTTCTCCACGTTTCCTCCACTTTGCTGAATTTTTGCTCGGACCTTTTCAGAACCATAACCAATCTCAGCTAGCCAATCCTCTTCATCACCCGATATTTCTGTTGTGTCTGATACAGATGATGCGGTTGCCGGTGTCTTTAACGGCTGAGAGGTCACTTCTGCCACAGCCACAGGTGCAGAAGTGGAGTCTTCTGACTGGGGATGGCCTGCTGATGCTGATGTACTGCCTTTTCCTTCAATTTGCTTCCGTTCTCTTTCAAACCTGATGGCTGACCAGGCTACCCAACGTTTGTACTTTGTAGCATCTTCATCACTAAAAGGAAATAATGCAGAGCCTGCCAGCGCCTTTTTGTAGCGTGGATGCAGAATAGTAGCACAAATGTAATGCTGTTCTGAGTGGATCTTTTGAAGACGTTCATCGCCACGTAGACGCTCTAATAATTTCTCCGCCAAAAGAAAAGCTTGTTGCTTTTCTTCATCGTTTTGAAACTTTGAAGACACCGCCTTCAGTTTGTGCTCCAGCATGCGCAACAATGGGATAGCTTTTCCCAAATTACAGTCCTCCCTGCTGACTGCACGCGTGAAGAACTCAAAAGGACGAAGCATGTCTGTCAGGCTTTTAACTAGCTCCCATTGCGCCGCATTTAACCTCAGGTCCTCCTTCACAGCTGTACCCATTGTTAAGGAATACTGATCGAGAACCGTAAACTGCTCATACAGACGCTCAAGCATGTAGAACGTTGAGTTCAAACGTGTTGGCACCTCCTGGATGAGTGCTTTCACTGGCATTCGACGTTCATGTAGCAGGCTCCTCAGATGCTTCCGGGCCTTAAAAGAATGGCTGAAATGGTTGCACATTTTTCGGCAGGTGACCACTAACTGGCATGCTGGACTTTCTTTCTCCAAGAATTTTTTAACAACCAGGTTTATACAGTGCGCCAAACACGGCACTCTGAAATAGTCACCCAGTTCCATGGCCTTAACTACATTGGCGCCATTATCCGTGGAAACATAACCAATGCCGCGTTTTTTGGGAGGCAGCCAGTGAAAGACCTTTGTGTTGAACTCATTAAAAATGTTTTCTGCTGTATGACGTTTCTCCAAGCCAAACATGGCTAGTGTTGCATGTTTCCGAGCAGCTTTAAAAACTTGGTCCAGGTCAGCACCTGCGTTTAGCTTTGCTTTAACCCCTGAAAAAGAGACCCAGTGTGCAGTGATGCACATGTAATCAGTGCCTGCGCCACTGGTCCACATGTCTGTTGTGAGATGTATAGTGTGAACAGCACTCTTCTGCAAAGCTGCCCCAATCACCTCCAGCACATCTTCATGTAGTGCTGGAACCGCAACTCGGGCAAAATAGTACCGGCTAGGAACCTTCCATTTAGGGCAGAGCGCTGCCACTAATTCGAGAAAACCAACCCCTTCTACAAAAGAAAAAGGTAGAAGATCCAGCGCTAGCATTTTACCCAGCTTGGTGTTATACAGACTCACCATTGGGTGGTTGCGGTCATATGGCGCGTCTGAAAACAACATTGTTTTAATGTTGCCCTGGACCATTTTACGGGATGATGATAATGACTTCTTCGACCCAGTTACGCTCGCTGATGAACTTTTTCGCATTGGTGTCTCACTCTGTCCCACACTCTTAGTGTGGCTCCCAGGGGCACTGGGTGTAAGTGAAGTGTGTGACACTTCTCCGTCCTCGACATCATCAGATGGAACATCAACGTTTTCTGGACTTGCAATTCGGGCTTCCTTGATCTGCTTTAGGTGCTCCAACCATTGGACAGTGTGCTGTCTCTTAAGATGACCTCTCTGGCCTCCAGTCCCATAGTTGGTACCAAGCTTACCACGACTACCTGCAAGCTTACAAATGCTACAAATGGCTATGTTTTCCCTTTTTGTGGAAACACTAAAGAAGTCCCAAACTGCGGACTTGAAATGTCTGTGGGGGCCGGAGGAGGCGATACTGGTGGCGGCTGTGCTGCTAATGCCAGATGAAGTGGAGGATGTGTATTGCTGAACTTTACTATGTTGTGCACTTTCACCACCACTAATTGAGGTCGAGGTGGATGGAGGTCCCTTCTGGCGAGTAAGAAATATGGAAGCGGCACGTTGTGGTGTACTAGTTAACATCAATGATTCTAGTGTTCCCATTGCCTCCTCGTCGACTTCATCATCACGCTCAGCAGCTTGTCGGGCTAGGGTCAAAATGTCTGTTTGCTGCATGCCCGCTGGGGCTTCAGTGACGTTAGTGATGATGACTGCGTCGTCGTCGTGAGAGTCTTCAGCAGCAGGAGTATACACCACTTCTTGTTGAGCGTCATCACACTCCATAACTTTGAGAGTTTCGACGACCTTCCTTTTACGCTTTGCTACCTTTGTCAGATCATGGTGTGCCTCCTCAACCTCACTCTCAGACGGCAGTGGTGCTGGTTCCCAAGTAAGATCCATATCATCAGAAGGAGGTGGGCTTGAAGAAGATGTAGACACCAACACCCTTGATCTTTTCCTTGCTCGGGATGTGGACGACAATGAATGATCATCAGGAGGAGTGGCTTCCTCGAATGATACCTCGGCTTGATTGTCGATTTCCAGATGTGCCCCTACTTCTGGAGGAACAACTATTGTGGCCACTTGTTGTGCCCCTCCATGCACCTCTGCTTGCTCCTCTCCTTGCGCCGCCTCCTCTCCTTCCACATGTACTTGGGCTTGTACTACTTGCACATGTGATTGTTGTTGCGGCTGTGGTTGTTCAACACTCGTCAGATTCTTGAGGGACATTGCTGCTACTTTCTTGCGATGAGCCAACATCACTGGTCGATGGTGATTGAACAATTATACTGGCTGCCTCTGCAGCACTCAAGGGCTTGGACCTAAGTTGGCGTGGTGGTGGTGGCACTGAGCCCAATGGAGCGGAGGTGCTGCTCCCAGCTTGGTCCCCAGCAGACGTACTTTTTTTTTCCCCAAAAAATGTGGCGGTCGTCATCACACCAGTCTCCTTGGAAAGTGGCGCCACTTGCTTCTTCTGCTCCTTACTGGCAACTTTCTTGCTAGAGGAGCTACGGGCAACTTTTTTTGGGGCCATCTTCTTCAGATGTCACTCTGAACAGCAGGCCGCAGTTGCACAAGTTGCAGAGTTGTCTGTGGCCACACGTGACGTTGTGCTGCACACACCGCAGCAGGACTTCTTCCTGGCACTGGTGGTTCTCTTGTGCACCTACAAGCAATGGAAGACAGAGGAACATCAGTTATACATCCCAAAAAGTCGACTAAACACAAAAAAATCAGCACAATCCCAGCCCATCCATGGCCTCAATGGCGTTTAAATTCAAGAAGACAACCCACAGAAAGACTAGGCCCATGCGCCACTCACTACCCCTGGCCAAAAGGCCCCACCAGCAGCCCCAAAAAACCGACAAAAAACACAAAATTCAGCACAATCCCAGCCCATCCATGGCCTCAATGGTGTTTAAATCCAAGAAGACACCCCACAGAAAGACTAGGCCCATGCACCACTCACTACTCCTGGGCATAATGGATGAAAGCTAGGCAAAATAAGTGCAGGCCTCAGACACTGCCTCTCTTCAAAATGGCCCCTTGCACCCCAAGCACATGTTGCCTGTACCAGCACTCAAGATGGCCACCACCACCACCCACATGGCCAGTCCAAATCAACAGTAGCACCCCAAAAAAAACGAAAAACACACAAAAATCACCACAATCCAATGCCATCCAGGATGTTTACATTAAAGAGAGTGAGACCACCACACAGGCAGACCCAGTCCATGCACCAGTCCATGCACCACCCACTACCCCTGGGCAAAAGGCCCCACCAGCAGCCCCAAAAAAACGACAAAACACACAAAATCCAGCACAATCCCAGCCCATCCATGGCCTCAATGGTGTTTAAATCCAAGAAGACACCCCACAGAAAGACTAGGCCCATGCACCACTCACTACCCCTGGGCATAATGGATGAAAGCTAGGCAAAATAAGTGCAGGCCTCAGACACTGCCTCTCTTCAAAATGGCCCCTTGCACCCCAAGCACATGTTGCCTGTACCAGCACTCAAGATGGCCACCACCACCACCCACATGGCCAATCCAAATCAACAGTAGCACCCCAAAAAAAACGAAAAACACACAAAAATCACCACAATCCAACGCCATCCAGGATGTTTACATTAAAGAGAGTGAGACCACCACACAGGCAGACTCAGTCCATGCACCACCCACTACCCCTGGGCAAAAGGCCCCACCAGCAGCCCCAAAAAAACGACAAAAAACACAAAATTCAGCACAATCCCAGCCCATGCATGGCCTCAATGGTGTTTAAATCCAAGAAGACACCCCACAGAAAGACTAGGCCCATGCACCACTCACTACCCCTGGGCATAATGGATGAAAGCTAGGCAAAATAAGTGCAGGCCTCAGACACTGCCTCTCTTCAAAATGGCCCCTTGCACCCCAAGCACATGTTGCCTGTACCAGCACTCAAGATGGCCACCACCACCACCCACATGGCCAATCCAAATCAACAGTAGCACCCCAAAAAAAATGAAAAACACACAAAAATCACCACAATCCAACGCCATCCAGGATGTTTACATTAAAGAGAGTGAGACCACCACACAGGCAGACTCAGTCCATGCACCACCCACTACCCCTGGGCAAAAGGCCCCACCAGCAGCCCCCAAAAAATGAAAAAAAACACAAAATTCAGCACAATCCCAGCCCATCCATGGCCTCAATGGTGTTTAAATCCAAGAAGACACCCCACAGAAAGACTAGGCCCATGCACCACTCACTACCCCTGGGCATAATGGATGAAAGCTAGGCAAAATAAGTGCAGGCCTCAGACACTGCCTCTCTTCAAAATGGCCCCTTGCACCCCAAGCACATGTTGCCTGTACCAGCACTCAAGATGGCCACCACCACCACCCACATGGCCAGTCCAAATCAACAGTAGCACCCCAAAAAAAACGAAAAAAACACACAAAAATCACCACAATCCAATGCCATCCAGGATGTTTACATTAAAGAGAGTGAGACCACCACACAGGCAGACTCAGTCCATGCACAACCCACTACCCCTGGGCAAAAGGCCCCACCAGCAGCCCCAAAAAAACGACAAAAACACAAAATTCAGCACAATCCCAGCCCATCCATGCCTCAATGGTGTTTAAATCCAAGAAGACACCCCACAGAAAGACTAGGCCCATGCACCACTCACTACCCCTGGGCATAATGGATGAAAGCTAGGCAAAATAAGTGCAGGCCTCAGACACTGCCTCTCTTCAAAATGGCCCCTTGCACCCCAAGCACATGTTGCCTGTACCAGCACTCAAGATGGCCACCACCACCACCCACATGGCCAATCCAAATCAACAGTAGCACCCCAAAAAAAACGAAAAACACACAAAAATCACCACAATCCAACGCCATCCAGGATGTTTACATTAAAGAGAGTGAGACCACCACACAGGCAGACTCAGTCCATGCACCACCCACTACCCCTGGGCAAAAGGCCCCACCAGCAGCCCCAAAAAAACGACAAAAAACACAAAATTCAGCACAATCCCAGCCCATCCATGGCCTCAATGGTGTTTAAATCCAAGAAGACACCCCACAGAAAGACTAGGCCCATGCACCACTCACTACCCCTGGGCATAATGGATGAAAGCTAGGCAAAATAAGTGCAGGCCTCAGACACTGCCTCTCTTCAAAATGGCCCCTTGCACCCCAAGCACATGTTGGCTGTACCAGCACTCAAGATGGCCACCACCACCACCCACATGGCCAGTCCAAATCAACAGTAGCACCCCAAAAAAAACGAAAAACACACAAAAATCACCACAATCCAACGCCATCCAGGATGTTTACATTAAAGAGAGTGAGACCACCACACAGGCAGACTCAGTCCATGCACCACCCACTACCCCTGGGCAAAAGGCCCCACCAGCAGCCCCAAAAAAACGACAAAAAACACAAAATCCAGCACAATCCCAGCCCATCCATGGCCTCAATGGTGTTTAAATCCAAGAAGACACCCCACAGAAAGACTAGGCCCATGCACCACTCACTACCCCTGGGCATAATGGATGAAAGCTAGGCAAAATAAGTGCAGGCCTCAGACACTGCCTCTCTTCAAAATGGCCCCTTGCACCCCAAGCACATGTTGCCTGTACCAGCACTCAAGATGGCCACCACCACCACCCACATGGCCAATCCAAATCAACAGTAGCACCACAAAAAAAACGAAAAACACACAAAAACCACCACAATCCAACGCCATCCAGGATGTTTACATTAAAGAGAGTGAGACCACCACACAGGCAGACTCAGTCCATGCACCACCCACTACCCCTGGGCAAAAGGCCCCACCAGCAGCCCCAAAAAAACGACAAAAAACACAAAATTCAGCACAATCCCAGCCCATGCATGGCCTCAATGGTGTTTAAATCCAAGAAGACACCCCACAGAAAGACTAGGCCCATGCACCACTCACTACCCCTGGGCATAATGGATGAAAGCTAGGCAAAATAAGTGCAGGCCTCAGACACTGCCTCTCTTCAAAATGGCCCCTTGCACCCCAAGCACATGTTGCCTGTACCAGCACTCAAGATGGCCACCACCACCACCCACATGGCCAATCCAAATCAACAGTAGCACCCCAAAAAAAATGAAAAACACACAAAAATCACCACAATCCAACGCCATCCAGGATGTTTACATTAAAGAGAGTGAGACCACCACACAGGCAGACTCAGTCCATGCACCACCCACTACCCCTGGGCAAAAGGCCCCACCAGCAGCCCCAAAAAAATGACAAAAAACACAAAATTCAGCACAATCCCAGCCCATCCATGGCCTCAATGGTGTTTAAATCCAAGAAGACACCCCACAGAAAGACTAGGCCCATGCACCACTCACTACCCCTGGGCATAATGGATGAAAGCTAGGCAAAATAAGTGCAGGCCTCAGACACTGCCTCTCTTCAAAATGGCCCCTTGCACCCCAAGCACATGTTGCCTGTACCAGCACTCAAGATGGCCACCACAACCACCCACATGGCCAGTCCAAATCAACAGTAGCACCCCAAAAAAAACAAAAAAAACACACAAAAATCACCACAATCCAATGCCATCCAGGATGTTTACATTAAAGAGAGTGAGACCACCACACAGGCAGACTCAGTCCATGCACAACCCACTACCCCTGGGCAAAAGGCCCCACCAGCAGCCCCAAAAAAACGACAAAAACACAAAATTCAGCACAATCCCAGCCCATCCATGCCTCAATGGTGTTTAAATCCAAGAAGACACCCCACAGAAAGACTAGGCCCATGCACCACTCACTACCCCTGGGCATAATGGATGAAAGCTAGGCAAAATAAGTGCAGGCCTCAGACACTGCCTCTCTTCAAAATGGCCCCTTGCACCCCAAGCACATGTTGCCTGTACCAGCACTCAAGATGGCCACCACCACCACCCACATGGCCAATCCAAATCAACAGTAGCACCCCAAAAAAAACGAAAAACACACAAAAATCACCACAATCCAACGCCATCCAGGATGTTTACATTAAAGAGAGTGAGACCACCACACAGGCAGACTCAGTCCATGCACCACCCACTACCCCTGGGCAAAAGGCCCCACCAGCAGCCCCAAAAAAACGACAAAAAACACAAAATTCAGCACAATCCCAGCCCATCCATGGCCTCAATGGTGTTTAAATCCAAGAAGACACCCCACAGAAAGACTAGGCCCATGCACCACTCACTACCCCTGGGCATAATGGATGAAAGCTAGGCAAAATAGGTGCAGGCCTCAGACACTGCCTCTCTTCAAAATGGCCCCTTGCACCCCAAGCACATGTTGCCTGTACCAGCACTCAAGATGGCCACCACCACCACCCACATGGCCAGTCCAAATCAACAATAGCACCCCAAAAAAAACGAAAAAAACACACAAAAATCACCACAATCCAATGCCATCCAGGATGTTTACATTAAAGAGAGTGAGACCACCACACAGGCAGACTCAGTCCATGCACCACCCACTACCCCTGGGCAAAAGGCCCCACCAGCAGCCCCAAAAAAACGACAAAAACACAAAATTCAGCACAATCCCAGCCCATCCATGCCTCAATGGTGTTTAAATCCAAGAAGACACCCCACAGAAAGACTAGGCCCATGCACCACTCACTACCCCTGGGCATAATGGATGAAAGCTAGGCAAAATAAGTGCAGGCCTCAGACACTGCCTCTCTTCAAAATGGCCCCTTGCACCCCAAGCACATGTTGTCTGTACCAGCACTCAAGATGGCCACCACCACCACCCACATGGCCAGTCCAAATCAACAGTAGCACCCCAAACAAAACGAAAAACACACAAAAATCCCCACAATCCAATGCCATCCAGGATGTTTACATTAAAGACAGTGAGACCACCACACAGGCAGACTCAGTCCATGCACCACCCACTACCCCTGGGCAGAAGGCCCCACCAGCAGCCCCAAAAAAACGACAAAAAACACAAAATCCAGCACAATCCCAGCCCATCCATGGCCTCAATGGTGTTTAAATCCAAGAAGACACCCCACAGAAAGACTAGGCCCATGCACCACTCACTACCCCTGGGCATAATGGATGAAAGCTAGGCAAAATAGGCGCAGGCCTCAGACACTGCCTCTCTTCAAAATGGCCCCTTGCACCCCAAGCACATGTTGCCTGTACCAGCACTCAAGATGGCCACCACCACCACCCAAATGGCCAGTCCAAATCAACAGTAGCACCCCCAAAAAAACGAAAAACACACAAAAATCACCACAATCCAATGCCATCCAGGATGTTTACATTAAAGAGAGTGAGACCCCACAGGCAGACTCAGTCCATGCACCACTCACTACCCCTGGGCAAAAGGCCCCAACAGCAGCCCCAAAAAAACGACAAAAAACACAAAATTCAGCACAATCCCAGCCCATCCATGGCCTCAATGGTGTTTAAATACAAGAAGAAACCCCACAGAAAGACTAGGCCCATGCACCACTCACTACCCCTGGCCAAAAGGCCCCACCAGCAGCCCCAAAAAAACGACAAAAAACACAAAATTCAGCACAATCCCAGCCCATCCATTACCTCAATGGTGTTTAAATTCAACAAAACAGTTGTATAATGCATGCACCCATAACCAACCCTGGTCCTACTGGATACTGTGGCTACCCACAATATATTTTATTTAATGTTCTGAAAAAGTTCCAAAATTGTAGTTGCAGCAACTGTAATGCCCCAACAAACTTACTTGTGAAAGTTGATTTCTAATCCAAAAGTGATCCAAAGTAAGTCAAAAAGGCCTCAAATCCAAATATCCAGCAGCACCCACAAAAAGTAATCCTTCCAGGTCAAGGTCCAAATGAAAGTGACCAGCACATGAAGAAAGCACTGGGAGGAGCCTGCTGGACAGGAACAGGAAGTTGGAGACTGTGGGGCACTTCCTTCCTCTCCCCCCCCCAAAAAAAAATGGACTCCTTGCAACAAAAAAGTGCAGGCAAATGTGAACCTGAGGAGTGATTCTGATAAAAATCATCATTTTCTGAAGGTTTATGCTGTTTGCTGGTGGATTTCTTGTGCAGAATTGCAAAATCTCTATTTCGCGAGTGCGAGATTGTTCCTGCCCGCCGCACCTACGTGTTCGCAATTGCGAACTCTCGCGATGCGTGCTGTGCAAGGTAAGGTGGCAAGCCGCGATGACGTATTCGCGGGCGCCAACTCCCGCGGGATCCCGCAGCAAGATCCAATATGGCGTAGCACTCGCAAAATATCGAGAAAAACAACTCGGCAAACGCTGAATGACGGAAAGTGAACGCCGTGCGCCACGCCGCGCGCCGCAATATTGTATCACCAAGCAAAAAAATTCGCCGCGTGCGAATCGACGGATTTTCGGCAAATTCGCTAGAATTCGCGGATTGCGAATTTACCGAAAATCCGCAAATTCCGCGAGCAGAACGGACTTTACGCCCATGCTTATTAAACACCCCAAAAAGTCGAAAAACACACAAAAATCACCACAATCCAACGCCATCAATGCCCTCGATGTTTAAATTCAAGACATCCCACAGAAAGACTTGGTCCATGCACCACTCACTACCCCTGGGCCTAATGGAAGAAAGCAAGGCAAACTGGGTGCAGGCCTGAGCACACTGCCTGGCTTCAAAATGGGCCCTTGACCCCCAGCTACATGGCCAGGCCCTGCCTGGACCAGGCCTCAAAATGGCCCCCACTCACATGGCCAGGGCCCAACAACATCCCAACAAGTAAAAAAACACACATAAATCACCACAATGCAATGCCATCCATGCCCTCAATGATGTTTAAATTCAAGACACCCCAGAGAAAGACTTGGTCCATGCACCAATGAGTACCCCTGGGCATAATGGATGAAAGCAAGGCAAACTGGGTGCAGGCCTGAGCACACTGCCTGGCTTCAAAATGGGCCCTTGACCCCCAGCCACATGGCCAGGCCCTGCCTGGACTAGGCCTCAAAATGGCCCCCACCCACATGGCCAGGCCCCAACAACACCCCAAAAAGTCAAAAAACACACAAAAATCACCACAATCCAATGCCATCCATGCCCTCAATGATGTTTAAATTCAAGACACCCCACAGAAACACTTGGTCCATGCACCACTGAGTACCCTGGGCCTATAGGAAGAAAGCAAGGCAAACTGGGTGCAGGCCTGGGCACACTGCCTGGCTTCAAAATGGGCCCTTGACCCACAGCTACATGGCCAGGCCCTGCCTGGACCAGGCTTCAAAATGGCCCCCACCCACATGGCCAGGCCCCAACAGCACCCCAAAAAGTCGAAAAACACACAAAAATCACCACAATCCAATGCCATCCATGCCCTCAATGATCTTTAAATTCAAGACACCACACAGAAAACTTGGTCCATGCACCACCGAGTACCCCTGGGCCTAATGGAAGAAAGCAAGGCAAACCGGGTGCAGGCCTGAGCACACTGCCTGGCTTCAAAATGGGCCCTTGACCCCCAGCCACATGGCCAGGCCGTGCCTGGACCAGGCCTCAAAATTGCCCCCACCCACATGGCCAGGCCCCAACAACACCCCACAAAGTTAAAAAAACACACAAAAATCACCATAATCCAATGCCATCCATGCTCTTAATGATGTTTAAATTCAAGACACCCCACAGAAAGACTTGGTCCATGCACCACTGAGTACCCCTGGGCCTAATGGAAGAAAGCAAGGCAAACTGGGTGCAGGCCTGAGCACACTGTTTGGCTTTAAAATGGGCCCTTGATCCCCAGCTACATGGCCAGGCCCTGCCTGGACCAGGTCTAAAAATGGCCCCCACCCACATGGCCAGGCCCCAACAACACCCCAAAAAGTCAAAAAAGACACAAAAATCTCCACAATCCAATGCCATCCATGCCCTCAATGATGTTTAAATTCAAGACACCCCACAGAAAGACTTGGTCTGTGTACCACTGAGTACCCCTGGGCCTAATGGAAGAAAGCAAGGCAAACCGGGTGCAGGCCTGGGCACACTGTCTGGCTTCAAAATGTCCCCTTGACCACCAGTCACATGGCCAGGCCCTGCCTGGACCAGGCCTCAAAATGGCCCCCACCCACATGGCCAGGCCCCAACAACTCCCCCAAAAAGTCGAAAAACACACAAAAATCACCACAATCCAATGCCATCCATGCCCTCAATGATGTCTAAATTAAAGACACCCCACAGAAAAACTTGGTCCATGCACCACTCACTACCCCTGGGCCTACTGGCTAGTGAGGCTATACAGGCACCCCAACATTTAAAAAAAAAAATCAATATATAACAGTGAGCTAAAATTCCATGACATAAATGAGAATTAAGTAAAAAAAAATCACAGAAACAGTTGTATCATGCACCCATGACTAACCCTGGGCCTACTAGATACTGTGGCTACCCACAATACATATTTTTTTAAGTTGTGAAAAAAGTTTTAAAACTGCAATGCCCCAAACAAATAACACCAACTTACTTGTAAAATCTCAAGTCCAAAAGTGATCCAAACTCCAAAGTCCAAAAAGTCCTCAAATACAAATATCCAGCAGCAGCCACAAAAAGTAATCCTTCCAGTTCCAGATCCAAATCAAAAGTGACCTGGACAGGAACAGGAAGGTCGAGACTCCGGGGCACTTCCTTCCTCTCACCACTCCCCCCAAAAAATGGACTCTTGCACCAAAAAGTGCAGCCAAATGTCAATGTGAGGAGTTATTCTGATCACAATCATAATTTTCAGAAGGTTTATGCTGCCTGCGGTGGATTTCTTGAGCAGAATTGCAATTTTTGCAATTTCGGGAAAGCGAGCTGTTCAAATCTCCCGCCGGAAGTCAGCTGCGCGCCGCATCTACGTGTTCGGCATTGTTTACTCCCGCAATGCGTGATCGCGGACCCTTATGATGTACTCGCGTTGTCAAACTCTCGCTGTGCAAGATGGCGGGCCGCAATGACGTAATCGCGGTCGAAAACCTCTTGCGCGATCACGCAGCAAGATCCAAAATGGCGCAGCACACGCAAACCGGGAGAAAAACAACTCGGCGAACACAGAATCACGGTAAGTCAACGCAGCACGCGCAATATTATATTTTTCAAGCGCGACCAAGCAAAAAAATCTGCAACTTGCGAATTTGGGGAAATTCGCGCGATTTGTGCCAAAAATCCGCAAATTCCGTTGTATATCCAATTGTTTTTGGCTTTGTAATAAACTTGCTAAGCTTTAGTCAGGAGTCAGTGATAATTCTGAGTCCCAGTTCATTGGAATAGTAATGTTTAATTGGCTAATGATTTTCCTCCCCTCCACACTTTCATGCAGAAAAAAATCAATCAATCAATCAATCATGCCATTTGTATAGCGCACTACTCACCCGGGAGGGTCTCAAGGCGCTTGGGGGGAGGGGTATGCTACTGCTCGAACAGCCAGGTCTTGAGTTGTTTCCTGAAGGCGAGATGGTCCTGGGTCAGCCGAAGGTGGATGGGGAGGGAGTTCCAAGTCTTGGCAGCCAGGTAAGAGAAGGATCTTCCTCCGGCGGTGGCTCTTCGGATGCGTGGTACGGCTGCGAGGGCGAGGCTGGTGGACCGTAGCTGGCGGGTGGGCGTGTAGAAGGTCAGGCGGTCGTTGAGGTACTTGGGGCCCAGGTCGTGGAGAGACTTGTGTGCGTGGGTGAGGAGTCGGAACGTGATCCTCTTGTCGACGGGGAGCCAGTGCAGGTTCCTCAGGTGGCTGGAGATGTGGCTGCGTCGGGGGACATCCAGGATGAGTCGGGCGGAGGCGTTCTGGATGCGCTGGAGTCTTTTCTGTAGCTTGGCTGTGGTTCCGGCGTAGAGGGCGTTTCCGTAGTCCAGTCGGCTGGTGACGAGTGCCTGGGTGACAGTCTTCCTGATCTCGGTCGGGATCCAGCGGAAGATCTTGCGAAGCATACGCAGGGTGTTGAAGCACGATGAGTAGACGGCGTTGACTTGTCTGGTCATCGAGAGGGAGGGGTCCAGGATGAAGCCCGGGTTGCGTGCGTGGTCGGTTGGCTTGGGTGCGGTGCCCAGGGCTGGGGGCCACCAGGAGTCGTCCCAGGCAGAGGGCGAAGATCCCAGGATGAGGACTTCCGTCTTGTCCGAGTTCAGTTTCAGGCAGCTGTCCTTCATCCACTCGGCGACGTCTTTCATCCCTTCGTGTAGGCAGGTTCTGGCGGTGTCGGGGTCTCTGGTGAGGGAGAGGATCAGCTGGGTGTCGTCGGCGTAAGAGATGATGTTGAGGTTGTGCTGGCGTGCAATGGCTGCGAGAGGTTTCATGTAGATGTTGAAGAGGGTGGGGCTGAGTGAAGATCCTTGCGGGACGCCGCAGATGACTTCGGTTGCCTCGGAGCGAAACGGGGGGAGGCGGACTCTTTGTGTTCTTCCGGCGAGGAACAAGATGATCCACTCCAGTGCCTTCTCTTGGATATCGATATTGCTGAGGCGCTGGACTAGGGTGCGGTGGCAGACCGTGTCGAACGCAGCGGAGAGGTCCAGGAGGATGAGGGCCACTGTTTCCCCCTTGTCGAGCAGGGTCCGGATGTCGTCGGTGGCTGCAATGAGGGCGGTCTCGGTCCTGTGGCTGGCTCTGAAGCCGGACTGCGAGGGGTCGAGGGATCCGTTCGTCTCGAGGAAGGCGGTCAGCTGTCTGTTGACGATCTTCTCGATGACTTTAGCAGGAAAAGGGAGGAACGAGATGGGGCGGAATTTTTTGAGATCGGTGGGGTCCGCTGTAGGTTTCTTCAGGAGGGCGCTGATCTCGGCGTGCTTCCAGCTCTCCGGGAAGGTGGCGGTGTTGAAGGAGGCGTTGATGATGTTCCGGAGTTGGGGTGTGATGGTGGAGTCGGCCTTGTTGAAGACGTGGTGTGGGCAGGGGTCGGTCGGTGATCCGGAGTGGATGGTGTTTATCGTGCAGGCTGTGTCTTTGGTGGTCACCGTGGTCCGGGTGCGAAGGGTGGCGGTGGGGGGCGTTGGTTCGACGGTTGGGTGCGTGGGTGGGGCGCCGAAGCTGTTGTGGATGTCGGCGATCTTGCGGTGGAAGAACGAGGCGAGGGAGTCGCAGAGGTCTTGTGACGGAGTGATGTCGTTGGTGCCGGTGCTGGGGTTGGAGAACTCCTTGACGATAGTGAAGAGCTCTTTGCTGTCGTGGGCGTTGTTGTCCAGTCGTTCCTTCAGGGATTTCTTCTTGGTGGTGCGGATGAGAAGAGACATCAGGCAAGCGTTCCAGAGTAAATCTTGAACGTGGAACCTGGCTCCTTCAGTACTGACCGTGATGGAGTGCGGTCTTGCTACAGAGGCCAAGTTAGGCCCGCTGAACAGGAGTACCTCAATTTATGGTAGCAGAGCTTTGTCATTTCGAGGAGATGCAGGCCTGGGCACACTGCCTGGCTTCAAAATGGGCCCTTGACCCACAGCTACATGGCCAGGCCCTGCCTGGACCAGGCTTCAAAATGGCCCCCACCCACATGGCCAGGCCCCAACAGCACCCCAAAAAGTCGAAAAACACACAAAAATCACCACAATCCAATGCCATCCATGCCCTCAATGATCTTTAAATTCAAGACACCACACAGAAAAGTTGGTCCATGCACCACCGAGTACCCCTGGGCCTAATGGAAGAAAGCAAGGCAAACCGGGTGCAGGCCTGAGCACACTGCCTGGCTTCAAAATGGGCCATTGACCCCAAGCCACATGGCCAGGCCCTGCCTGGACCAGGCCTCAAAATTGCCCCCACCCACATGGCCAGGCCCCAACAACACCCCACAAAGTAAAAAAACACACAAAAATCACCATAATCCAATGCCATCCATGCCCTTAATGATGTTTAAATTCAAGACACCCCACAGAAAGACTTGGTCCATGCACCACTGAGTACCCCTGGGCCTAATGGAAGAAAGCAAGGCAAACTGGGTGCAGGCCTGAGCACACTGTCTGGCTTTAAAATGGGCCCTTGATCCCCAGCTACATGGCCAGGCCCTGCCTGGACCAGGTCTCAAAATGGCCCCCACCCACATGGCCAGGCCCCAACAACACCCCAAAAAGTCAAAAAACCCACAAAAATCTCCACAATCCAATGCCATCCATGCCCTCAATGATGTTTAAATTCAAGACACCCCACAGAAAGACTTGGTCTGTGTACCACTGAGTACCTCTGGGCCTAATGGAAGAAAGCAAGGCAAACCGGGTGCAGGCCTGGGCACACTGTCTGGCTTCAAAATGTCCCCTTGACCACCAGTCACATGGCCAGGCCCTGCCTGGACCAAGCCTCAAAATGGCCCCCACCCACATGGCCAGGCCCCAACAACTCCCCCAAAAAGTCGAAAAACACACAAAAATCACCACAATCCAATGCCATCCATGCCCTCAATGATGTCTAAATTAAAGACACCCCATATAAAGACTTGGTCCATGCACCACTCACTACCCCTGGGCCTACTGGCTAGTGAGGCTTTACAGGCACCCCAACATTTAAAAAAAAATCAATATATAACAGTGAGCTAAAATTCCATGACATAAATGAGAATTAAGTAAAAAAAAATCACAGAAACAGTTGTATCATGCACCCATGACTAACCCTGGGCCTACTAGATACTGTGGCTACCCACAATACATATTTTTTTAAGTTGTGAAAAAAGTTTTAAAACTGCAATGCCCCAAACAAATAACACCAACTTACTTGTAAAATCTCAAGTCCAAAAGTGATCCAAACTCCAAAGTCCAAAAAGTCCTCAAATACAAATATCCAGCAGCAGCCACAAAAAGTAATCCTTCCAGTTCCAGATCCAAATCAAAAGTGACCTGGACAGGAACAGGAAGGTCGAGACTCCGGGGCACTTCCTTCCTCCCACCACTCCCCCCCAAAAATGGACTCTTGCACCAAAAAGTGCAGCCAAATGTCAATCTGAGGAGTTATTCTGATCACAATCATAATTTTCAGAAGATTTATGCTGCCTGCGGTGGATTTCTTGAGCAGAATTGCAATTTTTGCAATTTCGGGAAAGCGAGCTGTTCAAATCTCCCGCCGGAAGTCAGCTGCGCGCCGCATCTACGTGTTCGGCATTGTTTACTCCCCAATGCGTGATCGCGGGCCCTTATGATGTACTCGCGTTGTCAAACTCTCGCTGTGCAAGATGGCGGGCCGCAATGACGTAATCGCGGTCAAAAACCTCTCGCGCGATCACGCAGCAAGATCCAAAATGGCGCAGCACACGCAAACCGGGAGAAAAACAACTCGGCGAACACAGAATCACGGTAAGTCAACGCAGCACGCGCAATATTATATTTTTCAAGCGCGACCAAGCAAAAAAATCTGCAGCTTGCGAATTTGGGGAAATTTGGGCGATTTTTGCCAAAAATCCGCAAATTCCGTTGTATATCCAATTGTTTTTGGCTTTGTAATACACTTGCTAAGCTTTAGTCAGGAGTCAGTGATAATTCTGAGTCCCAGTTCATTGGAATAGTAATGTTTAATTGGCTAATGATTTTCCTCCCCTCCACACTTTCATGCAGAAAAAAATCAATCAATCAATCAATCATGCCATTTGTATAGCGCACTACTCACCCGGGAGGGTCTCAAGGCGCTTGGGGGGAGGGGTATGCTACTGCTCGAACAGCCAGGTCTTGAGTTGTTTCCTGAAGGCGAGATGGTCCTGGGTCAGCCGAAGGTGGATGGGGAGGGAGTTCCAAGTCTTGGCAGCCAGGTAAGAGAAGGATCTTCCTCCGGCGGTGGCTCTTCGGATGCGTGGTACGGCTGCGAGGGCGAGGCTGGTGGACCGTAGCTGGCGGGTGGGCGTGTAGGAGGTCAGGCGGTCGTTGAGGTACTTGGGGCCCAGGTCGTGGAGAGACTTGTGTGCGTGGGTGAGGAGTCGGAACGTGATCCTCTTGTCGACGGGGAGCCAGTGCAGGTTCCTCAGGTGGCTGGAGATGTGGCTGCGTCGGGGGACATCCAGGATGAGTCGGGCGGAGGCGTTCTGGATGCGCTGGAGTCTTTTCTGTAGCTTGGCTGTGGTTCCGGCGTAGAGGGCGTTTCCGTAGTCCAGTCGGCTGGTGACGAGTGCCTGGGTGACAGTCTTCCTGGTCTCGGTCGGGATCCAGCGGAAGATCTTGCGAAGCATACGCAGGGTGTTGAAGCACGATGAGGAGACGGCGTTGACTTGTCTGGTCATCGAGAGGGAGGGGTCCAGGATGAAGCCCGGGTTGCGTGCGTGGTCGGTTGGCTTGGGTGCGGTGTCCAGGGGTGGGGGCCACCAGGAGTCGTCCCAGGCAGAGGGCGAAGATCCCAGGATGAGGACTTCCGTCTTGTCCGAGTTCAGTTTCAGGCAGCTGTCCTTCATCCACTCGGCGACGTCTTTCATCCCTTCGTGTAGGCAGGTTCTGGCGGTGTCGGGGTCTCTGGTGAGGGAGAGGATCAGCTGGGTGTCATCGGCGTAAGAGATGATGTTGAGGTTGTGCTGGCGTGCAATGGCTGCGAGAGGTTTCATGTAGATGTTGAAGAGGGTGGGGCTGAGTGAAGATCCTTGCGGGACGCCGCAGATGACTTCGGTTGCCTCGGAGCGAAACGGGGGGAGGCGGACTCTTTGTGTTCTTCCGGCGAGAAACGAGATGATCCACTCCAGTGCCTTCTCTTGGATATTGATGTTGCTGAGGCGCTGGACTAGGGTGCGGTGGCAGACCGTGTCGAACGCAGCGGAGAGGTCCAGGAGGATGAGGGCCACTGTTTCCCCCTTGTCGAGCAGGGTCCGGATGTCGTCCGTGGCTGCAATGAGGGCGGTCTCGGTGCTGTGGTTGGCTCTGAAGCCGGACTGCGAGGGGTCGAGGGATCCGTTCGTCTCGAGGAAGGTGGTCAGCTGTCTGTTGACGATCTTCTTGATGACTTTAGCAGGAAAAGGGAGGAGCGAGATGGGGTGGAATTTTTTGAGATCGGTGGGGTCCGCTGTAGGTTTCTTCAGGAGGGCGCTGATCTCGGCGTGCTTCCAGCTCTCCGGGAAGGTGGCGGTGTTGAAGGAGGCGTTGATGGTGTTCCGGAGTTGGGGTGCGATGGTGGAGTCGGCCTTGTTGAGGACGTGGTGTGGGCAGGGGTCGGTCGGTGATCCGGAGTGGATGGTGTTTATCATGCGGGCTGTGTCTTCGGTGGTCACCGTGGTCCGGGTGCGAAGGGTGGCGGTGGGGGGCGTTGGTTCGACGGTTGGGTGCGTGGGTGGGGCGCCGAAGCTGTTGTGGATGTCGGCGATCTTGCGGTGGAAGAACGAGGCGAGGGAGTCGCAGAGGTCTTGTGATGGAGTGATGTCGTTGGTGCCGGTGCTGGGGTTGGAGAACTCCTTGACGATAGTGAAGAGCTCTTTGCTGTCGTGGGCGTTGTTTTCCAGTCGTTCCTTCAGGGATTTCTTCTTGGTGGTGCGGATGAGAAGAGACATCAGGCAAGCGTTCCAGAGTAAATCTTGAACGTGGAACCTGGCTCCTTCAGTACTGACCGTGATGGAGTGCGGTCTTGCTACAGAGGCCAAGTTAGGCCCGCTGAACAGGAGTACCTCAATTTCTGGAAGCAGAGCTTTGTCATTTCGAGGAGATGCACCGGTGATGTGAAGTCCTGCGTGGAGATGTGTCAAGCAGCGGATCCTATGCTGTGTCTTGGGAGGCAATGCATTGTGCTGTGGGTCATGTGAGGAGTTTTTGGAGGTGATGCATCACACTGCATAGTTTCTGCTAGGACCATAACTGGGCTGGTAAGGCACCTCAAGGCCCAATTCCAAGGGTCCAGGACTAAGGCGGCACCACTTGGGATGGCGTGACCCGCAGCTGGCATAGTCCAGGTGCAGGTTTCAAGGATGTCAGAGCCTTCTGTCCCTGAGGTTCTGGTCAGGACCCAGCCAACAAGCCCTTGGAGTCACTCTAGTGGTATTATTACATAATTTTTAAGTTTTTTATTTCGTAAAGTTATTTTTATTGTCAATCAAAACATTGTCACAATATACACATCGATAGAAAACATGAGGCATTAAGTCCTCCAGGGGCAGCTGTGTCGGTAACACAGGTGGCTCACATATGGTACCCCTATAGTTGTTCCATTTCCCCCATATTTGTATATATTTCCTAGGGCATCCTCTTGTGACATACACCGTTATTTCTCAGAACATGGACCAATCCATGTCCCCTTCCCATTCCCCCAGCGTCGGGGCCATGTTGACTGCCCACTTCTTAGCAATGTTCCTTTTAGCGACTATTAAGCCTAACGTTACCCAAGTTTGTTCTTTACAGTTTAAGTCAGTCGGTTCCCATATATTGAGGAGACACCACTTGGCATCCATTGTCATTGTTTGCCCCAAAACTTCCCCCATACATGAGGTGACCACCCTCCAACATCTCGCTATGCAGGGGCATTCTCACAGTACATGAAAAAAGAAGTGCCCTTCCGGCCACTTCACCGTCTGCAATTAGGGTCAGTTCCATACCCCATCCTGACCAAAGCCGGGCCGGTAACATATATCCTGTGTAATATTTTCAGCTGCACCAGTTTTAGCTGCAAGGATATTGCCCCTCCCTCGGGGATGCCAGCGCTTCCATCCACTCCTCCTCCTCAAGCTCTGTTAAGTCACTTACCTACATTGCACTGAGCCGAAGGAGGGGAACAGGTGAGTGATTTATAAGTTTTAGGTAAGTCAGGGAGATTGCCTTCCTGGATATATAGCGGTCCAGAAGCCTATCCTTGAGAGGAGAGGCATCAGAAGGGGTCTCCCCCTTCGGGATAACAGTGTATAGTGCGTGCTGCCCTGCGAGTATCTGAATTGCTCAATGTCCGCGAGCTCAAACTTCTGTTGGAGGGCAGTGAATGGCATTACCTCTTTTTTCTCCCAGAGATCGCCCACTCAAGAGATTCCTATCATATCCTATCTATCAAACCCCCTCGTTTTCCAGAGATCCCCCAATCGTTCAGAGTCTCATAGTGGGGTAAATCGTGTTATGGTTTTCGCCCATCCAATCTCTTTCTGAACCTGGTGCCAAACCTGCACAGAGTACTTGTGGGGCCCGTAAGGGGAAATTTGGCCAGCTTAGAATACAGTGCTCATATGTAATTCCCCCCGGGGAGGAGCAACCTTACCATGGCGTAGCCAGGATCCGTAGTGGGCCAGTACATGCAATGGTTAATAGCAGCTAGGCGTGCCGCCCTGTAGTACTTTTTAATGTTAGGCAAACCAATCCCCCATCATACCAGCTCCGCACTAACCGCGAGAACGTGATACGTGGCCGACATTCCCCTAGAGCAGTGCCCGCTGCGCACTTTCCACCTTTCTGAAACATGATGCGGGAATCAAGGTAGGCGAGTTCTATAGGATGTACTACAACCGGGGTAGAGACATCATTTTAAACAATGCGGCTCTCCCCAATAGGGACAACGGAAGAGATTGCCAATGTGCTTCCTCCGATTTCAGTCACTGCAACGACGATGAGAGGTTAGTACTATACAATAATTTGGGATCCTTGGTGACAAAAATCCCCACATACTTAAACCCTTCTGTCACTATCTTGAGTTGATATTCTCTCTGTAGGGCTGGTGGCTTACCCTGAATCACATAAATTAACGACTTTGACCAGTTAATGGTGTATCTGGAGTACGTACCGAAATTGGTGTAGATGTTAAGGACTCTGCGCAGGGATCTGTTGGGAGAAGCCAAGTATAACAAAATGTCATCCGCGTATAGCGATATCCGGTCCTCCCAGTTATTAGCCCAGCGCAGTCCTCTTATGATGGGGTCGCGCCTGATCCAGCAGGCCAAGGGTTCCAGTATAAGAAGAAACAGCAGGGGGGACAGGGGTCACCCCAGTCTAGTTCCCCTGTTGAGGTGGAATATAGCAGATTTTTTATTATTAACCACTACCTGCGCCAGTGGGTCAGTGTAAAAAAGTCGGACCTAGCTAATAAATTTAGGTCCGCATACCAACCTTTCCAGGATGGCGAACAGGTAAGGCCACTCTATGGTGCGAAAGGCAATAGCATCATCCAGAGACACCACCACTGCATCTTCCATGATTGTGTCAGCCATTCCCAGAACGCATGCACCCTCCTTAAATTCAGTGATGTGTTACGCAATGGCATAAAGCCAGATTGGTCGGGATGGAGCAACTCCGGTCCAACTCCGGAAGGACGCGAGCCAGGCGGGTAGCAAGTAATTTGGCCAGAGTAGTCAATCTTTGGTCCTGGGGAAGGGATCCCTCCTCTAGACGTTCCACGAACATTGCTTTAAGGTAGGGGGCTATCTTATCAGGCCTCAATTTGTACAGTTCGATCAAGAGGCCATTAGGGCCCATTGCCTTTCCGGTCTGAAGGGAACGAATAGCCTGCGCTCTCTCGTCTGAGGCGGCGTCTTACTCCAGTGAAGCTCTATCTGCATCTGCCAACACCGGCAGATGAATTTCAGCCAGTAGTTCCATAGTTTCTACCTCCTGTCAGAGGGGCCTAGAAGTGTAGACCGAGTCATAGTGTCGACCGAACTCGTCGGCGATATCCTGCGGGTCAATCAGCTTTTCCTCACCCGCTGCCCTAAGTTCTGTGACCAATCGGCTCGGTGCTTCCCTCTGTCTAACCAGGCTAATAATTTCCCGGCCTTGTTGTCTAGCTCGTATACACTCCCAAGTTTATGACTGAGCATGGTTTTATCAGTTTCTCTTGCCTCAGACCTATATTTCTTTTGCTTCAAGTGAAGAATGTGTGCTGCGTCTTGGTCTACAGATGTTGGGAGGCCTCTTCCAGTCTAAGAATTTCATCCTCCAGTTGGAGAAGTGTGGCATGTTTATTTTTTTTCGCCCAGAGATCTGAGACTGGGCGTTTCCTCATATCACTGTTTTAAAGGCCTCCCTAAGGACCCGCGTCGAGGCAACCATGCCGTCGTTTCCAGCAAAGTAGTGTTCAATCTCTTGTTCCAGCTTTAATTTAACTGCGGGGTTCCGAAGATACCAGAGGCTAATCGTTGCAACCCGAGTACAGTCTGCCCTCCCATATACCATATGTAACCAAACTGGGGAGTGGTCAGATATTCCCCTAGCTAGGTGTTGTTCTTCCCTGACGTAGCCTACCTGTGCCGCCGGAGCGAGGATATAATCCGGGCGGGATTAGCTTTTGTGGACCCCAGAGTGGAACGTGAATTGTGTCTCTGCAGGGTGATATACCCTCCACATGTCCACCAGCCCCATAGCTTCTAGGAAGCGTGGGAGGTGCATTTGTGAGGGAGGCATCTCTCTAGGAGGGTAGCGATCCAGTTTCCCCGAAACTACGGAGTTTAGGTCGCCTCCTATTATCATTCTACCAGTGAGGAACATCAGTAGTGCCCTCCCCAGCTCTCTGAGTGTAGTGTCTTGCAATTCTGGTGGCAGGTACAATGACAGTAGCGTCAGCACTTTGCCCTCCCACTTCCCAGATACAGCAGCATATCTCCCCAAATTGTCAGTATAAACCTATTCTATTGCCATTGGGAAATCACATCTCTTCAATATACCGACTCCTCTGGAGCCCATTGTTAACCCAGAGTGAGCCACCAATTAATAGCCCCCTCTAGGGCGTTGCACATGTTTCCTATGAGGTGCGTCTCTTGAAGCAATACCACTTCCGGTGCATGGCGCCTAAGAAACTGTAAAACAATTCCTCTTTTAACTTTGTCTCGCAGGCCATTCACATTCCAGGATAACAATTTAATTTGCTTTTCACTGGCAGTGCCCATAGCTCCTGCTAAACTTCAGCATTGAGGGGCGGGCATCCAGCTGTGTCCCTGGAGCACCCACCCGCAGACAATAGATCCCTGTGTGAACTGCTGTGTTTTAAACATCAAGTTCCTGGTCACTGCACTTCCCATGCTTAAGCTCGCTAATTACAATTCTGTGACTAACGAAAAATAGACACACAAGAACAAAACTCCCAACACCCCCTGCCCTGTTACCCATCCTGCTCTTCCGCACTCTGGGCTTGGAACTGCTTATTACCCCAATAGTGCAGAGTGCCTGTCGCCCAAACTAATAAACTAACTAGTAATTGAAGGTTGGGGGAGAGGCAGTAGATTCCCGCCCAGTGGACCCTCCACCGCTATTGTACGCTCCCCAATGACTATATATGGACATGCATCATATACAAATATAGGCCAATAATGCAGAAATTTTCTATTGGCCTACTCAGCTCAGCATCTCAAACCATCTCGTGTCATTAGAGGTGAGGGCAACGTAGATGTCTCTATACCAACAGTGTCTGGCGTGGCAAAACAGTCACATACCAATTCCAATGTCTAAAGTTCATCTGCCGTTGTCAGTCTTCACTGGTCTCAAGCCCTCCAACCATTCCTGAGCTGCTTCCGATGTGTCAAAAAACCAGGTCTTGCCACCTGCTTCTACGCGTAGCTTGGCCGGGAATAACATGGTATAATGAATACTTTTATCTCTCAGCAGTTTCTTGACATCGAGGAAGGTGTGATGCTGGCGCTGAACCGCTGTGGTGAAATCCAGGAAAAAGGACAGTTCACTGTTGTCAATCTTTAGAGGGGGTTAGCCCGTGCCGTCTGGAGAACACTGTCCCGGTGTCTGAAGTTAAGGAGCCATGCCAGGATAGGCCTTGGATGGGCACCGGGCTTAGGTCTTCCCCCTGGCACCCTGTGTGCCCTTTCCACTGTAAAGAATTTGGACAGCGACTTGGGATGCAGGTGATTCATGATTAAGTCCTCCACAAACAGGTTTGCGTCCAGCCCCTCCGCTCGTACAAGGACCCCATTAATTCTGACGTTATTACGTCTTGCACGACCTTCGCAGTCCTCCAATTCGGCATACATTCTTTTCTGCGCCATTTGGAGATCTTTGATTTCCCTGCCCATTCATTGGGTGTCACTACTCAGGTCCTTAGTTACCTCTTCTATGTTCTTCACTGTTTCACTTGTGTTTTTCAAATCAGTCCGTATCAATGCCATGTCGATTGAAATGGTGTCCGTTCGGTGCTCCAACAAGTTACGCACACCCGCTATGGAGGCCATTATATCCGCCAGCGTTGGCTCTCCTTCGGATGGTGTTGACCATTTCTCCGTCTCTCCTTTTGTGGCCCCCTCCTGTTTGCCTCCTTTGTGAGGTGTGTATTTATCCAACTTCTTTTGAAGTGTAGACCTCTGCCCCTTTGGTCCTGACATGGCCCAACAGCGCAAGCAGAGTAACGCCCACCAGCACTGTGCACCCGCGGTTCACTTGCTACCCACAGCACACAAAGTCAAACACTCAGGGGGCTGCCAGGGTGTCCTCTCACCAGGGTCGTCAAATGTACCACACACTGACCCCAGTGCTCCAGAAAAGGTCACCTTGTCCACTATTACTGATGTCCCAGTCGAGGCACCACTGGCAGAACACACCTGGTCCACAGTCTTATAATACATTTTTGCACATGTGCAACCGTGTAGCACTCTGCCAACCCCACCGCAGCGTCCATTTCTTACTTGTTGGGAGGCAGGGTCTCAGCAATGGTGAGGACATTTGTCTTCCTTGCGCACAAGGCCAGAGCGGCCTCTAATGAGGCGGCGGGAGTGGAGAGGGTCCGACGTGCACCACACACAGCTGAATAAGAATGGAGTCAGGGTTCACTGCTCCCAAAGCAAACTATGCCTGATTGTCGCAGCGTGGCTCCCAGCCGTCGGCCTTGTTAGTTGTCGTCGGGCGATCGCACTTTCAGCTTCCAGTCTTCCCTTTGGAAGGGCTCCATCTGCAGCAAACAGCGCACCAATCTGCAGCCCTGCCCGTAAACCTTCCACAGGGACGCTGGGTGGCAGATTGGTCAGAGAACACGGAGCAGCACCACGGACCGCCGATATGCCTCTGGTCCTCACAGCTATCGCACCCGTAGGCTTCAGCTGGTGGGAGAGGGGGTGGGAGGCCGACCAGCAAGGTGTTAACGAGGCCCCCTGTGCTTATTGGAAGTTGGGTGCAAGATGTTGAACACTGACTTCTGGGGTGCCGCCACTACTCAGCATTTACGGCACCCCTCACGGAGATCCCAGCCAACCACTGATACTTGAGCCCGGGGATTTAAGGCCCGATCATCGCTCCGTCCCACCTCTGCCCAGTAGTTCTGGCGCAGGCACTTTCCGGCATTCTACATAACAGCGGAGGTATCACACACACCCCTCCAACAGTTTGCGGGGGAGAAAACAGATATGACGGATATGCAGGCGGTTTTAGGCCATCGGCGTCCGGCGCTCTACCATCTCGCAGCCATCGCGCTTGGCGGTCAAGCCACGTCCCCTATTATTACATTATTAGTATGATTTATTTTAGTATTTTTTTTTTTTGCAACAGTGTGACAAGTTCCTGAGGGAATAAAGTTTACAAAAACATAGGGGCATATTACGATGCCAGTGCAACCGCCACCGACAGGCCATTGGTATGGTTCCACTGAAAGACAGGCCTTTGGGCTGACTGCCGCATTAGGACTCTTATCTGTCGGAGGATGGACCGCCGCCTCTGCCAGGATCTACTGATCCTGACAGGGTGGCAGTCAGAATCGTGATCCTAAATGGAAGTGGAGCCTGCTCAGGCACTGCCTTCAGGATCATAATGTCCATTTCCCACAGCTTTTTCATGGCGGTCCCACCGTCATAAGAAGGCTGTCGGAAAGGGACTTTGGGGGCCCCAAGCAGAGCCCGGTCCCCTGTGGGCCACTGCTAACTGGCCAGGGTGCATATGTGGTGCCCCCACAAACATAGATTCACTGTGTGCAAAGCACCACATGGTGCATGGATGTTTGAAAAATGCTTTTTTTTACTGTGGCTTGTACTACAGGACTTTTCCTGGCTGCAGCACAAGCTGCAGTAGAAAAGGCAGTTTCTGACCACCTACACAGCGGTCTGAACAAAATATGGTGGTTGGGATCGCTGAATCCTTGTAAGGCGGTCTCAATCCCACGTCAATGGCAATCGGACGCTCATCCAACCACCATCGTAATGAGTCCCATAGTGATCATGTGCTTGCTTAAACAGTAGACAGAACTTTGGTCACAAAATTCAAGGTATGAGCAAAGAAGAGATAAGTAATCAGAGACAAGGATGGATGTATATATAAAAAATGGAAGCCTACAATCCCAGTGTTAAAGCTGATCTCTAATTTGCTTATTACAGACGAGTAGTGCTGTCTCTTTAGTCACCTGTTGCAAAGGAATGATGTCACTGCTTTAGTATAATACATTTTTGCATTTGAGTTCTGACATCACAATGCCTGCTGTAGGCCCAGTCCTTCTCACTCAGGCAGGAGGGCAGCAGGTCAGCACAGCAGGGCAGCATAGTAGCAGTCCTTCTTGCAGCAAAATAGTACAGCACTGCCTTCTTCTAAATCTTCCACAGGCACGGATGTGTACTGAAGAGTTGGGTCAGGGGTGCCATTATTTATTTTAAGTTTCAAAAGGTAAGTTTATTAAAAGTATGTCAAATGAGAAAAGACCAGATATTCAAATAACAAAGCATCATAAATAAGAATTACAGAGCATAATATTAACGGTACATAGGCAAATAATCGTATTAGAAGAGAAGGACCATGACAAAAATCTAAAAAGCGTATAAGGAGAGGAAAAACGAATATGGAACATAATAACTATGCAAATAGACCAAAATTACAATATATCAAGTAAAAGTTAGAAAAATAGCTAAAATAAATAAATTAAGGAGGATGAGCAACTTCCTGAACATATGGTACTAGAGCAAAGGATCTCTTAGCATTACCGTCTAAAAACGCTGTAACTGGAGACCACAGAAGTAGTCTTTTGTGTTTAAAGACATAGGAAAAACAAAAGTTGTGTCAAGTCTGTGGTTATGGCAGACAGAATACATCCAAGCTAAATATGAGAGTTTAGAGGCATCCTTCCAGTTTTTTGTGATCTGCTGAAAAGCAGCAGCAACTAACAAATCAATAATTTGTGTTTGAACTTTTGGTTTGTTCCTGCTAGGAGAGAGACTACCTAAAAAACATTAACAAATGTAAGGGGGACGCTTGTTTTAAAAATAGCGTTGATTTGAGTCCAGACTGAATCCCAAAAATGCATAACATGAGAACATGAAAAAAGTAAGTGATGAAGATCTGCCTGTGAAGATGAGCAAGACCAACAAGTGTTTAGAATGTCCGTATTCATTTTATGTAGGAAAGCTGGTGTTAGCAGTAACCTATTATAGATAAAAAACAAGAGTTTGTGTGGTACTAGCTGCTCTGGACGACTTTCTAATCTTTAACCAGATTTTATCCCAAAGAGATATTTGACAGTGTGTATCAAGATCAATCTCCCAGGAAGTTTCAATCTTTGTTTTAGTTCTTGGTAAGGAAGGGGATAATAGATATGTGTAAAGAGTGGAAGCCTTAGGTAATCTGGACAGAATATTTGACCAAGCATGATCAATTGTTAGGGAAGAATGAGTTAAGGATTTAAAATATAAGTAGGAATCTAATATGGCAGAGCGTAGAATTGAGAATTTAAGTGAAAATAGCGCAGGTAAGTGAAAAATAGAACAAGCTTTGGAAAAAGTCAGAAAGACGTTGTTATCAAATGATTGATGCACCCATAAAATGCCTTCATTTCTCCAAGATTTCCAATAGATCGGTTTGGTTTCTTCTTAATGCAAATAAAATTGTTAATCCAGATAGTGGAATTGAGAAAAGTATTAAAATCATGTGGTTTAATATGAAGGAGTTTATTTAGATTATTACATGAGCATTTAATAATTGGAGTATGGAGACTTTGCAGTTTCCTCGTAAAAGCTAAATATTCTTGAAAAGAAAACGGGGAAAGAAAGGAGTTTTCTAAATCAATCCATAAATGTAAATCTGAAGAGGGGGTAAATAACCATTTGTACACATGTTTCAAAAGAAAGGCTTTATGATATTTTGGAAAATCATGGAAACAAACACCTCCTTCAGATTTCGGGTGCTATAACTTTGGTAGGGACATTCTAGGTTTTTTGTTCAGCAAGAGAAAGGAGATAAGAATGGAGTTAATTTTGTGGAACCACTTCATAGGTATAGAAATTGGAAAGCTAGAAAGAAGATAGTGGATGATAGGTGTCAACATCATTTAATTGGTGTCAAGCCTTTATTGAAATTTAGTGAGACTGATGAATTAATGGAGGGGGTGAACCAAACACCAAGATATTTTATGTGAAGGGGATTCCAAGTAAAATTGGATAGGGAGAAGTCTTCTTTGAAAGTATATTTAGTTAAAGGCAAAATTTCACACTTGTCGTTATTTAACTTGTAACCGGAGTCTGAGGAATTTGATTTAACCTCCTTCAAGAAGGCCGGCAAGGAATTTTGAGGTTGTGAAAGGAATAAAAGAACATTGTCAGCATAAGCAGCTAATTTAATTCGTAAAGAGTTAGAGGAGTAACCTGTAATGGAGGGGTTCTGTCTGATTTTAGACAAGAAGGGTTCTAAGGCGAAATTAAAGTGGAAAGGAGATAAGGGACAACCTTGTCTTACTCCCCTATGAAGAGAAAAGTAGGAAGAAGTAAGACTGTTGGCAAAAATGGCAGCTTTAGGACTCGAGTAAAGAAGTGAGATCAAAGAAATGATTTTTGGGCCAAAACCGAACCATCTTAGAGTCTGAAAATTAAAAGCCAAGTGTACTCTATCAAAAGCCTTCTCTGTATCTAGGGCAATGGCAGCAAAGGGTTCTGATAGTTTTGGTGATTTGGAAATGATATAAAAAAATAAACGGGTTTTGTCATTAATAGATGGACCTTTGACGAAGCCCGATTGTTTCCTATCTAAGAGATGGGGCAGAAAGGATTCTAAACGGAAAGCTAATGACTTTGAAACATTTTTATAATCTATTTTGACTATGGAAATGGGTCGATCATTTTTACAATAGCGAAGATCTTTCCCCTGCTTTGGAATAAGACAAATTAAAGCGTCCATAAAAGTTCCAGAAGTACCAGAAGAAAGAAAAGAGGAAATTAAAGAATGTAGCATGGGTATTATAATTTGGGTGAAGTGTAAAAAAAATTCTACAGTGAAACCGTCAGGTCCTTGGGCCTTGTCTTTTTTAGTATTAACTCTGTTTTATTGAGCAGCAAAGCAAAACATCGCGATGAGTACAGCCACTTGCACCCGCGTGTGCACATTGCGGGCAAGGGCGATTCAGCAGCGTGAACACTGCCAAAAAGCGCCTCCATCGAGCACGTTAACACTGCAAGCCGCCTACAACCCAATCGGGCCAGCCGTGTCTTAAATGCTAAAAGGCAGGTGCAGGTGGTATCAATTGTGAAGCATGAGTAACAAAGGAAGGAAGAAAGAAGAAAAAACAAAATGCCATTAAGGTCAAACATATGTCCCACATTCCTGCATGGTGTAGTTCTCCATATCGCGAAGGCCCGGGGGTCCAGGCCGGGAGAGAAGTCAGGGTTGTCAAAGAGCGGCGTCATCGGGGATGGGAAGGAGGTAAGCTCCCGCTTAACAACCACTCTATCCCACACATCCAGGACGGTGCTCGTAATGAGCGACGCGTAGAGATTGGGGGGTCTATGGCAGCGTGGCAAGATTGGGACTCCCTGGAGCGTACGTCCTGCCACCGCTTGGTCCTGAAAGAGCCAGTGCTTGCTTGATTCCAGTTGGTACCATTCCACCAACGTGTGCAGCTGGGTCGCCTGAAAGTATAAGGTGAGGTCGGGCACTCCCACCCCCCGTGTGCGGGGGGAATATAGCGATCGCGTGCTTAAACCGCGGGCGACGGCCATTCCAGATAAAGCGTGCCAGATCTGCCTGTGTCTTCTGAAGCCATCCCTTTGGCGGACGCAGAGGGAGGGTCTGAAACACATAGAGGATCTGCGGGAGTATCGTCATTTTGGTGGCCGCGACACTACCCAGCCAGGACAACATAAGATGTTTCCATCGTCTGAGATTGTCGCGGAGGCAAGCGCTGAGTCTATTGTAGTTGGCCTCTACGGTGGCCTGCACCGTCGGGCCCAGCAAGACTCCTAGGTAGGGAATGGTGAACGTCGACCATTGCAGGTCAAATTCAGCTTTGGCGTCTGCCAGCACTCCAGGGGACAGCGACACGCTCAGGGCCTCCGATTTCGTGACGTTGATTTTAAAGCCCGACGCCAGCGCAAAGGTGTGGAGATCAACAAATAGCGCTCGGAGAGATTGCATCAGATTTGTGAGGGAGAGTAAGATGTCATTGGCGTAGAGACTGATCGTTGGGTATCCCCACCGAACGGGATGCCTGTGACGAGGCTATTGTGCCTAACGCGTTGGGCCAACGGCTCCATATAGAGTGCGAACAGGAGGGGGGAGAGCGGGCACCCCTGTCTGGTTCCCCTGCCTATCTGAAAACGTGGGGAAGTGTGGCCATTAACTCGGACCGCGGCGTTCGGGTGGCGGTAACAGTTAAAAATGCGATTACGGAGGGTTTCTCCTACCCCGAACCGCTGCAACACCAGGTCCAGATAGGGCCAGTGCACCCTATCGAATGCCTTCTCCGCATCGATAGTGAGCAACATGCAGTCCGGCCTCGTCCGCGACCCTGCCTCAATAAGGTGAAGGACCCGTCTGGTGTTGTCGCTGGTCTGCCGTTGTGGAATGAAGCCGGCTTGGTCGGGCTCCACCAGTTGCTGCATGTACGGCGCCAGGCGACCTGCAATGATGCCGGTGTACAGCTTCAGGTCGATGTTGAGCAGGGAGATCGGCCGATAGGAGCTACAACGGGTAGGATCTCGCCCGGGTTTGGGAATCACCGATATCGCCGCTTCCAGAAGATCCGAGGGTATGGCGCCCGGTTGATAGAAGGTGTTAAAGAGATCTCTCAGTAGTGGGGCAACTTGTGGGCAGAAGGTCTTATAAAAGGCCGCTGTGTAGCCATCCGGGCCTGGCGATTTCCCAATCTTGAGGCGCGAGATCGCCGAGATCACCTCCTCTAGGCCGATGGGCCGGTCTAGGAACGTTGCCTGTGCTGCATTCAGGGACGGGAGGGCGGCCCCATGATGGTAGTCCCGACCAGACTGCAAATCGAGGCGGTCTGCCGAATAAAATTCAGCATAGTAGTCACCATAGGCTGCGGCGATGGCCTCGTCCTCCGTGATGGGGGTGCCGTGGCTGGACTGGAGAGTTCGAATATGTTGCTTTTGACGCTGCTCCCGCAGTCTACACGCCAGCAGTTTCCCGCAGCGATCCCCGCCTGTGTAGTATGCGTGTCTGAGGCGTATCGCGGCAAACTCGGCCACATCTTGGTCCAGTGCCGCTAACATCTTCCGTTCCGTACATAGCTGTCACCACGCCCGGGCTGCCCCAGTGCGCTGGTGCATCTGCCCCAGCTCCGCCACACGCTGCGTGAGTTTGGCCCTTTTCTGCGCGCGCTCTCTATTATTAGCCGTGGCTATAGAGATAAATTCTCCACGAAGGACCGCCTTGAGAGCTGCCCATTGTGTGGCTTTGGAGGTGTCATCGTTAGCATTGTGAGTGAGGAACTGAGCGAGTGCCACCTTAATACGTTCTAACGTGGTTGGGTTCTGCAGGAGGCCATCGCGCAGCCGCCGTTGCGGCCTGGGCGTGGTTGGAATAAGAAAGGACGCCACCACCGGGGAGTGATCAGAGAGGGAGGCAGGGAGGATCTCTACCTCTCGTGTCTGATGCACCAACTGGGAGGAGCACAAGAGATAGTCGAGTCTCGCGTATGTTTTGTGTGCCGCGAAATAGTAGGTGTACGCCGTGGCCCGTGGGTGGACGTGTCTCCACAGGTCGGTGAGATCCAGCTCTGAAAGGTGTGTGTGTCCTGCCACCGACAGAGCCCCCACCTGTCCAGACCTGTGGGCGGAGCGGTCTGCAGTGTTGTGAAAAAACAGGTTAAGGTCGCCCCCGAGCAGTAAGTGTGGGTGTGTGGTGGTAGTGGCAGCTTCCAGGGCTGCATGTGAAAAATGCTCTTGGCCCTCATTGGGGGCATATATGGTACCCACTAACAATGTCTGACCCTCAACTTGGAAGCGGTGGACCAGCAACCTACCCTTGACCTCAGCCTCTTTCTGCAGGACCCGCCCCTGGAAGGATTTGGCCACTAAGATTGCCACCTTCCTAGACGTAGATGTGAAGAACTGCCAGGGAAATGCTCGGGACTTGAGTCTGTGCTGGTCTTTGGGCATCAAGTGTGTTTTCTGGAGGAGGCATATGTCCGCCTTTGAGCGTTCTAGGAGGGATAGGACCGCTTTGCGCTTGATGGGGTTATTGAGCCCTCGCACATTAAGCGTAAGAACCGTTAAAGGGTGCGATATTCTAAGAGATTAATAGGGTCGGCTGCGCGGTGTACTGGATCCACCATAGGGGAGTATGCCGCAGCGACCCCAGCTTACTGCCGTATGCTCGAATTAACTGAGGACCCAAAAAAGGAAACTTAAAATTCCGTGGACAAGGAAAACCCCCCCTCCCCTTTTAACTATCTCCCCCCTCCCAAACTTCCCTCAATCCCAAGCCCAACCCCACCAAACAACCCAAAGAACAACCCCCCCAAAAAAAAATAGTCCTGGACCAGTCACAAGGTCGTGGAGGCCCATCGGTCAGATCAGTAGTGGGTAACGTGGCCTTGGCAACCAATAACGTCCAGTGCCAGGAAGGGAATATGGCGGTGTCAGCCCCGCAGCTCCCCGGCCTATCCCCCCCTCCCGTGTGGAGGCAGTGCAGTATGTCCGCCCCCAACCTCAGCAGTTCATTCAGCACTCGACGTGTCCTTCACCACCTCCTGGATGGCTGCTGCTCGCTCATGGGCCACTGTCGCAGGGTCGGGTTTGAGGCCTTTTTTAGGGGGGCGACATCGTCTCACTCGCTGCCATCCATCGGCCTGCGAGAGTGTGGGTCCCTCTCGCAGGCGTTGGGACGATTGTTCCCCAGGCACGGCCTCCTCCTCTAGCTCAATATCTAGCAGGGCGCAGGAATCCCGCAGTGAGCGCATCTGGTGCAGGGTTCCCTGCCACTTGAAGATACGCCGGAATGGGTGTCCCCAGGAGTACGGTATCTCCTTGGTCTGGAGGAAGGACGTGACAGGGCGGAAGGACCTCCGTTTTTGGAGCGTGATGGCAGAGAGGTCTTGAAACAATGCGACGGCGTGGCCCCGGAATTGCAGCGGCTGCTTCAGGCGCGCCTCACGTAGGCTGCGTTCCTTCAAGAGAAAGTCCGGGAGAAACGCCAGATTGTCTGGTGGGGGTGCTGCGGTTCGCCACGCTGGTCCCACTCTGTGGGCGCGGTCAATACGGACCTCGAAGTCGGCTGGTTCTCCAAGAATCTCCCGGAAGAGGTCTTGTAAATAGCAGGCTACACTGTTCCCCTCGGCATTTAATGGAACGCCCCGCACGCGGACGTTGTTCCTCCGTGAACGGTTCTCCAGGTCCTCCGCGTGCGCCTGGAGGTCCACTTGCTGTTCCCGGAGTTGGAGCACCTCCTGTCGCAGGAATTCAACCTCTTCGCTGCGTGCCAGGTCTGTAGATTCCACCGTCGCCACCCTCTCTCCCAGGCCATCCACATCTCTGCGTAGTTCGCGTTGCTCCCCGGCTAGTTCTTGCTTCAGGGTCATAAAATCGTCGCGTAGAGTGTTGAATAGGGACTCCAGGAATGCTCTCGTGATAGGAGCACCCCCGTCATCTTGCCCCGGTGCATCCGACGGGGCAGTGGGCGAGGGAGGCGTGCGTGTCTTGTCCCCCTTCATAGCGGTCTTAGCCAGCATGTCAGGGATCGTGCGGCCAGCTCTGCGATTGGTATTTGCCATAGTCTCAAACCTTCCGATGGCGCAGGGTGCGCGGAAGGACCCCTGTCAGGGCATGTCAAACAGTCTGGAGGCCAATCAGGGTGGGGGGGCGACTAAATGCGTGGGCTCCCCCGCACAATCCGCCTCCCTGAGGCGGGAAGCAGGCACAGCAAGCAGTAGGTGGTCCCGGCAAGGCGGCTGAGCGGCCAGGCGAGGGGGCGCCCCTGTAGGTTCAATACCCGCGGGGCCCGCTGGATGAGGTGGTGGGAAGGGCCCGGCAGCTGATCCGGTCAGCGAGTCAGTGCAGGCCCCCTAGGGTGTCGTGGAGGCCCAACCGGGCTGTTCCTCACAGGTGGGGGGCAGCGCCAGCAGAGGCGCGCTCAGTCTGTGTGCCAGGGAAGGTGGGTACACTGGCTCCCCCCCTCGTGGGCCCCCCCCGAAGACGCGACCGCTCACCGTGTGTTCCGGGGGTCACAGCCGATCCCTGAGGCTGCCACAGATCTCCTCGTCGGCCGCCAGCCCCTCAGCAGCCCAGGTAGGTGCGGTGTGCGGCACCACAGGGTGTCTGCCAGGTCCCGCTCCGCCGGTAGCTCCTCAGCCGAGCCACGGCCGCACAGCCGGGGTCTCGGTTCTGGCGAAGGGCCTTACACAACCGGGGGGCCACTCCACCCAGTCCGTGGGTTGATTCAGGCTCCCAGCTGCAGCACACCCGAGGTTGGGGTGAAACGAGTCACCGGACCCCCTCGTGCAGGGCCTCAGTCTCTCCTAGGGCGCCAGGGACTCCCTCTGGCCGCTCCGGCTAGGCCCGAGACCGGGGCCTCGATTTCCGCGACCAGCCGTGTCGCGAGTGCTCGTCTCCGCCGTTGTTTCCAGTGGCAGCAACCGCCGGTCAGCAGGGCTCCGCATGCGCCCCGGGGCAGGGCGGTCTCCGGTCGCCGCCACTCGTCCACACTTCTGCAGTCGGCGTTTACCAGGGCCTCACCGGCTGATCACCGCTGGCGCCCTCTCACCGAACGGCGGGAAGGCAGCGCAGCTCTGGCAGGGCTCGGCGTCGTCACCGGCAGGGCAGCCCAGCCGATCGGAGCTCGTCGAGTGTGCCGGTGGTGCTCCACTCCGGATTGTAGGAGGGTGTAGGTGCTCAGAGGGGTAGGGGGCGATTTTAAGGGGCTAATAAGAGCCTCTTGATCTAACGTCTGGTTAGGTCGTCATCTTGGCCACGCCCCGCCTTGTCTTTTTTAAGGGATTTAAGGGCATTAAGTAAGTCCATCTGAATCAAGTCAATTTCGAGGAGGTCAAAGTGTATAAGTAAAGAAGAGAGTTTGCGAATTGAGGAGAGATGGAGGGAAATATCGTCCTCAGGATGATAGGCCTCAGGGGTGTACAGTTGTTCATAGAATTGACCAAATTCTTGAAGGATATCAGAGGTTTTGTGTTTAGAAATATTAGTATCTGACAGTATGGATTCAATATGGCGAGATGGGGAGAGGTGTGGCGCCGCGGCCAGGGCGACTGACGCTGGAATCTGGGGATCACGGTTCGATCCCTGGTTCCGGCGGCAGGTTAGCCCAGCACCATGTGACTCTGGGCAATAGCTCGCTTAATCTTCCCGACGGCTCCCAGCGCCTAGAGACCCTAACGGGTGATTGTGCGCTTTACAAATGTGGATTATTATTATTAATATGAAGCTTATTCTGTTTGGTTTTCAAATAATTGGCTAACAATTTGCCGGATTTATTCGGGCCACCATAGAATTTGGCGCTAGTTTTTAAGAGAAACAAAGAGGCAGCATCAGTTGTGTCTTTATTATATTTAATCTTGGCATTAATGAGGTCCGTTAGACAATTTTTCAACTTGGAGGTGTAGTAAGTATGTTCCAAAGTCTTAATTTTTGTAAGAAGTTCCTTAAGTAAACTACCGGCGGCCTTCCGTTTAGTAGAAGTATACGAATAATAAAGTCACAAGCAGAAGCTTTAAAGGCTTCCGATGTTATACAAAAGGGAAAATTATCGGTATTATTTAGAAGAAAGTATTCATTGAAAAAAGAAATAAAGGAAGTATTTAATTGAGGGTCTAGAAGCAGGGAATTGTTAAAGCGCCATCTCCTGGGAAAATCAGAGTAGGGTAATAGGTCTAGCAAAATGGAAACAGGGGCATGGTCGGAAATAAGTATAGGGCCTATATCTGCAGAGATAAGAGACTGGGATATATTGTGTGATGTGAAAAAATAATCAATTCTGGATTGGGTCTGATGAGGTGAAGACTAAAAGGTATATTCCAGTGGGACGGGTTACATAATCTCCATGCATCAGATAAATGCAATTGTTTAATAGTTTGCGTGAAAGTTTTATGTGCTTTAGAGGGGATAAAAGGGGTTGTAGATTTCCGATCTAAAAAAGGATCAAAAACTTGGTTGCTGTCTCCAGCCAAAATCACATTATTATCAAAATGCTGAGATATCAATTGATGTAAATAGGACCAAAAAGAAGTGTCCCCAGAGGTAGGGGCATACACATTAAAAAGAGACAGAGAGACACCATCAGTCTCCAACTTGGTATATAGCCATCTACCTTCTTCATCACTCTCTTGCGAAATGAGGGACGTTTTCAATGGTTTGTGAATAAGAGTGATGACACCATTACGTTTGCCGTCTCCGGGTTAGTAGAAGAGTTTACCAACCCAGTTTTTCTTAAGTTCTAAAGATTCAGACTCAGTGAGGTGGGTTTCTTGTAGCAAAACAGTTTTGGCATCCAATTTAGCTAAATAAGATAATACCCTTTGTGTTTTAATAGGGGAATTTAAACCTTTAACATTCCATGTAAATACCTTTAAAACCATAAAACAAGGAAAATGAATAAATAATACATTGAATCAACCTTAATGCAAGTGCCATTTAGATGTAAATGAAATGCAAATTGATTGCAAGTAAAATTTGAAACTTAAAAAGTGAAAAAAGAGGAAAGAGTGAGGGAAGAGAAATCAAGTATGCAATGAAGATTAAGAAGACAATAGAAGAATTATCGTAAATATAAGAAAAAGCTAAGAAGAAAAGGAGTGTGGGAAAAAGGAGAGAAAGGAAAAGAAAAACTACTAAAATGACAAATATGACAGTAGAAATGACAAAGCATGGAGAAAGAGAAAGAAATGGAAGTAGAAAGATGAAAATAGAAAGACAAAATACATGCCAGTGAGAAGAACATAAATTGCATACTTACAAATAATCCAAGACACATGTAAGGTGGGGAGAGATGAGGCCACATGTGAAGATTACGTATTCCGACACCAACCCGGGAGGCGGAAAGGAATGACAATCGAAGGACGATACAACATGAGGGAAATTACAATGGAAGAACAAGGCCTGCAAGGAAAAACGAACAGGTTAACGAACACTCAAAACTAAACAACCAGGCTCGAAGGGGGGTGCCATCATTTATACCAGGTCCCCATTGAAGTAGGAGAAGGTTCTGGAGGTCCCCCCCATAAGATGTCAGGCATCCCCTTCCTCCCTGCGCTGGCCCCAGCTTGCCTTAGGGCACACAAGACTAGTGACAAACCATTTGTGAGTGTGTTCAGGCAGGGCCTTTGTGATGTGAAAGTGTGGCAGGTGACAACTCCTCCCCTTGTTAAGTCAGAGTGGCCTATCCTGTCAACACCTATCTTCCTTTTGTCGTACTGACTGGGAACAATCCACAAAGACCAACTGCCAGCTAAATCTAGTCATGTGATCCAAGGACAGGTTGCAGGCATTAAATGGCTAGGACAAGAAAATGCCAGCTTTCTAAAAGTGTCATTTTCAGGATCGTGACTACACATCTGACTTAACCAGTAAGGAGGGCTTTTGCTCACAATTCTTTAGACACCAGGCTTTCTACTTCTCCCAATGGAAAGTTATCACTTTTTAAGTGTAATAAGGAAACCTAGTATTTTCCTGTGAGAGAGGTAGACCTTGCAGTAGTGAAAAACGAGTTTAGGAGTTTCTCCACTACCAGGACATGTAAAACTTAATAGAAGTTGTCCACCTTTTTAAATACACAGGATCATGACCTATTTCAGTTTAGGGTATACCTTAGGGTTGACTTATAAGTACCAAAAAGGAAGGTTTAGGCCTGGCAAAAGGTTTATTTTGCTAGATCGAAATGGCAGTTTAAAATTGTGCTACAGGCTGCAGTGGTAGGCCTGGGAAATGTTTAAAAGTCTACTTAAGTTAGAGGAACAATCATTGCTGCAGGCCCACTAGTAGTATTTAATTTACAGGCCCTGGGTACATGTAGTACCACTTTACTAGGGACTTACATGTAAATTAAAAATCCCAATTGGGTGCAATTCAAAGTTACCATGTTTAAAGGAGAGAGCACAAGCACTTTAGCCCTGGTTAGCAGGGGTAAAATGTAAAATCCTAAGTCCAGAAAAAACGTATTCAGCAAAAACAAGAGTCTGGAAGGCAAAAGGTTGTGGGGAAACCAAGCCGAGGATGTCAGGTGCAACAATACCCATTCTATCTTATGTCTATGCTTGGCTCACAACTCTTCCCTGATGTCAGGGAGAATTTGGGGGCATATTATCAAGCATGGCGTTAACAGTGGCGGTTCTTCCATGGGGGCGTTTGGGCGCCGCCCCCCTGCTTTCTCGCCGTGCGAGAAGAAGGCAGAAACAAATGGTAGTTATTTATTTATAACTACCATTTGTTTCTGCCTGCCCTTCTCGCACGGCGAGAAAGCAGTCAGCTTCCTGGTTACTCGAGCCTCAGGGCAGGGGGGAGTGGCTTGGGGGAGTGGCTTGCCCACTGTTGTTAATACTGACTGTTTGGACAGCCTGAGAGGTGTCCAAACAGACAGTATTAGCAACAGTGGGCAAGCCGCTCCCCCAAGCCACCTCCCACTCTCTGTTCTGCAGGATGCAGACTAGGAGAAATGACGCGGTTAGGGCAGCCGGCCGAACCAATCAGCGCCGGCTGCCATGGAGGGGAGTGGCTTGCCCACTGTTGTTAATACTGACTGTTTGGACAGCCTGAGAGGTGTCCAAACAGACAGTATTAGCAACAGTGGGCAAGCCGCTCCCCCAAGCCACCTCCCACTCTCTGTTCTGCAGGATGCACACTAGGAAAAATGACGCGGTTAGGGCAGCCGGCTGAACCAATCAGCGCCGGCTGCCATGGAGGGGAGGGAGGCTGCCTGCAACCTTCAGTGATGAGAACCCACACCACGTCAGACGCAGCGGCGGCATTCAAAATCCAGGACGGCGGGAGCAGTCTCGGGACTCGAGTCGGGAGTCAGCGCGGGAAGCCAAGGTAAGTTTTTTATATTTATTTTATTATTCTGAGTCTAAGCTTGTACCCCGGCCTGCTTTATGTTGTGACCTTGCCTCACACCTACCTTCCCACATTCTCTTCTTCCTCTGGCAGTCCGAAGATTACAACTCCCCCTCCCTCCCTCCCGTCCAGCAGCAGATCTCTAGAACCGGCTCCGGCCCGAGGAAAACCCAAGTAGCGTATGTAACTGCAAAAGGTTTGGATTTTGCGGCAGAGCTGAATCTCTCCTATTACATTGAATATATAGTCAAACAAAAAGAGGCCATGAATGACCACATTCCGCAGTAAAATGCCCTCCTCATTGTGAGAATGTTCTGTAAAGAATTATGCACGTTTCTGCAAACCTTTCCAAAATCAGCTGCACACACTGGCGCCACGCCACGTACATATAGGTTGAAGGCGGCCTGAGCACCACATACTCCCTGATAGGTGCACTTGTTGCTGGGGTGCCAAGGCTCCATATACTTGCGTAGTGGCTGCTTTGTTGCAGGGGAGTTGGATCGACAGCTCGTCAGGCGCCACTGCCACATGTTGGTTAATAGTTAGTCTGTTTGCGGCAGCCCGGGAACTCACTGTATCGTACTCGTACAATGCAATATTCTAGTAATGGCATGCGGTAAACTGACTGTATCAGCATGCCTGCAGGTGTGTTTGTTCACACTTTGATTGTGTGTTAATTCGTGACAGTTTAGTGTAGTTTGGTAACACTGACTGCTTGCAGCGCCATTAGGATCTTGAAGCAGAGCATGAAATAATTTCACTTTTTTATTCACAAGCAGAGGGACCCCCTTTCTCGAATTTCATGGCTGCATCATGACAGAAATTGAGTCGACAAAACATTGTTGATCTTAGCGCACGCCCAATCCATAAATCATGCACTCTCTGTGTCTGAATGAGTGACACTTTCCATCTCTTTAACTCCATTTTCAAAGAATTAAGTAAAGTCTGAAATAGGCTGCCCGTGGTATGCCCGCTTTGTTTGACATTAGAATACTGGTGGGATTTGCTTCAGGTGATTATCTGTGTGTAAATAGGGGTGGGCAGGAGCAATTTTCAAGGCCTTTATACGAGCTTGGTGAATCCCCCCTGATTGAACCCTCTTTATTACGGTTGGTTCGCTTGCTCGCCAGAAGGCACTCAGCCCAAACCTTTACGCCCTACCACTTTCAAATGTCACCAGCCGCCACTGGGCGTTAACATTATCGCCGCTTTAGCGGCAGAAAACTGCCGCTAAAACGCCGACAATGGGCTTGATATTACGCCGTAGAGAATTCCCATAGAACCCCATGTTCAGACCAGAACATGGGCTTCTATGGGAATTCACAAGGGCATATTATCAAGCCCATTATCGCCGCTTTAGCGGTGATAATGTTAACGCCGTTTCTTGATAATATGGCCCTTGGTGTCTTGCGTACCTACTTGTGCAAAATGTTCATTCTCATTTTCCTTTGCAGCCTTTTTTTTCCATCCTATCAGGCACCCTCTCAGGAAGACATTTGACACCTTTTCCGTGTACTGCTAGATGGTGGCACACTTTCCTGGAGCAATCAAGAAGGAAACTTAATGGGACCTGTCAGAAAGCAGTCCTTGACTGAATGTAAGGAACACACTTCGAATTTATTTTTGTTGTCACACACTCCACAAATTAATTTTGATCCTGTATATACCCACCTGCTCTGCCGTTAAGGAAATAATTGGCTGAATCGAAAACTTGAGTGCACTTACATTAAAATGTTGCCCTTTAAAATAGGTTACAGTCGTTATAAGCCACTGATGTTTCTCCTATGTCTGCAGACACACAGTATTGCAAAACGTGTGATTTGTATATTCCTTCTCTTTCTGGTACCGTCTGTCCCTTCCTTTGAATAGATGTAGTAGTGTTAGAGCACATTAAAAGATCCTGGCATTACTATGAATCCTGCGGCCCCCCTTGGAGGCGGGATGCACAATCCGCAGCCTCCTCAGCGCAAATAGCACACCTGGCAAATACTCACTGAGTGCGATTCGAATTTTGAGTTGCATGCTGCTTTTGCGTGCCTGAAGGGGGAATAATGATCATGTTTTTTTCCCCAATTATAAGGTTCTCAAATAGCTCATATGCCCTATTTGCTTGCTTGACGGATTTGCACCAGGTTTGAAAAGATAAAACAGAGGCTGGGCAAAAAGTCCGGGATTCACACTCTCCCTCCCGGATGTAATGTCGAGAACGACAAACACACTAGTCTGCACCTAATTTGGATTCTGCACACTAATCGTAATCGGGGCCAAAGATTAGTATTTTAGAAACAAGTAGTAGTTTTGCATAGCTGTGAAACTTCTCTTTCTAAGTCAACGTGTTCACAGTTAAGGGTTCTATGGACTTCGCTCTTACTGGCCCTCCTGGCTCTTACAAAATGTTCACCCCTGAATACTCCGCGAATCCCATTCTAAGTATTATTTCTCTTCATACCAAACGAACGCTTGCTCACAGGAGGTCAATTGTCTGTGGTGGGTCAAGGGAAGGAGCGATCTATTTTTAGGTGAGGGATCTGTTCCTACCAGTTAATCCTCTTTCACAAAATCCAGGCTGGGGATTTGACATCTTTAATTCCTTTCCTCGCCCTGCCTCCCTCTCCACAGAGCAGCCATGGATGTCTCATCTAGCTGTGTAAATGAAACGAGAAGAGGAGGAGCCCTTGATTGAGGCAGATAAACACCGACCCCTCCACTGCAAGTTGAAAAGACTAATGCACGCATATCTGGTGGCAACACGGAGGCAGCAAACTGTGTACTGTAAATATTCCCTTATAATGAACTTTATAATGTGCCACTTAATTTCCTCTGTCACCCCACCAGCTTTTTAATGGTATTTAAACAACTGCATGCCATGGTGTACATTTCGAGTGCATCGCACACCACTCAGGCCTTGTAGCGATGCTCAAGCCGGGCAGCCAATTCCACACGAACGTCACAGTTTTGTATTAGAAGAGGCCTGGCCTCTCCCCTCAGAAACTATGACCGAACTGTAAAAGGTGGCCACTACTGCTCGCTCCCTGGCAAGTGGAAGGACACACACAGGCCAGGCCAGCATGGGGGGTAGGGGGAAAAACACACCGTTGGGGAGAGAAAGAAGGGGTAAATAGTAGGCGACGCCCAAGTCCTCAGTTCTCAGAGGGGGTGGATTGGAAGGAAACGGAAACAAAAGGGTTTGGACTGACATAGCAGCAGCCAAGACAGGACTGAGTGTTGATAATGCCTTGGTTATGTTATTTAAAATGTAATTTGTAAAATCAAATGAAATATAACTTGTGATGACGTCCGCAATGCATTACATTGTAGGGTTCTTGTTAGTATCTGCACGTCTTACACCTGTACAGTACCTAGTCTTATTACATCACTAGTATGATTCAATTTAGTATTTCATTTTTCTATAACAGTATGACAAGCTCCTGAGGCAAAAACGTTCACAAAAACATAGTGATCATGTGCATGTGTAAACAGTACACAGTACTTTGGACACAAAATCCAAGGTATGAGCAAAGAAGAAATATGCATTCAGAGACATGGATGGATATATATTTCATACAAGGAAGCCTGCAATCCCAGTGCACGAGCCCATCTATAATATCCTTATTACAGACGATTCGTGTTGTCTCCAGCCATCCGTAGTAAAATAATTGTATGCAAGTGTCCTTTTTGTATGGTCACCCTCCACGTTTTGCACCAATGCTGATGGTTATGAATCTGATAATGCACCAGAGCCTGCTGCAGTGATGCCGGTGCCAGTGCTATCTCCCTAAAACTGTTATGTGTGAATTGCCAATCCCAGTTGACTAGAACTTTACCCCCTTTCAAAGTCCCTCGTATATGGTACCAGGGGTACCCAAGGCATGCATGTTAAAGGGGTCCCCAGGACTTCCAGCACTATTTGAACTATCCTGAGTGACCCAAATAAACTACTGACAGCAAGTACGTCATTGCAGACTGCAAGAGCAGTGCAAACTGCTTGAACTCGAATTTACCCTCACAATTCTTTACAAAGTCAATTAACTATCTTTGCTATATGAGGGTCCTCTCTAAGGACGGCCTCCTTAAGTGCAGGATGGAGGGTGCATTATAGCAATAGTGTGGACATGTAATTGCAAGCTTATACAACCCTAAAGTGCCCTTAACCACTAAAGAACACTCTAAGTGATAGATGGTCTATAGGATAAAATGGGCTGGCTTCTGGGCAAACCTGAGTTTGTCAGCTCCTTATGGTACCACCTACATATGTTCTTTTTGGTATCAAACAACATGCCTTCTCATCCCTGACCTGACATGGATCTTGTGTCAAGGGTGATGGGGCATGCACCCAGGTGGCTACCTTGGAGGTTGCCCACCTTGGTCCCTCAGCCTCTCTGTGCTCTGGCTGGCAAGCCCATGTTTCTGTGCTTGATGCGGCCAAGACAGGATTCTGACCTCCTGCCTGGCAGGCTGATCACTTCCACGAGTCAGGAACAAAGGCCTGGGCAGGAAGGAGGTCATTCCTTCTCCCTCCCAGGCAGGCTGGTGAAGTGGCACATCCAGGTGGTGAGCTTTGAAGGATGCACCACTTCTGATATGCATCAGGGCTGAGTACCAGAAGAGGATACAGCCCTACCCATGCACATTTGCACCCAAGCAGGTAGGAAATTAGATAGTCAAGGAGGTGTACACCCCCAGAAGGCTAGCCACACTTCCAGGGTGGGCAGCCTAGTCTGTACACTGGAAGAAGGATTTTGACATTTTTAGAAGTGGCAGATTAGAAAGTTCTGAGTAGAAAAGGTGACCCAGACCTCCGGATGTAGTCACCTCAGAGGTGGACTAGCTGTAGGGACTAGCAGCCCATTGACTACTTGCCCTCACACCTCTAAATTTTCTAAATCTAAGATTTAAGGGCCACTCTTGACACTAGAACCTCAATTCTGAACAACATGCATTAAAGATGAGAGAAGAAGAGTCCCGGGTCTGCGTCAACAGGACTTGCACAAAGCAGAAGAGGTATGTTTTGCACCTGTGGCAACACTCCTGGAACTGCCTGATTGAGACTCGTCCTAGGCTATCTCTCAGTTCCCCAGACAGAGGGACCCCTGTGGAAGCCTGAAGCACACCGAGACTCTCCTTGAGTAGTAGCATAAGATTGTACAAACTGCAGGTAAAAGAACACTCTGGATCTGAAGAATCGCTGGCCATTGGGCCATTCGTGGGATCACCCATGTACAGAAGGTCTAGTGCATTGAGGGAACTGTAGTCTTGCCTTCCATGATGTTACATAACAAACAGAAGAAACTGATGGATGGAGTGCTGAAGCATTTCAAATACTCATCACCCTCCTCCCCCATTCAAGAGATCTGGGTTAAATCCATTGTTCTTTTGCTCACCATGCCACCCCAGTTGGGACCCAGTCTTATGCAAATAAGTCTTAACTCTGCTCCCCAGGGAAACAGTCCAGCTCGAACTGCCAGGCCAGGTCCTCCTTGGACCGGAAACAAGCATCCTGGGACCGGTTTTGGGATATTCCCCCTCATCAGCCAGGCTAGCTTCAATCCAATGACATAGCGAGCAAGGGACCCACGTCTGGGCATACCCTTGACTAATGAGGTCAAACATTGCAAATACAGCGAACAAAACAAGACGAGGAATGGAGTGCTGAAGCTTTTCAAAACCTCAGCCCCAGTCAATAGATCTAGGTTAAATCCACTGTTATTTTACTCACCGTGCCACCCCAGTTTGGACCCAGCTATGTGCAAATCAATCTTGACCCTCCTCCCTATTGGAACAGCCCAGCCCAAATTGCCAGGCCAGGCCTCCCTGGACTGGAAACAAGAATCCTGGGACCGGTTTCGGGGTTTCAACCTCATCAGCCAGGCTAGCTTGAAGTCAGTGACACACCGAGCAAGGGACCCACGTCTGGGCATACCCTTGGCCACTTAGGATGAAGTTAGCAAACACTACAAGATGATGGATGGAGTGCTGCTCCCATGGATGTAATTTGGTGGTAGTCATAGGTCGCAGCTTTGACCTCTAGCTTGCTCGCTGCTACTCCTGACACTTCCTTTGGGACCCCTGGCCTCAGAGGAGGCAAAAGATTTGCTGAGGTCAGGGGTCGCAAAGAAAGTGACTTGAGTTACAGGGAGCAAGCTAGAGGTCATAGCTGAGAACCCTGACTAACCTCAAATGACATCCATGGCAAAACATTTCAAATACTCACCCCCAGTCCAGAAAGCTGGGTTAAATTCATTGTTCTTTTACTCACCATGCCACCACAGTTCCTTCTTTATTTTATTATACTCTTTCTTTTTTCTTTTTTTCTTTCATTCCTTCTTTATCTTTGGCCTCCTTTAATGTTTTCCTTCCTTTCATTTTTGCCTTCTTTCCTTCTTTCTTTTTACCTTCTTTTCTTTTTTCTACTTGCTTTGCCTTCTTTACTTTTTTGTTCCCTTTTCTGCCTTCTTTCCTTTCTTGCATGCGTTCCTCCTTTCTTACTTTCCTTGTTTCTTTTGCCTTCCTTCTCTCAAAGGATATGCAAATCAGTCTTAATCCTGCTCCCCATGGGAACAGTCCAGCCCGAACTGTCAGGCCAGGTCCTAGACCAGAAACAAGCATCCTGGGACTGGTTTTGGGGTATCCCCCCTCACCAGCCAGGCTCGCTTGAATCTAGTGGCACAGCGAGCAAGGGACCCACGTCTGGTCATACCCTTGGCCACTCAGGGCGAACATAGCAAACACAACAGAATGATGGGCAGAGTGCTGAATGCAAATATCTTGACTGGGGGGGTGAGTGTTTGAACAGTTTCAGCACTCAGTCCATCATCCTATAGTAAAGACCGAGAATTCTTTGCCACACTGCCAGGACTGGGCTAAGAATTTATTGTGTAAACCCAAGGACCATCTTAGGGGGTTGTGACAGTATTGCATGGTGAAACCTAACGAGCATCACCACATAATACTCCACCCTCCTACAGAAATGAGCTGCTTTACTGTAATAAGTTATTGCATTTGAGTTCTGACATCACAATGCCTGCTGCTAGAGCCAGCAGCCATGGCAAAATGTAGATCACAGAGCATTTTTACATGTACTGGTAGTAAAAACTCTCACATTTGTGTTTCACTACTGCAAGGCCTACTACTCCCATGTGATAACATTGGATTACCTCAGTACATTAAATAAGAGATACCTTTTGATTGGGAACTTCTCCTCAAATTAAAATTTTAAAAACCCTCTTTACTGGTAAATTCTGATTTTAAGTTACAATTCTGAAAATGCCACTTTTAGAACGTTGTATAAACAAAACAACATGAGGTGCTTGTGAGATTTTAACACATCTTTACTTATGCATGAAGTACATTTTACTCACTAATCATGAGCTCAATTTGTTTTGGTAATGATTGAACAGAAACGTTTTTTAAACTTTCAAAGTTTAAAAAACATTTGTGTTAGATCATTACTAAAATAAATTTACTTCATGCATAAGTAAAGTTATGTTTAAATTTCACAACCACCTGATGTTGTTTTGTGTGTACAATTACCTAAGGCCCAAGGTGGTGCCAAAGCCCCCAATTCACACAGACTTTTAGACAGTTGGCAATTTCTTTACCTAACCATTTGCTGCCTGTGCCTGGGTCACATGACTAAGTGTAGCTGACAGTTGGTCTTTGTGTATTCCTCCTACACAGCCAGCCAGGTTGGGTCATCCTGCCTTGATGAGTGAACAGAGTTGTCCCCTGCCACACTTCAAAGCCACTGCCTCAGGCTCCCACACACAAGACTTCTGTTAGATCTGGGGGTCTCTAGTTGGCAGAGGTAGGTACTTTTGACCGCATAGGGAGCCATGCTTCTAGTCAGGGTAAGGGGGAAATGGGAAACACACTGTTGATAACCCCTGCTCACCCCCTTGGTAGCTAGGCACGAGCAGACAGGATTATCCCCAAGGCAATGTGTAAATTATTTGCACCAACACCCACAGTAACACAGTGCAACACCACAGATGGACACCACACAGGTATTATAAAAAAAATGAATTCTTTATATAACTTTAGGCAAGACCCAAAAACGACATAAAGCCAACATACATAATGATTCCTTCCTTTAGGAATGTTTTTGTAAAAATAAACGGACTTGTAGAGTCAGTATGGATGTAACCTCTGTTTTCAATGTGTGGAAAGTCACTTCAAAAATGTGCTCCTATCAACATTGGGCACTTGTCCCTTGTGCGCGCGCCTCTCTCACCCTTTGATCGGATTTAGGCCAATTACAGCGTTCACAGCAAAAATGCCGCCTCACAGGTTGCATTTCTAGCACCAATATGCCCCTGCTGTACGTGTAGCCAAAATGCTGCCTCCAAGATTAGTTCTAACAATAATATGCCCCCGCTGTACGTATAGCCAAAATGCTGCCTACAAGGCGGCGGAGAAGCATCCAGATCCTTAGAGCGGTCCCCGGTACCGCAGGACATCAGCTGTGCTGGGATGGGCTGTCCGGAGGGACCGGGCGTAAAGGCTCCACTGACCGGGATACTGCCTCTCTCCCACCCCGCCCAGGTAATGGCACACAGTAGCGCTGGATCGGAGTCTGAGCAGTTACCTGAGGGGGGGGGGGGGTGCTTCGTATTCTCTGCTCCTCCCGCTGGACGTCTCCCAGTCCAGCTTCGTCACCAACAGCTGTTCTCTCATGGCGGAGTACAGTAACGCTGCCTCGTGAATGCTTCTTGGCTGCCAGGCAATGTCCTGTAACCAACAATTACAGCACGGCTCTCCTCCTGCTGATCACGTTCTCGTGGATGACTTGGGCCAGCGGCGGTGACAGCCTCGTAGGTGTGGACAAGCAGTTCCCCCGGCACGAGTACACACATACCATGGCGTGGGGGGTTCTGTTAGAAGGCAAAAGGGATTCTTCAGCATGGCGAGCCTTAGGCAGGGTGCCCAGCCACATGCAGCAATCTTTTAGGAAGTAGTATAAAACAAAGCACTTTTCAGCAAGTGCGAGTCCCATAAACTTCGGGAACTTTCATAGCCCTGTGTTCTAGTAACAGGAGGCCAGCCCCCCTCAAGCCCTTGGAGACTCTTGTCTTCAGAAGAACAAAGCACACAGCACAGTTCCTCTTCAGTAGGGGGACACATGACACAGCCTTACTTAGCAGAAACAGTAACTGCAGGTCAGCCCCCAGACACATAGCAATGGAAGCACTTTTTCTCAGTCTTCTTCAGCTGTTCTCTTGGGCAGGGATTCCTTCTTGATCACGAAGTTTCTTAGTCTAAAGTTTAGGGGTTTTAGCTCTGATATTTAAACCCCAAACGTCTTTGTCTTTGTTCTTCCTGGACCCAGTCCAACCAGTTCTGGGTGCACTCTGCTAGTGCACATCTTCTTCCTTTGTGAGTGTGGGCCAGGGCCATCAGACGTGCTACAGGAGGTGGAGCCAGCATTGTGGAAGGCAGTCACAACCCTATTCAGACCCAGGTACTACTCCTCCCACCACTCCAAATGCAGTTAGGTCTATTCAGCCTAGGGCTGACTCACCCAGCCTCCTGGAGCCACACCAGCCCCTGTCACTCACCAACCAGACAGACAATTCACAAACAGGCAGAGCGACACAGAAAGGTTAAACAATAAAAAAGCCACTTTCTAAAAGTGTTATTTCCAAACACTGAATTTAAAAACCATCTTCCCTAAAAGACGTGTTATTAAATTCTGAGTTCAGGGATACCAGATTCCAAATTGCTATCTTGCTGCTATGGGAAGATATGCAGGTAAACATGTTACAGCATTCCCCATTCTGTCCTATGGGCAAAATAGACTTTCAATAGTGAAAAACTAAATTGTCAGTATTTCACTATCAGGACATGTTACCCACACTAGTACATGTCCTACCTTTCACATACAGTGCACCTTGCCCAGGGGGTAACTTGGGCCTACCATAGGGGTGTCCTATGTGTAAGAGAAAGGGAAGGATCATGCCTGGCAAGTGTGTACACTGGCCAGGTCAACGTGGCATTTAACAAACTGTGCACATGCACTGCAGTGGCAGGCCTGAGACACCATTTTAGGGCTACTCCTGTGGGTGGCACAATCCGTGCTGCAGGCCCACTAGTAGCATTTGAATCACCAGCCCTGGCACACTCAGTGCACTTTACTAGGAATCTACTGGTAAAACAAATATGCCAATCATGGATAACCAATCACAATACCAATTCAACCAGTAAGCACTTGCACTTTGGCACTGATCAGCAGTGGCAAAGTGCCCAAAGCATCTAAACCAGCAATAAAGAAATCCAGCACAGTGTCAAAAATAAGCATGGGCGTAAAATCCGCTCCGCTCGCGGATTTTTCGGATTTTCGGCAAATCCGCAATCCGCGAACGCTCGCGAATTTGTCGAAAATCCGTGAATCCGCTCGCGGCGGATTTTTTGCTTGGTTGCGGCGCGCGGCGTGGTGCACGGCGTTCACTTTCCGTCATTTTTGCGTTTGCCGAGTTGTTTTTCTTTGCGAGTGACGCGCCATTTTAGATCTTGCTGCGTGTTCCCGCGGGAGTTTGTCGCCCGCGAATACGTACTCGCGGCTTGCCACCTTGCACAGCACACCTCGCGAGAGTTCGCAATTGCGAACATGTAGTTGCGGCGGAAAGGAACAATCTCGCACTTGCGAAATAGAGATTTTGCAATTTCGCACAAGAAAATCACCAGCAAACAGGATAAACCTTCAGAAAATTATGATTTTTATCAGAATCACTCCTCAGGTTGACATTTGCATGGCCTTTTTTTTTGCAAGGAGTCCATTTTGGGGGGGGGGGGAGGAAGGAAGTGCCCCACAGTCTCCAACTTCCTGTTCCTGTCCAGCAGGCTCCTCCCAGTGCTTTGTCCATCTCCTGGTCACTTTCATTTGGATCTGGAGCTGGAAGGATTACTTTTTGTGGGTGCTGCTGGATATTTGGATTTGAGGCCTTTTTGACTGTCTTTGGATCACTTTTGGATTAGAAATCAACTTTCACAAGTAAGTTTGTTTGGGGCATTACAGTTGCTGCAAGTACAATTTTGGAACTTTTTCAGAAAATTAAATAAATTATATTGTGGGTAGCCACAGTATCCAGTAGGACCAGGGTTGGTTATGGGTGCATGATACAACTGTTTTGTTGAATTTAAACACCATTGAGGCCATGGATGGGCTGGGATTGTGCAGATTTTATTGTTTTTTGTCGTTTTTTTGGGCCTGCTGGTGTGGCCCTTTGCCCAGGGGTGGTGAGTGTTGCATGGGCCTAGTCTTTCTGTGGGGTGTCTTCTTGAATTTAAACATAATTGAGGCCATGGATGGGCTGGGATTGTGCTTATTTTATTGTTTTTTGTCGTTTTTGGGGGGCTGCTGGTGTGGCCTTTTGCTTGCCCAGGGGTGGTGGTGGTGCATGGACTGAGTGTGCCTGTGGTGTTGTCTCACTCTCTTTGATGTAAACATCATGGATGGCATTGGATTGTGGTGATTTCTGGCTGTTTTTCTGTTTTTTGGGGGTGTACTGTTGATGTGGTCTGGCCATGTGGGTGGTGGTGGTGGCCATCTTGAGTGCTGGCTGGTACAGGCAACATGTGCTTGGGGTGTAAGGGGGCCATTTTGAGGAGAGGCAGTGTCTGAGGCCTGCACTTATTTTGCCTACTTTTCATCCCTTATGCCCAGGGGTAGTGAGTGTTGCATGGGCCTAGTGTTTCTGAGGGGTGTCTTCTTGAATTTAAACACCATTGAGGCCATGGATGGGCTGGGATTGTGCAGATTTTATTGTTTTTTGTCGTTTTTTTGGGCCTGCTGGTGTGGCCCTTTGCCCAGGGGTGGTGAGTGTTGCATGGGCCTAGTCTTTCTGTGGGGTGTCTTCTTGAATTTAAACACCATTGAGGCCATGGATGGGCTGGGATTGTGCAGATTTTATTGTTTTTTGTCGTTTTTTTGGGCCTGCTGGTGTGGCCCTTTGCCCAGGGGTGGTGAGTGTTGCATGGGCCTAGTCTTTCTGTGGGGTGTCTTCTTGAATTTAAACATAATTGAGGCCATGGATGGGCTGGGATTGTGCTTATTTTATTGTTTTTTGTCGTTTTTGGGGGGCTGCTGGTGTGGCCTTTTGCTTGTCCAGGGGTGGTGGTGGTGCATGGACTGAGTGTGCCTGTGGTGTTGTCTCACTCTCTTTGATGTAAACATCATGGATGGCATTGGATTGTGGTGATTTCTGGCTGTTTTTCTGTTTTTTGGGGGTGTACTGTTGATGTGGACTGGCCATGTGGGTGGTGGTGGTGGCCATCTTGAGTGCTGGCTGGTACAGGCAACATGTGCTTGGGGTGTAAGGGGGCCATTTTGAGGAGAGGCAGTGTCTGAGGCCTGCACTTATTTTGCCTACTTTTCATCCCTTATGCCCAGGGGTAGTGAGTGTTGCATGGGCCTAGTGTTTCTGAGGGGTGTCTTCTTGAATTTAAACACCATTGAGGCCATGGATGGGCTGGGATTGTGCAGATTTTATTGTTTTTTGTCGTTTTTTTGGGCCTGCTGGTGTGGCCCTTTGCCCAGGGGTGGTGAGTGTTGCATGGGCCTAGTCTTTCTGTGGGGTGTCTTCTTGAATTTAAACACCATTGAGGCCATGGATGGGCTGGGATTGTGCAGATTTTATTGTTTTTTGTCGTTTTTTTGGGCCTGCTGGTGTGGCCCTTTGCCCAGGGGTGGTGAGTGTTGCATGGGCCTAGTCTTTCTGTGGGGTGTCTTCTTGAATTTAAACACCATTGAGGCCATGGATGGGCTGGGATTGTGCAGATTTTATTGTTTTTGTCGTTTTTTTGGGCCTGCTGGTGTGGCCCTTTGCCCAGGGGTGGTGAGTGTTGCATGGGCCTAGTCTTTCTGTGGGGTGTCTTCTTGAATTTAAACACCATTGAGGCCATGGATGGGCTGGGATTGTGCAGATTTTATTGTTTTTTGTCGTTTTTTTGGGCCTGCTGGTGTGGCCCTTTGCCCAGGGGTGGTGAGTGTTGCATGGGCCTAGTCTTTCTGTGGGGTGTCTTCTTGAATTTAAACATAATTGAGGCCATGGATGGGCTGGGATTGTGCTTATTTTATTGTTTTTTGTCGTTTTTGGGGGGCTGCTGGTGTGGCCTTTTGCTTGCCCAGGGGTGGTGGTGGTGCATGGACTGAGTGTGCCTGTGGTGTTGTCTCACTCTTTTTGATGTAAACATCATGGATGGCATTGGATTGTGGTGATTTCTGGCAGTTTTTCTGTTTTTTGGGGGTGTACTGTTGATGTGGACTGGCCATGTGGGTGGTGGTGGTGGCCATCTTGAGTGCTGGCTGGTACAGGCAACATGTGCTTGGGGTGTAAGGGGGCCATTTTGAGGAGAGGCAGTGTCTGAGGCCTGCACTTATTTTGCCTACTTTTCATCCCTTATGCCCAGGGGTAGTGAGTGTTGCATGGGCCTAGTGTTTCTGAGGGGTGTCTTCTTGAATTTAAACACCATTGAGGTCATGGATGGACTGGGAATGTGCAGATTTTATTGTTTTTTGTCGTTTTTTTGGGCCTGCTGGTGTGGCCCTTTGCCCAGGGGTGGTGAGTGTTGCATGGGCCTAGTCTTTCTGTGGGGTGTCTTCTTGAATTTAAACACCATTGAGGCCATGGATGGGCTGGGATTGTGCAGATTTTATTGTTTTTTGTCGTTTTTTTGGGCCTGCTGGTGTGGCCCTTTGCCCAGGGGTGGTGAGTGTTGCATGGGCCTAGTCTTTCTGTGGGGTGTCTTCTTGAATTTAAACACCATTGAGGCCATGGATGGGCTGGGATTGTGCAGATTTTATTGTTTTTTGTCGTTTTTTTGGGCCTGCTGGTGTGGCCCTTTGCCCAGGGGTGGTGAGTGTTGCATGGGCCTAGTCTTTCTGTGGGGTGTCTTCTTGAATTTAAACACCATTGAGGCCATGGATGGGCTGGGATTGTGCAGATTTTATTGTTTTTTGTCGTTTTTTTGGGCCTGCTGGTGTGGCCCTTTGCCCAGGGGTGGTGAGTGTTGCATGGGCCTAGTCTTTCTGTGGGGTGTCTTCTTGAATTTAAACATAATTGAGGCCATGGATGGGCTGGGATTGTGCTTATTTTATTGTTTTTTGTCGTTTTTGGGGGGCTGCTGGTGTGGCCTTTTGCTTGCCCAGGGGTGGTGGTGGTGCATGGACTGAGTGTGCCTGTGGTGTTGTCTCACTCTCTTTGATGTAAACATCATGGATGGCATTGGATTGTGGTGATTTCTGGCTGTTTTTCTGTTTTTTGGGGGTGTACTGTTGATGTGGACTGGCCATGTGGGTGGTGGTGGTGGCCATCTTGAGTGCTGGCTGGTACAGGCAGCAACATGTGCTTGGGGTGTAAGGGGGCCATTTTGAGGAGAGGCAGTGTCTGAGGCCTGTACTTATTTTGCCTACTTTTCATCCCTTATGCCCAGGGGTAGTGAGTGTTGCATACTTGCATGTCCCTAGTCTTTCTGTGGGGTGTCTTCAATGTAAACATCATGGATGGCATGGGATTGTGCTCATTTTTCTGTGTTTTGTCGATTTTTTGGGGTGTATAACTGAACTGATGTTCCTCTGTCTTCCATTGCTTTTAGGTGCACAAGAAGACTCAATAGAACCACCAGTGCCAGGAAGAAGTCCTGCAGCGGTGTGTGCAGCATAACGTCACGCGACGTCACGTCTGGACACAGAACCCTCTGCAACTCGTGCAACTGCTGCCTGCTGACCTGCTCTGAAGAAGATGGCCCCAAAAAAAGTAACCCGTAGCTCCTCTAGCAAGAAAGGTGCCAGTAAGGAGCAGAAGAAGCAAGTTACCAAGGACACTGGTGTGCCGCCCGCCCCTTTTTTTGTGAGTAAAAAAAAAAGTATGCCTGCAGCAGCTGCAGCGGGATCTGCTGGGGACCAAGCTGGCAGCAGCACCCCCGCTCCATTGGGCTCAGTGCCACCACCACCACCACGCCAACTTAAGTCCAAGCCCTTGAGTGCTGCAGAGGCAGCCAGTATACTTCTTCAATCACCATCGACCAGTGATGTTGGCTCATCGCAAGAAAGCAGCAGCAATGTCCCTCAATCAACACAGGTTGTTGTAGCTCATCTGACGAGTGTTGAACAACCACAGCGGCAACAACAATCACATGTGCAAGTACAAGCCCAAGTACATGTGGAAGGAGAGGCAGCGCAAGGAGATGCGCATGCAGAGGTGCATGGAGGGTCACAACAAGTGCCCACAATAGTTGTTCCTCCCGAAGTAGGGGCACATCAGGAAATCGACAATCAAGGCGAGGTATCATTTGAGGAAGCCACTCCTCCTGATGATCCTTCATTGTCTTCCACAACCCTAGCAAGGAAGAGATCAAGGGTGGTGTCTACATCCTCTTCAAGCACACCTCCTTCTGATGATACGGATCAAACTTGGGAACCAGCACCACAGCCGTCTGAGAGTGAGGCACACCATGATCCAACAAAGGTACTTAAGCGTAAAAGGAAGCTCGTCCAAAGTCTCAGACTTATGGAGTGTGATGAGGCTCAACAAGAAGTGGCGGATACTGCTGCTGATGAAGACTCTGCCAACGACGACCCAGTCATCATAAAGGTCACTGCAGCCCCAGCGGGCATGCAGCAAACAGACATTTTGACCCTAGCCCGAAGAGCTGCTGCGCGTGATGATGATGATGATGATGATGTTGTCGATGAGGAGGCAGTGGAAACACCACAATCATTGGAGTTAAGTAGTACACCAACTCGTCCCGCTTCCATATTTCTTTCTGGCAAGAAGAGACCTGCGTCAACCTCGACCTTAATTAGTGGCGGTGAAAGTGGAAAACGTACAAAAGTTGGCCAATCCAGATCCTCCACTTCATCTGGCATTAGCTTCATGACCACCACCACCACCAGTATCGCCGCCTCCTCCAGGTCCCACAGACACTTCAAGTCCCCAGTTTGGGACTTCTTTACTGTTTGTCCCAAAAATCCAAGGTTTGCCATTTGTACCCTTTGTAAGCTTGCAGTTAGTCGTGGTAAGCCAGGTAGCAACTATGGTACCGGCGGCCAGAGTGGTCATCTTGACAGAAAGCACGGTGTCCAATGGTTTGCGCACCTAGCTGCGATCAAGAAAGGCCAAAATCAAGGAAACGTTGATGTTTCATCTGATGTTGACGAGCAGGAAGAAGACGTGTCAAACACTTCCCTTACACCCAGTACCCCTCTCAGCAGCACACCCAATGTGAGGCACACTAAGAGTGTTGGAGCGAGTGAGACACCAACGCACAAAAGTTCACCAGCGAGCAAAATTGGGTCAACGAAGTCATTATCAGCCCGTAAATGCTTGGTCCAGGCCAACATTAGAACAATGCTTACTTCAGACGTGCCATATGAACGCAACCACCCACTGACGCGTCTGTATAACACTAAGCTGGCTAAAATGCTAGCTGTGGACCTTCTACCTTTTTCTTTTGTAGAAACGGTAGGTTTTCTTGAATTAGTTGCAACGCTCTGCCCTAAATGGAAGGTTCCGAGCCGGTTCTATTTTGCCAGAGTTGCGGTTCCAGCACTACATGAAGATGTGCTGCAGGCGATTGGGGCAGCTTTGCAGAAGAGTGCTGTTCACACAATACATCTGACAACAGACATGTGGACCAGTGGCCCAGGCGATGATTACATGTGCATCACTGCACACTGGGTCTCTTTTTCAGGTGTTATAGCAAAGCTAAACGCAGGTGTTGACCCGGACCAAGTTTTCAAAGCTGCTCGGAAACATGCAACACTAGCCATGTTTGCCTTGGAGAAAAGTCACACAGCAGAAAACCTTTTGGAAGAGTTTGACAAAAAGGTGTTGTCAATGCTATCCCCCCTAAAACGCAAGATTGGTTATGTTTCCACGGATAATGGCGCCAATGTAGTTAAGGCCATGTCACAGGGTCACCATGTTAGAGTGCCGTGTTTGGCGCACTGTATCAACCTGGTAGTTCAAAAATTCTTGAGTGATAAAGAGAGTCCAGCGTTCGAGGTAATGGCCACCTGCCGCAAAATGTGCAACCATTTCAGCCATTCTTTTAAGGCCCGGAAGCATCTGCGGAGACTGCTACTTCAACGTGGAATGCCAGTGAAAGCACTCATCCAGGAGGTGGCAACACGTTGGAACTCAACCTTCTACATGCTTGAGCGTCTGCATGAGCAGTATACGGTACTCGATCACTATTTCTTGACAGAGGCTACATCTCAGAAGGAGGACCTGCGGATGAGTAAGGCGCAATGGGCCATAGTTAAAAGCCTGACAGACATGCTTCGTCCTTTTGAGTTCTTCACGCGTGCAGTCAGCCAGGAGGACTGTAATTTGGGAAAAGCTATCCCATTGTTGTGCATACTGGAGCACCAACTGATGGCGGTTTCTTCTGAGTTTGAAAAAGATGAAAAAAAAAAAAACCATTTCATTTTGTCTGAGAAATTATTACATCGCCTACGTGGTGATGAACGTCTTAAAAACATCAACTCAGATCAGCATTACATTTGTGCTACTATTCTGGATCCACGCTACAAAAAGGCGCTGGCAGACAACGCATTCTTTCCTTTCGCTGATGCAGATGTTCAAAAGTACAAACATTGGTTAGCCTGGTCAGCCAAGAGGTTTGAAAAAGAACGGCAGGTTATTGAAGGAGAAGCCAGTACATCAGCATCAGCATCAGCAGGCCATCCGCAGTCACAAGAATCCACTTCTGCACCTGTGGCTGGGGCACAAGTGACCTCTCAGCCGTTAAAGACACCGGCAACTGGATCATCTGCACCACACACAATGACAACACTAACAGTGGCTGGGGAGGAGGATTGGCTAAGTTTGATGGGGTATGGTTCTCTAAAAAATGTCACAGGCACAGCAAAAAGTAAGCAAAGTGGAGGAACAGTTGATGACCTTGAGTCGATGGTGCAGGACTATCTGAATGACTCAACAGTGGTCTTTCTTAATGAGGAGCCATTGCAGTATTGGCATGGCAAAAAACAATTGTGGCCACAGCTCTACAACCTGGCTATAAACTATTTGTCTTGCCCACTCGCAAGTGTGTCTTCTGAACGTGTTTTCAGTGCTGCTGGTGGCATTGTAACTGCCAAACGGAGCCGCCTATTGCCCAAAAATGTGGAGCGGCTGACAATGATCAAGATGAATCAGCACCTCATACCACCAGATTACAAAGTGCGAGAAAGCACGCCACATGAAGACGATGAGGACAGCAACGTAGATGAGGGGATTTTTTCTCTGTTCGGTGCCACTGACCTCATCCAGCCTGAATTCGCAGAGTATGATGACGAAATCTTGTTCTTATTCCCTGACACCGAGCCCTGAAAATGAGACAATCAATCAAGAACTTTCTTTTTCGTCCTTATTCACTTTTATTCCTGTGTGCTTTGTGTCTCTCTTTCTTTGTTTTGCACAGTTAATTTAATTCAAACTTTAATCACCTAATCCCAAAAAGAAGACCATCATCAGAACTGTCTTCACTTGTTTGCTTATTGATTTGAAGGTGCCGCAGTCTACATTCCTCAGGTTCACAAGTTCTGAAGAACATGCTCCTCTATCCTCCTCCTCCAGACTGCGATTTCCCTCCAAGCAGAGTGCTGGATTACGCACAATGAAGAAAGACTCAGCACTTGTGGGGGTGTTGTACTTCTTTGCGGGTGAGTTGACGGTTTTGGGCCCATTGCTGTGAAGCTCTAATAATGGACAAAAGTGTTTTGGACCAAATATGAGGTGGAAATTTCTTGCCGTTTTTGCTGACTTGCTTGCCTTTGAGGTGCTCTTTGGCGGGGTTCCGGGGGTTTGTGTGTAATTTTTGGTGTCTGTCGAAGCACTGCTGCGACAGTCTAATCTTGATTGCATTTGCTTTTCAGGAAATCCGTGGTGGAAAACAGGAGTTATGATGATTGATGATGACCTAGCTGCACAGCGTGTTACTTTGGACCGAAGGCCGAGAGATATTGTAAGTATGAGATTTAGCTTTTTCGCTGTTTGGGGGTGTTGTCGGGTGTTTTTTTGCGGGTGGGTTGGCGCCGGCGGGTCTTGCCTGGGGCATTCCTGGGAAGGTCTAATACCGGATACAAGTGTTTTGGACAAAATCCATAAGGAACAGCCTTTTTTTTGCCATTTCTTCAGACATCTTGCTCAATGTAGCGTTTTGGGGGGCTTCCTGCTGTTCGTGGGTGGGTTGCGGCCGGGGTCTCTGTCGAAGCACTGCTGCGACAGTCTAATCTTGATTGCATTTGCTTTTCAGGAAATCCGTGGTGGAAAACAGGAGTTATGATGATTGATGATGATGACGACCTAGCTGCACAGCGCCGCGTTTGGACCGAAGGCCGAGAGACATTGTAAGTATGAGATTTAGCTTTTTCGCTGTTTGGTGGTGTTGTGTCGCGTGTTTTTTTGCGGGTGGGTTGGCGCCGGCGGGTCTTGCCTGGGGCATTCCTGGGAAGGTCTAATACCGGATACAAGTGTTTTGGACAAAATCCATAAGGAACAGCCTTTTTTTGGCCATTTCTTCAGACATCTTGCTCAATGTAGCATTTTGGGGGGCTTCCTGCTGTTCGTGGGTGGGTTGCGGCCGGGGTCTCTGTCGAAGCACTGCTGCGACAGTCTAATCTTGATTGCATTTGCTTTTCAGGAAATCCGTGGTGGAAAACAGGAGTTATGATGATTGATGATGATGATGACGACCTAGCTGCACAGCGCCGCGTTTGGACCGAAGGCCGAGAGACATTGTAAGTATGAGATTTAGCTTTTTCGCTGTTTGGTGGTGTTGTGTCGGGTGTTTTTTTGCGGGTGGGTTGGCGGGTCTTGCCTGGGGCATTCCTGGGAAGGTCTAATACCGGCTAGAAGTTAGTTGGACAAAATCCATAAGGAAACACCAGTTTTGGCACTTTGTAAGTTAGGGTTCGTTAGGGTTAGCCCTAGCAGCAGGATTGCATGTGTTTAGGGGGGTTCTATTGCAACGCGGTTCTGTTGTTGTAGAGCACTGTTGGAGCGATGCTGGCTATGGATACTTTTGCTTGCAGGCAAGTGGTTTGAATACAATCCACGGTCTGTATTTGGGTCTACTGTTACTTTCAAAGTACGTTTTGTAACCATTTTTCTGCTAGGCATCATCAAAGTGTGACTTTTTGAACCACACAGCGTACATACCTTTTATTTATTTATCAGTGGTATTGTAATAGCACTTCCTGTTTTCCGTTCAATAATTACAGGCCGGGTTTCAGTCAACATCCGCCAGGCAGGCAGTGGACAGGGTGTCTCTTCTGTCAGTGGTCACCACCACATTGATGGACGAAGCGTCAGCTGGAATGGAGGAGTGCCGCCAATAAGAGGAATTGTTTGCTGCATGCAACTTACTTACCAATTTCAACAGGACAACTCCAACAACATACGCAATACAGATACAGTATCCATTGTTGTCTTTTATTCTATGAGTGTGACTGCATGTGCTTACCTTTACTTTGTAACCAAAGATTGTCTGTAAACTCTGTATCTTCAATTATTGTTTGTCCATGCTCTGCTTTTTTTTTCTTCTCTCAACAAAACCTACCCAAAAAGAAACCCCCATTCCCATCCATTTTACAAACCCTAACCCTCTTCCCCCGGGCTGTGTTGTTTTGCTTGATGTCTGACTAAAATGACATCAATAATTCCACACACTTGCTGGGGAGGATAAGGTGATAGCAGCAACAGGCTGGTGAAGGAATACGAGGATATCTTCTAGACTTACTCAGCTTCAGTACTATATCTTCTAGTAGTAGTAGCCAATGTCAAATAAATTCAACGCAAGTACTAGTTATACTTGCAATACTTTACCATTTGTTAGGCTACATTATGGCACTGTTCTAGTGTACTGTCACCTGCTATTTTCTCGATCGTACCGTAACCGTTGTAATGCTACAGTAAGGAGTACAAACAAGGTTTCGTTTTCTTTTTTTCCATAGGCATGCAACTGCCACTGTGTCACACCACTAGTAACACCGCAATGAGGAAATGTCACCCGCCCAGGAATGACAACGTTAATCCCCATTTCACCTGGAGCCAGCCCTGGGCCTAGCCCTAATTTCTAACACAAATTACAGGTAAGATAAGCGTTTGGTGGGAGGTAGTATAATGGAGTATTATTTCGGAGTAGACAAGAGTTTGACGGTTGTACTACTAAAGTCCTACGACTGTTCAGGAAAACAAAGTTACTGTTACACCCCCGCCCCCCACCCACCAGACTGAAAAGCAGTAAAAAACAGGTATGGTCAGATAAAGTAGTTGAAAAATATATTTATTTATCCCTAACAAAATAATCTCCCTCACCCACCCTAACCCCAACGATTGTCTCTGAAACGTCCCAAAACGATCCCAACTCCCAAATCCCACCCCCCAAAAGTCTATAAAAAAAGGGCAAGGGACACTCCACTACTGGAGGGTGCTGGTGCTGGTGCATGATGCGGCATGGGCATCATACTCCTTGCGGAGGGTGGCAAGCTCGGAGCGGAGGCCCTTAACCAAGGTCTTATACCTCAGGACCTCCTGCTCCAGGTTGGACATGCGGACTCGTAGGCGGTGTTGGCGTTCCTTGCAGCTCCTGTGGGGGGCAGCTGGTGTTTCGGGTGCTTGGCGGTGGCGGTCGGCTTTCTTAGCCCGGCTCGGTCCCGCTGGTTTAGTCACGGAGGAGGATGCAGTCGAAGATGTTGCCCCGCTCGACTGCGTGTCCTCCTCCTCCTCCAGGGCCACCAGCCGCCGATACTCGGCGACTGTGGCCTCCAGCCTCCGTTGCCGGGCCAATCTAGCCTGCTCCCTCCTTGTTGTTGATTTGGAAGAAGGAGCAACTATATGAAGAAAGAAAGACATAGTCTGTAACCAATGCTCCTTATTAATAACACAAAGTGATTGAGCCGAAAGTTGGGTCACAGAGTACAAGTAGCAAATTGAAAGCACAGTACATAACTATTGAGGACAGTATCTATGTAACCCTCCCACTTCTGCATCCTTGCTCTAACAGTAGTGGTAGTTTAATGAACTAATTCTACGACCACTATGGACTTCCATTACAGTCGACTATGACAGTACACCAGTCTTATTCTTCTTCTTCTCTCTTGTTTAGGGAAATGGGTACGTTATCTTATGCAAGCCGGCAGAATGACATGGACACAGCACAGTGAAGTTGCACCCGAGAAAAAAAGTTGCACACCATGATGATGGAGACAGACTTGCGTTACTGTACCGGTCCAGTACATGCAGGTGGTGAAGCTATTACTTTTCTATTACGGGTGGCACTGAGAATACTCTGTTACAAGGGCTACTGCTTAATTAATTTACCTTTCACCCTACAGTGCAAATGAGTACTAGAAAAGGAAACTGAAGAAGCTAACTAATTTGATTATCTATCACTTCACATGGGACGTATTTAATGACAGATGAGATGACTTTAGGTGCTTTGCTTAATATTGAGTGAACACAGTGATACACCCACACATGAATGACGTACTACAAGTAAACTAAAGTTATTAAGAGAGGTACGGAGTGTCCACCGTAATAACCAGATATATGCTGTGAATGCAAACGCAATACAAAGTACTGCTACTATTCATGGTAGTATTGGACACATTTACAATTTCTTTTCCTTGCCTTCCCTGCACTGGGACGGACGTGCGGGTGCGGTGGTACATGCTCTTCAAGGTAACACTTACTTCACCTGGCGACCATCTACTCTCTCTAGATACACATTTGCTATGTAAGAGTCAGAGAATACCATGCTCCAGGCATCCATTCATTCAAAGTATACGCACACATACAGTTTCTGTTTCACCCACCCAGGCTGCTGTCCTTCCACCCATCCTTGCTTCATCATTGACCCAGCCATGCACCATACCATATTCTTTCCTTCCCAGCCACCTCTGGGTCCAAGCAAACACATATCGTTCTTCTTTGCCAGCCATCATACAAGTTCGCGTCCCACTTACTTACACCCTTCTTTCGCTTTTCGTTCATCCCATCCATCACGTTCGTCTAAGAACTTATTGGGATTCTTCTCACCAAAAACTTCACAGCTAAGTCGAAGTACATTTCGAGGAGGCTACTACCTGGTTGATTTGTAATTGTAATACACCCGTGCAGAAAGCACACTATGCAGTCTTCAATCTCAATAAGTAAGGAATATATAGCTTACCTGTTTCCGCCACCACCGTTTGATCCCCCACAGGAACGGCCACCAGCTCTTCTACCGCCGCATCCTCCCCAGAGGCCTCCGAGTCCAAGTCCAACACATCAGCCACCTCCGCGCTGGCCCCGTCACCAGATGTTACACCTACAAAGTACATTTAAGAAAGTTAGAATACACCACTCACTACTATATAATATTTGGTCTAGGAGAAATGTTAAAAACACAGAATACAATGTATTAATTTGTGACTGTCTACTCCATAGTAAAAATGTCCCATTTTCCAGGGAAGGCTGTTGTCTTGCTGCACTTTTATGCACAACTGATGAATGCTTGCTTTTGATTTTTAACACGCACCACTTTTTCTCCTAACAGACAGAAGCTTGACTCCTGAGTCCTAAGAACACGACCAGGATCAAGTTCAAAGTAGGTGAGAGTTCGGCTCGACCACAAGAAATGTGTCCAATTAATCGTCAGCACTAACCACTTTTCCGTTTACAGTTAAATAGTTTTATGACAAAGTAGATTTCAATAAATGTGTTTACTTTTAATAAAGCTTTTACACTTAAATAGACTCTGTGGTTTTTGTTCCTCTAGACTAGAGTGGATGAGCTAAAGGTTTTGGAATTTTTGCAAGCATGAGTGCCTCTGACACTTCTTGACTGTGCTGTGACTCCGTACTACTCTCTTGTCCTGCGTACGATAATCTAGAGATCATTGGGGATCTATAATCGGTGACTTCGGGAGCTGAATGACTCTGCCACACTATCTAGTCAGTAAGGAGACAGTGCATAGAGGTATTGCTGAATATAATGGGAGTCCAATGGAATTGCCAAATGTCCAATCTTAGTTAGCTACACAGACAGACTAATAAGAATAGTCTAGTAATACCACAGGGAGTCATCATATTCGAGGCAGGATAAGAATTTATATCCAGTCTACAAGAAGATCAAAGACGATTTAGAAAAAATCGAATGAGGAACGCTAGGAAAAAATAGGTACTGTTTAGTAAAATGTAAACTTACTGGGGCCAGCAAAGGAGCCCTCGCCTGCCCGATCCTGGCCTGCATCCTCAGCACCCTCCTCCTGTGTCCTCTTGCCCTTGGGGGGAGCTGATGTACAACATGAAAGAAAGAAAAACCATAAAACATGGATGAGATTTTTCAACCAAATCAAACATTTCAAAAGAACAATAACAACATATTTTGGAAAAATAGCAAATAGATAGACAACTATTCCACGGGATCTATCTCATGTGGTATACTACGTTATTCGTATTGCCTGATTTGCGGAACGTTGACTTAGAAAGTTCCTATGTAACTCAATAAACAGACTACTAAAGAGGTTTGCCTAGGCCTGGCACTGCAGGCAGTAGTGCACAACACGTGACAGACAAAGTCCATCCTGCTTGCAGATCAGTGAATACTCAAACTATCAATCCACCCGCCACCACCGCCACTATTTCTTCTGATAGCCATGTGACTGTCTAAAGGAAGGACACTGGACTTCAGTCTGTTGGGGCTGATTTATAAGTCCCTTGCGGAAGTTGCGGCTGATTTTCCTCCATTGTTGCGTGCCTTTTCTGACGCAGCGGCAGAACAAAAGACTCGCCATGGTGTTGGTGCGGCGTATATATTAAAAAAAAAACCACATATGGGCATATGGGCGATGCATCACGTTGTAAAGCCCTGCGCCATCAGGGGGCGTTCCGGCGCAAGGGAGGGCGTACCTGCGCAGGAACGAATCCTAAAAGTGGCTGAGGGAAATCTACAAGATGTCAATCAGTCATTTTTATGACAATGATGCATGACTCAAACCCTGCGCGCTTGAAGCCGACGTACGGCTTGATGCAGCATTGGGGAGATAGGGTACCCCAGAGCATTGCTGGAGCTGCGCCATCGTTGGCACGCAACTCCAGCAATGCGCTGCCTTTACGGCACAGATGCGTAAGGCTTCTGTGACGTTTTGGGCCAATGGGTGGTGGTGGCATGGCACACAATTACTGCCGCATCCCTGCTACTTTGCAGGGATGCGCCGGTAATTGAAAATATGACCCTTACTGTCTAGCATTACGCAGTTCTTTTCTTTACAGTACACTGATACATAATTTCTCAGGCCAATGAAATGCTTCTGAACACAACATACAAAACAAAGAAGCATAGTAGCAAGCAAGGCTACTGAGAAGGAGAGCAGTGCACCTGAAAATGAAATGCATAGAAGATTTTGAAATATAATTTACCTCAATGTAATCGGCAGCATTATTGCTCTTGGTAAAGAACAAAGATTTGCAAATAACAGAGCAGGATAAAACAGAGTAGTAAATGTACTACTACTACTACTCACCAAGCCCGGGGACCTCTACGCCGAGCGCGTCCAGCAAGTCCCGCTCCCGGTCCATGACATCGGTCCAGCGGTGGGTGGCCTGGTTATATGTGCGCCGGACCCCAGAGATCTTGTACATGGCCCGGCACACCTTCTCCCACCGCTGGCGGCGCTCCCGGATGCCATAGCCGGTCGCGATCTTGCCGCCTCCCAGGATCGTCTTGGGGAGGCGGCGCTGGACATGGAAGATCAGTGCCGCCACTTCCTCCGCGCTAAAGATCTCCCTCGGGACCACTTGCTCCCCCCTTAAACGCCCGCACGGGAGCCGGGCACGGGGTGCGGGACCCTTCCCCTTCTCAGGGTGCTTCCCGGCTCCCTTTACCATGGTCTGGGCAGAAATAAACTTAAATGATAAAGAAGAAATAGAATAGTGAAGAAGAAAATAAAAGAGTTTAAAAAAGTAGTTTAAAAGTAACTAAAAGCTGCAGAAAACACAAAAATATAGAGCTAGAAAAATAGAGGGTTAGATAATAAGTAAAATTAGATCAAAAAAACTTCAAACAAGCAAAGGATGGCAGAGATTGAGAGAGGATAGAGAAAGCATGCCCAGAACCATAGCAATGAATGAGAAACAAGATGGCCGCGCCCGTTCACGACCGCGTGGGTAAGTTCGCGCGAGATTTTCCTTGCGAGTACGCGCGAACTTGTACTCGCGAGCAGCACACTTTGCGAGATTACACATAGCGGGCGGAAACGGAATTACGTCACGCCAACAAGATGGCCGCGCCCGTGTACGACCGATAGGGTAACTTGGCAAACGAATAGCTAGAAGCGCCTCGCGAACACGCGCAAGATCACGCGAACATACACGTCGCAACAAAAACAATTTTGTATTCGCACGTATTCGCGGCTTCCGAAATCGATCTCGCACGGATTCGCGCCCCAAATAACGCGCGAAATTGCAAAAAAAACGATTTTAGCTAAAATGAAAGCAATGAGCAGGTGCAAAAGTTCAAACTTAACATTAGTAACATTCAAGGTAGTGCTTCCTGATGGGCCCCTCCAGAGTTTGCAACAATTCTATGACCCTGCTATGACCCAAACAGCAGGCTCATAGAATAGCACCATAAAGGTCCTGTAAAAAAAAATTTCACTGCAACAAAAAGCAAATTACAGATAAGGAAGGAAGCAGGTGCCAGCCAGACTGGAACTTTCAAAATTACTGACACATTAATGAAACACAAATTAATTGATGGCAGTTGAAGAAGGGCAGGTGTGCTAGCTGTTTTCAACCACCATAATCTACAGTAATAAATAAACCTAATAGGTGCCTGTGAGGATGTACTAGAGGGTGGCATGGGTGTCCCAGAGGGTGGCAGTGGTGAAACAGAGGGTGCTGTGAACCTGTGATGATAAACCAGACGTAGAAACAACATAGTCGCGGCCGTTGCAAGCCGAAAAGTAAGTTCGCAATTGCGAACTTGTCCCAAAATCGGCGCGAACACGCGCCAACACAAAAAACGGAAAAATCCGCAAGTCCGCTAGAGTTCGCGGATCTTCGCGGATTGCGAATCCGTAAATACGCAAGTTCGCGGATTGCCAATCCGCAAAATCCGCCCATGCTTAGTCAAAAATACAGGAGGTAGAGGCAAAAAGTCAGGGGAAACCACGCCAAGGATGCCAGGTCTAACACGTGTCCCCTCCAGCTTGAAAGTGGGGAGAACTACCCACCCTCTTGGGAGTTCTCATCACTAAGGCGGAAAAACCTGGACAGACCATCAGCATTGGTGTGTTCTGTACCAGGGCGGTGTTCCACCGTAAAGTCCATTCCCTGTAGGGAGATAGACCACCTCAACAGTTTTGAGTTCTCCACCCCCACATCTGCATTAACCATCTGAGGGGCCTGTAGTCTCTCTGAACCCGGAAGTGAGTCCCAAACAAGTGGGGCCTTAGCTTCTTCAGTGCCCAGACCACAGCAAATGCTTCCCTTTCAATTGCACTCCACCTCTGTTCCCTGGGAATTAGCCTCCTACTAATGAAAGCTACGGGTTGGTCCAAGCCCTTGTTGTTCAATTGTGGGACTACTGCTCCCAATACATGCTCTGAAGCATCTGTCTGCACCACAAACTCACTGGAGAAATCAGGCGCCTTGAACACGGGTGCCATGCACATGGCAGCTTTCAGGGCATCAAACGCGGTCTGGCATGCATTGGTCCAGATCACCTTCCTGGGCTGCTTCCTTGAAGTCAGCTCTGTCAAGGGGGCAACAATGGTGCCATAACCCTTGACAAATCGGTTATAATACCCGGTGAGTCCTAAAAAGGCTCTCACCTCTGTCTGTGTCTTGGGGGGCTCCGAAGCCCAAATGATATCAATCTTTGCTTAGAGGGGCGCCACCTGGCTGCTCCCTATCTGATGTCCCAAGTACACCACAGATCCCTGCCCTATCTGGCACTTACTGGCCTTGATAGTGAGGCCTGCTCTTTGCAGAGCCTTCAAGAATTCGCAGAGGTGTTGCAAATGTTCTTCCCAACTGGAGCTGAACACAGCAATTTCATCCAGGTATGCGGTGCTGAATTCCTCCAGCCCGGACAATACCCAGTTGACCATTCTCTGGAAGGTGGCAGGGGCATTCTTCAACCCAAAGGGCATGACACGGAACTGGAAGTGCCCCTCAAGTGTTGGAAACGCTGAGCACTCCTTGGCCCCTTCAGTTAAGGCAATCTGCCAGCACCCAGATGTTAAATCAAACGGACTGAGGTACTGGGCAGCACCCAACCGATCCACAAGCTCATCAGCTCTGGGAATGGGGTGTGCGTACATTTTGGTGACCGCATTGAGCCCACGGTAGTCCACACAAAACCTGAGTTCTGGAGTGGCACCGGGTGCATCAGCTTTTGGTACTAAGACCGCTGTGCTAGCCCACGGGCTGCCTGAGGGCTCAATTACCCCTAATGCCAGCATCTTAGAAACTTCTTCCTTGATGCTGGTCCTGACCTTGTCAGCTACCCTGTAAAATGTATGTTTCACAGGTAGACTGTCCCCAGTGTCCACATCATGGATGCACCAATTGGTGACTCCTGGTGTCAGGGAGAACAGGGAGGCAAACTGACCCAACTCATGGCGACAGTCCCTCTGCTGTTCTGGGGTCAGTGTGGAAGAGAGGTATACCCCATCCACTGACCCATCCTGCTCCTCTGCTGACAGGAGGTCAGGAAGAGGGTCACTTTCCTCCTCCATCCCATCATCTGTAGCAGAGAGCATTGTCACATCAGACCTCTCAAAGTGTGGTCTGAGGCGGTTCACATGTAGGACCTTCAAAGGGTTCCTGGGAGACTGCAAGTCAACCAGATGGTTACATCGCTCTTGCACTCCACCACCTCAATGGTACGACCAGAGTGGCATTCTGGTCGTACCATCTTTACATTTCTTCCTGGCTAGCTTCTAGGTTCGCCTGAGGGAGTTTCCTGAAGCGTTGAGTCTGATCGCGGAAGGCCAGCACATAGCTGAACACATCCTGGGGGGTCTTACCAGGGGATTTCTCCCAACCCTCCTTCACCAGACTGAGAGGTCCTCTAACAGGGTTACCATACAGGAGTTCAAAGGGACTGAACCCTAAGGACTTCCGAGGTATCTCCCTGTAGGCAAACAACAGGCATGGTAAAAAGACGTCCCACTTTTGTCTCATGGGCTCCGCAAGGCCCATTATCATGCCTTTAATGGTTTGGTTGAATCTCTCAACCAACCCATTTCCTTGAGGATGGTATGGAGTGGTAAACTTGTAAGTTACCCCACACTCCTCCACAAAGACTTCATGTACTTCGAGATGAAGTCGTTACCCCGGTCGGAAACCAGCTTTCTGGGGAACCCCACACGGGATAAGATCCCCATCAATGCACGGCCCACCACAGGGACAGTGATTGTCCAGAGACGGACAGCTTCCGGGTACCTGGTGGCATGGTCCACCAAGACCAAGATAAACTTGTTGCATTAGGTTGTCTTGGGTTCCTGAGACCCCACAATGTTGATGTCCATCCGCTCGAAAAGGTGCTCACCACGGGAAAGGGTTGGAGGGGAGCCTTACACTTCCCTCCACTCTTGCCACTTGCCTGGCAAGTCTGGCAAGTCCTACAATGTGTACCGATGTGCGTTTTCATTTGAGGCCAGTAAAAGTTGGTGACAAGCATTTGGTAGGTCTTGTCATGCCCCAAATGTCCTGTGAGAGGCACGTCATGAGTCAGACCCAGTAGGAAGGTCCTGAAGTACTCGGGTATCACCAGCACACGGGCTGCACCAGGCTCAGCGACCTTAGGCTCACTATAGAGTAACCTGTCCTCCAAGTAAATGAGATGATTCTTGGACTCGCCATCTGCTGCCTGGTCTGTGGTCAGTTTCCACATACCAAGAGACAAGGGCATGCTCTCTGCACCTTGCAGAACTCCTCCCTGGAGGGACCACCTTCTTGATGCCAATGGGTCAGCTCACGCAGGTCTCCCAGTTCGGCTACTTGTTCCCCTGTTGGTTCCAGGGCCCCCCTCAGGTTTTGCCTCCTCCTGGACCATTGGAATTGTGGCGGCTGGTTTCCCACACCCCCTGCCCTTCCTCTTCCTGGCAGGTACCTGGGTAACCGCTTGGTTACCACTATTGGTTGCCATTAACCGAGTGGTCACACAAACCCACTCAGGCAGACCCAACATCTCCAAATGAGCCTGACGTTCTACCTCCCGACATGGGGAACTCTCCAGGACAGTCTACAGCCATGGATGGACTAACAACGTCCTTCAAGGAACCTGAGACCCCCCACGCACTCAAAGGGAACTTGCCCCACTTTGCAGAGGTGCACAGAGTTGTCTGCTGCAACCACAGGGTGAAGTGCATTGGAAATGACCTGCTCCTCAGACACCCACTGACACCTAACAGATGTCACACTGGCTCCTGTGTCTCTCAGAGCCTCCACCCTCCTCCAATTGATGGTCACCCACTGCCTGTATTTTTTGTGTTCTCAGGCAGGTAGGACCCCTGGACCATCTCTCTGTCTCCTAAAGAGACAAGGGTCATCACTGCTTGCTCCCCCCTCACTGGAAACTAATTCCTCTCCCAAAGCTACACTCACTAAACCCGGTGTATGAGCACCAGTGGGTTCTTGGGATTTCTTGGGGCACCCAGGGGCAATGTGACCCTTCTCACCACAGTGGTAACACTTGGAGGGACCCTGAAAGGTATGCCTGCCCTTAAGGGCCTTCGGCGTCTTAGGCTGGGGGTGCTGGGATTCCTTTCCCTCTGACTTGTTTTGGGGCCCTTTAGAGAACTCCTTTTGATTACCTTTGCCCCCCCCCCATTCTTCTGCTGGTGACCCTGCCCACCTATGCTGTGCTACCAAAAATCCCCTTGTGGACCCTGGTGCTGGTCCAGCGGTCTGCCTCCTTAGCAAGCTCACTGGGATTAGTTAACCTACTATCCAAAAAATTATGGTGCAGATCTGGAACACATAAACTGCTCAAGTGCTCCTAACTAATTAGATGGCACAACCCCTCATAATCAGCTTCTTTGCTGCCTTTATTCCAACTTTCCAGTGCGCTGGTGTACACTCTCACACATTCAACCCAAGTGTCTGAATCATACTTCTTTGAGTTCCTGAACTCCACTCTATACTGTTCTGGGGTGAGCCCATACTTGAGGCATAAAGCATCCTTCATCTTGGCATAAGTCAGGGCACCCTCCTTCTCTAACGGTGTTAAAGCCGCTGTCCCTGACACCTCAAAATGTTACCACAGGCCCGCCCCCCAGCTCTTTTCAGGCACCTCATGCATTCTCAAAGCAAGCTCATATGATTCAAATCATGCATTAATATCTTGTCCCTTTTGGAAATTCTGCACTACATCCTTGGGTATGTACACCTTACCCCCTTGCACTGGCTGTGCGCTGCCACTATTTGAACCTGACTCCAGCTGCTTGGCCTTAATATCCAGCTCCCTCATGCTCAACTCATGAGCCAAAACCAATTTCTTTTATTCCAGGGCTAGACGGTTATTGCTCTGCTCTGCCCTCTGTTCACTCTCTAAAGGCAATTGCTTTCCCTCCATGGCTGCCTTTTTGGTTCTGTAGCTTCAAAACTTATAGCTCATGTTCTCTGATCTTCTGTTTTTCTTCCTGTTCTTCCCGGGAGAGACTCCCTGCGGAATGGACGTTGACAGCCCTGGAGGCTGCTCTTGGCACAGGCAAATCCTGTGGCCCAAACCCATTCCCCTGGTAATCCTCCTCCACATGTGTATCATCTACTCCTGCAGCTCTGTTGGCCTCCCACCAGGCTTTTAAGGCCTTCTACAGCTCATCTTTCTTAGCGCTTCTCCTTGTGGGACATCCCAAATCCTTGCAAAATTGTTTGAGTTGATCTACCTTGTAGGAATACAAATCCTCAATGTGAAACTCCAATTCTGCCTTCTCACTTGCTGCTTTACCATTCTGAGACATGATGCGTGGATGACTTTAAGAAAAGATCAAAAATAGAACCAAAAAGAAAATACAGTATGTGGCTGCGCAGTGGTCTGCACTAATCTAGTGATGTACACCAATCACTGTGGGTCAAGTACAAATACAAGCTCAAATTCTCACCGCTGACCACCAATGTTAGATCTGGGGATCTCTAGTTGGTAGAAGGAGGTACCTTTGTCCAAATAGGGACCCTTGCTTCTAGTCAGAGTAAGGGGGACACACACTGTTGATAACCCCTTCTCACCCCCTTGGTAGCTTGGCACGAGCAGACAGGCTTATCCCCAAGGCAAGGTGTAAAGTATTTGTACCAACAACCCACAGTAACACAGTGCAACATCACAAATGGACACCACACAGATATTATACAAAAATAGAATTCTTTATATAACTTTAGGCAAGACCCACAAACAACATAAAGACAACATATATAATTAATCCTTCCTTTAGGAATGTTCTTTGGAATGTTTTTGTAAAAATAAATGAACTAGTAGAGTCAGTATGGATGTAAACTCTGTTTCCAACGTGTGGAAAGTCACTTTAAAAATGTGCTCCTATCAACATTGGGCACTTGTCCCTTGTGCGGGGGGCCTCTCTCACCCTTCGATCGGGTTTAGGCCAATTACGGCGTAAACAGCAAAAATGCCACCTCGCAGATTGCGTTTCTAGCAACAATATGCCCCCCTGTACGTGTAGCCAAAATGGTGCCTCCAAGATGGGTTTTAACAACAAGATGCTCCGCTGTACCTGTAGCCAAAATGCTCGCTCCAAGACGGTGGAGAAGCGTCCAGCTCCTTAGAGCGGGCCCGGTACTGCAGCACGTCAGCTGTGCTGGTATCGGCTGTCGGGAAGTACCGGGCGTGGAGGCTCCACTGACTGGGACACTGCCTCTCTCCCACCCTGCCCACGTAATGGCCCACAGCAGCGCTGGACCGGAGTTCGAGCAGTTACCTGGGGGGGCTTGCCTCATCGTCTCTGCTCCTCCCGCTGGACATCTCCCGAGCCGGCTTTGTCACCAACAGCTGTTCTCTCATGGCGGAGTCGGGTTGCTCGGTGACGCCTCGCACTTCCTGTTCTCAGCGCGGTGATGACGCCCTGCTGGGTGGCTCCCTCTACAGTAACGCTGCCTCATGAATGGTTCTTGGTTGCCAGGCAATGTCCTCCAACCAACGATTTCAGCATGCCTTCCTCCTGCTGATCACGATCTCGTGGATGACAACGGCCAGCGGCGGTGATGGCCTCGTAGTTGTGGATGAGCAGTTCCCCAGGCATGAGTACATGCACACCACAGCGTGGGGGGGTTCTGTTATAAGGTAAAGGGATTCTTCAGCACGGTGAGCCTTAGGTAGCCACACACAGCGATCTTTTAGGAAATAGTAAAAAACAAAGCACTATTCAGCAAGTGCGCGTCCCATACACTTCGGGAACTTTCATAGCCCTGTGTTCTAGTAACAGGAGGCCAGCTCTCCTCAGGCCCTTGGAGACTCTTGTCTTCAGAAGAACAAAGCACACAGCATAGTTGCTCTTCAAGTAGGGTGACACAGCACACAGCAGAAAGTCCCTTAGTCCTCTTCCTTAGAAGAAACAGCAACTGCAGGGCAGCCCTCAGACACACAGCAATGGCAGCACGTTTTCTCTGTCTTCTTCAGCTGTTCTCTTGGGCAACTTTTTGAATAATAAACATGAATTTCCAACAAATTAATATCGATGGGTTTGTACATATTTGTATAGATATTTGGTCCACGTTTAAAGATGTTTCCTATAGAGTTATTTACATATATTCTGTTAACCCTGATATAGAAAACGTTATTAGGGGTAACCTTTTTGTTACAAATTGCACTCTGCCAGTGCACATCTTCTTCCTTTGTGAGTGTGTTCCAGGGCGATCAGACGTGCTGCAGGAGGTGGAGCCAGCATTGTGGAAGGCAGGCACAGCCCTATTCAGACCTAGGTGCTACTCCTCCCACCCCTCCAAATGCAGATAGGTCTATTCAGCCTAGTGTTGACTCACCCAGCCTCCTGGAGCCACCCCAGCCCCTGTCATTCACCAACCAGACAATCAATTCACAAACAGTCAGAGCCACACAGAAAGGTTGAACAAGAAAATAGCCACTTTCCAAAAGTGTTATTTCCAAACACTGAATTTAAAAACCATCCTCCCTAAAAGACGTGTTATTAAATTTTGAGTGCAGGGATACCAGATTCCAAATTGCTATCTTGCTGCTATGGGAAAATATGCAGGTAAACAGGTTACACAGCATTCCCCATTCTGTTCCATGGGCAAGATAGCCTTTCAATAGTGAAACACAAAATTGGCAGTATTTCACTATCAAGACATGTGCCCACACTAGTGCATGTCCTACCTTTCACATACAGTGCACCCTGCCCAGGGGGGTACCTTGGGCCTACCATAGGGGTGTCCTATGTGTAAGAGAAAGGGAAGGTTCATGCCTGGCAAGTGTGGATACTGGCCAGGTCAATATGACAATTAACAAACTGCGCACAGGAACTGCAGTGGCAGGCCTGAGACACCATCCTAAGGCTACTCCTTTGGGTGGCACAATCTGTGCTGCAGGCCCACTAGTAGCATTTGCATTACCAGCCCTGGCACACTCAGTGCACTTTACTAGGGACCTACTGGTAAAATAATATGCCAATCATGCATAACCAATCACAATAACAATTTAACCGGGGAGCACTTGCACTTTGGCATTGATCAGCAGAGGCAAAGTGCCCATAGCATCTAAACCAGCAAAAACTAAATTGAGCACAGTGTCAAACATACAGGAGGTAGAGGCAAAACTTCATGGGAAACCAAGCCAAGGATGCCAGGTCTAACAACTTCACATTAGCCCATTGTGCCTGCAGACAGACTGGGACTAGGACAGGGAGGCAGGAAATTCCAAACACTTCTGTAGAGGAAAACTCCAGACGTTTCTTCCACTTGAAAGTGGGCACCAGATATAACAAGCATTGGCCAAAGCCAAAATGTCTGGTGTTGGACCCCATGCCTTTTGGCAATTCTTATTTTGTTTGGTCATGGTCAAAACCAGGTTTTCTGTGGAGCTGCTGGGATCTCGTTAAAATATATATATATTTTTTAAACAATGGCCTAAGTTTTTTTCTGCAAAAACAACAACTGATGGACAGAATGCAGAACAATGTAATACATTCACCCCGGTACAGAGATCTGGGACTCAGTCCATCGTTTTTTTGCTCACCATGCCATTTCAGTTTGGACCCAGCCATATGCAAATCAGTCTTGACCCTCCACCCAATGGGAACAGTCCAGCACGAACTGCCAGGCCAGGTCCTCCCTGGACTGAAAACAAGCATTCTAGGACTAGTTTTCGGCTTTCAGCCCTCATCAGCCAGGATAGCTTGACTCCAGTGGCATGGAGAGCACGGGACCCACGTCTGGGCATACCCGTCCCACTCGGGGTGACAAATGCAAAAAAAACAATTGATGGACAAAATGCAGAACAATGCCATACATTCACCCCAGTACAGAGATCTGGGCCTCAATCCATCATTTCTTTGCTCACCATGCCATTGCAGTTTGAACCCAGCCATATGCAAATCAGTCTTAACCCTAGGCCCAATGTGAACAGTCCAGCCCGTACTGTCAGGCCAGGTCCTCCCTCCTATATGTAAACTACTGGTAAGTTGTTACAACAGTGTGCCAGCCTGGCTTTCCCATCTTTGGTGGGGGTATACTGCGTGACGACAATCAACGTGTACATCTGCAACCCTCAAACATGCAACCACGAGCCCAAGTCCACACTGTAGAGTACTTACTCTTTGTGCCTCCACCCCGCACACCTTTCGGCCCTTCATTCTCCCTTCTGGATGAATTCTCAGAGCCTGACTATCCGTGGGCCGAGCGCTGAGGCAGCGTTGCAGTGACCACTGCTAGTCAAGAATGCCCCTAGACCCTGGGGGTGAGAGGAATTGCACACAGACACAAAGCCACGTCTCAGTAGAGTCCTGGGGGAGACTTCCCGGGATCTAAGGGGCGAGTATTACTAGGGCTGAAACAAAGATTCTTCTCCATCCACACAACCCCAGCCATCCAAAACCCTATACTCTGCACATGCTCGGAAGCAGAGACACTTCCATCATTGATTTCTGAGTTGGTCAGAGGGTGCTTCATTTCAAAAGAGCTAATACACAGGGATAGAAAGAGGACTAGGCACTCGAAGCGGATGACGAAGAACCCTCTTTCTTATAAAAATAAATTATTAAACAATAACTGTGCTATGGCCAAGACCATTCTATGATGGTTGTCTGGTTTGAAGGCCATGACCGGGAGGGATGTTGTGTACCGGAAACAAAATGAGCAGCAAGCAATTAGCCCATTAGCACTGTCTGAGGAACGGTATTGTGCTATAATAAGTGACAGGCGGCTTGTAAAATGAAAGCACAAATTAGGTGCTGAATGTTGCAGGAAAGCATGCCATGCCTGCAGTAGTAAATACACATTAAAGAAAGTGGTGTTTTCAAAAGACGTACCGTGTAACAACCGAAGTAAAGGGGCCAGTATCCATTGGAGGTTACAAATGAAGACAAGACTGTCCTAAGGAGGGACTAACAAGCCAATTACTAAATCAGAAGGCAGCATTTAAGAAAGACAAAGACGCAAACCAATGAAAAATATGGATGGGGAGTGGGCGGGGCTTCTCTTACGTACCCCACTACAGCAAGTCTCGCAGAGCAGCACTTGCGCGCTGGCTCAGGCTCGACCTAAAAAGAGGGAACACATAAAGAAGTAAAGAATGAAAGAAGGAATGTTAAACCAAGAAGGCAAGAATGCAAAAAGGGAAAGAAGTCAGAAAAAAAGAACAAAAAAGTAAAGAAGAAAAAAGTAAAGAAGGTAAAAAGAACAAAGGAAAGAAGGAAAGAAGGCAGAAAAGAAAGGAAGGAAAAAAACTTCAAGGAGGCAAAAGAGAGAAGAAAGGAAAGAAAGAAGCAAGAGAATAATAAATAAAGAAGGAAAGAAAAGGGAAAGAAGGCAAGAAATAAATAAAAAGAAAGAGAAGAAAGGAAAGGAAAGAAGGGAAAAAGAAAGAGGGGAAAAAGGGAAGAAGGTAAAAAAAGACAAAAGAATGGAAGAAAGGAAAGAAAGTGGAACAAAAGAGAGAAGATAAAAAAGGCTTGAAGGACAAAAGGAGAGAAAGAAGAAAAGAAAAAAGGAAAGAAAGAAGGAAAGCAAGAAGATGGAAGAATGGTTCACAGTATAAAATATTGGATACTAAAACTCAAATTGCACCCCAGCTATGTTTAAATATAAAATATTATCAACGAACAGTGTGTGGATGCGGACCTTTGAAAGAGCAAATACAGTCCCTCAAAGTGACGTTAACCAGAGGCTTAAATAGGCTGATCTATTGCCCTATGCTGTATGTTGTGGTGGGCTGACACAAAATGGGAATGACACAACTAATGGGTGAAAAACGTTTGCTGAAAGCCCCTCTAAGTAAGTAAATATACATATTTTTGGGGTAAAATCAAAAGGTCTTGGTTAACGCCAGACCTAACCAGCACTGGCAAACTAGCAATGCCAATAGATCTGGCTTATGAATGTACTGTCCAGCCAGATCTAAAAAAAAAATCCATGTTTGCTAATGACTGCCATCTTCCCATCTTTGTTGCTGACAGAGAGAAACATCATAAATTATCTAGTTACCTAAGACACTTTAATTGCATTGCAGTGGCATCTGTGTGCCCTTAAAAGATCAAGCTCTGGCAGCTGATTGAATAAACAAAATGCGCACAGCTGTTTGAAGGGCAAGCACCTTTTTGTGAAAGCACACAATTTTCCCTCAGTCAAAACATGAACTGCTGGCTTCCAACATGTGGGCGTAGCCAGACCCCCATTCCTGTTGATACTCACATAATTGTCTAGCAATGGCTGCTCTCTCATGCCAGAGCATAAAAAGGTGACCCTCAGACCCACTCTTTGGTACACTCCTGGACCTGGGGATACTACAGAGAAGCCTGGACCTTCACCCCTCATCACACTGTGAAGTGACACTGAGGGTAAGGTGACTGGCATTCCTGTTCTGAGCTACAGGGACACAACAAGCTCCAGAGGACTCCCTGCATCTGCCCAACTGACCTGCTGTACTGGATCTGCCGGGACCTGCAACTGGACCTACCTGAGCCCTGCTGGCCTCTGCTGGAGTGAGGGTCTGATCCCCAACAGATGCCCCTCACATCCTGGATCCTTGGTGTGGCATCAGTTGAGCTTCTCCTAAAAGAAAAGGAGAAATCCTGAACTTTGGGCTCCTCGCAAGTGTGAACAGGCCTGTTTGTGCTAAGAACCTGCTGCTCTTGCTGACTACTAACACGAAGCTCTGGTGCCCTGACTTTTTGCGCTACAGCAACCACCAGTGATGACAGGCAATGCAAGATCTACACTATGTGCTACAGCATCGACAGCATGAGGTGACTGTTATGAGGTGACTGTTAATGTGAAGCTCCAGCAGGATCTTCGCGCTGCAGCGTTGACTGTCTGTGATGCCTTCGAGCTACAGTGACGACCATCCATGACTCTCTGCCTGCCTCTCGTGACCTCTTCCACACCGCGAATGGAACTCTTCGAGCAGGACTTTAGAAGGTAACATTTTCAGTGGCATTAACCTGGTCCCTGTATTTGACCTGCACTCCATCACTGTCTGCCGGAACTTGTGACTTTCACTCGGTCTTGCACGGCCAGATAAACGTCAGTGACGATTTTCCTTCTAGGTACTATACTACCCTTAATTATTTAAAATTGCAATCTACTGATTGGATTTTTGTTGTTTTAGTGTCAAATGATTTATTAAATATTACTCTATTTTTGAAAATTGTTGTGGGATTTTTCTTGTGTTGTGTTTTCACTTTATTACTGTTTGTCTGCTGCATAAATACTTTACACGTTTCCTCTAAGTTAAACCTGATTGCTTTTTTGCCAAGCTACCACAAGTTTTAAGCATAGGTTGATTTAGTGACTGCTTGTGGGTCACCCTGACAACAATTGCGGCTGTTGATTGACAAGAGTTTCACCCCCCCAAAAACAACAACCCAATTGCTCACAGACTTACATTAAACTCATTGTTATGTCTTTTTGCAAAAATTACTGCCAGCTTTTTGGTGTATTTAATTCACATTACAGAGTCTGCTTTCACTCATCTGCTACGAACAGTGTTTTAAATGGAAAGAAATAAGTGCAGGTACTCATTAAAATTAGCTAGAGGTGTAATGAGGGGGCGGGGCTATGGGTGGGGCTAAGGGCAAGACATGATGAAACGTAACAACTTCTATATTATTTGCAGCACATACCAAAACACATGAGAAATGTGTTTATATAAACAAAGCAGTTTAACTCATTACACAAAATGAAAAAGAAATGAGATAATATGTTAACATTTCCTTATTTTGCAATAGTTGCACCTTCTTAATGTCCTACTGTTAATTGCTGTTTGGCACAATACTATACATTTTTGAGCATGCGAGTAGGAAGAGACTGAAAATACCCACACGTCGCACCAAATCTCTTATGGCACCAAGCAAGTGAAGCAACTGATCATGACCCTCCCCAGAAGATATCTCTTGTCTCTTCCATCAATCTATCCATTCATCCTTTCATCCTACCAGTTACCTGCGGATGTCCACCAGTTAACCTTTACATTCTATTGTCTATTCAGTCTTTGATCAATCATTCAGTTTTTCTCCATTCCGTCTGTCCACCATTCATATTCAAACCTATCCATCCATCCACCCACCTCCAAACCTATCCATTCATCCTTTCACTCATCCATCTCTTTATCCACCCTTTCACTCATCCAGCAATCAACCCTTTCACTCCTTTGTTCCATCCACCCTTTCACTCAATCCCTCCTTTCACTCATCCTCCCTACCTTTCATTCATCCTCCCTACCTTTCATTCATCCATACAATCTTTCACTTATCCACTCGTTTATCCAATCATCAACCCTCCTTTACCCATGCATGCTTTCACTCATGTATCCATCTATTCATCTATCCATCCATCTATACATCCACCCTTGCTCACTTATCCATCCATTCACTCATCCACTCATCCACCAACCCACCAACCCTCCCTTTTACTTTATTTATGAATCTTTGTTAGCAATCAGACATGTACAAAGTGCCACACATTTTCTTTAAAATACGTCCTGAGAGTGTCTTGATTATCTCTCTCTTTCACTTTTCTCTTACAAAAAACAGGCAAAAATATGCAGGCAAACATAAGCAGACACACAAAAGACCCAGGCATGATAAAAGCCATCTTATACTCTCCACCTAACATGGCTTTTTGAATTACCACCAGGCCGGACTGGCTGTAGCCTGATTGCCACTGCCAGGGGACTGCCATGATTCCTGTGTTTGCACAAATGCACAGGATAGTGTGAATGTGATTGACAGCGTAAAGAGGACGTTCTCTCACGAGGAAAATCGCACCCTCATGGCACTCCGCTGTTGCTTTTTTAATAATAATTCGTTTGATCACAGTTTTGGCCAATTTGTATTTATTTCTATTACAAATTTCATTGAAATCTACTTGTGGTTATGCAGAACTAATGCTGACTTCACAGTGTACTTAGCATACATCTTCACATTGCTTTAGCTGTATAAACTCATTAAAAAAACAAAGTACAACGATGTACTGCCCCAGTAACACCTAGTTACCCTGAAACAATGGTGCCTTAATGTCACAATCATGCGTTCAAGTTCCTGATCACGTAAAATGACATTCATAATCCGTGTGGCTCAGCCGCCCCAAGGGTGACTGTAGAAAAATAACGGGTGTCTGGCACAAGAATGTGCCCGTAAGAAAAAAGGCGTGCCTGCTTAATTGTGAAACCGAAGTTAATGTGCTCGTGACATAGATCAGAATCCAAGTGAATGAGAACCCGGTGCAACCTGGAAGTGAAGAAAGTGAACTCCGCTTCATCTAAAATAGAAGACGTTGCAATGCCGGGACGTGGTGTCAATTACGTGTAATAAAGAACATGTAACATGACGAAGAATTGAAAGGAAACAAACACTTTTAAATGTAAATGTAAGTCACTGTCTCCAATGTACAATAACTGTGAATGGAAACCATGTCAGTAAGATGTGTACTGTGGGTCGAATTCAGGCAAGTAATACCCACTGGCACCCTAAACATAAGGACAGGAACAACTTCATGCATTACGCTTATTTATACTTAAAGGAGCGCAATCACAACCTTTGTTTTTGCAATGTGATTGACAGCACAGGGCCTGAACGGACCCTGCTCCATCAAGCACATCACAGCGTGATATCGAGCACCCGAACAATATTCAAAGAAACCCTGGTGAATAGCTCAGCAAGGGCTCAGATCGGCGAGACAGAAGCGGCGCCTTGGCTGTGAGAGACACGTTCCACTCCTGCTCCCCAGCACAGCCAGTGAGCCTACCTTTTCATGAGTACCGGTACTCTCAAGGGCAGCTCGAGAAGTGCCGGTACTCAGAGTGATAATTCTAAGAAGTGCCGGTATTCAGTACCGGTGAGTACCGGCCCATTTAAAGCACTGGCTACGAACATGAAAGAGCAAGATGGCCAGTATTTTAACAGTTTATAAGAGGGGTGATGGAGTGACCATGTGTTATAAGGAATAAAATAACTAGTTACTGCCATACATTAAATGGGTATTGCAAGTCACCTCAGAGTATGATGACGTTATAAAGGAAGTAGGCCTTCGACCTTGTTCCTCTATATAATCACTGGATTTCTTGTTGCTTGCAATTTCCTTATAATGTACAGTAGGGGGGATTCTATGCCATATATACATTGTTGAGTAGCCAGAAAGAAATGTGCATGCATTATCACATAGATTATACAAAGACAACAACGGTCCCAAGCAAGGAGACAAAAATGAGTAGGAAATAAATATAGACCCAGTCAGTTCTATATTGGTGATGACATGTCCAGCCGGACAGAGGTCTTCTAAATTTTTACTTAATTAGGAGTTTTAGGACAACGTAATAACCTTCAACATTTCACTGGTGTGGGGCACAAGCCAGTACCCAACCACACAGATACATAGACACAGACACAACAGGACAGGGCTTACAAGGCAAGAGCAGCAGTTTCTGTAGAAATCCAATCATACAGAAAAATTCAATAGGTACCATTACATAGCATTGCATAGAAATTCATTACACGAGTATATGGTACTTAGGTCGACGGCGTTTCGGTCCCACTACTAAATAACGGGGACCATCATCAGGACAAATCAATAATTGCCTTTCAATATAAGCCTCTTTTGCCACAGAACGTGGAGGTGATAAGCTCACAGTGGAGCATGAACCAATTTGGGGCCAGTAGGGCCAAGGTCTGGAAAGGATTGGCAGGGACTTGGTCAATAGTAACGATTGAGAAATTAATTTCGTATGGACTCGGGACCATAGGGCGGGAGCAAGCGTAGTGCTTCAGTTCAAAATGAGACCGCACTCCGGATGATGCCGGTAAGCGCCGAGTCGCGCTGAGGTCATGGAGCCAGGGGGGGCCGGGTCAGTCGGCTGTATTCGAGTTCCTGGCTCATTATGGCCTGCATTATCACATAGAGCACAAACAAAATTTCCAGCTAATTCTCGCTTATTTTAGTGAGGCTTCTGCTTTAAACCCGTGAGGGAACAGGATACAATGCTTACACAGGTGATGAGTGACCTTTTTGATTTACTCTATCTTGCTGTTTTACTATTTTGTGTAATGCATTTTACTGTGAGTAGCAGCTTTATCACATTTTCTCTAGACCTCACAACTTTGCTTTGCTCAACACCTTAGCAAACAATATTATATTCAATGTAATACATGTCCAAAGTTGGCAAGGCCAACGATGTTGCATTTCACTCCTTTCTATTAAAAATGCCCAAAGTACTGTGCCTACCATTGTCACAGTAGCTCTCACTTCTAAGTCATGTCTGAATGTTGTTGCACATGATAAGCACAAGAGGCATAGCATTACCTTTAGAGGGCTCCGTGGATCTACCTACGAAGCAAAGCCTTGCAGCATTTATTTATTTAGCCTGCCTGTCTTTATTTAATCTAAAAGCGATATGTACTACCTTTATCTAACTTTTTATCCAACAGCAATTTAGTTGGAGGATCATTAAAGTTCAGTCTTACAAGCAGTGCTTTCAATTGCAATATAGAAGTGAAGGTATTCAGTTTTTAGAGCATCAGTTTGCTCCTCCTGAGACATGTTGGTACTCTCCTATTAAATGTATTGGAACAGTGCTGAGAACTGCAGGTAATCTTCCTTTCAAATTAAATAGGTGCAGGTTAAGAACTTGACATTACCTCCTAATTAAAGCATTGCTTACAGGTAGAAAGCAAACTATGATTCACAGAATGCAATGCCCTGCTGTTAGACTTGGCATCTTTGGCGTGGTTTCCCTGGACTTTTTGCCTTCAGACCTCCTGTTTTTGCTGGCTTCAGGACCATGCACTTTACCACTGCTAACCAGTGCAAAAGTGTATATGCTCTCTGCTTTAAACATGTTAACATTGTCTTATCGACAATTGCCATATTTAATTTACTTATAAGTCCCAAGAAAGTGGGGCACAAAGTGCTGCTTCAGTGAAAATCCAGGCATTGCTGTCATTGCCCGGCATGGAACCAGATAATTTCCCACGAAGTGGCCGCATCACCGCCGTTGTAAGGACTGAAGACATTGCTTTGCTGACTTCGCAGCGGTACAAAAGGGGGTGGTGATGGACGGAGCATCTGAACTAATCAAACACTCACACCCAGTCAACAGATATGCGTTTAATCCATCACTGTTCTTTAGCCCACTCTGCCACCCCAGTTCAGACATGGCCATATGCAAATCAGTCTGACCCTGTGCCTCATGGGAACAGTCCAGCCCGAACTGCCAAGCCATGCCTTCCCTGGACCGGAATCAAGCTTCCTAGGACCGGTTTCTGGCATTACAGCCGTCTTCAGCCAGGCTTGCTTGAATCCAGTGGCAAAGTGAGCAAGGGACTCATGTCTGAGCATACCCTGCCAACTTATGGTGAACAAAGCGGTACAAAAGGGGGTGGTGACGGACGGGGCATCTGAACCAATCAAACACTCACAGCCAGTCAACAGACATGGGTTTAATCCATCACCGTTCTTTAGCCCACTCTGCCACCCCAGTTCAGACATGGCCATATGCAAATCAGTCTGACCCTGTGCCTCATGGGAACAGTCCAGCCCGAACTGCCAAGCCAAGCCTTCCCTGGACCGGAATCAAGCTTCCTAGGACCGGTTTCTGGCATTACAGCCGTCTTCAGCCAGGCTTGCTTGAATCCAGTGGCAAAGTGAGCAAGGGACTCACGTCTGAGCATACCCTGCCAACTTATGGCGAACAAAGCGGTACAAAAGGGGGTGATGATGGACGGAGCATATGAACCAATCAAACACTCACACCCAGTCAACAGATCTGCGTTTAATCCTTCACCGTTCTTTAGCCCACGCTGCCACCCCAGTTCAGACATGGCCATATGCAAATCAGTCTGACCCTGTGCCTCATGGGAACAGTCCAGCCCGAACTGCCAAGCCATGCCTTCCCTGGACCGGAATCAAGCTTCCTAAGACCAGTTTCTGGCATTACAGCCATCTTCAGCCAGGCTTGCTTGAATCCAGTGGCAAAGTGAGCAAGGGACTCATGTCTGAGCATATCCTGCCAACTTATGGCAAACAAAGCGGTACAAAAGGGGGTGGTGATGGACGGAGCATTTGAACCAATCAAACACTCACACCCAGTCATCAGATCTGGGTTTAATCCATCACCGTTCTTTAGCCCACTCTGCCACCCAAGTTCAGACATGGCCATATGCAAATCAGTCTGACCCTGTGCCTCATGGGAACAGTCCAGCCCAAACTGCCAAGCCATGCCTTCCCTGGAACGGAATCAAGCTTCCTAGGACCGGTTTCTGGCATTACAGCCGTCTTCAGCCAGGCTTGCTTGAATCCAGTGGCAAAGTGAGCAAGGGACTCACGTCTGAGCATACCCTGCCAACTTATGGCAAACAAAGAGGTACAAAAGGGGCTGGTGATGAACGGAGCATCTGAACCAATCAAACACTCACACCCAGTCAACAGATCTGGGTTTAATACATCACCGTTCTTTAGCCCACTCTGCCACCCCAGTACAGACATGGCCATATGCAAATCAATCTGACCCTGTGCCTCATGGGAACAGTCCAGCCCGAACTGCCAAACCATGCCTTCCCTGGAGCGGAATCAAGCTTCCTAGGACCGGTTTCTGGCATTACAGCCGTCTTCAGCCATGCTTGCTTGATTCCAGTGGCAAAGTGAGCAAGGGACTCACGTCTGAGCATACCCTGCCAACTTATGGCGATCAAAGCGGTACAAAAGGGGGTGGTGATGGACGGAGCATCTGAACCAATCAAACACTCACACCCAGTCAACAGATCTGGGTTTAATCCATCACCGTTCTTTAGCCCACTCTTCCACCCAAGTTCAGACATGGCCATATGCAAATCAGTCTGACCCTGTGCCTCATGGGAACAGTTCAGCCCGAACTGCCAAGCCATGCCTTCCCTGGACCGGAATCAAGCTTCCTAGGACTGGTTTCTGGCATTACAGCCGTGTTCAGCCAGGCCTGTTGAATCCAGTGGCAAAGTGAGCAAGGGACTCACATCTGAGCATACCCTGCCAACTTATAGCGAACAAAGCCAAAGCGGACTTTGCAGAGCCTCACACCCAGTTCCCCATGCATCCTCAACTGCGATGGCTTGAAGACAAAGCATTGCCTTCATCTCATGTTTATAACGACACATCTCCGACTTGGGTGGCTCATAACCAATGCATTGCCTACACCCGAAGGGATTGACAGGGGCGACCTTAGGCATGTGCAAGCTGTGCACCTGCACAGGGCCACCAAACCCCAGGGGCCACCACGCCAATATATATCCTTAATATAATAATCCTCTGAGGATGGATACATATTAGCGTGGCGGCCCCTGGCAGGGATTTCCACTTCCAATCACCCTGACCCCCCCCCTCTTCACTGGCTTCCGCGCACTGCCCCGCCCAGACCCCCTCTTCCGGGGCCCCCTACCTGCTCCCTGCCCAGGGCCGCCATGAGCCTAGAGCCGCCCCTGGGATTGACGACGAAGCATCACCACCTCTGCTCCATGCATCGAGACTTCGCAGACGACGCAAAAAGGTACTTTGCAAGGGGACAAGGTGGGTCGCTGTATCCAACCTGAGCTCCATCGCAGTTGGCCTGAACTTTTAGATTTGACACGGTCTAGCGCGACCAGATGACCCTAGTTGGTACTTTATGCTTTTAAGCACCACATTTCAGTTTAATCTTTAAAGATGTATAACTCTGGTTATAGTGATTGGATTTTTGTTGTTTTGGTCTTCTTTTGATCAATAAATTAAGCACTATTTTTCTAGGTAAGTGTGGTATCTTTTTGTTTGGTGTTTTCAGTAATTTACTGTTTGAAGTGTTGCACACATACTTTACACATCGCCTCTTTAGTTAAGCCTGACTGCTCTGTGCCAAGCTACCAGGGGGTGAGTACAGATTAATTTAGGGTGTGTCTGTGACTTACCCTGGCTAGTGGTTCCTGCTTGGACAGGGCACATACCTCTGCCAACCAGAGCCCCAATTTCTGACACCTGCTATCTGAAAAGGTAAGACTGGACGAGGGATTCCCGCACAGCATGGGTTCACTTAGCAGCATTGTATATGTTATGATACACGCATTGATCTTACAGAGTACAATGAACCTAACTCTACGAACGCAGGCAGGGATGCAGCATGAAGAGATGGAACAATGTGTGTGGGAGGAATGTGTATATCAGCACTGCTTAAACCGTTCGTGATCCACCCGACCAATCCGTGCTCTCAAATTTCTACCCATCAGACCTAATTCGAGCTCTTGGGGGGGGGGGGGGGGTGTGCGCGCGCCTCTACAAGTTAAATCTGACTGCACACCTACAAACCGGGCAACCCCTCCCTCGCTGGAGGCAGCTCTGGAGTACCAGACTGGCAGTGCAGCAGAGAGCTGGGCGGCAGCTCGGATAATGAACGCTCTCTGCCCTGCCCTTTTCGCGCTGAGCATCCTCGGCTTCCTCTTTAACTTGAAGTCAACACATCTGTCATGTTAGCCCGCATCCTCCCCCTCCACCCATCTGCTCTCCTCTCTGCCTCCCCAGGCGCGCGCCGCTTATTTTCCGTTTCCTCCTGCTGCTATCCTGCCTGATGGACTCTTCCATTCGCCCTGCCGGCCTGGGTGTGCTGCTTGCCGTGGGATGATCTGTCGGGATCCGCGAGCACTTCATTCTTAATCCGTTGCTAGTGACGGCTGCAGTCCCGGAAGCCTTACCCCCGCAGCTCTGCGGCCCCCGAGTACGAATGGATGGTGGGGGGAGAAGATGAAAGGCTGAGGAGCTGGTCTTGCCGCTTTTCCCACTTCAGGTACGCTACCCGCTGCGGTGCTTTGTCACCGGATTCTGTTGCAGGCGCAGTCATAGCGCCAGTTTTTTTTTTTTTAGTGCACAATATTGGACTATTTGAAAACAATGCGCCAAGGTGTTACTGCACAGCTCGTTAAGTCACACAGACTTTCTCCTCGGGTGACATCTAGAGACGTGCATAGGGCAGGCACCGCTCGGCCGTGGGTGCAGAGGTGAACTGAGCCCAGGGAACTCTGCCCAGGGCTGCCTGTCGTCACTCAGAGGGTGCTGTATCACTCACATCCGCCTCTTTCTTGTTATCGGGATTGCCACCAAAGCGTTCTTTTCTGTTTCCCTTCCCACACGCTGTGTAGTTCTCTGCACGCTTCTGGTCACGTCAACATTCTTTAAACAAAAGGCTGTCACCTTGAGGGCACTCGTGTGTGTATGTGTGCGTCTGTGTGTAAATAATGGAACATCCCCGCTTCTGAACCCCCACAATGACTGTTGTATGTCTAGCCCAATCCTTTGTTGTCGTACCAGGCAACATGCACAGAGCTGTTAAACTTTTGTTGTAGAATAACTTTTCAGAGATAAGTGACACCCCGTGTGTGTTGTGAAATGGCTTGCACGCAATGAGAACTCCCGATTTGTTAAAAATACACGTATTCTTGTAAATCAGCGCAGAACGAAGTGACGTTTGAAAATGAACTCGCATTTGAGTTGCTGCATCCGAGCGTTGCGCGGTACAAGGAGCCGCCCCTGCTTGCTCAGCATAAATAGAGCAGGGTGTACTGGGACCTGGGTGTGGTGACTGTCAGCGGCAGGTGTGCTCGCGCTGCAGTGCGCGCTGTATGAACCCCGATGCTCGGTCTCCTCTATATTACTGTCTAGTAGGCTAGAATTGATTCGGGGGCACACAGAGTGACTTACACCCTGTGCAGCAAGCGAGCCTCCGCTTTCAGCACTGACGCTGTGGACAGCACCAGGTCAGTGAAAACATCACCAGTGCAGCAGATTCGCTGACACAGGGGTTGCAATTCAAGTGATAGCGCTCCTCACTGTTCTGATGCCTCGGCCTTCCCTATGTACCATCCTTTTCAAGAGCCCAAACTGTAACGTCCAGAGGGTCTTATCAACAGCACCTTTACAGACATTCATATTTTTTTTGTTTTGTTATCTGCTTTGCACGTGATTATTTTTCCTGTCATTATTTGCTTGTTGTGCATACATTTTAAATTCTGATGAGGCCGAACATACGAGATTTGTTGGATTTTATCTAATGAATTATGTGTATTGCGTCCGTTTTTCAGGTTGCACCCGTTTTTTTACAGTAAGGTTGATCTTTCTTTTACAGACTTAACATAGCATTAATTGCAGTGAAATTATTATTATTATTTTTTTTGCAAAATGTGTATTTGTTTGTCAGCAGAATATTATCGGTGGTCCACTGCTACCACTGTGGAAATGTAAGTCTTTTCTGGACGGCCCTCAGTCCCGGCTCCACTGTGGACTCTCTCCTTGGATGCTTCTGGCCGACTCACTCTGGATGTTGACTGAACTGCACTGACAGCCCAGGGGCTACCTGGAAGAGGAAGAGCAAGCAAAGGAAATAAAAAATATTTAAAAAATTACCTCGACAGGAAACGGCTGCCGATCCTTCATACACCTCCATTGGGTGTAGCAAATGGCTGCGACTGCTGCTGTCGACATGCCCTGTGGTTGGTGCCCTTGCCCTTGTCACCCTGGTTTCAAGAACTGCAGACACAGCACAAATGAAACAGTGTGGTGCAGCCCTGTTTACTTTCGGTAGCTTCCATTACATCCCATTGTCGAAGCACCTCAATAGCAAAGGGCCAAGGGAGGGACAAGGGAGTCAACCCTGTAATGTCATAATGGGTGGGGTAGACATAGTATATAAGGTCACTCCGCCACCCGTGATATTTTGGTGAATTGATGACCGCGCGAGTCTTGTGTGTTAAAATCATCCAAACAAGAAAAGAGAACTCCACGTAAACAAAAGCTATAAACATATTTAGAAAAAGCACAGACAATGCCCATAAGTCGGGCTTTAAAGGAAGGTTGTATGGTATTGTGAAGCATTACAAGTAGATAGCATGGGTATGGATATGTATTCTTGGGGCACCAAAGAGCTATAGTATAATATTGGTGTAGGTTAAAAAGTAAAGTGACAATTGCACCCAAAGTTTCCTATATGTTAATGACTGCCCTGCTCCCGTCTGTGCTGCTACCAGAGAAAACTATGTGAAATTATCCAGTAATCTATGAGACTTTAATAGCTTCACAATGTCATTTGTGTGCTCTTGAAAGTTCAAGCTCAGTCAGCTGGATAAACAAATGATCACAGCTGGGAGGTGGGCCAGCACTTTTTGTGAAAGAACACAACTTCTGCCCAATCGCTACTTCCTGCAATTTTGCACGGGTTAATAACATACAGCCGCGTGGGGCATACATTTTAGAGAGGCCTAATGATAACCTCAAAAAACGCAATGATTTAACAATATCCTTTGGTTTAACCTGCTGCCCTGGATTTTGCCACCGCTGCCAGGTGCAATTTCTAGAATCCTCTTGCATTGCATGGAAATTGGTCTCCTACTATAGTTTGTTTAAATCAGTCAATTCAGGTTTCTATTATACATACATTTCCCTGTTTGTTGGGCATTACTACGCGATATTAAAAGGCAGTTTGAGTCCTCCGGGCGCTGTTGGACGCTCACGGCCTTGTGGTACTTACTTCACCAGCCTGCTCCCAGGGGTAGAATTATTCATTGGGTGCATGCGTAATCCTGGCACATTTGTGTCGGTCCGTGGGCGGGAAGGCAGCGCCGAGTCACGTGGGTGAGTGCGCAGACAAGACAGATTCCCTCTGCTCATTACTGCGCGCGGAGGCCTCACCACTGCGCCACTCGACGCCGGCAGGTCACGCCGTGTTCTATTTTAGCGCAGAGCTTTGATTTCCTATCTTCGCGGCGGAGTGAGGTGCAGACACCCAGTCACGTTCCTTTCCCATTAAAATGGAATAAATGTTCCACAGCTCCCAGATATTCGCCAGTAGTATTGGTATTATTTTTACCACAACACATTTGCCATGTGTTCTTTTTTATCCTGTTTAGTGCAAAAGAAACAATCCAATTTTCATCTGCTCACCGCTCATGACTAGACACTTTTGGTCCTGCTTGGGGAACCTACAAGATTTTGTCAAAGAGAATTATAAAAATGTGTTTAATATTTCACCCGTGTTAATGGTAAACATTTTATATTTCGTGTCAGTGATTTGAATATTTTTTGTTTGCGTTTTGGGATCAGTGCCGTGTTTAGCATACAGATAGGGACACGGTATGCTTCAGCGGTGTGAACAGGGTTTGCTCGCCTTTGATTTACAGGCTAACGTTTCAGACCCAGAATTGGGAGACAATTCCCAAAGATTTCCAGAAGATGCAGCTGTTCACTGGTGTACTGCAAGAACCGGGAACAAGTTCGCTTAGTAAAGGGAGGCTACTCAAGCATTTTGCAGGGTCAACCAACTCCTTAATGCACGTGCAAGAGCTAGCCCATGTCAGCTTCAGCCATAGCCAACCACATGAAAGGAGGACTGCAAGGTAGCAGCACAGTCGTTTAAGGGCAGATTCATCTGGTGACCTCGCCGCTTTATGTTGATTGTCTTGTGTCCACACAAGATCCTTTCAAAATCGGTGACTCAAGATGAGGGTTGAATTGTGACCTTCGCTTATGTCACATTGAGGCTGATGCAAGTTATCACACACAGGGATACTGGAAGAATCATGAGCACCTTGTTTTTTTTTTTTTTTTTTAAAACCTTTATTGTACAAAGAAAGCTCACAAATACGGGCCTACAACCCCACGGGCTGGCCACCACACGGTAAAGAAGCATATCAAAGGAGAATAAGTTCTTCACAGGAGTTGACACCAGGAGCACAGGAGAAACAACAAAGGCTATCGAGCAGTCAGCAAGAACAGGATAATAAAAGGTTAATTTTCTAATGCGGGGAGGGGGAACAGAAGACTAACGGGCCGTGAAGAAACAACAAGGGAGGGGCCGCGGCAAGCCGCCATTTTATGAACACAGAATGACACAAGAAGCCATACAAACATAGCAACCAAAGAATATACACATAATCGGATTACAAAAAGCAACAATGGCATCTGTCAAACCGCGCTCACCCAGCACCGCCCTCACCCAAATTGAGGAGACATAGTCAAAAAGGCCCCCATTGCAAAGACAATACGATACGCACCCCAACGGAAATAAAGAAACCCCCATAAAGGAGGAAGGGGAGAAGGGAAAAAGGAGACGAAAGAAGGGACTCCCACCAAACCTCGCACCCCCAGGAGACAAGACAGGACAACATAATCCGGCAATCGATATACCAAAAAGTCGATACCAAAATAACCAGTGGGCCACAATCAGACACACACCGGAATACGAACGCCACAGAAACTCCCCAGGGGGACACATGAGGAGACAGAGTCCCGAAAAAGTAAATACACAAGAGCCATAGAACAAAAAAGGAGGAAATAAGGGGGGAAAAAGACCCCCAAATACAGACAGACTCCCCCACCCACCCCTAAAGCCCACCCTGCACCCCTGCAGAAGGCTACGGCCTACCCCCCCGCAGCGTGCCTGTCGCCCTAATTAGAACCCGAAATATAGCGGAACAAAGTTGAGTCGGAATCAGAAGACAAAAATGGGAAGGGAAGGGGAAGGGAACACGGGATGGGAAACACACACACACACACACGGGGGAGGGCCGGGAGACAGGAGGAAACGCACCCAGCCACCCGCCTGAGTCGAAGGTCCGAGTCCCCGGGAAGCCAAAGATTATCAGGTTACAGTCCAGGAGCACCCACCAGTCACATATAACCATACCAAAACACGTTGACCATCCAAACCAGCACAGGACTACCGCACGCAGAAGCCAATGCACATCATCCCTGTCCTTGTTTGTCCAAAGTGGGAACGGTCCGATCCATCGAGGACCAGGCCACGAAGAACTGAAGGCAGACAGCAGGAAAATCCAACGGCAGTCCAAAAACTACACGTGAAGCAAAACACGGAAGATCCAGGAAAGTCACGAAGAGTAGGAAACGATGCAGGCACAGTTCCAAGGATATGTTCAGAGAAACCGACCCATCTGGGCCAGCACAGGAGAGATCGCCGGGCAGCGGCGGCCGAAAGGAACCGGGAGAGTCATGAAGGTCAGGCCAAGCAAAATCCAGCTCCCGGGCCAGAGGCAAAGGAGGTAGCGCAGGAGGAGGAGGTGCCATCAAGTTACGCACACCCGCAGACGCGGTCGTAGCCGGGGCCAATTCCGCCAGGATAATTCCAGCCGCACCCCGCGACGGCAAAGCCACATCCGGCCGTGGGGGCCCGGGAGGCCCGCAGCGAGGAACCACCTCCGAAGCTATGACAGGCGCGGCCACCAAGAGTCGCCAGGAGAGCAGGGCGTCCAGGACCTCCTTAAGTGTAGGTAAACCTTTACAGTATCCGGCATCCGGGCCATGCGGCGGGCCTCCAGCGCTCGTCCAGGCCCGGCCAAGACAATTGGGGTCGGCCGCCATTTGAGAGCCCGACCAGGCCGCGCGGCCAACAACCTCCGCCGGGGCGACGTCAAGGCAAATGTAGTCCCGCCGACCGGAGGCAGAGCACACCGGGCAGGAAGGAGGGCCACCAGAAGAAAGGGACCTCGCCGGCTCCCCTATTCCGCCGGTCCCGTTCTCCGAGTCCGGGCGGCAAAATCAAAATGGCCGGACCGGAGAACAAAGGGGGAGCAAGCCAGATACACGAGGAGCTCCGACAATGGAAGGCAGCGCCTCCACCAAAGGCCTCCTCCCCACGGGAATCGGCCAGGAAGAACCTCCGGCCCACACGAACAACGGCCTTCCGACCACCTCCACCGCGCCCCGAAGGGCAGACCCGCGGGCTCCGTCCGGCCCAGGAGCCGGCAAGAAGATCCAGGCCAGTCCGCCTCCGACTCCCCGAAACGATCGGGGGCACCGCACCGGAGACACAGCAGCCAGGATAACCGGAACAAGAGGTAAGTGCCTGCAGGGCGTCGTAGCACTACCACACAGCAAAGAGGGCTTCCCGGGGCAGGATAACAGCAGGATAAATGTGGAAACACAGGCGGGCGAACGGAGCCGAGCTAAAGCGCGGCCATCTCGGTCGCGAGCTAGGCTCCTCCCCCATGAGCACCTTGTTATGAATAAAGGATTCCCATCTTTTGGAGCAGACCACGTTGGCACGTTCTTGGTTCTGATTCACGCCTTCTCAGGGTAGACCTTGTGCATATATATCTCAGGTCCTGCTTTGAGAATCCCTGGATCCTTGCAGCAGATTCATTGAAACATTTGAACACTTACAGCTATCTGTTTGTAGTTACACCAATGCTTTCTAAATCTGCTTTCATGTTGTTAGTGGTAAAAAGCCGTTATCATCTGGGTGTTTTTGACGTCCTACAGTGGGAGTACACCCTGAGTCATTTGTACTGCAGGGTCGTTCTCATATGACACAACTTTAAAGGGTTAATCACTTGTCTTTCAACATTGTATTCTGTTTAAATGATCATTCCAGACACGCTGAGTTCCTACATGAAGAGTGCAGCCCGATTGAAGCTTGGTGATGTATGTCATTTTAGGAGATTGAGGCTTCCTACTGAAGATTATGATTCAGTTGAGGTGTAAAGAATCTCACTAAATGAGCTAAGGGTTTGTGGCAGAAGTGTCGTATGTCAGAGCGATGGGTGGTCTGATGGATTCAATGTAACTGAAGCTATCTGCTGTCTTGGCGCTCTTGTGATGCTCTAGCTGGGTGTATCAGTGACTTTATATTCATATCACACGACACACAATCTTCAATGCGTGGAAATAGTGAACTCGGAGTAGGGTTGAGGCGCATTGACATGGTGCGCTGAAGCTTTCATTGCTTGTGTTTGTGCCAGACCAAGTTGTTCAGGTTTAGCAATGGAAAAGCAAGAGTACATCACATGTGCTTCTCTACACCCCAGGCTCAACTCACTATTTAGGGGAGTCCTTTCCATTACGTTTCAATTGATTTTGTGCAACAGTGAATTGATTCTCCATTGCAAATACAAGCACGTGCATTTGTGACTGTGAATTGCAGGTAGGATTCACTGCACATACTAAGCACACAGTTCCGGAGCTGCATATGGGGTACCAACATATTCTCTGGGTTGAAATGCAGAATTCGTTTTATAGGGAACTGTGTAGATATCTTGGCCGGGGACAGTTGCAAAAATAATATGCCCTGAGCTACATGTTTCAATAATCTGTGGACACAACAAAGGACTTCTCTTTTCACTTCTATAGGTAAAAATATCCTTTCCCTAAGGATAACATGCTCATAAATTCATTTTACAGTAAAGTAACAAGAAAGGCAACATTGACAATGAAATGGGTTTTCAAGTAATCGCTTTTAAGCCATTTGGCTTGGACCAGAAAGTCGGTATGAACAAAGCTATCCGTTAAAAAACGAAAATGCAGTCATGTTCTTTAACCAGCTATTCTTTTTATGATCACTTTAGAAGGCAAATGCAAAAACAACAGTTAATGGACAGAATGCTGAACAATGTCATACATTCACCTCAGTACAGAGATCTGGGCCTAAATCCATCGTTTTTTTACACTCCACACCACCCCAGTTCAGACATGGCCACACGCAAATCAGCCTTGACCCTGTGCCTCATGGGAACAGTCCAGCCTGAACTGCCAAGCCATGTATTCCCTGGACCGGAATCAAGCATCCTAGGACCGGTCTCCGGCCATCAGCCAGGATAGCTTGATTCCAGTGGTGTGGAGAGCACGGGACTCACGTCTGAGCATACCCGTCCCACTCGGGGTGACAAATACAAAAACAACAGTTGATGGACAGAATGCAGAACAATGTCATACATTCACCCCAGTTCAGAGATCTGGGCCTAAATCCATCGTTTTTTTGCACTCCACACCACCCCAGTTAAGACATGGCCACACGCAAATCAGCCTTGACCCTGTGCCTCATGGGAACAGTCCAGCCGAACTGCCAAGCCATGTCATCCCTGGACCGGAATCAAGCATCCTAGGACCGGTCTCCAGCCATCAGCCGTCATCAGCCAGGGTAGTTTGAATCCAGTGGTGTGGAGAGCCCGGGACTCACGTCTGAGCATACCCGTCCCACTCGGGGTGACAAATGCAAAAACAACAGTTGATGGACAGAATGCAGAACAATGTCATACATCCACCCCAGTACAGAGATCCAGGCCTAAATCCATCCAAAGACTGATTTGCATTTGGCCATGTCTGAACTGGGGTGGCTTGGTGAGCAAAATAACGATGGATTAAACCCAGATCTGTGACTGGGGGTGAATGTTTTGCCATTTTGCAACATTCCGTCCATCATCTTGTGTGTATCAATTTAGAATGCAGCCATGTTTGAGAAAATGACACCAGGGAGAAACTTGTAGATTCGAGCCACTGCAGCCAGAGCGTCACTTTTTTGACGTTTTGGTGCCTCAAGGTGCACGGGCATATTTACAAGGCACGTAAAGCCACTTTACTTGGCTTTTCGTGGCTTTGTAAGTATGTGCCCCTTTTACGCAGAACACTGCATAAAAGGGGCGTTCCATGGGTGATGCTGTGGGTGTTCCCACACAGCACCCATGGAATTTGAAGCTTTCCCAGAGTTACGAGAAACCATAAACCTGGGAATGCGAATCTGGGGAGGCGCAACGAGGAAAAATGTTTTCATTTCTCCTTGTTTTCCCCTTTTTCTATGTGTGCTACACTTAGCAGCAACCATACAAAGAGGAAATCACCTGAATTTAATGATTTTGTGCAGGAAGGTGTCCTTTCCTGCACAAAATTGATCAGTCCTGCAACACAGGCACCCTTACACCATGGTGTAAGGATGCCATGCCTGAGTTGGCGCATGGCAGCCCATTGTGCGCCAGTGCAGGGGAAAAGGACAGGAATGCACCGAGGCCCTGAGAGTCTTAACACATAACTGAAGACTGAAAAGTAGTCAGCTCAGATTCGATGTTTGGATACAATTTAGAAATATTTCACTGCATCTTTTATAAGTTTAGAGTTTTTTTTATTGAAGAGAGGATCAGGGAAACTGAGAGAACAAGAGGAAGAGCTTCTCGGGCTCACATGGGTCAGACCTCTGGAAATAAAAAGTTGATGCTCATTTTTAAATTGGTGCGTAATTTTGTCTTCCAGTGAGCTGGATCGTTTATAAATGCTTTAGCAACTCCTTTGATTACCTAAGCTGTTCTCTAGAATGGGCTGTGTAAGTGTACAACATTCAGAGACTGTAGTATAGCTTGTGCTCAGAGTCTCCCATTACCCTATCGATTCCTTGATTTCCATTAGCTGCAGTACAAGCACAGACAGTACCATTCAATGCTCCTGTTATGAAAAATGATAGCGTTACTCAACAATATCGCTGACTTCCTGCTGGGGAATTGAGTGACTCAGGAGTATCTATGGAATAAATATCAATTCAGTATTTTTTTCGTGCAAAATGTAAATGTAAATTTAACGATCTAGCAACGAATGAATGTCAAATGAAGTAGCACTTGATTTCTATTTCTCTACCCATTCCCCAGCTGTTAGGTATATTTGATGTAGTCTTTAAACGTTTTGGACAGAGAGATACTTATTTATTTTGAATATTTGCATGGTTTTTGATTGCATAATAGTTTATGCTATGTTATGTTAAAAAATTTGTAAAGCGCAAGGTGTACCCTAGAGTGTCTTGCCGATGACTTAGCAGAGAGCATAAGATGAAGTTGTTAGCTTATTTGACAATGGTCCATAAAATTCTTACAGAAATCAAGTCAAATGCCTTTTTCACGTTCATCATGATGGTAAATATTATAATATAATTCAGTCGCAACTGCCTTTTCTGGAGTGCGCCTATGATGTGTAATGGCTTTCTTTGCAGTCTTAGAATGCTGTATTGGTAATGACTTTAAAGCAGTGGCAGCTCCTCCGCTCCGGCTTCTCCCACGTTTATTCCCTCCCGCTCCTGGCACCCCACCCACCATCTGTGCCAGCCACCACTCCTCTAAAGTAGTGCATAAGAGAGGTGAGCTCCCATCCATTCCATTGAAAATCCATGAGGAAGTATGCACATTGTGAAAGTCTTTCTCTCCTAGAGAGCAATCCCTGGAGGAAAAAGAGGCAGAGCTGGTGCTAGAGTTAGGGGGGCAGTCGGAGGTACGTTTCAAACCATGGGACATAGAGGTGGCAGCAGAATAATTAGATTTCTGATTCATGACTATATCAATGGTGGTTGATGGACTTTATATAAAATGGCAAGTGTGGCAGTTGGCTTCTGAACAGCACATGGTTTGCATAGTCAGCATTCACAAGGGCATGTTCACAGACACCTTCCTGCTTCTATACTACTCAGTAGTCATTATACAAGTAGTCACTGTTAGACCTGGCATCCTTGGCATGGTTTCCCCTGTCTTTATGCCTCTTCCTCCTGTATTTTTGATGCAATGCTGGAAGTGCTCCTTCTGTAAATTGTGATTCTGATTGGGTATCCATGATTGGCATATTTGATTTACTAGTAAGTCCCTAGTAAAGTGCACTATGTGTCCCCTGGGCCTGTAAATCAAATGCTACTAGTGGGCCTGCAGCACTGGTTGTGACACCACACAAGTAGCCCTGTAAACATGTCTCAGGCCTGCCATTGCAGGAACAAACCTTACCTTTTACTACATGTAAGGCACCCCCTAAGGTAGGGCCAAGGTACCCCCATGGGCAGGGTGCAGTGCATGTGAAAGGTAGGACATGTACCACTTTTACATGTCTTGATAGTGAAATACTGCCAATTTTGTTTTTCATTGTTGCAAGCACTAGCTCTCCTATAGGCTATCAATGGAGAGACCCTGGAACCTCTTTCATGTGTAACTTTCAGTCAGAAAAAGCTAGAGATTTGGAGTTTGGGCTCGCTGAGCTCAGAATTTAAAAACACATCTTTTAGTGAACGAGGTTTTTAAATTGTGAATTTGAAAATGACACTTTTAGAAATGTGCATTATCTTGTTTTACCATTCTGTGCCTCTGCCTGCCAGTGGAATCAATGTTTGGTTTAGACTAACAGTGGCCTGTTTGTGCACTCGCTCTAGACAGTCACAGAAAGGGAGTTGAGGTGTGCACTGAATATCCTGATTGCCCATCACCAGGCTGATTGGGCCTTCGTAAGCTAGAGTGGTGGGAGGAGTTGCCACATACACCTGAGCAGGCTGTGCCTGGCCTCTCACAATACTGTCTCCGCTCCACTGGAGAGCGTCTGGAGCCAAGAATGGCCAAGGAAGGCTCTATGCACTACAAAGACTCTCCTTTGCAGTATGCCTACTTCCAAGGCAGAAAGCGGCGTAAGTATTGGGCCTAAAACCCCAAACTTTTAGAACACTTCTCGATCTTCAAGAGACTCTGCTAAGAAGAGCGGAAGAGCTATGAGAAGGAATGCCACCCCTCTGCTGTGTGTTGCTTTGCTGGGTTGGCCTGCAGTTGCTGCTTCTTTCTTGGAGAGGAAAAGGACTGGACATTGCTGTGTATCCTGTAAAGTTTCTCCAAGAGCTTGTGTGTGCTTGCCTCCTGTTTAGAAGTCTATGGGCAATCAAATACTTCACCTGCAGCATCCCTGAACTCCACTGCTGGTATTTCTGCCCTGCCACGTGGTGCCAATTCTAGTTCTGGGCCCTTGGAGGTTGTTCCTGCTGCAAAAGGCAGCAAAATTGATGCATCCCCCTTCTAGTGCCTGTTTTTCCGATGCAGCACTGCTGTGCGGACAAAGAAATCAATGCAGCGCCTGCCCGTAGCAAAAGAAACAGCTGCAGCTCAAGTTCAATGCACCGTGTCTCTGAAGTCCAAGACCACCACACTGACTCTGATGCAGGCCCTGCTGTGCAGCTGAAAGAATCAACGTATCATTGGACTGCGGCTGAAAGAATTGATGCAGTGACTGTTTGCCGCCACGATTGAGCTCCAGCATGATTGGAGTTCCACGGATTGCAGCTGTGTGGTAAGTTTGCCACTGCATCACCTGCAGACCAGAACTGCCTTGGATTTTGACGCATTGCTTTCCCTTACAGTCCGGAACCAAAGCAACACTTCTCATGCGTGCAGCAGAATTAACTCATCGTTTCCCCAGGGACTCAGGAACTGACGCATCTCTCTGTTTTCCCATGCTTCCTTCCTCTGTGGCTGTTTTTCACTTGTGGATTTTGATGTATCTAAGGTATTTTGTGTAAAAACACGGTATCGATAACATAATAATGGACAGCATTGCTTAAAACCTTTAAAAAGTGGTATCTTAAGTTCGGTGTGTTGGATTATTGTTATATTGGTCTTGTTTGGTTCAGGTAAAGATTGTTTATTTTTCTAAACTGGTGTGGTGTCCTTTCATAGTGTTTTTTCTGTTACTGTGTGTGTTGTGTACACATGCTTTACACATTGCCTCTGAGATAGGCCTGACTGCTGGTGCCAAGCTACCAAGGGGATGAGCAGGTGTTATCCTATGTGTGTAACTCTCTTACTCTGACAAGAAGGAAGGGTCCCGTCTTGGACAGGGTGCATACCACTGCCAACTAAAGACCCTCATTTCCAAAAATCACATTTAAATACCCTTTCTTCAAAGTTATGCTGAAAATTCTTCTTTGCTTTTGCCCAACTGGAAGTTGATTATTCCTCACCTCATATGCCAATATGCTCTCAACTGGACTATTCCACAAAACTAAACCTTAATCCTGCTAGTTTTTAAAATGTGGATAGATCATTCAGCTTTACAGCCTTGTTATATTTTCCTAGTGCGCATGCCCTATGCTTCCTCTATTCCACATGTTTCTTTGCAAAATACACATGCTTGCATCAAGGCATCAAGACAGACATCCCAATTGTGTTGACTGTAAAGAGTACTGGTGCTTGTTTCAGGAGATCTCCCCATAAAAATTGCAATGCACAATAAATAGGCGCAACTAGTAATCCCTAAGAGAACAGGATCTTGTAAAATTAAAAAAAAGATATTAAAACTTCAATATCAGAATACTGTGCTTCCAGCATACAGTTGCATTACTCAGGCCAGAAGACGCTTACTCAGGCACCAAGCCAAATACAAAATCTAATTAGTCTAAAGACAATATAGCCTTGGGTGTCTGCCTTAAAAATCTTCATTGCTGCTTTATAGTGCCTTGCACCCAGACTCAGACTTATTGGTCAAATCCATATTCTTATAGCCTAAAAATAAAAGGGCAAGAGGAACAAAATATGCTCCTCTGTTTCGGACAAATTTATGCAAAATGGGCAGCAGGTGGAATCATTGGTGCCAATGCTCCATTTCTGCGTAAAGTTGTTGGTTGGTAAAATCCCCAGCCTAAACCTAATATATTGAGTTTTAGAATATTGTGGGACTATATCATCCATAAAAGTTGCAAATGTGTGAATGCCTTAAAATGTAAGAATTGTTCAGGTCATGCATCTCCCGTGGAACTTGCAAATCATTTCTCTTCTATAAACAGCCAATATTTATTTTTCAGGAGGTTGTATGAACTACCTTTAATACTTATTGGATCGTCCCAAAAGGAGCATTAGTCTAAGACATCAAGCCAATTTTTGACTCAGTTCAGCCAAGTTATTTCTTTGATGTTGTCCAGTTTCAAAATTTCCTTTAACCTATTTCAGTATGATTGTAGAACTTCATTGTGCCATATTCCTAACCAATATACTCGTGGTCCCAAATTTGCTGTATTGAGTATTCTCTTTAAATCCCAATCAAGATAAAGGGGGAGTAGAGGAGTACTGGCGGGCATTTGAAGAATACTTGTTGCAACATTATTCTCCTTGATTTTTGGTTGCCTCAAGTCTCAGCTTCATAAACTGCAACAGCTTGAGTCTATATAATTGTAAAACCGGAATCACTGATCTTAATGTGGTCCCTTGTGCATTTTAATACAGCAGCCACATTGCACTTGAATTACCAAGCTGCTTTTAATGATTTGCTGGGGCCATAAAATATTTGCTGAAATTCTGACACCCAAATATTCAAAGTTATCCACTCTTTCTAGAACAGTATTTTCTAGTTTCTGTTTCCCTTTGTATAATTTGTGCGGGTTAAATATAATGAATTTGGTTTTACTAATGTTAATTTCCAATACCCTATGCTTGACAAAATCAGTAAACTTGTCTGTCAAGATTTGCAATCCCATTGGAGTTTGGGAGATCAGAAGCGCATCATAAGTGAACATTAGGGAAGGGAGTTTGTGGCCATCTAATTTAGGGGAGTCATTCTCACAATCATTTAAGCATTTGGTCACATATATAGGGTGTCTAAAATGCAATAAAGTGTACAACCCAACCTAACCCCTCTTCTATAGCAATATGATCTGTTAATTCACCATACTTCCCCCATCAACCCTGGGCGTAATTGTTAGTGTGAAATGTTATTGTGATTGTTAACAGCATTGTTGTACATCTGTAGCCCTGTAGACTGTAAAGACCCTGCACAGAGAGAACTACTACCTCATCCTATTTTCTTTGCTAATCTTGCCCTCTATGCAAATATGGCCAAAGAGGTGGTAGGACATCTGTTAACAAACTTTTTACTTGAGAACTTCAAAATCATGCTGCTTGTGTGGGAATACATTCTCTTACCGCCTCTTAAACCTCTTCTGTCATAACCTACATTTCGAATGATGATACTTAGTCACAATTCTCTGCACCACCAGCTGAATAATCTCCAACTTCACCACGTTCCATCTGAGCTAACTAAACTAAAGAATCCACAAAACAATTTGAGGTGGCCTGTATTAAATTCCAATTCATGCCATATGCTATAATTCAATTATAGTAAGGGAGTGTTGAACTTTTTTGCGCTTCTCCTCTTAACTATGTTCTACTCCTTTCTACTTATAGGAACTGCCTCTACTGCCTCTCGTGCCTTCGAATAGTCTACCATCCTTTCTCTGCTTGGAACATCCCTGAACAGGAGAATCTTCAGTAAATATTAACTGTTTGCAGGCTTCCAAAAGTGCTTCAATACGCTTGGAAATATGACATTAAAGTTCACAGAAAGTCACCCCAAACATGACAAGAAGCTCTCCTGACTAGGTCTTAAATGAACGTGTGTAACTCACATCTACTGCAAATATCATATATATTTCCAGACCTACCAATCCTCTTTTTCTTAGCTGACCACCAGATTCCCATCAACAGGATTCACAATGGCATTCTTTCTCGGGTACTGTACCCAACTTGTTCTGATCCTTCCTACCTGTTTTACCGGTACAAGTCACATGAAGCCACTTCCACTCCGAATTCCTCCTGTTGTCCGCAGTTCCCCAAACATTCTCTTTCTGCTCCTTCCTCTTCACCATGTACATCCTTTGTCACAAGCTGACTTGTTGACCTTTATGTACCGGGGCCTCACATACAAACCTTAGAAATACAACATGTGATTCTGGAACTAATCACCCCAAAAGTGTTCTTCATTGTCTCAGATGTCCTTGCAGACCATTGAAAATTTGGTAAACAAACTGCTCCAAGTCTGAGTTCATCCAACCAGATACATGCCAGGCTGTATTTTATTCCATAGAACAATGATTTAATGAAATACTATTACTGACAAAAGTTTTCAGGATGAATGGCATTTATCATTTCTTAGAAACCTATTCATAGAATGTCTTTGATTTTCAAAATTGGCTTCTGCACATTGATTTTTTAAGGTTTAAATGAAATAGTTGCATGTGTTATCTTCAGAAATATTTTTGTCAGATTTATCTATTTCAATCCTATGTCAGGGGTTATTATTTTAGATTTACATTGGCAAAAAATTACTTTTAATGCTTTTAATTAGCTGAATCCAAACCAAGATTTCAGTTTCTCCACTCCCCATACATAAATCGACCTGTAAACTCAATCAATCCGTAAAACCGTATGGCCCTTTCTACTCCTAAACTTTACCCATCTCTTAATCTAAAATCCTCTCAGTACCACTGAACTCCACCAATCCCTGAACCCTAAAAAGTCTTTCTATGCCTAAACGACATCCATTCCTTAAAGTCCTGTAACAGTCCTAAACTCCACTCATCTCTGATGAACCCTAAAAAAAACTCACCACTCCTAAGCTCTACCCATGCTTGAGCCCTAAAAAACCCTCACCTCAACTAATCTCTGCCCATCCCTGAGCCCTAAAACCCGTAAAGAAAAACCTTATTGCTCCTAATATCACCAAGCCATCAACCCCAAAAATACTCACTACCCCTAACCTTCACCCAATGGTAGGCTTGCACATGCTTCCTTAATATAATCTTTTCTTTAAAATCTTCCTTTTAATTTTTGATTTATTTGTTTTTCCTCAAAATCGCTTTTTCATTAATTCACATACATCAAATAAGCTCCTTGCTCACCGACATAGTCCTCATTATTTAACCATAACATGATCCCATCCTTCCAAATTAGCACAGTATTGATCGGGAATTTCTACACTCTCTAAACCCTCAATGAGACATGGTTCTCTAATTCTTCCAATAAATAGTTCTAAACTCTTATACTGATGGACTACAAAATCCATACATAAAACCCAGATACTGGCAGGGGCTGTGCCGGATTTTCTTCGGTGGCCATCAGCTACAAGGAGATTCCAGTCCTAGCTAAGATTCCTTCAATCAGTTATTAGTGGAGTGCAACATTGCTCATGTACGTGCCTTCATCATCAGTCTTGACTGTCAACTACCAATCACTGGATTGCATACCCATCAATCATAAGGATATGGACCAACTTGAGCCTGCGTTGTAGGTTATCTCAAATTCTAACTAGACATTCCATGCCTATGCTGAGTGGGAAATAGCAACATGACAAATTGGGGAGAACATCAATCCGACTGGAACTGGGTATCTTGTCCAGTGAAGCCACAGCCTATTCCTAGCAGTGAGAAGTGCACATCAGAGCCGCAACAACTCATAACCCTTCTGTCATGGAATGTAGCTGGGCTTTCAAGACTTTTAAGCTCAAACACAGCAAAATCACTGCTAATGGCATCCAACGTTCTCTGCCTCCAAGAAACATGGTCATTAACTCCATTAACAATCACCGGCTTCCAAGGGGTCCATCAAGCAGCAAAGAAAAAAAACATCTTTTGGAGGCCCTCTGGAGGCTTGTCACTATACCTTAATCTGAACATGAAAATAATAATTAATTTAATTCCAACTCAAGATGAGATGCTCCAAGCACTCATATTGGAGAGCCCCAAGACATCTGCGTCCCGAATTAAGATCCTCCTGATTAACGTCTACTTTAACATCTTTGACTCAGCACGAGCTACAAGACTGAGCCAGCTGAGAGATAATTTGGATCAAGTCCTTTGCAATCACGTTAATCATGAAATAATAATCTGTGGCAATTTTCATCTGAGACACCTAGCATCATTCAACACACTGTGTTCAACTTTAAATTCCTTAAGGTTTCAATTAAATAAAACTCTAAGCAAACATGGACTAAAGTCCGCACAGATCATAGCAAACAACTTTGAGCTATCAACACAGCTCTTGAAAACTTTCAGGGGGATAAGCTATGTTGCTTCTGAAAAACTCATGAACCACCTTGAGAGCTTCAAAGTGTATCCCTCAAATGATAGCGACCACCTTCCTCTTTGTACAATCTTAAATCTTCACCTAATTAAACGCAAGGGCCATAAGGTTCTGGGCACCTCCTGCAACGACGAATCAGCACATCTAATTTGGAGAATAAAATGGGGCCACGTCAATCCACGGAAACAAGCATCATGGAAAGTCATTACTGGACAGGCTCTGCATGGCCAAAGTGGCCAATACCTATTAACTCACTGGGCTTCCATAACCAGAGGCATCCACGAAACATTGAATTCCCACCCGGGCCATGGGTGACATCAGTCAAAATCCTCTAACAAAAGTCAGTCTATACTGACTAACTCACGGCTCATTCGAAAGTTGACGAAGGCAGGCAAAAACACACGTAACCAACAAGCCAACACTGCGCTGTTATTGGAACTTCAAGGTGCAAGAAAACAACATAAGCAACTGATATGGCAGGAAAAAAACAGCAGAGTGGAAAGGATTGGCAATATGTTTACTCCATAATGAGCAAGCATAACCAGGCTGATTTATGGAGGCATATCAAAAAACAAAACATGCCTGGAAGTTATAAGTAGTAATGTCATAAATGAAGCCATGTAGTCCTCTCATGTAAAAAACCTATACGTAGTCGATCAACCGAGAGTTTTCCCACTCAAACATTCAGACCCCGCTGATGACCCAAAGGGCTGTGTCTCCATATATACGATCAACAGCATTTAAAAAGCACTACGTAAAACAAGAGCTTCAGGTGCACCTGGTCCAAATGGTCTCCCAGCCGAACGGTTTAAAGATGATTAAGCACTATGGCCTGCAATACTATCCCCATTGTTTACCATCTGCGCCAAGCTCCATCAAGTGCCCGACATTTGGAGAGGTACAATACTGTATCCAATCTTTAAAAAGAGCATTAGACAGAATCCCATCAACTACCGTCTGATAGCCAGTCTTGGGCAACAACAAACGCAATAATTGCTTTCTGTCAAACAGGCTTTAGACCGAACTCCTCCACACTGGATTATATAATTACTCTATCTTATCTTGCCAACCAGGCAAACAGCCGGAAATCCTCAGGTCTCTACGCATGATTTGTGGACTATTCGTCTGCATTCGACCTGGTGGACAGAGGTATTTTATGGAGAAAACACCAGATGTGGGGTATTCCAAGTGGTCTGCTAATGCCATTATATCATTAATTCATCAACTTGGGTGAGGGTCAAGTTGTCAGACACTACATTAACCAGGAAGATCAACACCAACCAAGGGCTAAAGCAAGTGTGTGTCCTCGCTCCAATGTTGTTTACTTTATACACGGGGGACATGTCCCGGGCACTTCACAACGCTAATATAATCCCTTAAAAAATAGGCAAAACTAAGATCACAATTCTACAGTACGCTGATGATATTGTTCTACTCGACAACTCAAAACTCGACTTCAACTTTTATCTCGAAGATAAAGATGACAGGGAGACAGGCACTCAACTAGACACACTGGGGCCGTAGGCTTAGCTCAGCTAGTACAGACTCCCATACATGAGGCTGGGAATACGTTAGACGGCATCTTTACCTCGGTGCAAGGACTTACACTAAAAGAAAGCCTCCCACTGACATGGACAGATCATTCGTTACTCAAGTTCATCCTCCCAATCTCCACAGTAGGGCACGTGGGGACTACAAAGCCCCCTCCCTCTACATATATAGAGTGGAATAAAGTGGATAAAACGACCCTTCATGACTCACAACCCCTAATTAATGTTCAACCAGAGGTAGCTGTCATCGAATACACCGACTGGCTTAACGACGCAGATAAGGCCTCGGTGACTACAAAAAAAACTCAGTGAATAGGAGTATCCCTTCAGCCCCCTGGTTCTCTGACTCACTACGGAAGGAAAAGCAAAGGTGCAGTCGACTAGAAAGGTGTTGGAGAACGAACTACCACACAGCAGAAAGAGAGGCATATAGAACCGCCCTAATACAATATAAAAACCTACTAATATCAGAGAAAAGGTAATTTTTCACTAAACAGATTGAGAAAGCAAAAACTCCTCTAAAGAACTATTTGTGGTAGTAAATAAACTAGCTGTACCCAAGAACACAGGGATTAAGGGTAACCAAACGTTTTGTGAAGATATTGCAGCAGCGTTTAAAGCCAAAGTCCTGGACATTTTTAAGGTCTTTGAGGACACATCAGCCTACCTTCCCATTACTCGAACAGTAAGCCCTAAGACTAAAAATAACACACTCCTCTATTTCTCCCCTACATCCTCAGAGGTAGTGGAAAAATTTATAAGAGAAGCAAAGTCGGGGTCTCTTTCTGTCCCATGCCCACCGGCCGTTTTGAAAGAAATAGCGGAAGTGGTGAGCCCTGGACTCACAGAAATCTTCAATTCTATGTTTAACTCTGGTAATTTTCCATCCAGATGTAAAGATTCCTCCATCCTTCCACTGCTAAAAAAACCCAATCTGGATGGATCCAACCCGAACAACTATCTTCCTATAGCCCGGCTGCCGCTGCCAGCCAAATAATCAAAAAAATCATGAATACTCAGCTATCTCAATTTATTCTTGCAAACAATCTGCTCGATCACTCCCAGTTCCCCTTCCATCACAAGCATAGTATGTAAACGGCACTCATCAAAGTCAAAGAGGAGATCAAAGTGGTGATGGATAGAGGAGGTACAGCCGCCCTGGTACTCCTCGATCTATCAGCCGCTTCCGATACCATGGTTCACTCTCTCCTGCAGCAGCGGCTGGAGAGCTTGGGGGTCAGGGGAATGGCATTAGCCTTGCTGTCCTCCTTTCTCAAGGAAAGGAGACTAACAGTATCAGTAGATGGGTATTATTTAAAGCTGTATGCCCTCCCACGCGGAGTGCCACAGGGCTCCTCCTTAAGCCCTTCTCTCTTCAATGTCTATATCTTTGAATTTGCGTCTCTGATCTGGGACTTTGGGTTTAGTCTGACATCCTACGCAGATGACACCCAGATTGTGGTGGCTGCCTATATGAATCAAGACTCTCCTGCTCAACAATTTCAGAATTACATGAGTGCAATAAATAGATGGATGAGTACACATCGTCTGAAACTCAATTCTGAAAAAAACGAGGTCCTAATGTTTGGCAACATGCAACCCAACTGGGGCAACCTATGGTGGCTGGAATAGATGGGCGAATCACCTAAACCAGCGCACAAGACAAAAAAATTGGGAGTATGGTTCGACAATAAACTAGCACTCTCACATCAGACAAACGCCATTGTCTCCGCCTCCCATTTTCTTATTAAGAAAATAAGGAAGATCTTTCCCTACATCCCCACGGACAAGAGGAAGACAGTGGTAACATCGCCAATCCAGTCAAAATTGGACTATTGTAATGGGCTTTATTTGAACATACCGAAGCAATGTTTAAAAAAACTTAAGACTGTTCAAAACACAGCGGCTCGGCTGCTGGTTAACATTCCTAGGGAAAAATCTGTATCCAAAAATATTCGTGGACTGTCCTAGCTCCCTGTATCACAACGCATCAAATTCAAGGCCCTGTGTCTAGCATACAAAGCACGGACGCACAAAGGATCCTTCTTTCTTAAAAATCCATTTGTCTGGTATGAACCAATCAGACAACTTCGTTCCACAGGGGACAAACTCCTGACAGTACCTAGAATGTGATCATCTCACTGGGCCGGTCGCAGTGTTCTCTACGGCACCTCTAAACTCTGGAATACGCTCCCAATTGAACTCAAAAGTGCTAGCTCCCTCACCATCTTTAGGAAAGGGCTAAAAATGTAGTTATTCCAGAATTCGACACCCATTCTCAGCGCCAAGACACCCCCAGATATTTGTGTGCTTTATAAATCCCATTAACATTAACAAAAATAGGACTCCAGAGCGCATTAAACTCTCTTCACTTATGTAACATAGTAAACAAGATGACAGTAAACGCCTCCAAAACAAAGGTGTTATCCATCGGAAGGACATTAAAACAAACAAGAAGCAACTCGTCTCTGGGTCCCTTAAAAATCTCAGGAGCCACATCCTATAACTATCTGAGCATATGGTTCTCTGCAAATGGCGAACCTACAACACACATGCACCACTTAAAGGATAAGGCAGCATTAATAACAACTAGACTCTGCCAATTACACACAGCCTTTGAAAGCCCCACCTCAGCCTCCAATCAGAAAAGTGCTCAGGGTCGTATTACCATCTGCAATCACTTATGTCAGCGAGGCCTTCCCGGGTCTACTCATCAAAATTATCAAAAAATTACATCTAAAAGTCTATAAAAGAGTGTTTAAACTGCCTTATGACACCAGGGGGCCTCTGGTGAGACTCGAATTTGGCCTGGAGGGCATTGCATTGTCTAGCATGGGGTCCTTTCTAAAGTACTATTATAGATGCACAACGGTGATACCAGGCACCCTGAAATTGATCCTGCAAAATATATTCAAATATAAAAACAACCCATGGTCCACCTATCTAACGATGTAGCAGCTACTCTTCAAATTGACTTGACCGTTCTAAACACCTCATCACTTACGCACATTGCAGTAAAAGGCATATTGGAAAAAACAGATTCAATTCCTCTCGATGACTGCGGACATGGAAAATATTAAGTCCACACTGCTGCTAAGGCCCTGGCACTATCATACAACAACGACAGCCACGTTGGCCTTCAGGCCCAAACTTTTCTTAATTGCACAATCAGGAAAGCTTGCCTAACCCAAATTTTGGCAGCAAGGATGCTGGCATTACATATTAAAGACTTCAACCCGAATTGGCCACTGCTCTCCAAGATTGTCAAGTGCAGACTTTATGGCTACAAATCTGAAACTTTTCTACACTTACTTTGTAGCTGTCCGATGTTGCTCGATTTCCGGCAAACTCTATTAAAGCCACTTTTTTTAATTCATGGCATAAGAACATGCAACAATGCAATGAACTGGATTTTTAGTACCATGATTCCCCTTGAATTGGTAAGAATAGGCAAATTCTTTAAAGCAGTGCAGGACCTTCTTAAAAATACACAACAAAGCATAGAGACGACTGCAGATTGATAATTCTTAGTTCCTGCACCACGGACATTAGGCATTGTAAACTCTGACCTCTTTGTAATTGAGTTTTAACATTTGTTATGTATTTATTCCATTTTGTAGTTGATTTTAAACCATTTTTACTTTTTTCACATAAAATTCAAACCAGTTCACCTATAATAGATTTCAAATAGCCAAATTACTAAATTTAACTAAAACCACCTGTATATCTTGAGTTTTATCCCTGGACACTATGTGCCAGTAACACTAGAGGGTATTGCACTGACCCACCGTTCCCTTTTGTCCTTAGTATAACATGCTTTTTAAATGTTTTATATTGTCATGGATTAAGTAATCTACACAATAAACTTTGTATTGACTGACCCCTGAGAGGGAAGCCAAAAGATGAGTTAACAATTATTTAGCCTGCCTTGGGATCAGCGGTCGTTATACAAAATAAACTAATACAATACTGAGTGGGGTATTGCTGACATGAGCTACCTCTGTTTCCTATTAATTCATGGAGAACCCTACAAACAAAGTGGGGACACACAATTGATTTATTGTTCTCAGTAAATATCAATATAGGCATCAGTGACAACATGCCTCTATCTTGATACAGTCACTGTCTAATACATTTTAATTTTAATCTGCTTGCTGAACTTTGATATTTAATAACCTTTAATGGCACAGTTAAAGACAACTCCTGGTACAGAAATCTGAGTAATAAGGATTCCATTACTTTCAGCCACTTGTTCTCAACCATGAAACTCATACTGTGCTAGTTATCAATTATAAGTCTGAACGCACTGGAAAAAGTGTTGTTCCTGGTCCTACACAACTGCATCCAGGACTGGGACCGACATTGGTCCTGGCTGTAGGTGGCCCCAAAAAAGATACAAACTCGAGTGTGGCAAAGTAGTTGCTACACATAGTCTGACAGACATGCACACATTAGGGCCCTTTAAAGAAGGTGAAGGAAATCAGACACACTACACTATACACCTCACCCACTTCGCAACCTATAGGTCCATTTCATTTATACCTAGCACTATAGCTTCTAGTCAAAGAAATAATTTATATCTTTTGATGGTTAGCATCCTCTTAGGAAACGTACACCATGGACCATGTCAGCAGATCTTCAGTGATTGGAATCAAATCTTTCAAAATATGATTGACTTCCACTGATCAAACATTTTATCACTAATCCCTGTTCCTCGTCAAAAAACTTCCCGTGGTGTGCATGCCACAGGAAAACCTACATAGTTATTCATGATGCAGATTTTCTACTGTATTCAAAGCCACAAATGTTGAAAATATTGACTCCTGTAACAGACACCCACTACTCTCCTGGTCAAGATTTGTCTTTCACATTCCTCATGTCCATCTTGATTACTCCTGTTGCTTTTAGGCTGGATTCTGCCCAAAACCTTATAGAAACAAACACGCCTAAAGATTCATGCTCCACACTTCATCCTTGCTTGAAGAATGTCAGAATATCTCTATCCCTTCAAACAATTTGCCATCAGTTTATTAATTTGAAGATTCTTTTCTTGATCCATAAAGCGTGTGCACAACTTCCTCACTAGGGGCCAGATGTAGGTAATTCCATTTTACCGACTCTAAAATACCGAATCATACCGATTCTGTATTTTAAATTCGGAAAATGGTATGTAGGTTAAAAATTACCGAATCGTTAAGATTCGGTTATTACCTGAAGGCCCATAGGAATGAATGGCAATTACCGAATCGGTAAATACCGATTCGGTAAAAGGGGGAAAACATTGAAGGGTGGCAGGGTGTCACTTTGACACCCTGTTGCACCCCTCAATTGTGTATGGGTTCACATGTTGCAGACATACATGACCTAAGGGCATGTATGTCTGCAACATGGCACTGTTGGAAAAGCAAAAAAAATGCTTTTTCAAAGGTTTTCATTATTTACCACCAACTTGTAGTTGGTGGTAAATAACGAATCCTAAAATGAGAAAATCACTCATTTGAGTGCTCCCTACATATCAGGATTCGGTAATTTACCGAATCGGTATTTAAGAATTCAGTAATTTACCGATTCCTTAAATTACCGATTCGGTAAATTACCGAATCCTTCTTTTTTGGCCTCCTACATCTGGAAAGCCTAATACTGGTCGGTAACGGCCGAAATTTGGTAATTTCGGCTGTTACTGACCGGTATTAGGCTACCTACATCTGGCACTAGATGTTATCCAACCAGCCCACCCAACAAGATGCCTGTATTTGGCTCCCAAAAGCTGCCGGGCACTCACCGCTAAATGTACACACATTTTGGTGCTAGATCCTTTTATCACAGTCACCATTCTCTTGAACCTCACCCATTTATTCTTTGCTTTCAGGTTGATCAATCGAAGTTTACAGTACAATTGAAACTTTACCTGCTGCTGCTCCACCTAGTGCTTCTAAGCAGCTGGAGTTTCCTGTTGATTTTAATTCCTTCTCCAACGATGTGTTCTACTTTAGCGCTGGGAGATTGCTATCTGACATCAGAAGAGGTTTACAACACAACTCACGAAATAAAGACAGTCACTGACAACTTAATATATACCCCAAGAATCATCTGATACCTGTGGAGGACAGTGCAGTCAGTTCCAAACTCAAATAGGCAAATTTCCCTCAACATTGAGCTACATGAATACCAGCAGAAGACAATGCATAATGCACCCTTACAGGCTCACCTAGTTTCAATAGTACTAAAAATCACTGCATGGTTCAATGCAAATCACTAACTAAGCACTATTGGGTTTATTGCACCCATTCCCTTGATCTCTCCTCCTTGTAACTGGAGAATGAATATGAATTCCCAATCTCCTGAAGCCAATAGAAATCACATGATTTCTTGTTCTTATCACCTCCAGACTTGTTTATGACACCGAGACACACACTAGAGAGTCGCCGCTAGTTGACGCATTGTCCATCTAACCTGTCACAGTTGTCCTCACATAGCAACCTGTCACAAAAATCTAATTGGTTCTGGACACCTACAGAATCGCGTTAAGTCTCCTGAAGTCCTAATGATGCAGGGAAGTAGCTCTGGGGCATAGTTACAATGGGAGCGGGAAATGTAATCAGAGCTGTGGAGATGAAGAAATACCACTTTTGAAAATAATTATGTTTAGCAAACAACACACCCGTCCCAGATATTTAAAGGGATAATGACAGTGCCAAGTAATGACTAAAGGCAACGTCAAATGAAGGCTAAACATGTTAACAAAATCACCTATTTCAGCTTTCCTTTGCTTGTCTCCGTGACTCTCGAACGTCTTCTTAAAGCAGAACTGCTGATTGGAAAGATGCAGAAAATCACTTATTTTTGGATCCTTTCAAACCTTTTCATCTTGACCAGATTCCCTATTATGTTGTGCAAAATTCTAAGCTATTATCTGAATAAAGCATTGTTTTGAGGACTAGGGGCCATTTGTACAAAGCAATTTCCCAGTCGCATCGGCCGACTTGCAGAATTGGCCTGTGTGCGACCGGAAAAACACTGTTGGGAAAGTACAGAACCCAAAGTGAGATTCAGGGCCACATGTATCAAAATAGCGTTTAGTGATTACCAAATAGCGATTTTTACCAAATCTCTATTTGGTAATCACAAAATGCTATGTATGTAAGAAATCACCAAAGATTTTTCGATTCCTTAATACTACCTAATAGCGATTCGGTAAATAGCGAATCGCTATTATGTAATATTATTCCATTTATTCCTATGGGCCAAAAGGCTCATAGGTGCGAATGGTTTTACATTAGCTTATTCGTGATTACCTAATATGCAAAATTGTTTCATACATGTGGCCCTCAGTAGCTTGCTACTGAATCCCAATTTGGGTTTTGCGATTCGGTATTTATAAGAGTAGTGTTTAGGGCATCTCTTCCAAATACCGAATCGCATTAGCATGTATGAATTTTTTGTGACCGAAATGCAGTCACAAAACATTTGCACTTCACCACCAACCCAAAGTTGGTGGTAATGCATTCGCAAATTGGAAGGGGTTCCCATGGGAACCTTTCCCTTTTGTAAGTGTTGGGAAAACATTTAAGAGCAGGCAGTGGTCCCTTTCGGGAAAACGGGTTGCATTTCAACAAAAAAAGAAAAACTTTTATTAAAATGCAATCACAGACTTGGTCTGCTGACCTCGGAAGGCCACCGTCCCTGTGATGGATGCGACTCCAAATGGGTCGTAAACTGCAACCATCTTCATTGGTATTCATGAGGTAGGTCAATTTGTGACTCACTAGGAATTGCAAGTATGAATGAAAACGTTTCATACAAAAGGAAAAGTCATGTGAAAGTAGCGATTCGAATGGAATCTCTGTTTGGAAATCGCTATTCCTAGTCTATGTTCATCCTGCCCGAAGAGTCCAGAAAAATCCTTATGAAAAGCTCACCATCTCAAATCAATCATTTTGAGGTTTTTCAGGTGATCGGTTGAGGCTTTCCTTATTGCTTTTCGAACACTAAAAGTGGACCTACTGTGGTTTAGTGCAGAGTTGCACTAGGAGTTAAAGGGCAAATGAGGTAGCAGAGTAATAAAATAAAACAAACACACAAAAGCACCACAAAAAAACAAGAGAGTGGGCAAATATTCCAGATTCTCTTGGAAAAATGCATTACAAAATGAGAGGGCTGTTACAGTAGAAATGGCAGGTTTGGTAACAATAATGGGACAATGCAGATGAAAAGGAAAACACAAGATAATATATGCACAATGAGCCGTGGTCGGCAGTAGGAGTTCCTGCAGGGCGCTGACGTGGGGAGGCGAGGGGCAGGGTGGGGGGTAGTAATGTATGGATTACGGAGTTTAACAGGTAAGTAAGCATATAAATAAATAAAATGAATTTCATTGCGCGCACTGCATCGCATTTGGTGATGCAGGAACTCCTACTGCCGACCGCGGCTGTGCACAATACAGGCAGCACCACATTGCAATTGACAAGCTAAAAGACTCTTGGTGTTACATCTGATTTCCATGTCCAGAAACTGAAAAAAACATGCAACCGTTTATAATGCTGAATAACAGTGGGTCGTAATCTGACCTACCTCATGCATATCAATGAGGTAGGTTGCATATTGCAACCCAGTATGGCATCACAGGGGATGGTGGCTTCCTGGGGGCAGCTGGCCATCATGCCTGTGATTGCTTTTTAAAAAAGTACTTTTGTTTTCATAAATGCAGCTTGCTTTCCTTAAAGTAAAACGTGCTGAGTAAAAAAAAAATAATTGAAAACGTTTTTTTGAAGTAGGGAGGGGTCCATTCCTAAAAATGTTTTTTGACCTTTCACAAAAGGGAAGGTGTACCCCGGTTGCCCCTTCCTGTTTGCAAATGGGTTACCTCTACCTTTCACTAGTAGTTAGAATATTAATGTTTTGCTTCTGGATTTCCGTCTCAAAATATTAATACATACCATTAGAAACAAAGAAATCACATCAGTGCACATCATCAATAGTTTCTTTCATCCATGTGCTATTTGCACGTCAAAATGCAATTTCTTAATCCAAAGGAACCTGGTCACGCGTACTTATCAGTTAAATACACACTTACGGCTTGATGCTGGAACTTATCATGGCTCCATAATCTCAACATAGAAGGACGACTATTCTCCTATACTACAGTAAAATAAGACTTGGATCTTTATTGCACAGTTTACTTGCAAAGGAATTGTGAATGAAAATAGTGTTGGTAGACGGAGTGCGGTAGATATTATTTTTTCGGCCTTGAAAAAGCCCCTGGTGCGAAACGCGCGTCGGCTGTGAAGAACCTGGTTTTAAAAAAAGAAATAAAAATTGATTTGTGTCTACACTACGTGATTCCTTTGGATTAAGAAATTGCATTTTGACGTGCAAATAGCACATGCATGAAAGAAACTATTGATGATGTGCACTGATGTGATTTCTTTGTTTTATGGATGTGACATTCTATAACACTTCTGGTGGGCGGATTGTCCATGGTTAATGCTGTAGGAGGATAAGCATTTTCACATCATAGTTGCACTTTAAAGAAATTGGAGTAGCTGCATAAATATTGTTCTTGAATAATAAGGAGACAAATGCTGATGTGCAGATCGATTATAGCAAATCCTTCCTTCCTTTTTTGTAAACATACCATTAGAAATCAGTATTTGGACGGCCTAAACCTGCCCTTTCCAAATACCAAATTGGTATGGTTTCCTAAACGCATTTAGCGAATCAGTATAACCTGTCACAGACTCACCAAATAGGTTTAGTATAATCCAAAAACATGGCTGCAACCGCTACCCTTTACTGTTCGTACATCTGCCCTTATAACAGGTCACATAGGGAAGGGGTTCCTTTGGAAGAAACGTTAAGAACATATTTACTCCAGTTAGCAATGCTCAGGATTCTATGGAGGAATATATTGTGTTTTGTGTTTTCCTTCTACGTGCTAGTAGGAAAAAAATGTGAAACCAAGCAGTTTTTTACATCAGTCTTTAAAATAGAAAGAGGCTGATGGATGAAGTTTTCCTGCATTGCATTTAATAGCGCTGGATACAATTTCACACTGCCACATTGACAAGAAGGTTGAAATCTGTCAGTTTATGGATTAATTACCTGTTCGGATATGGACGTAATGCGGGCGCGCAACGGCCGCTCCTGCGATTCCAAATAACACACCGAAGTTGTAAATGGGCACTACAAGTAGATCAGAAATAGATTTTTTTCAGCGAGACTAATTATATTTGAAATACGTCCTCCGGCAAGTCCCTTAATGCGGGAATATACATATTTTATGCTTTGTTAATGCCTATCCCCTACAAATGGATTAGTAATTTAGGCATTGGATTTTCTCACTGGAGACTTTATTGCTGCTCTTCATATATCATGATGCGTGGATTAGTTGTGATAACAGAGACAAGCCTGTGCTTGTTGGACTGTGCTCGCCACACTGTAGCAGGCATCCTGCTAACCTTGCAGACTCTACACCCAGCCAGGGTCGGATTGGGATTGAAAATCGGCCGGCACACAAAAACAAATCGGCCCCCATTTGCATAATGCCTTTCCTCAAATCACTGCTTCAGTGTAATTGTATTAAGTAATTGTATTAAAAAGAAGGAGGGGGGCTTAAAAAAAACACTAGTGAAACACACCTGAACACAAGTGAGGCCACTTCTACTGAGGCCCCCTGCCCCGCTCAGTATGTGCATACATTAATGGGCCGGCCAGCAAGACAAAGGGAGTGATACCTCTGCCTGTTGCTAAACCGGGGGTGGGGGACCGGCGGTGTTGGTGGCGGGGAGTGGTAATGAGCGCCCATCTGCCTGCAGAAAGGCCACTCAGCCACCCACTGGGCCGCTGGCTGTATTCCAAAAATAGAGACACCGCCCAAATCGGCCCCAGACTGCTCAAAAAAGCAGCCCACAGCAGAACTCAGACACCGGCCCCTCGGGCATTGCCCGAATGCCCGCGTTACCAATCCGAGGCTGCACCCAGCCGCAGTCCGCCCGCTTCGTCTCAAGTCAGCCCCAGTTACTGGTTTGGGAGGGAAGACGCGGCCCCAGAAAGGATGGAGTCTCTCGTGTCCCTCTCCGCGACAGGTGGTCACACCAGCTTTAATGCTCTGATCATGTGCATGCTTACAGCCTGACCTGCTGATCCCACACACACAGCTGTGCGAGGACGAAGCACATTCACCCTGCCCCCACTGGGCACACCTGCGTTACCCCCTCCCCCCTTCAATAATCCTGTCTCCCTCCTAGCCGCAGAATGCTGTTAGTGCCATATGTGGTCTGGATCCAGAAACGCCAAGTGTGTCCTCATGTGTCCCCGTAGCTAATCTTGGCTTGTTGTGTCAGTCAGAGACCCCAACTGTGCAACACGAGTCACATGTTTACTTCTTGGGGGGATTGGAAACCTTGGATTCCAGCGCGAGAAGCATTGCTGGGCCAGAACGTGTTTCTGTTTCAGTTTTGGCAAAGAAGGAGCAAGTGTGTGCACATGTTCTGTCTGTTAAAATGCGGCTGTTACAAGCAAGCACCTATCCTATCTTGTAGTGGTGCATTATGACGCCCTTGCCCATGACATCATCATGGGTACTCCCCTTTCATGCTGACGTCACCGAGGAGGAGCCCTTCATTGTAAAACATGGCCACATTGAGGCCAACTTTAGGGCCAACATAACTGGCCCTTTCTAGGTTGTGAAGGATAAGAAGGCGTGTGCTTGTATGTGCTTCTTCAGGGATTTCCTTTTATGATTAGGGATACCACGTATTTAGAGAGTCTATTAACTTATTTTCTGTATAATGCAACATGCTTGTCAATGGAGTAGAAAACCCCATTAACATTGTCCCAATCGTCTCCTAATTTAAGCTCCTTGGATTGGATACATTGCTTCTCACAGACCTCTGCCTGTGTGTGAGGGATGCTGAGGGGTGGAAGATGAACAATTCCACATCCTGTGTTCTAGCTCAGATGTCACAGCACGTATAACATTTCTGGATCAGTCAGAGGGCCATGATGAGATCTGTCTGAAATATGGTTAGAACAGGCAGAGGGTTCTCAAAACTGAGGTTTTTCTTCACAGAATCTGGGTATGAAGACATTTACAGACGAGTCAATTCTGGATTGGCGAGCATGTCGTCAGCTAGTGAGAGTGCCCAGGAGTTTTGTCATTTGTTTTATGGGCCAAGGAATCCTTGCTTTTATGCACAGCATATTTCCTTGTATATGTGTCGATGAAATCTGTTCCCTCTGCTTGACTTCAGTGATGAGTTGAGGTATTGGGTGTGCTATATGTCTGCCTCATTGAGCCCCACATACAGAGGGTACAGTTTCATTGTCGTGTTGGCAAGTAAACTTGGCCGTACCAGGTAGATTTCCTTTGGCACCCAGTCAGTAAACTATCCAAACTTACCTTTTGGAGTGGATTCAACTGACACTCGTCCTGTTAACCTCTCCCTTAAATTATGTAGAAAAAGTTCCATATTTATTTATTTATTTATTTTTGACACTTGTAAAGCGCACTGTTACCTTACGGTGTCCTGGCGCTATTTTGATAGCTCCTAAAACTAAATCCCCAGGTTAATTTACAAAAAGCCATGTTTTTAACTTTCGCCGAAAGGTCATAAGCTCAGGGGACAATCGGAGTGCCGCTGGAAGGGCATTTCAGGCCACCGCCGCCCCTCGGCTAAAACTCCTGCCTCCCCAACACACTTTTCTGATGCGTGGTGTCTTAATCAATCCCAGAGTAGCTGACCTCAGTAGTCTTCCGGGTTTGTGCCAGTGAAAATATTGCCCCAGAAATGCTGGACCTATGCCATGGATCGCCTTAAAGACAATGCACAGGCTTTTAAATAGAATCCGCTTCCTTACTGGCAACCAGTATAATTTCACTAGTTCATGGGAGATGGGCGCAAATTTGGGCAAGCCTGTAAGCAGGCGCGCTGCTGCATTCTGCAGTATCTGTAACTTGCTGAGTACTCCTTGCTGGGCTTCAAGGAGAAAGCTGTTACAGTAATCCAGTCGTGAAAGCACCAAAGCCGTCACCACTGTTTTTTTACATCCCCCTGGAAGAAACGGAAGAACCTTCCGAAGAATTTTTCAATGTCCAGTGGATGAATGAGGCCAAGCCGTTTACCTGAGGTATATAAGAGAGTCTGTCATCTATGATGACCCCCAGGTTCTTAACCTGTTAACAGGAGTGGGAAGAGTCCCCATCTCTTCTGGCCACCAGCTCGGGCCCCAAAAATTGGCTGTAGAGCCAAACAGTATTAGTTCGGTTTTGGCCGAATTGAGTTTTAGACAATTTCCTGCCATCCATTTGCTCACAGCTTTCATACATTCCTGGAACTTGCTGGCCACGTCATTCTCCCTCCCTGGTAGCAGTGACACCACAATCTGTGTGTCATCTGCGTAAGATGTAAGTTCAAACCCATGGGAGGGATGACTGGGGCCAGGGAAGAGACGTAGACATTAAACAAGGTAGGGCTAAGTGAGGAACCCTGAGGGACCCCACAAGGTGGTTGAAAGGGTTTCGACTCAAAGTCCCCCAGCGCAACTACCTGGACCCTGTTGGTCAGAAAAGATCTCAAAATGTCTAAAGCCTTCCCCTGGACCCCACATTCCTCCAGCTGGTCCACCAAGATGGTATGGTGGACCGTGTCGAAGGCCGACGACAAATCCAGCATGACCAAGGCCGCCCGACCTCCGGAGTCCATCACCTTCCTTATCTCTTCTGTTGACTTGATCAGGGCGGACTCGGTACTGTGGCCTGGTCTGAACCCATGCTGTGAGATGTCTAGCCCCTGAGTAGTTCCTAGGTATGCACTAAGCTGGATGTTCATTAGCCTGTCTACGATCTTGGCCGGCATAGGAAGTCTGGAAATTGGCCGATAATTATTGGGGTCCGAGATGTCCAGATTGGGCTTTTTTAATAGCGGCTTGATGGTCGCCCGCTTCCAGCTCGATGGGAAATCCCCCATCTCAAATAACTGCTTAGCTAATCCTGCTAAAGCTTTGGCTACGGGGGTTACTGCCAGCTTTGCAACTGTTACTGGGCAGGGATCATAGGGTGAGCCAGATTTTATGCTCAGCAAATGTCTTTTAATCTCGTCCCCTTCCACTGGGACGAAGCCCAGCAATTTGGTGTCCTGGGTGGCTGCCTTCGGGCTCCTGGATCTAGATGCCCGCAGGCTCTGTGCCACAGGGGCTTCCAAGGATGCATAAATATTTTCCACCTTGCTTGAAAAAAAATTCGCTAACTTCTCGCAGAGTTCCTGAGTTGGAGGCGTAACTGATGGTTTAGGTGTGGCCAGGCTGGCTACTGTGTGAAAGAGTTCCTTGGACGAGTTTTTTGCCCAAGGATACGATCTGTAAAGTAGGTTTCCTTAAGTTGGCTAATTCTTTCTTTATATTTTCCCTGGCTGGCTCTGTATATCTTCTTCTCGGCTTCGTTATAGTTTTTATGCCAGACTCGTTCTAGCTTTTTACACTCGCCCTTTAGCTCCCTGAGTTCGTCTGTAAACCAGGGGGCTGATGGAGTCGTGCGGGTTGGAAGCCAGCTTTTAGGTGGGGCCAGTAAAGTACAAGCTTGGTCAATCCAGTTGTCAAAAGTGGTGGCGACTTCCTCTATTCCTACCGGCAGAGGCACCTTGGAGGATGCCAGCAATTCCTCCAAGGCCGTCCCATCTATTTTAGTCCAGGCTCTACTAACCTTGACTTACTTCTTAATCCGTCTTGATCTCTGTAATCCCCCGCCTTTAATTATGGTCTGACCAGGCTACAAGCTCTGTCCCGGAGAATTGCAAGTCTGGGTGACTCGTAAAAATCCCATCCAAGGTATGGCCTGCTTTGTGAGTAGGCCCGATGACCACCTGTATTAGCCCCAGCCCTTCCATTAGGTCTTTTAGTGCAACTGTATCACTGTCCTGACTGGAATCCAGATGGAAATTAAGATCCCCAAGGACAGTGTAGGCCTTTGTGCACAGTGCTTCCTCTAAAAAGTTGCCCACTTCCCCCAGAAACCCAGCTTTGGTGCCAGGTGGTCTATATATGAGACAGCCCTTAAAAGTTTGATGGTCCGATAAAGTTAGATTGAATGCTAGGGCCTCACAAGAGTCGTACACTATAGGGAGGAAGCTACCTTTAATGGATGGGTGATATATGACCGCAAGGCCTCTTCGGCCTATCCAGTGTATAACTAAGGTAGTCTGCTGGGACCGCCTTTACTAGCTCTGGGCCGGACGCTGCATCCGTCCAGGTTTCAGAAACAAATGCTATTTTAGTGTTGTGATCTTTAATTAATTCGGCTACCTCTAGACTATGCTTGACCAACGATCTGGCGTTGATCAACAGGCAGTCAAAATCTCTCCTCTTTCTTACCTCCCTGTTCCTCCCTGTCGGGGTTAATGCCTTGATTTCACTCATCAGGATGTCCGGGGTATGTACTTGGCAGACATGGCAAACGTAAGGACCCCCTTGCAGGCTCTCATCCATCCTCAGAGATTTGCAGCCTGTCAATCTTTCCACCGCATTAAAGCTCAGTAGAGTATTACGGTCATACACCTTCCGTGGCGCACTGCCTGGGGCCTCACGACCAGGGGTCATGGCGCTAGGCGCGGTACCGGCGCAGACGGGCTCGCCTGCTGCGCGGTCGTGCCAGCCCTGTTTTTAAGGGTGGTGTTCAAATTGCCTAGAGCGCTGACCTTGGCCCAACCTAAGATGGCGGCTGTCCGGGCAAGCGCTATTCCTCAATCCCCCCTTACTATGTCTTCAAAAGGGCTGGAACGTGGCCCTTGGGCAAGCGCATATGTTGTTCAAGTGTCGGTGAGTCCTACTCAATTTAATAAGCAATTCGGTACAATTATTTAAACAAGTTAAAATTTTACCAATTCAATTCCCCGCCTCCCGGATCCCTGTAAAAGTGGTTTCAGATGCTATTAGCAGCAATTTAATGAGATCGGCACGCAAAACAACCTGCTCCCGGTTCACGCCTCAGGAGCTATCAGGGTCATATCAGTAAACAAAATGTCACAGGCTAACAGGTTAAACTTTTTGGGATCCCTCACCCTTTGCCCTGAAACAGTACCACACAGGACGTCTGGACTAGTGTCATGAAAGGTTTTAGAAGCTGGTCTAGGAGAGAATATATGAAAAGCAATGCTGGCGAGTGTCACGCGTTGTGGCATACGTCAGAGATCAGATAATAGCTAAGGAATATTGTGTACATACACACGAAACCATGGGGATGATGGCCGGGGTGGCAGTGGTTAATTTATCTTTCAAGTTAATAATAATAATATTATTTTATTAAGAGCTTCATAACATATATTTGCAAATTCTTGGTGCTGTTCCTTTTTCCAATTTAGTGGTACTCAAGAAGCGGTTTTATTGTGTAATAATGGTCACACGGGCTTGTTTGCGTGTATGTAAGGTCTGAATTAAAGATATAGGTCAAATCATGAATTAAGGAAGGACTTGAAGAGCAGAGCCATGCAAACTCCGTTTGATTGACGTGTGCGCACACATCTGCATAGCATGCATGCAAAGAAGCCTAGGATGAAGGGAGGGATGGAAGTGCATATGGAATCCGGTGCCCTCTTGTTGACTCTGCGATTGTTCTCGGGTTTTGAATCAATCACAAGCAGTGAGGCCGGTCTAAAGTCATTTGATGTTAATCATGCCAAGAAGAACTGGGTGCTATCCAGTGAAGAGAAGAGGCACACTTCTTCTATCCCTGCAGCATCACTAACCGTAGTAGAATGCTGATTGTGTAATGACGTCACTTTGCTGATAATGAAAGTCTGGGACGAGTGCGGTTCCATGGACCAACGATTGAAATCAATGAGATTGTGGAATGAAGATAGGGTGTTCTTACTGTCTGCAGTACAGTACATTTATAGTGTTTGGATATTGGCAATTCATTTAGTAGGCGCTCACACATAAATGCCTTTATGTTCTCTAACAACACGTCTTTTTATGTTTCGTACATAAACCCTGTCGCTTTCAATAGAACAGGTCTGTATAACATGAGGCAAAGTGAAAGGAAGTAGAATTTTTTTGGAGCAGATAACAAGAACTTTATAAAAATGGAGTGAGACAGCTTTCATAAAATGAAGCAATAAGCAAACGTGTACCTCATACAGAAGAGCCATTATTACCGCATACAGTAACCAACATACTTTTCTTGATAACATATACCGTTTTCAAGATTGAATTTGCATCACCTGCTTAAAAGTCTCTTTACATTTCTTATACCACCTTCATTGAAGTATTTTGTCAGATAAATGAATGGGTGCAGCAGAAACCAGCTTCTCTGCTTCGTGAACACCATATAGGAGCACAGTGAATTATGAATTATGGGTGAGGAATGAAATTTCGCCTTTATTAAGGGCAAACAAATTCGTTTTGTCCTCGCCAGGCGGCAGAAATAAGTTTATGGTGCTCGCATTTATTTTCTAAAGCCATTGGGAATATTCAAAGTACTTTTTTATGTGTTACTATGTAAAGGGGCTGTCCACACAAGCATTGTGGAGGATTTACAAAAACACTTCACACGAACAAAGAATCTTACAAAAACAATCCTTTCGATAAGTATTGTTCAGGAGCATAGTGGGCAACTTTAACAAGAAAAACATGAGTAGAATTTCTACTCAAGCACTATGTACATATGACAAATGGCCTAGTACTTCCAGTATAACTGGTTAAGGTTACCAACCAGCCACATCAAGATTACGAGTATTGTGGAAATACTGTGGGAATTCTGCAGCTCACACATTTTCACACGGACATTTCACCTTCTTAAGCAGGTGAAGTGTTCAGCTAAGAAAATGCAGTGAATGGGGAATAACCTGTGCCAATCATTACAGAAACTGATTCCTGCATGTTTTTCCTATTACAGCTGCCAAACTGAGTATAGCCTGGCAAAGATGTGGTAATACCTTTGGCTTTGCTCTCAATTTTTAAAAGTGCCTAGGCCAAACTTCTGCCGGGTCACTGTTTCCAAGCCAATTATATATTTTTATTTTCTCAGTGTTGTGAGTGTTTTGAGATTTTCGAGCTCTAAGTAGACATGAGGGCTTGTGATTCAGTTAGGAGATTACTAAATTAATGTTTGGTCCAATAACGGTAAAATGTGAGGATTTGCCTATCACAGTGAAATCCTCTCCATATCTCGCAGTTGGCAGACCAACTTCTGACGGGCTCCTTTGACTGTTTCATGAGAACCAAATTGAACTAAACAGTAAAGTTGTAATGTTGACTCTTTTTAAACTTTACAAAAATGTCACTCACAATGCAATATGACCTCTGCATATTTGATGAGGAAATCGCCCAGGTCCACACTTTTCATGACATTCGGCCTCACAACAAGCTGCAAGCCTTCATGAATGAGTGGCTAAATCAGCGCAACACGATCAGATAAATAATATTTCAGTTACACGAGTATAAGACATGACGAAAAGGACACAGCTGACATGGGACCAATAGATCTCTGCCAATAGTAAATTGTGGCACCTCCCTACAATGGCTATTTGTCGTCTGCACTGTGCAACAGAGGTCTTGGGTGAAATGAAAAGAAATAAGACATTTGTAAAGCTCTTTTCACCACCCTCCAGAAGAGATTTCTAAACATGCCACAGCCGCCTGCTCCTTGGCATTCCAAAGCACAAATCTGTATCACAAGCCTTAGTACAACTTCATTGACTTCCTGTTAGGAGGTGCATCGACTTCAAGGCACTTTGCATTGCCTTCAAGTGCTTGCACAACTTAGGTCCCGAATATCTCAAGCAAATGTTCCAGCATTACACCCTAGTGAGACCTCTTCCTACAACCTAGTGATTCCTAAATTTAAGAGATCAACTTGGGGTGGTGGGAGTTTTGTGACATGCACAGCTAGATTGTGGAACTCCATATCCCTCAATCTTAAACTGACTAGACTGATCTTGCCTTCAGAAAGGCATTAAAAACATGGCTCTTTAATCAATCGACTCAGATCCTGGCTACATCCCTCCTTCCACCAGTTAGGATTTCTCGTTTCCTTTAGTGGATTAGTGCCTAGACACTTCCCGATATTAGAGCGCTTTATAATTTCTTTTTTCATTTCACGCATTATTGCTGCCTGGACTGAGCCTACATTGTGTGGGAGTGAAACTAATACTGCTGCTGCCTGTACCGTATCTGCTATGTTGCTGAGTTGCGCTTGCATTGCTGCTGTATGGACTCACCCTGCTCTTTGTGGACCAGAAAAGTTTAAAAACAGCTACCTGGATGTGATGAAAGCTTGCTTCCAGACTGCCTTGCACACAGCATAGAAGTATCCATTTCAACTGTTAAGGAGTGGAAAAGAGTTGTCCGCAATCCAGGCCCTTTAATCACTGGCCTCTTTGCTGAGAATATCAGTATTGAACTAGTAAAAGCAGAGCAACCCAGCTAAAAGGTCATGATTTGTGGTCATGCTATATAAAGTTCTGGTTCAGTCCAGTTAAAAGTGTTGCATTTCTTTTCAGAACCTCTGTTACTGTTCCATTAATATATGATGGTGTTGCTGAGCATTTTTCCACTGTCATTATCACTTTTAAAACAAAATGTAGCAGCCATGGTTTGACCTGGCATCCTTGGTGTGGTTTACCACCTAATTTTTTGCCTTCAAGCCTCCTGTTTGCTGACTTCGGTATTTGCTGGTTTTAGCACTGTCCCCGCTTTACCACTGTTAACCAGTGCTGAAGTGTTTGGGCTCTCTGCTTAAAACATGGTAAGATTGGCTTATACCCAACTGGCATATTCATTTTACTGCAAGCCTCTAGTATAGTGCTACTACCTGCCCCCAGGGACTGTAAATTAAATGCTGCTAGTGGACCTGCAGCACTGATTGTGCCACCCACTTAAGTAGTACTTTAAACATGTCTCAGATCAGCCATTGCAGCCTGTTTGTGCAGTTTTAAAATGCCATTTCGACCTGGCAAAATAAACTTTTTGCCATGCCCAAACCTTCCTTTTAAATTTGGATAAGTCACCCTTAGGGTAGCCCCTAGGCAGCCCAGAGGGCATGGTGCAATGCAGTAGGAAATATACTTTAAGTATTAAACATCCTGGTAATGAAAAACTCTTACATTGGTTTGTCACTACTGCAAGGCCTACCTCTCCCATAGGATAACATTGGCATTACCTTATTACATTTAATAAGCTGTAATTTATAAATAGAAACAGACAACTTAATCATGCATGGTGTCTTTGGAATTATTATAAAAAATCCAAACTTATGGTAAAGTCGTATTTTAAATTATAATTTTGAAAATGCCATTTTTAGATGGTTTGCATTTTCATGCCTTAGCAATTTGGTCATTATACAGATTGGATTTTTGTTGTTTCGGTCTTGTTTTATTGATTAAAGAAAGCTCTATTTCTCTAATTAGGCGTGGCTCCCTTTCTGTGAGATGGTTTGTATTACTGTTTGAAGTGTTGTACAAATATTTTACACATTACCTCTAAGTTAAGCCTGACTACTCTGTGCAAAGCTACCAGAGGCTTTAGCACAGGTTAATTTAGGGTTGGCTCGTGCCTTAGCCTTATAAGGAATGTGGATGCAGCTTGATTTGAGCTCACACCTCAGTCAACTAATAACCCAATTTCTTACAGCAATGACGAGAAGTTCTAGTTCTAGTTCTGCTTAAGTAGTGCTTTGAACATGTCTCGGGCCAGCCATTGCAGCCTGTGTGTGCAGTTTTAAAAAGCAATTTCGACCTGGCATAATAAACCCTTTGCCAGGGCCAACGCTTCCTTTTTAATGCATATAAGTCACTTCTAGGGTAAGCACTAGACAGCCCAGAAGGCATAGTGCAATGTACTTAAAAAGCAGGAAATATACTTCAAGTTTTAAATGTCCTGGTAGTGAAAAACTCTTAGATTGGTTTATCACTACTGCAAGGCCAACCTCTCCCATAGGCTAATATTGGAGTTTCCCAATTATATTTAATAATCTGTAATTTCCAAATGGAAACAGGTATTTTAAATTACAATTTTGAAAATGCCACTTTTAGATGGTATTTTCCTGCCCTAGCCATTTGGGGCCTGTAGCCTGTCTCTGGGTTACATGACTGCTGAGGAGATCCGGCACTGTTCCACTAAGATATATCATCTCTACTAAGAAGCTCTGGCACTGGAAGTTTTAATATATTTTAAACATGCCAAAAAGTCCTTCTTCTGTTTTCATAGGCATAGTAGTACTTTTGGAAAGTGACAGTGCTCTACTAATTAAAGCAGGTAAAGTCCTACTAATTGTACAACAATAATTCTGGTTGGAAGTTTGTAAACTGTCCAACTTCAACATGAAAAGAATGCTTGAAGGAGCTGAAAATGATTCATTAAATGTATTGCAACCTGCTACGAAGTGCAGGGACTGCCCCATTAAAGGCATTGTAAGGTGGCTGTTCATTTGAAATCAAAATACAACAGCACTGCCTGGAGAAGTGCATTTAGTGTCCCTTTAAAGTACAATTAGTGCCTTGCTCAGAATTACAGGCTCTGTTCCATTCAAAGTTTGGGAAGCTTTCAAAGCACTATGTAACTGTCCTATTAAAAGGACAGGAGACACTTCTTACCTTTACTGGCATTCAATGTGTGAAAGTGCCCTTGTCACATAAAGTGTTAGTATACTTGTGGAAAACATCTATATACTCAGCCCATATAAGCTTTTCACTGTAAAAATTGCTGTTACTGACTAGTTAAGTATATTGATTACAAAACAACCCAGTGAAATCGTAATGACCCAGGCAAAAATATGAGTGACTTGCACAATCACGGCAGGATTATTAACACAATATTTTGCTGGTTTTCTGTGACATTAAGAGCCATTTGAAAGAGAAGTAGCTTCAAAGACGAGGAACTTTCATGGATGGGCTTGGGCTCCCAAGAGACTAACGTGGATCACAAAAGGAGAAGGGAACACATTTCCTGGCATACTAGCACAACATTAGCCCAGATGCATTGTGGTAAATGCAGTGCATGATATTACTCACTTCAGTTGAAATCTTTAGTATTCACCATTGTTTGGTGTAGCCAGTGCTGTGTATCTCTGGACTTTTTCTTCAGGATTGTTGTCCTTCTACAGTAGGGAGTTATACGTGATGTTCAGGGGTGCTGGCAATCTGCTCATAGTCTTCTCAGCTTTCATACCTCTCCCAGAGCACATGTGCATCCAAGAGCTCATCAACCCAATAACTCAGCGAATAGCCAATCACAAAAGGAGGAAGGAGCATACTGCCTAGAATACCAGCATACAATTTTCCCAGAAGCATTGCAGTAAATGCAGTGATAACACTCACTTCAGTTGAAAGTCTTTAGTATTCACCATAATACACAGCACTGGCTGCACCAACAAGGGTGAAAAACTAAAGAATGTCACTGAAGTAAGTTTAATCAAACACTTCATTTACCACAATGCATTGGGGTGAACTGAGTGCTGGGATGTTAGGCAGTGTGCTACCACCCTCTTTTTATTAGTGCATGGATGCTCCTGCCTTTGTGTCTGGGAGATAGGAGCATCATTGTCACAGTTTCCAAGACATTTAAATGTTGAATCGGGGATGTAGTGTTTCATATTACACAAAATTATAGTGCCGCTCAAGATGGACTGCCTGGCAGGCATGCTCTATATTTCTTTTTCGAATCATTGGAGTATTCAAACTCAACAGGCATGTGCTGATTCTAGGAGCGTGTCCAATGATCACATCATACTCTTGTTTGTTGGCCTGAATTTGAAACAGCCCGGCCCTTCTCCAGTTTCTTCATCACAACATTTTGACTGGCCAAAGATTGAGATGTCATTGGCAGCAGATTGCTGACATTTAAAGCAGCTCTAATCAACAAATCGGACAAAATGCTTGCAATTATTCATGTCAAAAAGAAACATTAATGGATGTTCCGGAGAAGTAGCAGAACATGTATAATTTATTGGAAATTCATGCAGGCGTAAGAGCTGTTCACAGGCGACTAGTAGCCATTTGTCCTTGTTCCCTTTACTGAAGATTTTTCATGGACATGGTGGGTGATTTCTTAGCCAGTGCAATTTACAATAATAATGAGAGCATGGATATGTAATGCTGCAGTACATTTCTACATGTTATCAATAAAACTCTCTATGCCATATTAAAAGTACATTCTCCATGAGTACAGATTGTGTTGACGTTTTATATAACAAAAAATGCTGGTTCACCTAACATTTATTGACTTTTGAAAGTGGGGAGGAGGCATGATCAATATTTTGTAGCCAGGCAATGAGTGTTAGGTCCATTCTCCTCTTCCAACATACAGTGCGAACTGCGAACCAGTCGTGTCTCTGTTGCCTTTTGTTGCACTTGCCCTTTTCTGCAGAGCCATCTCCAAACCTTTTACCTTAACCCCCCTGTTTTCTGAACCTTGTTGTTTTTTTTTTAACTCTCCACCCTTTACCGATTCTAACCAATGCTAAAGTGTTGTACTCTCTCCTTTAAACATGCTAAAATTGGCTAACACCCAATTAACATATTTAATTTACCTGTCAGTACCTTGGAAAGTGGTACTACAAGTGCTCATGGCCTGTAAAGTAAATGCTACTAGTGGAGCTGTGTAACTGCAACAAATGATGGACGGAATGCTGAATGATTCAAACATTCTTCCCCAGTCAAGATATCTGGGTTAAATCCATTGTTCTTTTGCCCACTATGCCACCCCAGTTTGGACCCAGCCATATGCAAATCAGTCTTGATCCTGTGCCTCATGGGAACAGTCCAGACCGAACTGCCAAGCCACGTCTTTCCTGGACCAGAAACAAGCATCCGGGGACTGGTTTCGGAGTATGTCACCCATCATCCGCCAGGCTAGCTTGAATCCAGTGGCACAGTGAGCAAGGGACCCACGTCTGGGCATACCCATACCCCTTAGGGCAAAAAGTGTAACTGCAACAAATGATGGACGGAATGCTGAATGATTCAAACATTCTCCCCCAATCAAGAGATCTGGATTAAATCCATTGTTCTTTTGCCCACTACACCATCCTAGTTTGGACCCAGCCACTAGTGGAGCTGCAGCACGGATTTAAGTATCCCCTTTAAACCTGTATCAGGCCTGCCAATTCTCCCTGTGTTTGCAGTTTTTAAACTGCCTGAAGCAAAGTGCGCTTGATGCAGATAACGAGGTAAGTAACAAGATCAGAGTGTTTATTACTACCCCATCGACAGCTTTGAGTTAACTGTCTGCTGTCACTCAGACTTCTCTCTGTGTTTCAGCATGCAGGACTTTGCCATGCTAACAATGTAGATGCCACACATCTTTCCTTTTTAAATGAAGAACAAGAATAAATAAACAGCAAACTGTACCAAATTTACAGACTGGTTGACTTGCCCTTATAAAAAGAAAAGCATAACTACTAGAACACAACATTAAATATTACACACAAACAATATAAATTATACTAACAACATCTTGTTGTTCTTACATAGTCACATTTCTTGACATCACAGTTTCTCCACATAAAGAACGATTATTTGATGAGCCACAAAAGGGCATATTTACAAGCCCCTATCGCCACAGGGACGTCCCCTCTTATGACGTTCCCCTGGCAATAGGGGTTACACCTTATTTACAAGGCAGCATTAAGCCTCTTAACACTGCCTTGTAAATAATGCACCCTTTTGTGCTACACTTAGTGTGTAAGGGGTCGGCAATGGGTGGTATGATGGGCGTTCCACCGCAACACTCATTGATGTTGACACTGCACCATATTTACAAGGGTGGTGTAAATATGGGACAGCGCTAAAATTAAGACTACGGAAAACCTGGTCTTAACATAGTGAAACGAGGAGAAATGCTTAATTTCACCATGTTTTTGCTGTTTTTACGTGTGCTACATTGTGCAGCACACATAGAAACAGAAAACACCATGAATTTAAAAAATGACGATTTGCAAAGTCTATGTGTACTACACAATGCAGCACACAAAGGAGTAACAAATCACCATTTGCTATTGGTTATGTGCAGGAAGAGACACCTTCCTGCTCATAAACAATCATTACCCCCAATGTAGGCACCGTTGCACTATCGTGCAAGGGTGCCTGCGGTGGTGCTAAGCAGCTTAATTTAGCACCAGCACTAGGGGAAAGACTGGGGTGCACCGTATCTTTGCAAATATAGTGCATCCCAGTGTTTTCAGAATGGCAGAGCATGGCATTAGCAAGTTTTGCCTAATGCCACTCTCTGTCATTCTGATGTACATATGCTCCTAAATCTCGATGTGATCCCCTTTAACCTTTAGATTTATTGCCCAAACCCACATGCTCACCTTTATGATCTTTTAAACCTACCACTCAACTAAGGTTCCAAATTGAGTTATGATGGCATTCCTGAAAAGTTTAACAACTTTCCTTGGTGCACAAAACTTTGTTCCAGGTTGGGCTCCCATTAGAGCTTTTATTTTTCACAACATGTCTAGCATCGGAGTCTATCTTACATTTAACCATCATCTCACATTCTTTGCTTCTCCAACGGCCATTCACAGAGACATTCACCCAACCTTTATTCCAAATCATACATCCCGTCACCAACCTAGAATTGGGGTTTCTCCCTCTAAAAATTCAACCATGGAGTTTCCAGTTGCCATATGAGGGGAGAAACAATATGGAACCAAACAATTCTGTAGTACTTTTTTCCAGTCCAGCCCACTGTTTGTAGCCATCTCATATCCCTCTTTAAGTGTCCTATTGAATCTTTCTACCACCCCATTGGATTTAGCATGGTGTAAGGCTGACTTCTATTTTGTAAAACAACCAGTAGTGAGCTTAGTTAATAAGCCAAAAAACCCAAGGAAATCATACAATTACTTAATAAGGTGTTGTGACATGTAAAAAACTTAACATATTGTTTGTGAAATAAAATTTTTTTAATTTTTTTTTAATTTTATTTCAGATATTTTCTTCATTTTTGATAGACATTTCTTCATCAGGAGTCCGTCATTTGCAAACTAATAATTCTACAATAATTGCAGTATAAACTAGACCTAGACCCAAGGCTGTTATACTGCAATTATTGTAGTTTTTTTTGGCTTATTAACTAAGCTCACTACTGGTTGTTTTACAAAATAGTGTTCATATTATTCCCTACAAGTAGTGAATGCATTAGTAGTAGGGGTCCTTCTTTTTTCTAAATTGTAAGGCTGACTTCTTGCATTTTACCCCACATGACACCAAGAAATCATCTAGTTCCCTGGATCAAAAGTCTACCCCATTGTCTGTCAGTAGTCTGCTAGGTAAACCTTCTCTTCTGAATAGTCCTTCCAAAAAATGAATAACAGCTCCTGGGGTTACATCAGACATGCACAGTTCTTCAGACCATCTTGAGAACATATCAATGACAACAAACAAATAGGGTGTAGCCCTTTTACTCTTCAACAGACCCACCAAATCAAGAGATATTTCTTGCCACTGGCCCCTAGGCAATTCTCTACAAACCATGGGCACACATCTAGCATTATGGATCATGTCACTTTCTCTACATTCATGACATTCACAAATCTTCCCCTCAGTCTCAATAGCTAAATCCAGCCACAAGAAATCTGATATAATCCTATTTTTATTTTGCTCACCCCCAGATGCTCTTAATGAGCCTGATCAATAATCTTACTTTTCATGCTTGAGGGAAATACCAGGCGATCGCTTCTGAACACCAACCCATCAAGAACTGAAAATTCATCCCTGATCATCCAAAACAGGCAAGTTTCCCTATTGAGTTTGTTTTTTAAAGGCTACCCATTCGTGGTATTTGGAATAATGGACACCAAAGTCTCATAATTTTTTACCTTAGATCCCCAGTCTTCCTCACTGAGGGTCCGATCTGTTACAACTCAAACACTTTCATCGGCCCATATGACATCATTGAAATGATCACAATCTGCATCTTGACCATCTGAAACTAATCTGGATAAGCAGTCTGCAGTACAGTTCTGTACTTACTTCCCTATCCACAGCTTCCAGTCATCTCCCTGCTCCCACTCAAACTCCTCTCAATGTTCCAGCATGCAGAATTTAGAACACTGCCATGCTAACAATGGAATTACACATTATGCAAATTCCACACAACCATTTCAACCTAGCAATAAAATCATTTTGCTAGGCCCAAACTTTTTTTTAATACATATAAGTCACCCCTAGAATAGGCCATGAACAGCTCAGACGGCAGGGTTCAATGTATTCAAAAAGTTGGACATGTGCCTTTAAGTTTTACATGTCCTGGTAGTGAACAACCCCTAGATTCATTTTCAACCAATGCATGCTTACCTCTCCCACTGGATAACATTGGAGTTACCTAATTACAACTAATAAGCTGTAACTTCCAATTGGGAACAGGTAGACAGATTGAGTTTGGTGTCTAAAGAATTATAATTAAACGCCCTCTGTATATGTAAAATCTGATTCGTACTCATAATTACGAAAAGGCCACTTTTTGAAAGTTGGCATTTTCTTGTTCTAACCATTTTTGCCTGTTAGAAATGGGGGTCTTTAGTTTACCATTGTCCAAATAGGGACCCTTGCTTCTAGTCAGGGTGAGGGGGATACACACTTCAGATAACCCCTGCTCACCCCCTGGGTAGCTTGGCATCAGCAGACTTACCCCAAAGGCAATGTATAAAATACTTGTACTAAAAACACACAGTAATACAGTGAGAATACCACAACTAGTCACCACAACTGTTTAGAAAAATAAAGTATCTTTATCTAAACTCAACAAGACCAAAATGACCGAAATCCAACACACATGTAATAAGAATATGACTTTTCAAAGGTTTCAAGTAACTGGGTCAGTAGAAAACTATGGATGCGTGATTTCTTACAAAATACCTGTAGATGTGTCAAAATTCACAAGGCCAAAAAACCGCAGAGATGGGAAGCATTGAGAAGCAAAGAGATGCATCAGTTTCTGAAACCATGGAGAGTTCTGCTGCATGCAGGAGAAGTGATGCGTCAAATCCGGTTTGTAGGGGGAAGTGATATGTCGACTCCAAGACGATTCTGGTCCACGTGTGATGCGTTTGGAAAACTTGCCTCACAGGTACGATGCGTGGAAACCCGGGATGTGTCCGCGATCGATGTGGCTTCGTTGAGCGGCGCTGCATCGGTTTCTTCAGCCGCGAACCCATGATGCGTCGGTTCTTGCAGCAGCCACGGGCGCTGCGTTGGCTTCGGCAGCACGCAGCGATACATGGAGATTCTTCTCGCACAGCAGTGCTGCATCGGAAAAACAGCCGCAAGAAGATCGATGCGTCGATTTCTTCAGAACTGGAACAGGCACCTCCTGGCAGGTCAGAACTCTCAGAAGCAGAGTTCAGGGGAGCTGGGGGTGAGGTCTTTGTGTCCCTGAGATTTCAGAACAGGAGGCCAGCACACACAGGCCCTTGGAGATCTTCAATAAACAGGTTCAAAGCAAAGTTCCAGTATTTGCCCTTTCCTTGGCAGAAACAGCAACTGCAGGCCAACCCCCACACAGCACACAGCAAAGAGGCAGTACTCCTCCTCACAGATCTTCTCCTTGTCACAGGTTCCTTTTGAGTCCAGAAGTGATCTAAAGCTCTGGGGTTTTAGGTCTACTACTTATACCCCAAAATGTATTTATTCTCTTTGTGTAAGGGTCTCTGAGCCCAGTCTTAACCAGATCTGTCCTCACTGGTGCAGTATGACCACAGAGGGTAGAGATATCATTGTGTAAGAGAGACAGGCCCTATTCAGGTGCAAGGAAATCATAGTCATGCACAGATATTACTAGCTTGTTCTGCAAATACAGTAGTGCTTTACTGAGAAATGGCTGCCAAAATTAATCATGAGAACTTCACAGTGGCAGTCTTACCTCTAAGTGCACTTTTCTGAGCCCCTGATCTGCCTTCTGAAAGAACCGAAGCACAGAGCTTGGTCTTCAGTTGTCCCGAAAGCACAGCACAAGCACCTATACTACTATTGCAACACAATAGTAGTATAGGTGACTGTTTGTGTTGGCCTGTTAGCATTGCTATATGTGTGTTGCCAAATAAGTGTATTTAGGTGTGCTATATACATGTGTGCATGTGAGTTGTGTGTCTCTGTGTGATTTTTTTCAGTGGAAAGTCACTTCAAAGTAATTTGTGATTTGAAAAGTTCATTTTAAAAGCATAAAGCATATCAAAATAAAACAGTAGTACGTTTTAAATGTTTGGCCAATTTAAATATGTAGGTAAGTAGTGGGTTAATTTATTTAATACTGGTAGCACTTTAGGGTCAGGAAGACCCATGACTCAGACTGTAGCTTGTTACAACATCCATCCACATTGGGTGTGTCTGGTGCAGACCAGGGCCTGACACCTTCTTTTTAGGTTCTTCCCTAGCATACATTTGAAAGGGGTTGTGATATGCGTCCCAAGAGACTGAGCTGACTTTGACTACATCCCAGCATTTGAGGTTCCTTGTGACTATACGCGCTCCTGCCAAAGGTTGCCCTAAGTGGCAGTAGGTGCTCACCACCACCTGAGTTACTTACACACACACACACACACACAAACACACACATGCACACAAACACATGCACACACAAACGCACACACATGCACACAAACATATGGCACGATCTAGGCGTGGTGGACCGAATACTACATCATAAACAAGCCAAGATGGAGTACCCTGCCTGCCAAACACTTAGTTGACTGTTCCATTTAGAGATGGGTGGATCTTAAGTATTCTGTCAATAGCACTCCTGTTAGCTCTCTCGAAGGAACATTTCTTCTGACGGCCCAACAGAGTAAGGGTTCATTGGAAGAAGGACATTACACTGTCTGTCGTATTTAGGCTGGGCAGTATAATGTATTTTTTTCCTGTCTGTCACCGCCATGAAAAACCTGGTGTTGAGAGACAGGAAAAACAGTATTATTACCTCACACCATGGTTAAAAACGCATACGGTGTGGTGGTAATTAGATTTTATTTTAATTTTTCAAAAACACATTCCTGTTTGGGAGTTTGTTTTTGAAAAACAAAAAAAGAAATAAAAGTTTGGTGAATGACTGTCAAATCTGATGGCGGCCCTCTCCCAAACTTTCAGTTCATTGTACGATGCAGTGTTGGCAGTTCCTTTCAGTGTTCAGAGATGACCACAGGGGACGCAGTCATCCACAAATTTGGCAAAGCCAGTTAGTCAGGGTGGTGGGGGTAATCCTTCGCTACCCTGGTGTGCGGTTTTTCTTATGCCAAACATTAAAGGAGGCCTTTAGCATGTCCCCATGCTACTTTTTACAATACACCTTCATCTGTTTTATAGGGAAGGTTCATGGGAAAAAGCTCTCTCCCATTTGCATTAGTCAACACCATCTTGCACATTAGGGAATGGTGGACCTAGCGTCTCTTCAGCCCCTGGTGTACTGCAGATGAGACTCAACAAACATCTGCAACCTCTTCTGTATTTCCAATTTGCCAAATATCCCTTTGTGTTCCTGGATTTATTCTGTTATGCAGCTCCAGAAGCTGCACTTGCTTTGTCTGGTAGCCACCTAGATTAAATGATCATGTAAGTATTGATCTAAGTCTGGGTATACCTTTGCTAACTTGTAAGTTTCAAAATGTTTGTAGTCGTTGACTACTATTCACCCACTCAGAAATAGCCATAAAAGGCTTGAATGTTTAAGTATTAATGTAACAAATCCAGCTGTGACCTTTCCACTTCGCATCTGATCACATTTAAAGGGAGCAAGTCATGCAGCTAGACTGGAGAGGGACACGAATGTGAAAGACATTGTCATAACAAAGTGGCTCGGTTGTGCAGAAAATACCTGATTCTGAAGGAGAGAGGGAGAAAGAGAGTGAGAGTGTGAGAGAATTAGAGAGAAAAAGAGAGAAAGCGCACATTGACTGGGTATCAGATATGGAAGTTCTTGGGTAAGCATCTGCCCTGTTTTATACAGGAAACACTTTGTCTGGAGTCCCGCCTTTGAATCATAGTCTTGTCATTTGACTAAAAATCGGGGGGCCTAATTTATGAGCCCTTGCGTCACTTTTACGCCGCCGGTGCGTCACTTTTTGTGACGCACCAGTGGCGTACACAATGCGCCTTGTTGCACCATATTTACAAAGTGACGCATCTAGGTAGATGCGTCACTTTGTAAACCCCTGCGCCACATTATACCTGCGCCAGGTATAATGTATGCAAAGGGGGCGTATTGACGCAAGAAAGGGTCGTAAAAGTGACGCAGTGAAATCTATGAGATTTCACTGCGTCACTTCTAGGACACCGTTGCGTCAAAATCTTGCGCCTGCCTCACAGCAGGCATAAGACTGACGCAGGCCCTTCACATGGGGCTTGCCCCATGTGAAAGGAAGCATTGCTGGAGTTGCGTCACTTTTGTGACACACTCCAGCAATGCGTCACTTTTGCGCTTACAGATACGTCAGAAATACTGACGTATCTGTAACTCCTTGCGACATGATGCGTCATACATTAAATATGACGCATCAGGTATGTCGTAAGGGGTGCGCACTGAGAAGTGACGCATCGCTGCTTTCACGCACCGATGCGTCATTTCTCATAAATGATGCCCGTGGGATTCACGCACATCAAATAATCTATCTGTGCTTAAAAATGTAAAGATGTAAAACTCAATTATAAATACGCGAAATGATATGCAATTACGAACCTCAAAAATGTAAATGCCCTCTTTAACTGCACAGTCTTGCAGTCTTTGATCATCTCCCAAAACCTCCACATTGTACGGTTCGTCGCTCTGAAGCTAGATTTCAGTTGGTGTACATGCATACTCACATACCTCAACTTAACATGTTATGGATTATACTAGTGCCTGTGGATTTGTGTGCACTGTACAGCACACTTGGTATACTCACACCGAATAAAGTCATTGTATACATTTAAAGGGTTTTGCAATACTACACATTGTTCTGTGTTATACCAATATGTCGAGCATTCTCCTGCTGATGCAGTCAAGAGGGTCCGAGACTTGGGTGGAAGTGTTGCTTTATTTAGAAAGGCGTGTGCTCATGAGAAGGGCAGTTGCCTGGCCAGTAATGCACGTCGGACACCCAAACTTGCAGCCATCTTCCACCAGCGTGTTCTACCGTCGATGAATTTTTAGTAACATAAGAAGAGGGCAAATTCTCATGGAGTTTTCCTCAAGCTGATACTAACGGGGAAGGCGTCTGAGGATGAAAGGAATAGGGGTCAAGGTTCGCAAGGCTCTACCTTGTTTAGAAGCCCCAAAGTGGCTCTTCGACTTTTCAACCTGTCTCCAAACCTCCTACAAAACTACCTCTGTTTGATGTTCTGTCTCTTACTGCAGATCGAATCAGCCTCTCCCCGGAGATGGTTCCCAGGACAACAGTTCCCTAGACATGAAATTCTGAGGTTAGGGCCGGTTTACAAATGAAACTCAAAACCCGCACAAGGTTGCCCTGAGAGAAAAGCATTGACGAGGCAGAAGGCATTCTCTGCCCAAGTGCGTCGGCTGACGTCTCCCTCTCAGACCAGAGCAGCCAATGCAATGGCCTTCTTTCGTGTCTGCCGCAGCACCGACTGTACAAACGAAAGAAAGAACTGCTCCTCATGGGAAAAAGATTCCCCATAAACGTGGAAAGAGGTCCCTTTATGTGCCACCGCAAGACATCTGGCAGCGGCTTTATGCACTGTTGATTAATATTTAAACAGATGAATCTGTCTCTATTGAAGCCTAATCCGTGATGTGCTGAAAACATAATCACATTGTTTTTCTTCTATTCGTGATGCTTATATGTGCGAGGGAGTATTTTTCCCTCAAGTTAAAATATTATTTGTGCTCATGTTGTGTTTATTTATGATATGACTGGTACCATAGGGTTGCTGGTACAATGTACTTATGTAATATTAGAATGTTAAGATGTCATATGGAACGCTACATGCAGCAGTTAGAGTTACCTGTCAGCTGTATCATATGTGTTGGATCATACTTAAGGATTTACTTAATAAAGAAGCGTTTGTACTCCTACTTGTTTTGGTCCTAACAACAATTTTGGCAACGAGTTGAAGAGGATTGTGTACCAGCAGTGCGGTGTTATCCTGCGGCCAGTGGCAGTAATCGCCACTGGACGAATACCCCTGTGGAATTAACATTGACAGACATTTTCTGCCTCTTTGCGGTTTCTTAAGGCAGAGTGCCGTGGGTAAGACCATTGGAGGAGTCAACACAGTTTACTTTGCGCTTTACTATTGTGTACTTGCTCTGGCCATCAACAGGCAGGAGTGCAGTGCATGTGAGCGTTCGTTACTGGTAAGTTGCTTAACGCATGTGCTTACTGGCACATTGAATAAGCTGAAGAAATGCTTGTGAGCTGTGAGTGTGCCTACCAGCGGTGAACAGCTGAACAGCTCATGCATTGCACAAATTCTGTGGTGCGTGTCCTTCGGCGGAGCAGCTGCTCGTGAGTGAAGAACCCTCAGCGTGTTGCTGGTACTGTGGTGCAAGCTGGAAATGCAGGTCACAATCAAAGTGCATGTCGGAGAGTTAATGCTATGGAGGGGGCCATCTTAGTTTAGGCAATTGTGCTACATGGCGCTGTTGCAAAGTCATCTGTGCCCTGGGCACCCCTCATTTTTTGCTAACAGGTACTGGTTGTAAATGACTCTGACGGTCTCTGGGTTCTGCCTAACCCGGCCCAGGGTCAGTGCTAAGCTGAAAAGACACTTAGAATACAGTGAAAACACCTACATGCACTAGGGTTCACTGTGGGCTAAGATACCACTATGATTGGCATGACCTCACCAGTAAGGCCCTGGTACATCATAGGGCAGGGGATCAAAACAACCTTTAAGTCCCTAGTATTTAATAGGGCATGGCAGTTTAGAGGATAGCAGCCCTTTCTGCACTTGCATGTATGCACTGCTGAGGTCTGAGGCCAGTTTAATAACAGCTCTGTGTTGCAGGACGGCTTTTAAAATGCAAATTGTGCCCAAACTCGACTTTGGGGCACTTAAAATATAATAAACTACAATATTTTGGCACATTAGATACCCACATGGTCTCCCATGGGTGTCCCTGTGGTGGAGGGGGGTGGGAGGGGCGGCGGGGTGGTCAGGTATTTATAAGGAGGCCCCTTATAAAATAAGCTTTATATGTCTTGGGTTTAGTGAAATTGCACATTTCACTCTCCACACTGTAGTAAAGTGCTTCCCAAAATCAACGTTTGTATTAGGAGCACTGTAGAGTGAGGATATGCAATATTTGTACATATTTAGAACCCCTAAAGTCTCCCCTAGGTATCCCAGGGGTGTGTGTTCCTGTAGATATAGGCAGGGTCCTTATAAAATATGTTTTACAAGCCCTGATGATGGAAATATTGCCCAAGTCATTTTCCCCATTGCAAATCTCCAGCCACATAGGTTAACATGGCAAGAAGTTATTAAATAATAACTAATGCCAAGGGTGTCCTAAAGATATAATTCAAGGACTTGGTATTGATAAATCCAACCATATTCTATTGTTGTATGTATCCTAAAATGTACAAGTAAGAGGTTATAAGACTTTCTTGTCTATAAGCCAAAATCCAGCCTTCCAGAGGTCTGTCCTGATTGGTCAGAGATAAGTGGATTAGCAAAGCTACGTTGATGATGTGATAAGTATCCCATGAGGTTAGAGATCTATTCTGGGAGGAATGCCAGAGCAGGGGGAGGGGCATGAACAATAATCTTCAAAAGAAGGAGGAGACAGGCAGGAGAAGCCAGGCTCATTTATACCCCTACTCTTTGAACACAGCCAAATAGCAGGATTAAGAAAGGAATGAGCCGATGCAAGTGGGAGGAACAATATGGAGATGAACCATCCTTAAGGTTTGCTTAGCTAGCTCTTGTTTCTCTGCTGGAAAATCAGCCATGTTGATTTTTGGAGAACCGGTGCTCTCTGGGAGTCTACTGTTGCCACACTTTGGAGGATATGGTCATACTCTGGGGTGTTGCCCTGCACCTCATTGGACAGGAGTGCCCTCCTCCTTGACCCAGAGTACTTGGAAAAAGTATCTGAGAGGGGCAGAGTCTCTCATATCTGCTGCTTGAAACATAAGGAAGAAAAAGCATCCATGCTCAAAGTTTGATTTGCACCAACCAGGTGACTCTGACTGACTGCACCTGCTGTACAATCTGGAACTACAGCCCTGTGGCTCAAACCACCTTCAAAAGGACTGAAGAGTGGGCTCACTGCAAGCTACAGGTTAATAGAGCTCACCTGCATCAACTCCACCAAGAGTCCCCTCCCTGGAGTGTATCCAGTGGACTTCTAAGGGTGTCCAACTGCATTGTGGGAATTGTGGTCCCAACCTTTCAAGGACCATCTTGGAGATTCCAGACCCAGCCATGATGATTTTTGGAGAAATGGTGCTCTCTGGGAGACTACTGTTGCCACACTTTGGAGGATATGGTCATACTCTGGGATGTTGCCCTGCACCTCATTGGACAGGAGTGCCCTCCTCCTTGACCCAGAGAACTTGGAATAAGTATCTGAGAGGGGCAGAGCCTCTCAGATCTGCTGCTTGAAACATAAGGAAGAAAAAGCATCCATGCTCAAAGTTTGATTTGCACCAACCAGGTGACTCTGACTGGCTGCACCTGCTGTACAAGCTGGAACTACAGCCCTGTGGCTCAACCCACCTTCAAAAGGACTGAATAGTGGGCTCACTGCAAGCTACAGGTTAACAGAGCTCACCTGCATCAACTCCACCAAGAGTCCCCTGCCTGGAGTGTATCCAGTGGACTTTTTAGGGTGTCCAAGTGCATTGTGGGAATTGTGGTCCCAACCTTTCAAGGACCATCTTGGAGATTCCAGACACATGGATTGTGTTTTGGACACTTTGGACCCTCAAGAGGAACTTCAGGAAAAAGTTCCAGAGGTTTGGAAAAGATTGGTGAACTTTTGTGAAAAAGCTCTAGAGAGTGACCGGACTCTCACAGAAAGACAATCTGGCAAACCCTCTCTGAATCCGGCCTGCTGGAGTAGGCTTCACGACATCTGGTGAGAAATCCTCCAGAAAGGTTTCTAAGTATGAAGGTAAAATCCTAACCGGGGCCTCCAGCTTACTATCTGACCAAGGCTCCATCGCGGTAAGCCTCAAACTTTGATTTTGTCCGGGTCAGAGGCGACCAAATGTCCAGAAGTGGTACTATTGGATTCTAAGCAATGGAAAGTGTTTAATATTTAAACATTCATATCTCTGGGTACCTACATTGGATGTTTTTGTTTTGGTGTTATTTTAAAGATAAAAATATCTCCTATTTTTAGAAATTGGTGTTGGAATTTTATTATGTGTTATGTCTTAATTATTTACGGAATTGGTGTTTCTAAATGCTGTACATACCTGTCCTTGACGGTAAGCCTGTCTGCTCTCAGCCAAGCTACCAAGGGTTGAGCATGGGAATCATTTTCTAAGACCTATTCTGAGCCCTTTATTGTGTTAGTGGCCTTATTGCCAGTGGTAGATAAATATTTACCACTACTAATAATCCACTTTCCAACAGGCGCTATTGAAACTTTATAAACCATGCTGCAATTTTCTTTAAATACTTGTGTGGGCAAGTGATTTGTGGGTGGCAATATTCACAGAATTGGAAGGTTAGGTTTGTTTTACCTTGAGATCTAACTTTTGCTTAATTACGTGTGCATCTCAGACATTTGTGCAAGTCTTCGTAGCGACAGTAGGTGATCAACCTATCAAATGGCATGAGTGGAAGGAGTACTTTTTGAATTATATTGACACCTCTGAAGATGCAGAAGAGAAATTGTCTTAACTCGGATGTATGACATTACAACGCATGCTTTTACCACGCATGCCTTTACAACGTGGTATTTACAATGAATACCTTTACAACGCATAGTGCTTTGGGGCGCTGGATAGTGAATAGTTTAATTTACTATTCCAACTCCAGTCCCCGTGGATAGTAGGGAAGGTGTTGGATAGTAAATTAAATCTATTCCCTGTCCGAGAGCGCCCCCCAGCGCAATGCGTTGTAATGGTTTGTGTTGTAAAAGTTGCATCGTAAAGACACTGCGTGGTAAAAGTTGCGTTGTAAAGGATCTTTCCCCTTAACTCAGTAGAAGAAAATTCTTCTACATTCACAAAGTCTGCAAGGTCTAATAGAGTACAATTCTATGGAACAAAAGATTTTCTCTTCGAGTGTGAATCAAGTTTTTCAGAATGTGTTGGGAGACCAGGACAAATACTATTCAAATCGGTCTGAACTGTAATAGATAGGCATCATTTTCTAGTAGGAAACTAAGTAAAACTGAAGCTATTGAGGAATATGTTGCAGATCTAAAAGAACTAGTGTTAACTTGCAGACTTGGTTTCTAACATGATGAACTGATTAGGGATCAAATAATGATGCATGTAAATAATGAACATGTGCAAGAGACACTGTGTGTGTATGGGGTGTCACAGTGGACGTAGTGGCGTTAGTAAAAAAAAAGCAGAAATAGCTAACAAATGTACAAAACCCATTTCCAGAGATGGCAAAGATAATCAGAAATAAATAGTTATAAAGTTAAACATAGAGCAAAGAAGGATTCACAAGATCAGACCAACTAGAAGAAAGGGGATTCCATACAACTAGAGAAAAGATGCTATAGGTGTGGAAGTAAGGATCACCTTGCGTAAAGTAAAAAATGACCCGAGAGGAATAAAAAATGTGAGGAGTGTGGCATCAAAGGTCACTTCACAAAAGTATATAGGAGAGGGAAGAGTAATAAGAAGTTGGCTGTTCAAGATGATTCAGAAATAGGTTCGGGGTCTGAGGTGTCAACGGATGAACACACTTCCAAAGATTTTGATTGAGTTCTGGGTATTAAAGATACCATGGTATCTGGAAATGAGGTTTTAAATCAACTTAGTAAACAATCCAGGAATAAACATGTGTGCAGTATAAGGGTGGGAGGTGTTGAAATACTCATAGTTGCAGACTCGTGCGCACAATATACCATAATTGACAAATTATTAGGGGTGGAACACTTCACAGCAGTTCTTGGTACATTCCTAAATCCATCAGATGTAGCCCCATACAGCTTTACTGGGGAATCAATAGCCATGCTAGGTTACAGGAAGGTTACCTTTGAATTTAAAAGAAAAAAAGCAATGGGAAAACTGTACATCGCAGAGGAAGGTCCCTCCATGTTGGGGTGGAGAGATCAGAGGATATTATTCTAGATATCAAGAGTGTTGAGCAAGTTTTAGTCCTGGGTGAGAGTGAACACAATTAAATCCAGTTTAAGAATGAATTCCCTGAGGTATTTTCGTGGGAAAATTGGTACACTTGTAGGATATTCCCATAAAATTGAGTTAAAAAAGGATGCTATTCCTAAAGTGCACAAGTCCAGGGACGTTTCATGGGGGTTGAGAGAGGAAATGAATAAAGAATTGCATGCTTTACTAAAAGGGGGGCTTGTCGAAGAGGTAAATGCTTCAGAGTGGATCACTCTCCTAGTTGTAATGCCAATTGCAATATCTGATTTTGTGTGGATTTGATGGAACTTAATAGGAACATAGTAGTGGATAAAGTTCCCTCTACCCAAAAATATTGAGTTGTTGGCACTTACTAAAGGTATGTAATAGTTCTCATAGACTGATTTATCATCCGTGTACCATCAGGTAAATCTGCATGATGCGAGTAAAAGTTTAACAACATTTATGACCCCACAGGGATGTTATAGGTATATTCGCATACCGTTTGGCCTAGCGTTGACTGTTGCTATCTTCGAAAAGTTGATGCATAAGTTGCTAAACGACATGCCTGGTATAATAATCTTCCAAGGTGACATACTGGTGATGGGGGAATCAAAAGTACAACATGATGTAAGAGTGAAGGGTGTGCTAGAGAATATGCGAACAAGTAGATTAACGGCTGAAATTTCCAAGTGCATGTTTGGGGTAAAATCTTTGGACTATCTGGGCCACAAAATTACTGCTGAGAGCAGGCTGGGCTTTGAGGATGATAGTTGTTGTAGTGCGAAGATCCTGTCAGATCGCACAGATAGTCGTTACTGGAGCATTGTGTTAGTGGTCACCGCCAGGTTTCTATGCTATAGGGAGAAGTGCAGATCTCACATTGCTCGTCAGTGCTGACGGGACTGTGGCGCAAAGAGTCGTGCCCACTAGAGCTTAGCATTGGCGCTCATTATTGGTGGCAAAATCTCGGCACGAACAGGCCCCTTCGTGGTCACAAAGAGCCCAAAACATCAGGATTTCTCCTTTATCGTCAGAGACGTGCACTCTAATGCCAACAAAGGGCCTAAGACTAGCTGAGGCAAGTCTTTGGGATCAGGGATTCACTCTTGCAGAGGCCTCTAGGTCTCAGTCAGGTCCAGTTGGAGCAGGTCAGTTGGACAGTTGCAGGGAGGACTCTGGAGCTTGTTATGTCTCTATAGCTGTGAACAGGACATTAGTCAGCTGACCCTTGAAGTCATTTCAAGTGGCCTGGGATGAAAGAGCAGGTCCAGTCTTCCTTTTCACACAGCAGGGAAGGCCTCAGACAGCAGGGAAGTCCTTATTCTCTAGCATCCACAGGTCCAGGAGTGTACTGAACAGTTGGTCTCGGAGTCCAATATTTACTCTCAGGGACCAATATTTACATCCGATGCCAGCTTTCAGGTGGGAGAAACTTCTAGATTTCCCCCCACATCTGGTTCCGGGATGTCCTTCCTTCCCTTGTCCTGGCTCAGAGTTGTCTGGAGTGACAATAGACTAGTGTAAAGTACTTTGTTAGTGTGCTGAGGTAGCCCCTTTGAATTTCAAGTGTGTTAAATGACATCTCTGCCTTCCCATCCTGATCAGATAGCCATCCTGACAACACTACGTCCCCTTTTGTATCAGTGTTGTGAGGAATACACAAAGGCCAACTGCTAACTACACTTAGTCATGTGACCCAGGATATAGGCAACACATTGTTAGGACAAGAAAATTTCAATTTTCTAAAAGTGGCATTTCCTGAATTTTGACCTAAAATTTGACTTTACCATTAAAGAGGGCTTAAAACTGCAATTCATTGGAGCCTAAGCATGACATTTCTACCTGATTCCAAACAAAAGTTATCATATGAAATGTAATAGGGTACCCCAATATTATCCTATGGGAGAGGTAGACCTTGTAATAGTAAAAAACGATTGTAAGAGTTTTTCGCTTCCAAGATGTCTAAAACTTAAAAGTGCATGTACCACTTTTTAAATACAAAGCAGCCTGCCTTTTGGGCTGTTTAGGTCCTACCCTATAAATAACCGATATTCATTAAAAAGGGAAGTTTAGGCTTGGCAAAAGGTTTATCGTACCAGGTTGAAATGGCAGTTTAAAACTACACACAGGCTGCAATGCCAGACATGAGATACATTGAAAAAGGCTACTTATGTGGGTGGCACAATAATTGCTGCAGGCCTACTACTGGCATTTAATTTACAGGCCCTGGGTATATGTAGTACCACTTTCTCAGGAACGTTTGTGCCAATTGGGTGTAAGCCAATGTTATCATGTAAAGAGAGCCCTTTAGAACCGGTCAGCAGAGTTAAAGTGCACATAGTCCTAAGACCAACAACATGTTTCAGAAAACAGGAGGGATGAAGGTAAAAGGTTCTGGGGTGACCCTACAGAGTGGGCAAAGTCCAACACGAATATATAGAGCTACTAATTTTTACAATTTGTGTAAGAGGAAAAGCGTGTAAAGAACAGATCTTAATAACTGCATTGTTATGTTTTACACTGTCTGCTATGTGCTCTACCAACATTTTAGCAATCCAGTTTTGATTTACTTTTAACACCTTCTTTGAGATAGACAAAACATACTCTTATGCAATTTGAAGGTCGTGTAGGAATATAGTATATCTGACATCACCTAGAAAGTGATTCATAAAACATGTTTGATTTATTCCTAGTAACTCGTTCTAGAAACTCTTCTAGAATGCAATGTGAGGGATCCTAGCATCCATCTTGGGATTCTGACTCCTTCTGCCAATTCCTACCGGGGTCAATAAGACAGAATTATTTTCTCATAGAACAACTTGCCTCCTATGCTATCCCAGTGCCAATCTTAGAAAAATCTTAAAATCCAGTTCTTTTACAAGTACCTCAAGTAGCTGTACCGCCTCTTCTCCTGGACAAATTAGACCTATAAGATGCTGTGACTGCACTGCCTACTGTACTTTTTAAGTGCAGTATTCATGTCCATAAGTCATTCTTGATGTCAATCTGGCACATTAGATTCTCCCCAAAGCAAATCGTATAGCAATATCACAGATTTTATTGCATTTGTTAAATGTCATTTGCATGCCTGCTAGTACCTTTTTTTACTTACTTTTTGTTGATAGGTTAACAAACAAACAAGCTGACTCTACATAGCAGTATCATGAATGTTGCATCATAGCATGTCACATACATTACAGCAGTCCGACATGATAGAGTAGATCACCACATCCAAACATCAGTATCCCTCTTTTGTATGTCAGTCTAGTACAGCATTCAATGCGTCTCGACTCAGCATGTTGTGCTAGGTAGTGACAACAGATACGTTTCTAGCGGGCTCCATATGTCTTTTGGTTGTGAGGGCACAGGCAGCTCCTCTGCACTCTGTTGTGCCCTGTGACACAAGTAGACGCTGGTAGCCAAGTAGAGTTCATAAGTACCTTTATTCAGTAGCTGGTTCAAGTACATCCAGATGGTATACAAGTACAACAGATAGGTAGTCCAGGTAAAAAGTTAATGTAGATGTAGGTTAGCCAGTAGTATGCCCTTAGTTCCAAGTAACAGCAAACCCCACCAGGAGCAGCCTGCCTGCTGCTCAGCCTATCTCTGACTGTCATTCCTCACTCACACAGACACCCTCATTCCGTGCATCACTGAATTTCCAACATTCTACAGTAAACATGCACACTGGCTGAGCAGCAGGAATATTGATAAACTACAAGATATACGTAAACTATGCAGGACACAACAAATTCACATCCAATTTCTCTTTACAATATACCATGTCATCTATCCAATGTTGCAGTGTAAGAGCCACATGCAAAAAGTCCGCCTGCATTTCCCCACAACGTGTTCATTTTTCAGTTGTGCGTAGTCCATACCTGTACTATTTGCAGGGAGTATAGTAAAATTGCTGTGAAAACGTACATTTAATTATGCGCAAATTGCAGTTTGGAGTCAGCATACCTGTGAGTGTGCAACAGAAAGTCCATTCTTCGTCAGACAAGGGTGCATCAAGTGTGGCATTCCATTTGTCTATGGAATAGTTTGGATCTGTACGTTTCTCTCTCTGTGCTGCATTATATAGCTTGATAATCAGGCGCCCACGAATTGGGCTAGTAAGCATAATCTGCAGGGACTTGAGGACATATGGCGTTGAGGGAAAGGACAGATAGAACTCGTTTATAGTCATCCATTGACGCAATTAAATGAAGGTCAAAAGAAGGAGTTTGTACTTTGTCAGAGGAGAGTTCCTAAATGACCCATCTGGGATTATGTCACCCAGAGTTCGGAGGCCAGCACTCACCAGTATGGTCAAGGCCTTCAGTTCCAGTGTGAATGATATTTCTGGGTGGTGTATAAGAGGTAGAGCCGACCGATGCACCTAAAGTTTAGCAGACAGGCACCCAAACTCAGGGGTATATTACCAACAACTAGCGATAATTTTTGTCTCTAACTTGTTTAGAGACAAAAATTATCGCCGCACATCGCCGATTTTTATCGCAGATAAACCTTGCTATTAGCAAGGTTTATCGCAAATGCGATAAAAAACGGCCGCAATGCATGAATATCGCTGAAAAGTCAGCGATATTCATGCATTATCGAGCAAATGCTCTTAGCCATGTTATCCACCTCCCATTGGATAACATGGTGAAGAACTGCTCAGGGCAGGTGTTAGCTTTTGGAGATATTCGCGCTTAGCGCGAATATCTCCAAAAGTTGGTAATAGGAGATAGCGATGTTAGCGACTGTTTCCAGTCGCTAACATCTTGGCACGCCCACTTTGCATGTCATTAGTGATAAATATCACTGACATGCAAAGCGGGGCCCAAGATGGTCGCTATCTCCTATTAGCTGTCACTAACTGGTGTTAGCGACAGCTTGGTAATAGGGAGATAATTTTATCTCCGCTTTCTTGGCTTTTAAAGCCAAAAAAGCGGAGATAAACCCCTTGATAATATACCCCTCAGTTCCTGCATTATTGGCTCCACCCCACCCCGTTTCAACCACATCTAGCGGTTGAACAAGATCGAATTTCCCCATGGCCTCTTGCAACTGCACTGTTGCAGCCATACAAGGCACCTAAAGCCAGAATCAGGACTGCGTAATGCGTGCGTTGGGCATGGGATGGCCTCCGCAGATGGGCTGTACTTCCAACACTGTATGCAGCTTCCGCATTTTTGACAGATAACCCCATTACAGATAAAGGCGACACTAGACGTGCGGGTGCATGAGGCATAAACATTTTTGTGGCTCTCTACCGAGACGGCAAGTTTCTTCCCTGCCTTGCAGAAACTGACACAACCACGCCTACACTATCAAATACATTACTATACTATCAAATTTGAACTACCTGCCACACACTGGATGACACATTTCCTGCTCCCCCTCCTATCTCCACATCTACACACGCACACTGGCTGCCTCCTGGTGGACACTGCGGGGGCTCGTGTGGCCTGGGAGGGGGATCTGAGTTTAGACATTTCCGAAGCGCAATGGAGCTACTGCTGTGGCCAGTCTGAGAGGCTGTCTCCTAATTATAGAACGCAATGAATACATTTTAATTATTTACATAGAACATATTGCCTGCCATCCCAGCTCCACAGAATTGGACTGGTTGCTGACTCGCACTGCCTAAGCTGTTGAGAGCCAGGGGCTACTTTCTTGCATTTGGCATGGACCTGCCCTGGGGTGGCAAGCTTGTGGACTATGGTTTCTGGCATGGTGAGCACCATCATTGAGGACCCATTCTCACCGGACCCAATTGTATGTCTCCTTGGGTATGTACAAGACGCTCAAGATGGATACCGATGTCTCATTGCGATGCTGCTTCTGTTGGCCAAGCGCAGAGTGGCAATACACTGGGAGAGGAGGCCGGTTCCGACCAACAGGCCTTTTTGGTGGACGTTTCCTACTGCCAGGAGCAACTGCCAGCTTAATGGGACTTTGCAGCTCTAACAACCCATCCCAGGGACATTTCGGAACCCTTTGTCACTTACCTTCGAATGGCGATCACTGACTGGACGGGCACCATGACTTCTAACACACCTAGTACATAGTTGCCTTTCTATGTTAACTTCCTGCTTGGTTGGGACACCTCTGCCACAGCTATTGGAATGTGCTTTGCGGTCAGGTGGGGTGGTAGACTGATAAAATGATGGATTGCCACTGTTGCTGCCTGTGCTTTATGTATGAACTTTACACACAAGGGGGGTCTTGTCCATATGGGACCAGGAAGGACAAGGAACTTCATCAAAAATAAAGACCTGGTCTCAAATTCAAATGGCTGCTGTTATTTATTTCAAAGCAGACTTGTAACCTCGATTAATTAATTCAGAGGCTCAGAAGAACTTGATCATATCATTGCATTACATTTCATTTGTTCAAAATTACAGTTTTACAATGCGTCAGGTATTTGAAAAAACACTAACAACACAAATTATAAGCAAAATTAAAATATACACTGTGAATTTTAGACATTCAATTACTGTGACAAGAATCAACAACAGATTCTTGTCACAGTAATTGAATGTCTAAAATTCAGCTTATAATTTGTGTTGTTAGTGTTTTTTCAAATACCTGACGCATTGTAAAACTGTAATTTTGAACAAATGAAATGTAATGCAATGATATGATCAAGTTCTTATGAGCCTCTGAATTAATTAATCGAGGTTACAAGTCTGCTTTGAAATAAATAGCAGCCACTTGAATTTGAGACCAGGTCTTTATTTTTGATAATGTGCTTTATGTATGACACATATGCTACACACAGTACTCTGTATCATAGTGAATTGGGATACGGTGGAAAAGCACTATAAATGACACTGTTGGGGTCTTTTTCTTGCTTTGTGATTTATCTTTGAAAACTAAAATAAAATAATAAAAAAAAAATCCCCAGGCATTTGTCATGGTCTTGACAGAGTTGATCCCAGTGCGGGGGATGACAATTGTTGGCCCCAGTGCGGGGGATGACTATTGTTGGCTGTGATAAGAGATCCTGTAGTGGGAGGGAGTGTGCGTTATCAGATTCTATCGTAACATGAGGTATAAATTCATGATGATGATGCCAATAGTGTGCAAAGTGGACTTGACCACAAACGTAATACAAATATCGATCAGTGGCTCCAAACCCGCCCTGGGCATAAGTTAATGTAAACACTTCCCACCTAATTCTGGGTTGTTCACCAGCCCATAACAATGTTATCACACAGGAGCGTAACGTTTTGACAACATTGAGAGGTAGAGTGGTTGAGATGTTGACTAAAAGGTATAAAAAACATGGCAGAACAATCATTTTAAGGGTCGCTATTGTGCCTGCTAGAGACAGTGGCAGTCTAATCGATTGGGCTACCTGATCTCCCGAATATATGATCAAATCCCACATTCTTTTTCTCCGCGGAGAATCACAACGCGGTCCTTATTACGACCGCATTGTGATTCCGCATACCATTACTCTGCAAGTCGTAACAATGACTTGCGCAGGGGGGGTGCTGGAAGTTGGAATAGTATAATTTACTATTCCAACTCTAGTCTGTGCGGACACTAGGGAAGGTGTTGGATTTTAAATCCAACACCCCCCCCCTCCGCAAGTCGTTGTTCCGACTTGCGGAGTAATGGTATGCGGAATCACAATGCGGTCGTGATAACGACCGTGTTGTGATTCCCCGCGGAGATAAAGTTTCGTTGTAAACGTCCATCACCCTGATCTCCCACCTTGGAGACTGCCCTCCTGTAGTTTTCCCTAACCACTAACTCTGGATGTCCGTGCACCCAAATTTGTTACCATTTACATGTATTCTCACAGCTGGCTGGGTATAGAAGAGACGGATCCATCGAATAAATGCTTGCGCCATTCCCATCCTCCATTAAAAAGTAAACATAATACCCATTCTACCGAGATGAAAGCTTTAGCAACAACTAATAGTGCCGCCTCCACATGAGGGTCCAGCTGATATGAAAAGGGCTAAAATAGTACACAGACTGTGTGTTGTAAAGCATGCAGGAATAAAGCCAGATTGGTCTGGCAACACTAGATTTTGTAGCAGTGGTTCAATTTGAGAGGCAATTGTCTTTGCCAGAATGTTGGCATCTGTGTTGATGAGGGAAAGCGGTCTTTACAACTCGCAATACTTTGGTGGCTTGTCTGGCTATAGTAACGTGATCAATATGGCTTTCCGCAAAGAGGGGGGAAGTATGCCAGTTTCGAAAGCCTCCTTATACACTTCGAGCAGATGCCCAGCTAGTAAGTCCCAACATTCTTTGTAGAATTTGCCTGTTAGGCCATCTGCTCCGGGAGCTTTCCCATTGGGGAGCGTGCGGAACACATCCCGGATTTCCTCTTCCATAATAGGATGCATCAGGTATTCCCATTGCCCTAGTGATAGCCAAGCCAAAGCTATATCCATCAATCAATCAGGGTTTGTAAAGCACGGCTACTCACCGCCAAGGCTCTCAAGGCGCTGGGAGGGAGTGGGGCTGCAGATCTGTCTGCGCTTTGGTGTTCAGTCAAAGAGTCACGTCTTGAGGTGCTTCCTGAATTAGGTCAGTGACAGGGCTTGTCTGCGGTTGGTCAGCAGGGTGTTCCAGGTCTTGGCAGGCAGATAGGAGATTGATATTACTCAGGTTCTTGTCTTGTGGATCTGAGGGATGGTGGCCAGAGCCAGCTGGGCAGAGCAGAGGGGTCTGGTTGGATGTGGAAGGAGAGGCAGTGATTCACGTATGCAGGTCCTGCATCCTGGAGGGTTTTGTAGGCATGCTTGAGGAGCTCGAAGATAATCCTTTTGTTGACTGGAAGCCATTGGAGTTCTCTGAGGTGTTCGGAGATGTGGCTGCAGGGAGGGATGTTGAGGACCAGTCTGGCTGCAGCATTTTGAATATTCTGAAGTCTGCTGAGGAGTTTCTGGGTGACGCTGGCGTAGAGAGTGTTGCCGTAGTCAAATCTGCTGCTGATTAGTGCGTGGGTGACTGTTATTCTGGATACAGTGGGGAAATGGCTTTTGAAGCAGTCCGAGCATGTGGAAGCATGATGAGGCGACGGCGTTGGTCTGATGGTTCATTGTGAGAGAGGAGTACAGTATGATGTAGAGGTTTTGTGCGTGGTGTGTTGGGGTGAGCGGGGTTGTGGAGGCTCCTCATGAATTATTCCAAGCTGAGGGTCAGGGTACTAGGATGAGGACTTTGGTCTTGTCTGAATTCAGTTTTAGGCAGTTGCTCTTAATCCAGGTCGCAACTGCATTGATTCCTCTGTGGGAGTTGTTTCTGGCTGTTGTTGGTTTGTTGGTGAGGGAAAGGATCAGTTGGGTATCGTCAGCGTATGAGACGATTTTGAGTCTGTAGTTTCTGACCATGGTCGAGAGGGGACCATTTAGATGTTAAAGAGGGTGGGGCTCAGGGAGGATCCTTGGGGGACTCAGCAGCTGATTTCTGTGGGTTCCGAGAGGAATGGAGGTAGTCTGTTTAGCTGTGTTTGTCTGGTGAGGAAGGAGTGGATCTAGTCCAGGGCCTTGTCACGGATGCCAGCGTCGTGATGTCTCTTGATTAGGGGGCGGTGAAGATGCTGTTGAAGGTGGCTGAGAGGTCCAGGAGGATGAGAGCTGCAGTTTCACCTCGGCCGAGGAGGGAGTGGATGTCACTGGTGGTAGCGAGGAGTGGAGTCTCGGTGCTCTGGTTGCTCCTGAAGTCCAGGACGTGGTTTGCTTCAATGAACTTGGAGAGTTGGGTATTGAAGGCCTTCTCGATGAACTTGGCTGGGAAGGGTAACAGAGAGATGGGTCTGAAGTTCTTGAGGTCTGTTGGTTCAGCGGATGGTTTCTTTAGCAGAGGGTTGATCTCGGCACGATTCCAGTCATCGGGGAAAGTGGCGGTCTCAATGGAGCAGTTGATAGTGCAGCAGGAGAAAGGAGAAATCAGGAGCAGCAACCGTGCACTAGGTCTCTTGTGCAGTGTGCCAGCAGGGCTATGACCATCCAAGTGATTTAGGCCCACCGACCCACAAAGCCTCCCACTCACATAGTGCGCAGGCCACTCTTTATTTTACTAGCCTTATTTCTGGACAGGGCTTGCAGGCGCGAGTTAATCCAGAGTTACTCACAGTTCCTTCACTCTATTTCTTTTTTCAGTAGCGGCCTGAGATATCCCACCATCGCACTGCAACTTGGCCGATCTCCACCTCATCCACTCATTTCAATGATCTCTGGCGGGAACCGCCATCTTGATGCCAACTGCCGCCATCAATCTCTGCATCTTGTCTGTCGGTCTGGGGCCCAATTTATCACGTATAACCGCACAGGACCGCTTCCACATGCCCGACTTCAAACAAATCCAGGAAGTTCCTCAATATCGGCACAGACTTGGCTCTGCCTACGGTGCGGTCTCAGGCAAACATTCCTGGGGCAGCGCACAGCTTCTCCTCCCAGGCTCTGACCTGTTTTTTCAGATCCTGTCTCTACTGCAGGGTATTTCTTCGCTATTGTGGCAGCTTTGGAAGGTGTAAATGCATGATTACGGTAGGATTATTTGCCAGGCCCACTGAGCTGCACTATCTTGCAGATCTTACGCCGGGACCTCTAGCCCCCCCCCCCCACCCCCCATGCCTGCTAGTACCTTGGTTGGATAATTTATCATGGGATCATTGTGTGTGTTATTTGGGTATGCTATTTCCTCATACAAGTTGTAGCGTTTCCCAGTGTTAAAATATAATTCTACAGATTCCGCCTATCTAGAGTTCACGGTCAGACCATGGAGAACTGCATGTCTTTTTGAGCGTGTGACTTTCACATTTATGTTATGTGTTTTGCATTTGTAAAGTGCTGTATCACCCAACATTGTTATCCTGGCATCTTAATCTGAAGTTCTTGGTTGTGCTTGAATCACTTAACTTTTTCTGTAATATAAACCAATTACACCTTTAGTGAAAATGGTATGAAGCTGAAATTGGATTAATAGATGGCATATCATACGTGTTCTGTTTGCCCTGATTTGCACGGAAAACAACACTACTATGCCTGTTTTCCATTGATGCCCCCCCTGACTTCTCCAATCATGTAATCATCCCATTAAAAACTGGTTATTCTTGTGCAACTTCTCAATTCTCCATATAAGCACAATTTGCTTATTTCCATTGCATCCGTTATCTTTATTGCGGCACTAGCAGCCCGTCCCGACATTGTCCGGGAGCAACAGGCTTCCCCGACCCCTGCCCGCCCGACATTGTCCAGCAGCCCGGCCCCCGCCCGGCCCTTTCCCCGCCTGCCCCGACCCCCGCCTGCCCCGACCCCCGCCTGCCCCGACATGGGTCCCCTTACCTCAGCCGCAGCTCCTCCCGCCTGTCCGCTGCTGATATACTGCTTTAAATATGTCTGTTCTTCTTTGCAGAGGTGTACAGCTGACCAATCCGTTCTACAGAGTGTACATTGGCTGGGAAAGCTTACATCATAGCTAATCTTTTTGGCCTAGAGGTGTGTTAATGATTGCTGTTTCACCATAAAAACATGGGATCATTCTCTTTTCTCCTGCAGCCCGGGCCCCCGCCTAGCCCGTCCCCCGCCCAACCCGTCCCCCGCCTGCCCCGACATGGGTCCCCTTACCTCAGCTGCCGCTCCTCCCTCCTGTCCGCTGCTCGCACCGCCGCTGGCCTGTCCGCTGCTCCTCACTTCAGCGCTCCTCCCCCGCGCCATGTCCGCCGCTCCCTTACCTCAGCCGCCGCTCCTCCAGCCTGTCCGCTGCTCGCACCGCCGCTGGCCTGTCCGCTGCTCCTCAAGTCACCGCTCCTCCCCTGCGCCATGTCCGCCGCTCCTCGTCGCGCTCCTGGACACCGCTCCTCCCCGCGCTCCTGACGTGAGCACGCACGTCGCGGCCGGCGCTACTTCGGAGGGACTACTTTTTTTTTTACTGTACATTTTTTAAATAACGTTTTTTATTTTTTTATTTATATAGCCTATAACCATCTACACACCCTGACGATTCCAACGGTGTATCGGGTGTGTGGATTGGCGCTGTGGTTCCCGAGTTTACCCGCCTCAAAGGCTGAAAGTTCTTCCTTTATTATAGTAGTATAGATATCACTAGTGAAATTCACTGCCGATAAGCAAAAACGGACCTTTTGCTGCCAATTAATGCAAATAGAAGTAGTAGATTTGAGCCACTTCGAGTGGCTTATAACATTTTATGACAATGTCTCTTATGACTCAAATATTGTGGTTGCCCACCAAAGACAGGACTGCTCATATTTTGTACCAATCCGTGAAAAAAATACTGTGAGAATGATTTGTGAGTTGGGATTCTTCAGATTAAATTCTTCAGAGTAGTCAACAAGACTAACGCTCAGGTTCATTTCTCACTATTGATACATAAAAAGCAAACATTGCGAGCTCGCCAAAATGTTTAGACCGCCCTGGGGAATTTATCAAGTAATGTTCAGTGGTACTTAGTATTTGCTCACAATAAATGTGTGACGAATGTAACTTTTCAGGCATTGTAATAATGTGTGTTTTAAAAAAGAATTTGACATGTACAGTGCAACCAATCATCTCTTTTAGCTTTTCAAGACACTTGAGAAGCGGCTGAGGCAGCCTAAATCATAATGCAATCAATGTCTTCTGCTCCTATACACATCACTCCACTCACAAGCCTCTAAGGTTTGTGAGTCCTTCCACTACCCACTTTAGAGAGTACTTGCCATCAATTACAGTGTGCGAAAAGATTGTCTGTGGGACAATAGTGTGTCAGAAAAGAACCGCCATTTTGGAAGAAGCAGTGCAGTGACCCAGCTCAAGCAGTCACTCGGTGAAAAGAAACGGAAATAATGGAGAAGGTGAAGAGCCCTTTAGTGACCCCTTGATAAGCTGCCCAGGCCTAGAGTGTGGCCATGCGGTAGGAGCTGGCAGTGAAGCAGGTGTTAGGCTATTTGAAAGGAGTTATGTTAATGGAACTACTGCAGTTGATTTTTCGTGTAAGAAAAAAGCTGTTCTGTTACAGTTGAGTCCCAATATACATTTAGATGGCAGTGCCATTGTAAGGGATTTATGGAGATATTCAAATTATTTAACACATATGCCTATCTGTCTAATATCTATTGAGCATTTGAGGGACTTACAACCACACAGCAGAGTCGTATTTTTGTTTATACAGGGATAGCCTTGGTCTATGTCTTAATGTTGAAGGTAACATGCTCCCAATTGTTCTCTACTTTCTCTCTATCTTGGTGATATGTGGCTAGCTTCTTTGTTTAGACTTGCCTCTGGCCTTTTCTCTCTTCAATCTCCTATCACTAGCGAAATAGGTAAAGTACCTCTAGCTTTCGTACCTGGCCTCAAAGTGCAAAGATAAGATGTGTGCTGTCCATAAAGGTAGCATCTTCTGAGATGTGCATTTGCGTTCCAGGAATGTGCAAAACGTGGGTCAAGGCGGGCACAGGTGAGCACACCTGCAGAAATGGACTTCAACTTCACTGTGTATCAGTCTCTGCTAGACTGGTACCTCAAGTGGTGGTACCGTTCCAGTTCTAAGGTTGAAAAAACACAGGTCAAGCCTTTGCTGGCCCTGCTGACCAAAGTGGCCAAAGACCTCTCCTTGGACTCGCTCAGGTAGATTAAGGCACTCCATGATTTAGATTTCAAATGTATGGGTGATAGATTGTTCTGCTGTTGTAGCATGTTGTTAAAGATAAGCAAATATGTCGTTTCCTTGAATGGGTGCAGGCACATCCCCACGACCCTTTATCTGGAAACTAAGGATTTGCTGTTTTTTTTATGATGAAGTAAAAATACTCTGGCAGGCAGCCTCCTTTGTGGCTTATTCTATGCAGTTCATAAGTGATGAATACGGTGCCCTGGAATGATGAAGGAGCATTGTTGAGATGCCAGTGCATATGTGAATGTGATTAATCTTTGGGAAGACACCAAGGCTGTGGTGTGTGCTTCATTAAGCTCTATAGATAGAGGTTTTCAGGATATTCAAACAATGTCTTTGGCTTGTGTGTCAGTAAGACAACGGAGAACGGCACTTCCCTTTCTAATATAAAGATGGCTTGATTTTCTCAGAGACACTGGTGTATGTGTGTGCATGTGTGTATGCGTACTTATGTCGTCATTACTTTTTGGAATCAGAAGAATCCCGCCCCATATAACATTGATATCTGACGGAATAAGCACACCCTTTTATAACACAAAGGGTTACTCTCTGATGTAGGCGCCATAACAATGTTTTACAGCTGAACATGTGGACTATAGTAGTCCTTAATACATGTATTGATGACTTTATTGTTACAAGTGGGGAGATAGGGGTTGGAATAAAAGAAACACGCACTTATGAAACTGTAAAGCAACGGTGCTTATAAGCCCTTGTAGGACAAAATAATTAGAGGTGTGCTTCAGGATAACACGGAACTTGCTTGAACACGAAAGCATGCAATGTTGATGACCGCACAATCAGCCTGATTCATCAAGGTACCGTTTTGCGAGTCTCTAATAGCGATTCATAGCGAATCGCTATTGAGGACTCGCAAAACGGTATTCATGTAGGAATTGCTAAATAAATAGCGATTCCTACATATTCTCTATTTGCGAGTAGCAAATTGCTACTCGCAAATAAGGAATAACTCCCCATTCATTCCTATGGGCCAAAAGGCCCATAGGAATGAATGGGGAGTATCCCTTATTTGCGAGTAGCAATTTGCTACTCGCAAATAAGATAGCGATTTTAAGGGTGCCAGGGGTGTCCAAAGGACACCCTGTAGCACCCCTGAAATGCTAATTGAAACAGGTGTTGCGCACACACATGTCCAAGGGACATGTGTGTGTGCAACATGCAACTTAGAAAAATGCTTTTAAAAGCATTTTTCTAAGTTTTTGCTATTTACCGAGAGGTCTGACCTCTCGGTAAATAGCGGCCCAAAATTGCTAATTCGCAATTTTTAAATGTGTCATGAATAGCATTTAAGGAATCTCTAATAGAGATTCCTTAAATGCTAATCCTCGCATATTTGCTAATTCTTTATTAGCGATTTTTGCATTTGGGATGATGAATCCCAAATGCAAAAATTGCACTCGCAAAGGGCCAGATTCTGAGAATCTGGCCCTTTTGCGAGCGCATTTACCTTCATGAATCAGGCTGAATAATTTTACTAGTGCTGGAAATTAAAGGGCTCTCCTTGAAGGTATGTTGAAAACATGGTTCTCACCCTCTGCTATATCGTAGACCAATGATGCAACGGCAGTATACAAGCATAAATAGTTTAGCATAAGACAAGATGAAAACCAATAAGAAATATGAAATTAGTTGTTGCACAGTGAAATTATATATTGTTTGAGTGGTTGCTGAAGGCCACATTACAAGACATATAACTCAGCAGGTAGAAGGAGTGTAATGGTGAATGTTCTTGTTCTCTTGACAATGTATATGTGTGATGGGCTTTGACTGGGGAAATTAATCATTGCACAAAGAAATGTTACAGGTGTTTTGAGAGGGTACTGGAGGCCACTTCATAATGTATAAAATGGAGTGGGTGGAAAGGTTTTTAATGGGGAATGATTTTCTGTTTTTCTCAGTGTAAATGTTTGATGGGCTTTGATTAGTCTGTAGGAAATTTTAAAGTGTACACATTCTATGTGTGTATTTGTAGCCCTGAAGAAGTCCGTAAGGACAAAACGTGTTGGCTACAGGTTGCAAGATGTTTTTAAAGAACTGTCAATTAAGCATTTAATGATGAAGAAGGAGTCTGGGCATTCATGCTACATTTTGTTGATAGTTAAATAAGGAATCTCTTAACTTATTTCTGTTGAGAAATGTGTAAGATTGTGCTGAGTAATCAATGTATATAAACTATGGTGCAAGGGTGTCTACGTTGGCACTAGGCTGCAGAAATGGCACCAGTACATGGAGAAAGGGCAGGAATGCACCGTATTGAATAAATACAGTGCATTCTTGCCCTTTTACTTTGGTGTTGGGCAGTGCAGAAAGCTGCCTTGCTGCACTGCCCTATGCCAAAATTACTGTTCATGAGCTATGCTATCTGCAGCTCATGATTTAACAAAGATAATTTACCAATTTAGTGAATGCACTTTAGACAGTGCAACGTCAGGAAATCAGGTGCACAGCTCTGCTATCTCCAGTGCACGTTCATGATCTGGCCACTGATAACCTGCCAGCTTCCTGCAAGTCAATCAATCAATCAATCAATCAATCAATCAATCAATCAGCATATGTACAGCTCAGCACTATCACCCATAGGTGTATATGGGCACTGAGGGTGCAGTATCTCTAGCGAAGAGCCAGGTTTTGAGTTTCTTTCTGAAGGCTGATAGGAAGGGTGCTGTACAGAGGTGGAGTGGCAGGTCATTCAAGGTCTTGGTGGTGATGTAGGAGATGGAGCGACCCTGCTGCAACAGATGCGGAGGGTGTGTACGAGGGCCAGAGAGGAGGAGTGCAGTAGTCTTGTGTGTAGATGGAAGCTCAGTCAATAGTTGATAAAGGATGGTTCTTAATCATGTACAGCTTTGTAGGCGTGCATGAGGATCTTGAACTGGAATCTCTAATTTATGGGGTGCCACTGGAGGTTTTGGGGTAGGGAGGTGATGTGGGTCTGTTTGGGGAGGTCCAGGATGAATCTGGTTGCAGGGTTCTGTATAGTCTGGAGTCGTCTGAGGAACTGGGTGGAGATGCCTGCATAGAGAGGATTGCTGTAGTTGTGGTGGCTGTTGTCGAGGGCCTGTATGATTGTCTTTCTGGTGTTGATAGGGATCCAGCTGAAGATTCTGTGGAGCATGCGGAAAGTGTGGTAGCAGGAAGAGATCACTGAACTGACTTGCCATTTCATGGTTAGTTTGCTGTTGAGGATAATGCCTAGGTTGCATGCATGGTGTTTGTCGGTGTAAGCGTTAGTCTGAGTTCTGCTGGCCACAAGCTGTGGTCCCAAATGGAGGTGTTCTTTCCAAAGATCAGTACTTCCATCTTGTCAGAGTTGAGTTTGAGGTAGTTGCCTCTCATCCAGTTGGCTACGTTGATCATGGCATCGCAGAAGATGGTTTTGGCATTGCTGGAGTCGTCGTGAGAGAGAGGATTAGTTGAGTGCTGTCTGCATAGGAGATTATGTTGGTGCTGTGGGCTCAGATGACGTCTGCACGGGGGGTCATGTATGTGTTGAACAGGGTGGGGCTGAGGGATGATCCTTGGGATATACCACATATGATGTCCTTGGGCTCAGAGGTGAAGGGAGGCTGCTGGATGCTCTGTGTGCATCCTGTGAGGAAGGAAGTGATCCACTTGAGGACATTTTGCTGTATGCCGATTTTGCAGAGTCTATCGATGAGGGTGTGGTGGGAGACGGTGTTGAATGCAATGGATAGGTTGAGGAAGATCAGGGGCCCTGTTTCTCTGCAATTGAGGAGAGCTCTGATGATGTCTGTGGAAATGATCACATGGTCTCAGGGGTGTGGTTGGCATGGAATCCTGATTGAGAGGTGACAAGAAGGTGGTTTTGATCCAGGTAGTTGATAAGCTGTGGGTTGATGGCTTTTTCAACTGCTTTTGGTCGGATAGGGGAGTAGGAAGATTGGTCGATAATTTTTTAGATCGCTGTGGTCGGCAGAGCGTTTCTTTTGGAGTTGTCTGACCTCTGCGCGTTTCCATTCGACTGGGAAGGCTGCTGTGGAGATGGGGGTGCTGATGATGCTGGTGAGTTCTGTGCTGATAGGGTTGGTTCAGAGTTTGAATAAACAGTGGTGGCAGAGGTCAGTGAGTGCCCCAGAGTGTACTGAAGAAATGATGGTTGTGGTGGTGTGAATGGTGAGCGGAGACCAGGTGGTGATCATTCAGCTATTGTGCGCTGGGGGGTTGAGAGTGGTCAGTTGGAGGGTCTACGTTGTCGTAGATGGTGGCAATATTGCTGTGGAAGTAGTCCGAGAGGGTGTTGCAGTGTTCTTGGGAGGGGTGGATGGTGTTCTCTGTGGCTCCCAGGTTGGAGAATTCCTGGACTATTTTGAAGAGTTCCCACATGTGGTTGGTTGCAGTGTCGTTGCAGGCTGTGATGGCTGCTTTTTTGGCTTCTTCGATGTGCAGGTGGTAGTTGTTGAGGGCCACTTTGTGAGCTGCTCTGTAGGAGAGGTTCCTTGTGGTGCGCCATCGTTTCTCGACTCAGTAGCAGTTGTGCTTGGTGGTACTGAGCTCTGGGTTACCAGCTGGCTTGTTTTGAGGATTTGTTGGTTTTTGCTGGTTTCAGCTAAGTGATTCAGTTCTGGGTGGCCTGGTCAAGGTCTGATGAGGCTTCCGGTTGAATGGTTCTGAGGACCTGTGTCCACTGTGTCTTGTTTACCTTGCCCAAGCTGTGGTGAGAGGAGCTGTGCTGCTTGTCGGCAGTGTGTTGGGTGACGGAGATTGTGAAGTGAATGATGGCGTGGCCATTCCAGGTGAGATCTGTGACGTGGCGCACTTTGATTCTGTCGCTGGGGGTAAAGATGGAGTTGAGTGTGTGTCTAGCTTTGGGCGTCGGTTAGTGACAAGTTGAATGAGGTCAATTTTGTTTAGGTTTTCCTGGTGGGAGGTGGAGTTGGCATCATTGGGGTAGTTGACATAGAAATTGTGGTTGATAAGTAGGACATAGTGGTAGGAGTCGATGGCAAGGGGGGCTTGAGTTTAAAGAAAGTGTTGCAGAATGCTGGTCGGGGTCCTGGGGGGTCTGTAGACGAGGGTGCCTCCTGTCATGGTTTTGGTGGTGGCCTGTAGTTGTAAGTTGAGGTGTTCAATGAGCGGTGTGGAGTTGTCATTAGTGATGGTGCATCAGATGGTTTCCTTGAATATGATGGCAATACCTCCGCCGTGCTTGTTGGTGTGGTCTTGGTGTAGCATCTTGTGACCGTTGGGTACGGCAGTTGTGATGTCGGGGTTCGAGAAGGAGTTGAGCCATGTTTCAATGATGAAGTCAATGTTGAGGGATAGGGACATTTCTTTTGCGTGTTTGCAGCGGGAACATATGTTGAGCAGGATGAATTGAAGTGGTTCCAGTTAAATTGCGGTCTTCTGTGCATAAGCAGCGCGGTGTCCATTGCGGGCTGGCAGTCCTCTGTTGAAGGAGAAGTGCCAGTGATGGCCGGCCAAGGGTTCTTCGGTTAATTGAGGGTAGGAAGTACAGCAGGAGATGTTATGTTGTCTGGGGCCCAGGGTCAGGAGCTCATTGGCGGTGTAGTGGGGAGTTGCATAAGGGCCAGAGGTCCTGGTGCTGAGCGCAGTCCAGGTACAGATGGGTTCTGACAGGCACAGACGGGTGCAGACAGGTGTGTGGCCACTCAGCTGCCATACAGTGACCTCTATAAGTGGTCCTGGGAGCTGTACAGGGCTGTGGGGGAGGCAGGGAGCGGAAACCAGCAGGCGGGTGAAAATGGCAGGAGTGGGCAGGGATTACAATACAGACTACAGCAATAAAATTACCAAGCAGAAGATAAAAGCAGGAAAATAACTACCAGTCAAAACTACCAAGCAGGAAATAAAATAAAATACACAGCAGGAATTTAATATTAAAATCATTACCAAGTACCAAATGTAATACCGAATGGCAAATGCCAAATTAGATAATATGCAGGAAAATAAGTAGTCAGCTACCCTGAGGTGGATTGGGTTTTCGAACCTTGCAGGTCTCGAGTCACAAGGTGGGAAGTGAGGCAATAGACTCTTACCCTAGGCAGAGGCATCGGGGAGTGGCACACAATCCAGGAAGGTCAGGCCAACTCACTGGGGCCATGCAGCGGCCTCCATAAGTAGTCTCAGGAGGTGGTAGGGGCTGTGAGGGAGGCGGGAAGCAGGAAGCGGGAAACCAGCAGGCAGGAAAAAAAGGAGGCCATGAATCGCAAAATAGACTACAGCAGTGACATTAGCAAGCAGGAGATAAAAAAGCAGGAAAATAAATACCAGTCGAAACTATAAGCAAAGCAGTTAAAGACTAGGTGCAGTCAGGGCGGTGGACGCCGGGTGAACCGAATAAAATATATCGGAGTGTTGCATGCTCGCTAGATATAAACACGGTATCCGCCACTTGCCGGTTAAATTGATAACTTGCTTTAGTGCGCATTCTTACTTGGGAAACGTTAACTGTGTCAGGTCCCATTCACCGCTAAAAAACCTAAATATAGCAACGTTACTCAAAAAGAAATTGGCATTCTAGAAAGAATAGCCAACAACCCTAAAATCACATGCCAAAAGGCAGACAAAGGGGGAGCTGACTGCACCTAGTCTTTAACTGCTTAAACAGACCGGAGCACTTAATCGGATCCCCGTCCTAGTTCACTATATCGAGCCAGTAACCGTTTGAGTTATCGTGAATGCAACACCCCGGAGCACCATGCACGATACCAGTGTGTTTTACATTTTTTTATCACCTTCGTTCACAGCCACTTTTGTTTTAAATTCACTCCGCCCATAACTCATTGATAACAGTCACGAACCACGTCATTTACCCAAATTGTCTGTGATACACCTTTTGTAACAAACACACTGAACAAACTAATTGATTAGAAGAAAAGGTAACACTGAGCACTTTCCAACACTGCTTCACCTTGATATCTTTTATGTTTACCAATTAGTATTCAAGCATCCTCGTGTATTGAAACTATACATCCACATATTTATTTCTAGACACATGTTCCCTGATGAAGGCTTGAAATAGCCGAAATGCATTGGACCAAGTAATAACACGTATTTGGATAATTAATCAACATAATATTGAAGTGAATTTCAACTCGAATTATGAAAATCAACAAATAAAACAATTTGATCAAAAACAAGTAGAAGATTATTTTTAACCTTTCCAGTAAATAATAAGGATTGAACTATTGAACCCCAATAGGGGACACTGTAGTGACCTGGGGACGTTCCCCAATTTGAGGGGCACGCTTTTTCATTCGTAGGCTCAGATAGTTCCCATGCAGGATAGTGGAATAAAAGGAGGGCTGATGCCCCTTATGGGTCCAGCTGGAGTCTAAAATATGAAACGAAAGCAGAGAACGTGCAGGCGCTGCTGATTGTGTCCCTGTGTCTGAAAATTACACTCGGACAAGTTCACCATAATTCAGTGGCGTCCTCCCTGAAAAAAATAGTGAATGGGCTCTGTGTACCTACGCGTACCTCTGACTTGTGCCGTCCATGATCATTGGCAAGTGTTGATAGGGGCAGGAAAGATGGAGAGATCTAAAGACAAGATGAACATGGGTGGCAGCGAGGCCTACAGAAACAATTACCATATGCACTTTTCTGTGTAGTCTGTCTGCCAGGTTGGAGGGAACCTGCTGCATGACTTGTATTCAGACCGCGCCCACTCTGAAAGTTGGCAGCCCCAACAGTGAGCCCAAGTCACCCATGCCCAGGCACGGCCTGTGTTCTGCACCCACTCTCTATCCATTGAAAAGCATTTAGCAGACACATGATATCAAAACTGCCGCAGACTACTGAGTAGGAAAAAGATTTTCTGTACTCTCCAAGACAGTTGGTGAGCCTGTCATGTTACGTCTTTTCTCTCCTCTGCGGAGATCCAGAGGTTTTGGCAGTGGTGGCTCGCATAGGGCGTGCTGCGGGGCAATGGGGCGGAGGAGGGATAGGCAGGGGGGTATTCAACTCAGACATACGACGGAACGGAAAGTGTCCAAGTTTACTACTCTCCACCCTGCCCCTCCCCCGCTTCACGCCTTATGCGAGCCGCCACTGAGATTTGGAGCAATATACTCCAACTCAGCATCAGCTATTCCGAAAACCACCTCTGCGGATGAGGAGAAATGGCATTTGTTAGATTTGGGGGTCTCTGGTTAGCACAGTTAAGTACTTGTGACAAGCAGTGACCCTCTCCTCTAGTCAGGATAAGGGGATCACCCTCTAAAATAACCCCTGCTCATCCTCTAGGTAGTGTGGCGCAAGCAGACAAAGCTTATCTCAGAAGCGTGCTACAGGTTAAGCATTTGTGAACACATACAGTAACTCAATGACAACACCACAAAAGGGATACCACACTAGGATTTGATTAAAAATAAGTGTTCTTTATATAAAGGCTTAGCACAAGACCCAATAACGTGAAAATAGGCCACAATACTGTTTAGGATTCTAAGAGTTCTTTAAAATGCGTAATTCTCTTGTTCTGTGCGCTTCGCGCACTCTTGTCTGTCTCTCACAGTGTGGAAAACAATGTCTAAAGGGACTGCACAGGCGTTGCGGACTCCCCGGTCCGAAGCATACGCACAGGGGTGCGAGTCGAATTACTGTACCTTTAGTTGTGAGAAGTCCGGCTCGAATGAGGCGTACGGGAAGTGAAGGCGTACTCGGGGCGTTGAAGACCCCTCTGCGCTGTAATCCCGGCTCGTTGCAGCATCTCTGTGCGAGGGGTAGAGCGGGGGCCATGGGGAGGCGAGGCGGACAGTCCGGGTCTTCGAAGTGTTCACGGTGCGATGCGGCATTCGAGCCGTACCTTCACGCGCGGGGAGGCCTCTTTGTACAGCGTGGTGCAAGGCGGCTGGTACGCCGCAGCGTACGGGCCGTACTCAACCTTACGGTGAGATTCAATCCATAGCGGCAGGAGGCAGCGAGCGGTGCGGCTCATAGGGGGAGGGCGAAGCAGGGTGAGGTGCGGCGCGGCTTGGTTGTAGTACGGTGTGAGCTACGGCTCTTAGGAGAGCGGAGACACACGGTGCAGTGCGGCAACGACACGGGCTTCAAGGTGGACAGGGTTTTAGGAGGCGCACTCTGCTTACGGCTTCAGCGGCACAAGGCACTGCAGGCCAATCCCCCAGGTTAGGAACAGTACTCTTCCTTGCAGCTTTCCCAGTTCCTTCTCGTCGGGCAGAGGTTCTTCTTGTTTCAAGCAGGATCTAATTTCTTAGGAGCAGGGCTCCTATATTTATACTACAAATCTTTTGTTCTTTCAGGCCAGGGGGCCTTTGCCCAGTTCAGCCCAGTTTTGGAGCACTTTGTTTACAGGACTCTGGTTTGTCTTTTCAGTGTGCAGGGCAGAGACATCAGACGCTCCACAGGAGGTGGAGCCAGCATTGTGGTGGCAGAGCACAGCCCTATTCAGAGTCAAGGGGCACTCCTCCCACCCATCCTGGTGTAATCTTCTTATTCACCACCTGGCTGCCCAGCCTGTCTCCTGGAATTCTCCAGCCCTGTCACACACAGAAACCAGACAGCAGATACACATCCTAGCAGAGGCGGGCTGAAAAGGTTAGGCAAGCAAATACCAACTTTCTAAAAGTGGTATTTGCAAACACAGAACATTAAAATAAACTTTACTAAAAGATGTATTTTATCATTCTGAGTTCAGGCATACTAAACTCGAATTTCTACCATGGTCCCTGAGTCTGTTAGGATCATAGGATGTAACAATTCTAACAGCCCATTCTGGCCTATGAGAACAGGTAGCCTTACAATAGTGAAAAACGAAAATGGCTGTAATTCACAATTAGGACATGCCACACACATCAGGGCTTGTCCTACCTTATACTTACAATGCACCCTGCCCTTGGGCCTACCATAGGGGTGACTAATATGAAGTTAAGGGAAGGTTAGGGACTGGCAAGTGGGTGCACTAGCCCAGTCAGCATGACAGTACCAGACTGCATGCAGGTTCTGCAATGGCAGACCTTGGACACATTTTACCAGGCTGCTCCTGTGGGTGGCACAACTAGCAGCATTTGGATTTACAAGCCCTGGGCACTCCTGGTGCACTTTACTGGGGTCTGACAGTAAACCAAATAAGCCAATCATGGAATTCAATCAATGTATACACTTTATACAGGGAGCACTTGCACTGTGGCACTGATTGGCAGTGGCACAGTGCTCTGAGCAGCTAACACCAGCAAAACACATGAGGCAACTGCAACAAAAATGGAAGGGAGACCCATGCCAATGGTGCCAGGTCTAACAGCATTCATCAGCCTGAATGTGAATGGCACCCCAACCCTTTCCTGGCAAAGCTTTGAATCAAGTGTGAAATTTTATCAGCCCCATATAAAATAATCTAAAATTAATGCATTCATAAATAAATATAATTATTATCCTTTTGTAGGTGATGGGCTAAAAATTGTGGTTTGATTTTGATCAATAATTAATTAAACCATTAGGTCGACCACAAGTAAAACATGTATCATACTTGGACAACAGTAGATCATATAATGAGCTGTAACTTAGTATGCCTCTTTTTGGTCCATGTGCCGACTTCTATTTCATGCCATGTAAGAAGGATAAGGGGAAAAGATCAGGTAAAGGTGTTTTTCTTTTGATTACATCTCAGTAAAAGAGTCTCACTTCCTAATGCTAGTAAATTGTATGTGAAATCTCACAATATTTTCCGTTCTTGGCTGATAAAACCCCATCTCATTGTCGGAGGCGTAGCTAGAGCTTGTGGCGCCCGGGGCTATCCCTCAGATTGCCGTCCCTGGGGGGGGGGAGGGTGCTGGGGAAAAAGGACGGCGAGCACTTGAAGAGGTCCGAGAGACACGTATTATCACCGCCAATAGTTACCTCGAACATGCAAGTTACATGCAAGATACATGCACATACATGAAATTTTTAAGACAATAACCACCACCTAAAGAGCTACTGACATCGCTTTCTCTGTTGCCCTTCTAGCTTTGGGAAAGGGGAAGGACTTTGCTTGTGACAACTTTAAAATGTAGATGCGGAAAATTCAGGCTGAAGCTATTATTCAAAGTAAGCAGCAGTGTTGACTAAATTGTGCAACAAGAAAAAGCAAACTATGCAGCATAATGCGGCACATTTTGTGATAGTATTAGTTCATTATTTTTATATTTTTACGCTTGCTAACACTAGACATAGATTGCACTTCATTGGGACCAGTTTAACATCTGGATATAGCAATAAACAATCTGAAGGTGACCAGTCAACCTTAGGAAAGAACCTTCCACTCAGCACCATCACACCAATGCAATTTTATAACTTTTGAACCATTTGAGCTAAAAACAACCTTTTTAAAAATCTGCAGATTTTGCAGAAGATAATGGATTATGTGGCAAATGCGGCAAATCCATAGCTACGCGAAAAATGCCAGGCCTGCGCAATCACATAATTCCAGTGGCCCTGCCCATAGGTCCCTACTCAATGAATCATTCTATCACTTGTAACATTCGACATACAAATTATTGTGGTGTGAATTAATGATGAGTAGAATGTTTTTTTCATGTAGCCAAACGAAAGATAAAACATATTTTTGTTTTACTTTTGCCATTAATTTATTTTTATGTAATACTGCAAGTTAGTAATGGCCTCAGAGTAGGAAGACATTTTTTAAAAAACCTGAGTAAATCTATATGCTAATTATAAACACATTTTCAGTAACTTTATTGGGAAAAGGAAATACTTTGCAAAGCGTTTCTGTCATATCACTTTTTGCAGCTTCTAGGTACCTTGTGATTGAAGCCTGCAGCCTCTTTAGTGTGAGTGAGTGAAAGTGTTCAGGATGGCTGTGCGGTTCATTTGCACATCATAGCAGCTACTATCCCTACTGATTTCACACCTGTCCCCAGGCCTGAAACTAGAGCATATCAATAGTTAATGATTAAATAAAACATTGCTGCAGGGCACAATGGAGATTCAAGCCCCTGTGAGACATTAGGATGAAAAACACTAATTTTCCAGTTCAATGGCCTAGGGTGGGCCAGGGCAATCCTTGGGTGGGCCTGGGCCTGGGCGTAGGTATGATGTTACTTGTATCACAAATCTGGATGCAATGACAGACACAGCAAAATACAAGTCAGGCGGCACACAATGCTAAACACAGATTTTTTGCGTGTTTTAAATCCACGCCCTTAACTAAATCGGTAACCCCCCTTTGAGAGACCCCCCAGTTTCTTCATCCAACTTAAAGCCCTGTTGGCAGCTATGCTGTCACTCACTAAATAGCCCCACCTGACTCGTGACTCGCTCCAGGGTCTCTATGCCAGGCAGTGGTGGTTGGTTCGAACTTAAATCAAAAGCCAGACCAGTCTCCAGAGGCAGCAAATCGCCCAGAGAGCAGCACTGCACCGACTGCTCCAAGCCAGAATGAGCGCGAGAGCGCATAGCGGTGAAGTGCGTGACGCATCATTGCTACGTCGTTCTCATCGCGAGGGCAGGGCTGGCCAAAATATTTAAATCATTTAATATCGCCCAGGGCCGTCATTGGTAGCGCTCGCGCGTTACAACATTGATTGACAGCCCTGGAGTCTGGGACGGTTCTGTGGGCCAGCAGTCAAGAGCTGAGCTCAGCAAATTCAAATGCGGGACGTCGTGGCCGTAATTTTGGAAGCACTGTGTCACTGCCACTGGCGCACTAGCAGTAAACAACAGTCAGCAGGTCAGGTGCACGTAGCACGCACTTTCAAACTGGGCCGCGCACGGCACTGGTGGCCCGTTGCGGCCACAGCGGCCTTTATAATTTATTCTTGGACAGTACTGCCCTCAGCTTAAATCACACTACACTTCCCTTTTGCAGCAATATAAGAAATCCATACTGTCCACCAAAAAAGAGTACTTCTCCTCCAAAATCCTAGTTGCGGAGAACAAATCCAGAGAAATTTTTGCCATCATTAAGAAACTCGCATACTCTGATCGAACCACCCTCACACCCTCCCCCTCTCAACCTCTTTGTGATACCCTGAACTCCTACTTTTTGGACAAAATTGCGACAATCAGGGCCAATATTCCTCCCCCTTCCCCCTCTTTCCGAGTCCCTCCTTGTCCCCCGACAGACGCCCGCCTTCACTCATTCCCTCCTTTAACAGAAGATTCTTTCCTTTCCCTCCTCCCTCTGGTCAAATCTGGCTCCCCTCACGACCCTTGTCCTGCTCATATTCTTGCTCATGTCTTCACCAACTGTCCGCTACCCCCCCTCACCTTTCTTAACAGTTCCTTGGCCCAAGGCGTGGTCACCCCCGCTCTCAAATCTGCCATAATCCTGCCCATTCTAAAAAAACCTGGATCAGATCTTTCCGTCCCTGCTAATTACCGCCCCATCTCCCTCCTCCCCTTCCTAGGGAAAGTCCTGGAGCGGCATGTCATCAAAGCACTATCTTCCTACGTGGAAGCAAATCGAATCCTGGCGCCCCGTCAGGCCGGCTTTCGACCGGCTCACTCCACCGAGTCGGTCGTGCTTTCTGTACTGGACAACCTTAGAGAGGGAATGGACACTGGCATCCCCCAGGCCCTGGTGCTACTCGATCTCTCGGCCGCATTCGACACGGTAGATCACTCCATCTTACTCTCCCGTGTCGGAGCGGCGGGGATCGGAGGCACCGCCTTGGTCTGGCTGTCCTCCTTTCTAAGCGGACGCACCCAGGCAGTTCGCCTGGGGGACTTCTGGGCTGAACCACGGAAGGTAGTGTGCGGGGTCCCCCAGGGCTCCTCCCTTTCCCCCCTACTGTTTAATTTGTATATAGCCCCCCTCATTTTTGCTCTTCAACAGATGGAGGTCTCCGTATACAATTATGCGGATGACCTCCAGCTCATTTTTTCTCTGTCTCACTCCCCTGACTCCAAATCCAAATTTCAATCCACCATGCTTTTCATCCGGGACTGGATGAATCACAACCACCTGAAACTAAATCCAGATAAGACAGAGCTTGTTCTGACAGGTGGTTGCTCCAGTCCCTGGTCCCCCCTCTTCTGGCCCTCCTCACTTGGTCCTCCCCCACCCCCTACCTCCTCCGTCAAAACCCTGGGCATAAAAATCAATGATCAACTCACTATGCACTCCCAGGTGAGCTCGGTGGTTTCCTCCTCTTTTCTATCCCTCCGCACTATCCGTAAAGTCTCCCGCTTCTTCTCCTTCACAGCCCTGAAACTTATTGTACTGGCCATGGTCATTTCCCGCTTGGATTATGCCAACGCTCTTTACCATGGCATGCCAGCCTATAGCGTACGTCGTCTCCAGCTGGTCCAAAACCAAGCGGCGCGCTTGGTATACAACCTGACGAAATCCCATCACGCCACTCCCCTTTTGAAATCCCTGCACTGGCTCCCTGTGCGCGAACGCTCCCTTTTTAAGGTGGGCTGTCTCGCCTTTCAGGCCCAGCTAGGCAGGTCCCCTGCTTTTATTTCCTCGGAGATCATACCTTATGTCCCCCCCAGGGAACTTCGCTCCTCTTCTCACCACCTACTCACAGTTCCTCGCTTCCGTCGTAAGAAATGGGGAGGGTCTAAATTCTCCACCCTCGCCCCTGTGTTCTGGAACTCCCTTCCGATGCAACTCAGAACTTCCAATCAATACCAGCCCTTTCGAAAGGCCTTAAAAACCTTTCTTTTTTCCAAAGCATTCCCCTCATAAATTCTCCTCATTTTCTCTCCCCGCTCCATGACCTTAGAGACTCTGCCTACTGTAGCGCCATGAAACCTTTGGGTGTACGCGCGCTGTATAAATATTTTAAAATTCAAAAATTCAAATTGGACACAGTGTCCCCAATGAAATTATAAAGGCCGCCGCGGTCGAAACGGCCACCAGTGCCGTGCGGCTGCCGCCAAACTTGTGCCGCCTGGGTCGCCCCCCACCCCCTTCCCCCACTCCTACGCCACTGCTCATTGTGCTACAGATTAAACAAAATGAAAAAGTCACGACAAAAGGCAACCTTCACCAAGGCAGTTTTATTCATGTTTTGTCAGCTTTCCTCTAGAAGCCACTTACAGACTCCATTATCAAGCCTGTAGCCCAGAGCTGCTGCACAACTGGTGCAGTGTGGTAGTTTTTGGTATTACAAATGTGAAGGCAATGTCCCTTCTGAATTACTGAACGTGATGCTGCTTTTCCAGAGGCTGGGCATTTTTACAGAGGCGTTTGCATTGGCAAGTTTGCATTGCATTGGCTTCATAAGAATAATAGAATCTTTTTTGCCCAAATCCTGGCTCCTGTTAACTTTCCAATCCAGCAAACATTAATTAAGGTCAGTTTAAAGGAAAGGGGGAATCCTGCACTTAAATAGCCAGCCAAGACCATTATTGAAAAATATGTACAACTAGAAAGAGCACTGTCCCCAAATTGCACATCTTTTTATAATGTTATAAAGACAGCACACAATTTCATGGCATGTTTTTCGGAGAAAGAAGCACTTAAATGTTACTTGCACATTAACCTAATAAGGCTGCTAATTTCCAAAACGATATTCACTGGACATTAATAATAAACCGGTACCAGGATGCTTGTTTCTTGGCACTTCAGGCTGGACAGTTCCAATGAGGAACAGGGTCAAGACTGATTGGCATATGACTCGGTCTGAACTGGGGTGGCGAAGTGAGCTAAACAACGAAGGGGCATATTAACAAGGGCATTATCTCTGCTTTTTTTGGCTTTAAAAGCCAAAAAAGTGGAGATAATCTTTTCGCCCTATTTACAAGTGGGTGCTAACATGCATTAGCGCATGTTAGCACCCTTTTACCCGAAGCCTCCCTTTGCATCTCTAATGAGATGCAAAGTGGGTGTCACTGGGCAGTACAACCTTGCAAATATCGCTGATGTGCACATGATTCGGAGCTCCGTGGCCCCACAGTCATATTTGCATAGAGGCCACACCTCGTACATAAAAATATAAGCCCTCCAATGGGCGACTCAAATGAGTCCGCTTTGGTTTGTGGGTCTTGTAGTGTGTGCTTCAGTTATGTGCTGCTGTCTGAGATGTTTCAAGTCCCACAAATGGGCCTCCACTCGCACATCCGGCTTGTCAATCCTCCATGGATGCCTCCACATTGAGACTCCATGATTCGGAGCTCTGTGGCCCCAAATTTCCGGGTGGTGCATCTCCCGTGGCTGGGAGGCCGCATATAAATCAAAGCTCCAAGGTTCCCACCTGTTGGAGACACACTCTGACATCCACCCCTATGCTCCCCTTATCAGCACACAGGAGCAGCTTCAGCTCCTCTGAGAGTCCAATAATAAAGAATGGATTTTTGATCAATGCTAGGTCCATCATTAAGAACAATATTGCCTTCCATGAGTTTGTGACAGATAGGAAGCCGGAGTGGATGTTTGTTACTGAAACTTGGGCTTCTGAGTCCTCTGGTCACGATCTTTTAATGGCCATTCCTGAAGGGTACAATCTGTTTCGATATGACAGACTCAGACGAAGAGGAGGTGGATTGGCCATTCTTTGCAGTATTGCTTTGCAATGTACGATTAAACCTCTGACTTCAGTCTCGGACTCTTTTGAGGCCCTACATTTTTCAATATTATGTGCCCCTTCGGTCTCCTTCTCTGGAATCCTTTTATATAGACCCCCTGGTTCCAGAGCATCATTTACCGAGGATCTTCTTAGAATCCTTGAACCATATTTCGGTAACCCTTGCCTGGCCATCCTTGGAGACTTTAATTTCCATTTGGATAATTTGGAGGACCATGATTCCACCAGGTTGGTGGATGCGCTGGCGGCCTGTGATTGTATCCAACTTGTAAAGACTCCTACACATCGGGCGGGCCATATTTTGGACGGAGTCTTTACCAATGATGATAGACTATCTGTAGACACTCCGGTATCCTTAGTATGGTCTGATCATCTCGCCATTCCTCTTCAGATGACTTATTCTCTGGAAGGAAAGATTGATCCTTGCAATTTTAATAGAGGACCAAAGAGGAGCTTTAAAAACTTTACGAATGATGCTGTTGCACCATTTATAAACAATGACAGCTACTCTGTTTCAGGGGATGTGGATGAAGGAGCCGAACTATTCTCTGATTCGATCTCCAGGGCGGTGGACGAACTAGCTCCATTGTCTTATAGATACTCTGCGCGCCGTAAACCCACTGCTCCCTGGTATACGGAATCTCTTAGACTTCTACGACAGGGATGCAGAAGACAAGAGAGGAAATGGAGGAAAAACTGGGATCCACAGGATAGGGAATTACATAAGAAATTGCTAGTTGACTATAAGTCCTCGGTCATTAAAGAAAAACAGCTATATTTTACCAATCTCACTACTTCCCTTACCTCTTCTAGTGAGATATTTAAGATCGTGGACTCACTTTGTACTCTTCAGGTGCCGGATCCAGTAGTGGGCTCACAGGAGCTTTGCGATAACATATCAGAGTTCTTCTATAAGAAGATTGATGATATCTATACGGCTCTGGAAACGCAAAGAACTAATATGGATGATTCCTCTTTTCAAATCCTGAAGAGCTTGGAAGCCTGGTCTAGTGACCATGCTAACACCCTAACGGACTTTCCGCCCCTTACTTTGGATAAACTTGACAATCTTCTCGATAGGATCAAATCCTCATCCCCTCTGGACCCATGTCCTCTGAAAATCCTGAAGGATTGCAGAGCCACTTTGTTGCCACCTTTGCTAGAGGTGATGAATGGATCTATCACCCAAGGCATCTTCCCTTTATCGTGGAAGAGGGCGATAGTTAAGCCATTACTCAAGAAGCCCACGCTGGACCCGGAACAGCTGAAAAACTTTAGACCTATTTCGCTGTTACCCGCTCCCGCAAAAATACTTGAGTCTCACCTCAATTGTCATCTTTCTACTTTTCTTGACTCATCTGGGTATCTTGATGTATCCCAACATGGCTTTCGCAAAGTCCATAGTACGGAGTCTGCGTTGACCATGGTGGTAAACAACATCCGTATGAAGGTAGATGCCGGACACACTACGGTATTGGTCCTTTTGGACCTTACCGCAGCATTTGATACCCTGTCTCCTTCCATTTTAACATCCCGGTTGAGGGAGGCAGGGATCTCAGGTGTGGCTCTTAACCTTCTGCACTCTTTTTTACAACATAGAGAGCAGAGAGTCAAGCTCGGCGAATTTCTATCCCCCGTCAAATCCTTGCAATGTGGGGTGCCCCAAGGGTCGGCCCTGAGTCCGACCCTATTTAACATTTATGTTGCACCCCTTGCGAGGCTAGTAAAATCTCAGGGGATGGAAGTGGTGTCATACGCCGATGACACTCAAATTATGGTGTCATTAGCCCACTCAGTATCTACATCCGCCGCCAACTTCAGAATCTGTATGCAGACAGTATCTGACTGGATGCTTCAGAATTCTCTGAAGTTGAACGGCGATAAAACTGAGATCCTGGTCTTTGGCAAGGACCAGGATATCTGGTCTACTGAGTGGTGGCCGTCTGCGCTGGGAACTTGTCCTTCTCCCTCCCAGTCAGCCAGAAATCTCGGCGTTATCTTTGACACCTCGCTGTCTATGACCCTACAGGTTAATCGCACGGTCGCTACCTGCTGGGAAGTCATAAAAATACTCAGGAGAATTCTTCATTATCTTTCTCTCCCAGCACGGAAGCAGATAGTAGTGGCATTGGTGGGCTCCAGGTTGGATTACTGCAATGCACTCTATGCAGATGCCAACAAGGGGCTCACCCAGCGGCTACAAATTGTACAAAATGCTGCGGCCCGTTTTGTCCTAGCACTTCCCAATACTTCTTCTGCCACTATGGCCAGAAAGACTCTTCACTGGCTTCCTATTCAACTGAGGATCTCGTTTAAGATTCTTTGCTTAGCTTATAGAGCTCTGTCAGAAAGATCTACGCACCCTTTAAGCGCCTTGCTTACTCCCTACCAGCCGGGGAGAGCGCTTAGATCTGCTGAGTTGAACCTGTTGGTCGTCCCTCGAGCCAAAAGAGCACGATGGGGAGATAGGGCATTCTCAATTGTTGCACCAAAGCTGTGGAACTCTCTCCCCCAAGATATTAAGACACAGTCCTCTCTCTCCTCTTTTAAAAAGGCGCTTAAAACCTGGTATTTCGTCAAGGCCTACCCGCAATAGTTGTATAGCTGTATAGTGGTATTTTTAACAGCTGTTACTATTTGGTTATGCGCCTTGACGCCCATTGGGCTTAGTTGCGCCATAGAAATTGCCTTTAATAATAATAATAACTGCAGCAACCTTCATGAGGTAAAAGCCGGATCGGCGGGCGGATCCAGTTTAGAGCATGAAAACCAGTGATGTTCCCTTCAAAACGACGATTTCTCCACTATCGCTGGAATTTTTATCGCCCTGGAGAAACGCGTTGTTAATAACGCGCTACCAGGGCGATAAATTCCAGAGATAGATGGCGATAAATAAAAAAGCGCTAAGCGTTATTTATCACCGTCTCTTGATGATATGCCCCGATGTTTTGATGGATTCAACCCAGATCTGTGACTGAGGGAGAGTGTCTGAAAAGTTTCAGCGCTCTGTCCAGCGTCTCCTTGTGTTTGCATTAATCATTATGAGCAGAGGAAATAAACAAGAAATTAAACTTTACACGGTGGACTTTTTCTGTGCATCCATAGGAATATAGCAACAGAGATCTTGATACATAACCTTGCAATAATTCTAAAGAACAGTCGTTTGGCCCAAAAAATAAGTACAAGGCTACTTTAAATGTACAGAGACAGACCATAGCTGGAGATGAATTTCAATGATTTTCTGAAAAGAAATGAAAACAAATGGACGTGCACAGCATTTAAACATGCACTTTTCATAAGTTGGCCTAGTGTGGCCTGGTTACGCTGACTGGACCAAATCGATGTTAAGCATTATTTTTCTAAAGAAAATTAATTTCTCACACTGCTATTCCAGAAGCATGCAGATGGGAATGCATGCCCCGAATACATATTTATTGCCAATCCTTTGGGGTAGTTGGGCCTTCAGAAAAGGGCATGCGTGGTTCAATACAATATTTTACTCCCCTTCCAAATATTGCATATGTGTTCATGTGAAAAATGTTGCAGACGAGGTCAGTAAAGAGATACCGTGATTTGCAAATGAGCAACTAACATGCTGACTTTACCAGAGGATCCCGCTGAAGAGCCCTCGGGTCCCCATCTAGGTTTGGGAACGCCTACATCACACACTTATCGAGCAGTGGAATTACCTGTTGCCCTGTGAATGTGGTGCACTATGTGACCCTGCACATGAGATCTATCCCAAATGAGTGCAAGGTGCCTGTTTGCACATGGCACTGCTGGTGCATGCCTGACTATGCTCACTTGTGCTCTGAGCTCACCAAACTGTAACAAGGCCCTGGGGCCTTGTCAAGCAGGAAGCCTTTGTGTTTCCTTATATACCAAAATCGTAAAATACCCTTGACGTTGACCCTCTGTGTACTACCCCCAGGTGGTAATAGTGATCTATTGCAATGAACATGAATGAACCACCCATTGTCATCTCCTTAGAATCTCTATGAACTCCATTATGTCCCAGAGGGATGCAGAATTGCCTTTCTGCTGAACATTAAATGCCCATTGATAATTTAAACATTCATAACTATCTGGGCTGATAAGCGTAATTGTGCTACCATTGAAAATAGATCAAGTAGCTTTGAGGCGCACCCTCAGTGTCAAAAACACAAAAATCATATTTTTACTTCCGGCCTGAAATCTGTTTTTATTCTATTGTATCTAATATTAAAAACCATTACTTATACAAGCTTAATGAATCATTGTGTGGTAATATTCTAATACCTTCAGCTCTCATTAGTGTAATAGTTTGCGTGCACTTTCTAGCTGGATGATGGTCACAAATGTTGTGAACTTGTGAAAAAGAATCATGCGGCATGAGGCTGATATCTGTAGCTGATCTTATATAAAAAGGAAAACTGTTGTGGAATGTACCTTAACAGTGTTGCAGGGATTTAGTGCGAACAGGACTATTCTGGGATCACAGAACATCAGTATGTAGAGGCTGAGTCACCTTACCACATCAGGAACTCTGAATCCCAATCCAGACTAGCTCATAGTGCTTAACCCGCCCCATAATCTTCCCAGAGTGACAGGTAAGTTAGCACCCTAGATCACAACACTCTAGTCCCCTCAGTGAACTATGTAAACAGATTGTCACTGTTAGAAATGGGGGTCTCTAGTTGGCCAGGTTTGCACCTTTGTCAAGTAGGGACCCTTCTTCCTAGTCAGGGTAAGGGGGATACACTTCTAAAATGACCCCTGCTCACCCGCTTGGTAGCTTAGCAACAGCAGACAGGCTTATCTTAGAGGCAGTGTGTAAAGCATTTGTGAACACATACGGTAATACAGTGGAAACACTACAAATGGACTCCAAACCACTTTAGAAAAATAAGTAATATTTATCAAAACTAAAACAAAACAAAAATTTAAAAAAGCCACAATACTGTATCAAAATTTGACTTTTAACAAGTAAAAATAGTGTTGCAGGGATTTTGCACATACTCACTCGCTCTGCTACTTACAAAGGGAGAAACAAATGATTAGATACCCTAGAGCACAAAAATCCCGGATCTCTCAGGAATTGCTATAACAAGACACACCTTTTCGCTCATACACTCTCGTACTTGTCCACAATAAGATCTGACAGAGACACGAAGGCCTGGCTAAACAGCCTTATTTATGGTAGCACAAATTGTGACCTGTTTGCAACTACCCTACCAGTGACATCCAGACCCAAGGATATATGGAGTCTTTTGAAGAATTACCTGCTAGAGGTCTAATCAACTACACCTTCACAACGGCCTGCAGGGATAGACCCCACCGGAGTGAGTTGACCCCTCCAAGCCCAGACTGATTAATGGTATTTGTTATAAGGTTTTGAAATATGCGGTAATTCAAATGCTAAGACGACGTGTGTTAAATGTGAATTTCTAAGTCAAGAATTATTCATTGAATTGTGCCTACTATAATTCTACATTGAGGACATGTATCATATTATTGTGATTGTACATGAAAATGGTAAATAAAGTTTCAAATAAAGAAAAAAAATATTTATTTTATATGCAGTATACGTGCCACAACAAGCATTAAGGTGCATAACACCAATATCGTTAGCATTGCAGTAAGGCCATATATCATAAAGGGAGACGTCATTATACAAAGACTATGGAGAAAGGACTACAGTGCCAATGCGCCCTCCCCTTGGTAAGAAGAAGTATTATTATATAATAGAAGATCTCTGGGCTTTGACAGCAGATCCCATACCTCAGGCCATAGATCGTACTTCTACATCACAGGTGCATGTTGCTCTTCTCCCTGGAAAGGTCCCTCTCCAAGTGTGTGCTACCTAAGCATGCATCCCCTTAATATCAAAGTACGAGTCTCCAGCAAAAGCAGCTGCATTGGTGTGTTTGTCTAGGCACTAGGGCCTGGCCCAAACACAACAACAAGGGCCAGTGTTTATCGACCTTGCTCACAATGCTCAGACTAAATTCCAGGAATAGGCAGAGCACAGCAGAGAGTTCTCATGTGAAAGGCATAAACAGAGTCTTGCAAAAAATAAAGACATGTAGTAACAAGTGCAAAAGCAGCATCATGGCTACCGGGCTCATGCTAACTTAAAGATGTCGACAATGTTCCTACTGACCACGTGACAATAGTTGTGATCAAAGCAAATTGCAGATGTGACACTTTTCACACAAAGTACCTTGGATGCGTTGCACACATAAACAAAAACTATCTCAGGGAAGGTGATGCGTAGGTTCCTTACTGTACGGGGAGGTGATGCGTCAGTTTCTTACTGTGCGGCATGGTGATGCGTTCGTTTCTTACTGCGACTCCCATTTTCTGCGATGTGTAAGGATCAGGGATGCATCGGTTCTCAATGTGGTGGCGGCGATGACACTGTGTTGTTCTCTCCAGCCAGGGTCCCATGATGCGTTGGTTCTTGCAGCCGCACAACAGGGCCTTTGTTGTAATCGGTGCAGTGATCTCGGACTTCAGAGATTAGGGCACAGGATTCGGCGTGCGGTGATATCTTGAGCCGCGGCAGGCACTGCGTAGTTTTTTTTGGCAATGCATCGGAAACAGGTTCAGATGTGCAGCACTTCTCAAAGTTGCATTACTTTTCCAGCTTCCAGCGGCAAACAGCCTCCAGAGGTCCAAAATAGCAGCAGGCACCTCTTAGCACGTCAGAACTCCCAGCAAGGAAGTTCAGGGGAGCTGGTGGTGAAGTCTTTGTGTCCCTGAGACTTCAGAATAGGAGGCAAGCTGTAGTTCATGCCCTTGGAGATCTTCCTCAAGCAGGGGATACAGCACACAGCAAAGTCCTTGTCTTTCCTTGGCAGAAACATCCACCGCAGGCTAAGGCCAGGCAGCAAACAGCAAAGGGGCATTACTCCTCCTCAGTTTCTCCAGCTCTTCTAGGCAAAGGTTCCTCTTGATTCCCAGAAGTGATCTCTTGGCGAAATCTCTAACAGCAGGAAGATGAAAGCACAGTCCAGTCCTTTCCCTGCCTAAGACAGAAGCAACCACTGCAGGCCAACCCCAACAGCACACAGCGTAGGGGCAGTACTCCTCCTCCAGCTTTCCCGGGTTCTTCTTCCTGGCAAGTTCCTTGGTTCAGCAGTAATCTAAAGTTCAGGGGGTCTGGGCCCCACTTTTTAAAGCAGAAATTCCTTTTTTGTCTGGTGGCAGAGATGCTCTTTGCCCAGCCAAAACCAGTTCTGCCCTCTCTGGTGCCGCTGCCCAGCAGCAGGTGGAGACAGTATTGTCCAAGGCAGACCAGGCCCATTCACAGGTGAAAGAAATCTCCTCCGCCCACTCTAAATGCAGCCCAGGTCTATTCAGCAAGGCCCGACTCATTCAGGAAAGACAGGACAAACATCAATCCCTCCGTTGGCCATCATATAGAGAATGCACATCTCTAGCCCCAGTCACTCCAAAACCAGACAGTCAATCCACAAACCAGCAGAGGCACACAGGATGACTAAGCAAGAAAATACCCACTTTCTAAAAGTGGTATTTTCAAACACACAATATAAACATTATCTTTACTAAAAGATGCATTTTTATTTTCTATGTTCAGGCATACTAAACTCCAACTTTCTATCTTGTCCTAATGGAAAGTTATAATGATAAGATGTAATAAATAAATTCCCATGCTATCCTATTGGACAGATAGCCTTTCAATAGTTACAAACAAAATCACTGTATTTCACTATCAGGACAATTCACACACCTCAGTACATGTCCTACATTTCACATACACTGAATCCTGCCCACAGGGGTACCTTGAGCATACCTTAGGGGTGACTAACTTGTTAGAAAAAGGAAGGATAGGGCCTGGCAAGTGGGTGCACTTGCCAGGTCGACATTGAGGTACTAGACTGCACACAGATGCGGCAGTGGCAGGTCTGAGTTACATTTACAGGCTGCTCGTGTGGGTGGCACAATCAGTGCTGTAGGCCCACTAGCAGCATATGATATAGAGGACCTGGGCACACACAGTGCACTGTACTAGTGACTTACCAGTAATTCAAAAATGTTAATCAAGGAATCACCAATCCAGCAAAACAATTTACAGGGAGAGCATATGCACTTTAGCACTGCTCCGCAGTGGTAAAGTGCCCAGAGTCATAAAACCAACAAAAACAGGGTCCAAAACAGGAGGCTAAAAAGCTAAAAGTCTGGGGATAAACCTGCTGCTCTATTATAAAACATGTGCGCTGCAACTGGAAAATATATGTATCCCAAGAGAGTGAGAAGCATTACAAGTAAACTACACACTACAATAAGAAGCCTTACCGTGGTGAATTATATCTCAGCCTATCCTCACTATGGAAACACAGTGTTATATTATAGATCTCTGGGATTAGTGCTGAACCCCATTCCTGGAAATGCATAGATATCTGACACAGCTCTCTACTCTTAGGACCTTTGGTCTTCGAGAATGTCTTTTCTCTGTTTTCAAATGACACTTCTGGGTATATATGTTATGAGGAGTCTTTTTTGAAAACTGCAGAAGTGAATGTATATTGTGCCTAAATGCTAAGATACGTTTACTAACCGATCACAGAAAGACTGGGCATGAGAGGTGTTTTTCTGAAATAATGTTGTCACACAAAAACAAACATTCTGAGTTTAACATGTGCAAAGCAAAGTAGCCTAAATGTGCAGGCAAGCTAAAATAAGACCAAACTCTGTGGGCCCCAAAGGAAACACACAACAACAATATCAAACTCCCTATGTTACGATTCCACATTGTACATACAATGTAACTGTTTATATTGCCTTTCTCTGTAGTATCCTGGCAAAATTGGTTTGAAATTGGTAACAGGTGTTAGTATGAGCTTGACAAAAAGATAAATCAATTGCTACAGTTAATCTGCCTTTACCTCATATTATTTAGCTTAGGTATTATGGGACACACTTTTGTAAATAGTGGTATAATACTGATTTTGTTTGTTTTGGTTATAGTAAAGCATGGGAAAATTCTTTAAAACCTGACATTCTCCATTTTTATATTATTTCAACGCAGCGTTATATTGCCCAAAAAATCTAACTTTTAAGACATGATGGCCTTCACCTCACAAGAAAAAATAAGGTAGAATTGTAGACAATGTTTTTGTAGCAGTTATATTTATCACTACTAAGTATGCATAGCAAATGGGGCACAAATGTCCAGGGCAAAGGTCCTCAACTGTGCTCAACTGATTGAGAATAGGTTCTCCCAGACCAGGGTCCTCTATGTAAACCATGGGTGGCCACCTAGGATGATGGTGTTAAGATGCCCTTCAGATTAATTACATTACACCTGGAAACCCATATTTCTGCATGTCCCCCTGGATTATTTTGATAATCAGCTCTATTCGATTGGCAGTTTGAGTTCTGGACAGTGGTAAATATGTTAAATAATTCCCTAATGCATGTACCCTTCCCTAACACATAGAAACTCTTGTGACAAGTACACTGACATTTTAATCTTTTTTGTATGTCAGCTGTAGAGTTGAACATACAGCGCATGTTGCCTAATCATCAAACTCCACATATAAGCATGCAAAGAAAGTTTTCTTTTATCACACTTGTGGCAAATCCTACATTAAAGTGTTATAAACAGCTTGGTAGTACTCCATAAAGGTCTAAATGTCAAAAGTAAAACCCAAATCATATTTACATTTCAAAATGCCATATGTAACACAGTGCAAGTAGGATGTAACTGTCCCTTCAAAAATCAAGGCCACTAGCGCTTAAATTCGAAGTGTAAACTGTGCCTGGACTTACCAGGTGCCAGGGCCTCTCAGACTCGTATAGAGTGTTGGGGTGTCTCCAATGATAGTGCCCTAGGATGTGGTCAGATAAAACCTGGCACTCTGTCCCCAGAAGAAGCACTTCTAGAAGAAGGCCAAGGAGAATCTAGAAGCTAGCCAGGAGGTTATGAAACTGTGGTATGACCAGAAAGCCACTCTGGGATAGTTACCACCTGGGGACAAAGTCTGGGTGATAAAGACTGTGGAGCCCAGGGCCCTGCAAGACTGCTGGTCTGGGCCCTTTTGGGAGAACAACGCAAGAGTGAGTTTACCTACCTTTTGGACCTCAAGACCCCCAGGAACCCTTAAAGGCTGCTACATGTCAATCACCTCAAACCCCACTTCGAGAGGTCTAAGTTAACCTTGTTCCAGATCACGGATGATGAAGTAGAGGAGGCAAGTAAACTTCTCCCTGACCTCCTTTCTTCCAAGGAACAGGGTGGGTCAGTGGAGGGTGTCAGCCTATCCCCTACATTGACACTGCCACTTTATTTTCCCTTAATCCAGGCCTCACTACATCGTATAACCATGATATTGACAATAGGGACAGCATACTTGTGAAGAGTAAAATCTACAGGCTATCTGATAAGGTGAGAGCCAGCATAAAGGAGGAAGTCTCCTAAATGCTAGAACTATAGGCCATTGAGCCCTCAAATAGTCCTTGGTCCAGCCCATTGGCGCTGGTCCCCAAGGCTCCCCCTCCAGGTACCACACCTGAACTCCAGTTCTACATGGATTATCGAGGACTCAATGCAGTCACCATGACTGAGGCATATCCCATCCCCAACCTGATGAGCTTATAGATTGTTTTAGAGCTGCCAAGTTCCTCGTCAGGTTCGATTTAATGTATGGATACTGATAGATTTCCTTAATTGAGGGGTCAAAAAGAGGTCTGCATTCACTACCCCAGAAGGCTTCTTCAGTGCTGCCTACATAGATGACATTGTGGTCTTCAGTTCTAGCCTGGGCCACCTCTGGTAAGTGCTTCAGGCACTGCAGAGAACTGGCTTAACTATCAAGGCCAGTAAGAACCAAATAGGGCAGAGTTCTGTGGTCTATGTGGGATACCGGATTAGAGGAGGCAAGGTGCAGCCCCTCCAGGCCAAAATCCAAACTGTTCTGTCTTGGGAACCCCCCCCAAGACCCTGTCACAGGTGAGAACCTTCCTACTCCTCACTGTGAACTACAGGAGATTTGTCAAGGGGTATGGCATGATTGTTGCTCCCTTGATAGAGCTGACGTCTAAGAAACAGCCCAGGCAGGTGATCTGGACGGAGGTGTGCCAGAATGCTTTTGAACCATGCACAAGGCCCCTGCTTTCTCCAGTGAATTCATCGTGAAGACAGATGCCTCAGAGCATGGCATAGGGGCCATGCTCTCACAGTTAAAGAAAGCTTGGATCGATTTGTAGTTTTCATTAGCAGGAGGCTACTTCTCAGGGAACAGATGTGGAGCGCAATCGAAAACAAAGCCTTTCAAGTGGTCTGGGTACTGAAGACGTTGAGGCCACAACTGGTTTGTGCTCACTTCCAGTTTCAGACAATCAGATGGTTAATGCAGATGGGGGAAGGTTGGGGTGAGAATTCCAAACTGTTGAAGTAGTCCAACTCCCTGGAGGGAAAGGACTTTACAGTGGTACACTGTCCTGGAACAGATCACACCAATGATGATAGTTTCTCCAAGTTTTCCCACCTTACTGATGAGGACTCTCAGGAAGTTGTGTAGTTGTTAGACCTGGCGTCCTTGGTATGGTTTTCCCTTAACCTTTTGCCTTCAACCCTCCTGTTTTGCTGACTTTGTTTGTTCTGGCATTAGGACTATGCACACTTTACCTCTGCTAACTAGTGCTAATGTGCTTGGGCTCTCTCCTTAAATCATGTTGGAATTGGCTTATACCTTATTGGTATGTTAAATGGACTTGTAAGTCCCTAGTAAAGTGGTAATACCTGTGCCCACAACCTGTAGAATAAATGCTACTAGTGGGTCTGCAGCACTGATTATGCCACCGACTTAAGTAGCACTTTGAGCATGTCTCAAGTCTGCCATTGTAGCCTGTGTGTGAAGTTTGTAAACTGCCATGTCAACCTGGCAAAATAAACCTTTTGTCAGGCCCAAACCTTCCTTTTTAATGCATGTAAATTACCCCTAGAGTAGACCCTGGACAGCCCAGAGGGCAGGGTGCAGTGTATTATAAAAGTGGGAACTTTACTTTTCACCTTTACATGTCCTGGTAGTGAAAAACTCATAAAACTCATTTGTCACTACTGCACGGTCTACCTCTCCCATAGGCTTACATTGGAGGCACCCAGTGATAATTTCCAAATGGGAGCAGGTAAGCTGTTCAACAAAAAGAAATATGCTGTTCCTCTGAGAAGAGTCAATAAACAGGGAATACAGACCAACCTGACCATGAGGGTTCAAAGTTGGGAATCCAATATATTGTATTATAATGCCCTCAAACACCCTATCAGATGTCATTGGGCTGCTCCTCGTCAGGTCGGCGGTGCAATACCGACGGGTTCCCTATAGTAGGGGCACTTTATTGGAGATCTTTTTCCAACAGCCATATGGTGATGTGCGGGTGAGGGGCCTGTTGTGTGTAGATGAGTGTGTAATGGTGTGTTAAACGTGAATGTAAAATAGGGTTGGGAGTACCTATGAAAACAACATTAATCAAGGGGTCTCCTGCCCTAAGTAAAAAAAAAAGAAGTATGAGGCGTTGAGCTAAGGTTATGTCTCAGGTTGTAGGGCTCTCATACTTGGCCGGTCAACATGTTTCTCGCCAAGTGAATAGTCTGCGGGCGATTCGTCAGGACCAAAGCAAGGGGTATTCTATCCACAACTAAATCTAAGATGGTGTTGTGGCTACACACTCACATCAACCATAAGACTAACTCGTCGTATACCTGGTAGTACTGGAACTACCCAGAATTATGGACTAACCAGGCTTCACAGTCCCCGGTAGGTAAAAGATACAAGGGGTTCCTCATGTATTGGTGCAAGTTGCACGTAGACTGTCGACCTACCCACTCCTACTGGGCCTGACAGGTAAGCTGCTCATGTTTGGCGTCTTTGAAATTGTAATGAAAACTCCTCTCTCATGGCGAAGTCAGATTTTAAATGCCAATTTTAAATGCCACGTTAGAAGTTGCCATTTTCCTGCCTCTAGCCTGTCTTTGGGTCACATGACTGTGTAGTTGACAGTTGGACTTTGTGTATTCCTGCTAGACAGCCACAAATCAATAGTGAGCTTAGATGTGCCTATATGGGCAGTCGGTGGGAGGATGGGAGGACAGAGTTGGACACAGCCCAAAAAGCTGTGTCCTGCCTCCACAAAAAGGGCTGCATGACCCTGTAATTATTATGGAGCCAGGACAGGTAAAGCAGGATGCCTGGCGACTTCAAAGGGAACACTCTAGAAACTTCTTCCACTTCAAAGTGGGCACTAGGTATAAAGATTGTCACCTTAGCCCCAACACTTCAGTACAGTTCTGAACCTGTGGATACTCTGCCAGGAATAAGGACTGCTGTGCTGCTGAAAGGATTGCCACTCTGCTGGACTGCTGCTCTGAACAACTGCTGACCAGGTTGTTGTGCTGACCTGCTGATCTGCTGCCCTCTTGCCTGGGTGAGAAGGACTGGACCTGCATCTCTGAACCCAGGGCCCCAGAGTGACTCCAATTGCTGGTTGGCTGGCCTCCTGTTTCGAAGCCTCATGGACCAAAAGACTTCCAACAACCTTGAACCCAGCACCTGCACTCTGCCATCTGTGAGTCCTTCCCCCTTACATGGCGCCATCCCAGTCCTGAACCCTTGAAGTGGGCCTGATGGTGCAGTGCCAGCCCAATTGTGGATCCTGCAGAACTGACACATCCCCTCCACAGCAGGGCACTTTGCCCTTGGAACTGGTGCATTGTATCTGCTGCATGGAGTTCCTTAATTCAAGGACTTGTCATTGCCTACAGCAGTCCATCAGAACCGCCACTGCATGATGCATCTCCAAGCAAGGACATCGCCTTGTACTTCGGAGCTGCCTGTAACTGCTGCGGTGTGACCCATCACCTCACTCGTACCTTGCATCGCCTCTGCAGCACAATGCATCCTTAATAAGGGAAGCTGCACCTCTTTGCAACCAGGATTTACGGTACTGTGTTCAGCAGGCCTAAATTGGCCCCTGTAGCTGGCCTGTCCTCCATCACGGTCTGCCTAAACTTGTGACTTTGTCCCAGTTCGGCGTGACCAGATAACCACAGTTCGCACCTCGTGCTTTTTGGCACTATTTTCACTTAAAAATTTGAAATTGTATATCTCCCTTTCTATTGATTGGACTTTTGTTGTTTTGGTCCTGATATATTTATTAAAATGTAGGATATTTTTCTAATGCGGTGTGGAATTTTTCTTGTGTTATTTTTTCACTTTTGTACTGTTTGGAGCGCTGCAGAAATACTTTACACATTGCCTCTGAGTTAAGCCTGACTGCTCTGTGCCAAGCTACCAGGGGGTTAAGGACAGGTTATTTTGGGTTTTGCTTATGATTTCACCCTGACAAGGATTGTGGTTCCTGTTTGAGTAGGGTTTCAACCCCCTCAACCAGTAATCCCATTCTTTGCACAAATGTTCTATATTGTAAGTAATTGCATGCAACAAGGCCCTTGCAAAGGGTTTGGGGCCTTATGTACCAAAGGTGGTATCGGACAAATGGGCCAACTTGTAATGTAATGTAATGTCAAGTCGGTTTGTAAAATAAAGATTCGGAGAGGGTTGCAGAATGACCTGCCTAATTAATATTGATTAAGGCAGGTTGCAAATTATGATTACATTGATAGGCTGCAAAGACAATAGTGGTGGCTTGCCAGAGACATCCAACCACTATTAATTTCTTTGTTGCACTTCAAAACCGCAAAGTTTTTATTAAACAACCAAATTTCCTTCAAGGAAATGGGGCTGCAATTAAAAGATAAAATCAGTTTTGAAAAACAATACCAGTTGGCAAATGCCCTCTACACCACTGCTTACTCCCCATGTAGCTACCACCTCAATGTGCAATCAAAACAGGGAATTGGTTAGCGCTCAAAATTGAGAGTCAGTAATGGTCAGTTTATTAATCAGTTTAATTGTTTACTATTTATGGTTATAAACCATTGATACCTAGGGTTTTGATTAGGTTTTGGGAAGGGATTCCCAAACAAGCCCTCTACAAATATCATATCTGTACCCATTTCTTAAATTTTTTTTGCAATTTAAAAAACGTTTCCCAAATCAAAAAATCTGTTTAGTACATTTAAGAAAGCCTCCAAACTAGTACCACATCTACTGAATTTATATACTGAACGTTACGATAATGCCCTCCTCCCTAATGATATCCATGAGGCTACCATAGTAGTCATCTACAAACCTGGTAAGCCGATAGATGAATGTGCCTCATATAGGCCTATTTCCCTGATTACAGCAGATGCCAAGATCTTGGCCAAGCTTTTGGCGAATCGCCTACTCCCCTATCTCACGGACTTGATCCATCCAGATCAGTCGGGATTTATGCCAGGACGGAATACTGCACGCAATCTACGTCATGTGCATGGTTCACTAGGCCGGGTACACACGCTGGAAGGGGAAGCGATTCTATTGGCCCTCTACGCCAAAATGGCGTTTGATACGGTAGCGCGGGAATACCTGTTCGCAGCACTTGGCTGCTTCGGGTTCGGTCCCAAATTCATGGGATGGGTTAAATTGCTCTAAGCACAGCCCTTGGCCCACGTTTCGGTAAACAATCACCGGGCCGCTCCGTTTCACCTCGGTCGGGGCACAAGGCAAGGCTGTCCGTTGTCGCCACTCCTGGTTGCCCTGGTCCTAGAATCACTGGCGGTTCGGATAAGGGGTGACCCGGGTAATCCGAGGCATTCGATGGACGAACGACCACGAAGACCGCATATCACTGTACGCAGATGATATTTTGCTCTATCTCGCTTCGCCATCGCGCTCCTTGCACCATGTGCTCCACATTTTTCACATATTTGGTGCGCACTCCGGGTACCAGATAAACTGGTCTAAGTCCCAGATGTATTACCTGTGGGGAGAGCCACCGCCGAGTCCCCGAGGGTACAACATTCTGGTGGCCTCACTGGGTTTCCGTTACTTAGGAATTTTCATCACCACCAACCCCACACTTTTCTTTGAAAGAAACCTGCTTGAACCGTTGCAGAGATTTCCCTCAGACGTCACACATTGTAAAACGCTCCCCCTTACCTTGCTAGGGCGTGCATCCTTATTTAAAAGGCTTGCTCTACCACAGTTTCTGTAGGCGTTACAGAACACGCCCATCCAGGTACCAGATTCCTACTTTTCACAGATTGAAGCTACAGTGCGGGATTTATTGTGGGAAACAGACCTCCTCGAATTGCCATGTGCAAGCCTAATATGGGATGGTATGATGGAGGGATAGGTCTGCCGGATGTGCACCTCTACTATCAGGCCTCACAACTAACGGCCATCAACCTGTGGGTCTTTGGGCGCCATGACGACCCCAGCTTTCGCATGGACCACTGGATACTGGGGAAAGGGGGCTACAACAGAGCACTGTATACGAACCATAAGAAATTGCGTTTGACTGGTCCTACGGAGCGCACTGTAGAAGTGTGGCATGGAGCGCAGAGGCGTATGGGATGGCAGGGCCGCCTAACAAAAGCTACCCCCCTATAGGAATCAGACATTCTGGAACGACTTAGCACCTGTGCTGGTTTTGATACGGGGGATACGATAGGGATCTCCACGGTGGGTGATTTGTGGGTTAAGGGAAGGAAGGCATCTTTCTCCGATCTCCAAACTAAGTACCAGTTAGCGCAGACAGACAGATTTCGCTATCTTCAGATCAGCCATGCCATTGACTCCGCCCTGCCTAAAGACACACCCCTCCCAGACTATTCTCCCCTGGAGGACAGGCTTTTGCTGGACCCTATGCTTCGTAAGGCCATATCTCTCACATACAAGAAGCTGGTTAATAACCACGCGGATCCAATGTTGAGACTGAGGGCATCCTGGGAGGCGGAGCTGGGGGGAGCTTCTCGATGAGGACTGGCTGGAGTCACTGTCTTCACCCCGGGATGTGGCCATCCCGATGCGGCTTCGCCTGGTGTAGCTCACAATTCTCCACCGAGTATACTTTGACGCCACACTGCTACACAAACTAGGCAGACGAACTGACGATCACTGCCTCCGGCACGGTAAATAAACAGGAACGTTCTTTTATATCATATGGCACTGCCCGCACATAAACAATACTGGACTGATGTCACCAGACAGTTGACTAGAACTTGTGATAAAACTATCCTCCCAACCCCTACACTATGTCTCCTCAATATCTGGGAAGCAACGGACCTCACACAAGCTGAACAGTCCTCACAATGGCATGGAGTATAGTGAAGCGCAATATTGCTCAGAAATGGGGTGTGGATACTGTACCACTGCTAAGAGATTGGGATAAAGATATGGACCATGCCGTGGTTGCTAAAAAAACAGTATATAAAGGACGGGGATGCCCACTCAAATGGGACCACAAGTGGGGGCGATGGAACAAATATAGAGGGGAGATATGTGTTTCGCCAACGGTAGAACTGAGGAGGAAAAGACTCCTGAGACTAGGAGGAGACGATGATGAGTTATTAGCGCAAGCGGAAGATATCTAGAGATATGTATATATAACTGAAGTTTCTTGACCCGAGAGCGTCTGAGCGACCCACCGGCAGTTTATTCTTTTATTATTGAAATGTACTGTCCTGGGCCTCTGCTGAATTGATAATGGGAACATGAAACTGTACTATTTTGCGCACCCGTACAAGATTTGTCACTGCAATGTCCTTACTGCTGCTTTGTTTCTAATAAAAATTGCCTAAAAAAAATGATCACAAAAGCACAAACAAATACATCATAACATTTTTACAAGATTCAATTTTTAAAATTACAAATATTTCAGCAGCAATTCTAGAATAAAGACAAAAGTGCATTAAAATGTTAAAATAAAAAAAAAGAAAGCATTTTAAACTCCCAAACATTTTGACTACCTAATTAGAGGGTTTACGACCTGTTAGAAGCTTAGAACATCTGTCCAATAGTTTGACAGTTTTCCACTAACTGGTAGGAACACGGGAGCCGATTACGATGGCGGACAGACTGGAGTCCATCCGTCATTGTGGTGGGAACCGGGACCATCCGCAATACATGCTGCGGTCCCGCACACCAAATTAGGATGTGACCACCACCATGGCAGTTGCATTTTGCATTTTAACATTGCGGCAGCAGCACCCGCCGCGAAGGATCCAGTGCGGGACCCAGCCAACTTCCCTAACCAACCCTGGCCCTGCTCTCACTAGCACCAGGATTTGAGGGAGCGGCCTCACTCAGCTCTCTCAAGAAGACTGGAGGTCTGTGGTTTCTCTAAACCAGATGTGAAAGCCAGCTAAGTTAGAGAAGTTTAAAATGCGCATGTCTTGCTGGCAGGCTGTCACAAGATGGGCAGCAAAAAACACATATGCATTAAAGTGCACGGCTCCCTGCTGATACTCGTCAGCAATGGCCCAATGGTACAATATCACAACCTGTAGTGTGTTTTATCTAGGTACCTGAATCAATATTCCTATTCTTTGCCCTTGTCCGGTTATAAATCAATAATGTCCCTACAACGGCATAGAAACCCTTTTTCATAATTCAGTCATAGCGCATGCTGTCACATTAAGCAAGCCTATTCCTCCAGCCCCCTAGAAAGCACACCGAGTTCTTAAACAAATCCAAGCCTCCATGAACCTGGGAAATCCCCGCTGCTTTTGTTTTGATTTCATCCGAGAACTCCTGTAAAGCACTGTAAGAACGACCAGTTCTTAGTGACATCTTTATTGACGTCTAATGTCCAGCCTTACGTCAAACCCGGCACCTTTCAGGTATAAATATACCAACGTTGCCTTAAGCAAACACACGGTAGTAATCCTGGAGCAGAGCAGCTATCTACTTCAGAAGAGCCCAGCTGATGCGAGAGCCCACGGACGCTGCCCCTCCCTTTTGACGCGCTGAGAAAGACGCTGTCTTTTCTCTTGCCGAGAAATCCAGCCCCCGGCGTTTCCAGCCTACCGTTGCGGGTGACTGGGATACCGAGTCCTGAGAGAGAGATACCAGCCCTCCTGCCTTCTAATACCCAGGTACTGAACTGACTAAACCCTTACAGAGAATTCTTGAGTCAGATTCTTGGCAAAACAAACTTACCTTAAACTGCTACTTACTTACTCCTTCCCACGTATTAGGCTTAGGTCAGGTACACCGGGGTAGGCGTAGTTAGAAGCACCAGTTGAGTACGATTAGTCAATGTATATATGTTTGTGTATCTATTTTATCCATTTTAAAGTATCATATGGCTAAGAAACCATATCAATGCTTTTACAGTATTATTTCATAATCCTGCTTTTACTGTATGCACTTTACTTAACTACAAGTATTGCAATTGTAGCAATTCATTTCTCTTGTATGAGGAAAGAGACTGCTCAATAAATAACACCTTTTATTGAAAACGCCCGTCTCTCTCTTTCTCTGCAATCTGGTGAAACTAAGGGGGTCATTATGATGGCGGATTTTCCGCATACTCCGGGCCGGCGGAAGCCACCGCCGGCCCGGAGTATGCGGGAAATCCGCCGAGGAGGCCTGAAAGACCCACCGCCAAATCAGGATGGCTGGTGGGTCTCGCAATCTGTCCGCCGCTTTTCCGCCGCGGTCGTAAGGCGACCACGGCGGAAAAGCACTAACATGGCTGGCGGTGTCTATCAGACACCGCCAGGCATATTAGGATGTCTGCAATTCTATGCTTTTCCACGGCGGAAAAGCCGCCGTGAAAAATCATACGGACCTTCACTTCGGGGGCCCGTTGCGGGCCCCCTGGGTGAAGGGGTGGTGGGGGGTGCACATGGGGGGTACCTATGGTACCCCCCTGCATTTGCGTGCACAATGCAGCAGGCACCGCACGGTGCCTGCCGCTTTGTGCACGCAAATGCTGTGCATGCATTTTTTACATTGGGGCGGGTGCAGCTTGAAGCTGCACCCGCCGCAATGTTAGAGATAGAGGATGTGACCGCCACCCTGGCGGTCACATCCTAATCAGATCGGAGGGAACGCCGCAGCCCATGCGGACGTTCCCTCCTCCTCAGGGGTCGCGGACGGACTCAAGTCCGTCCGCGATCCTAATCGACCCCTAAGTACGCGCCTTTGACTGAGTGAAATAGCTGTCTTTTGTTTTCACACGACTCTAGAGATATACTCTTATTCAGGTAGAGCAAAGTTGTCATGTTTTATGGTTGTCAGAAACTAAATCCATTCTTGTCTATCCAGGGAGGTTAAACTCCTCCTCGCTTATTCGAGAAAGTTTCTAGTGAACTCTGAGCTAGCTGGCAAAAAACTCAAGTCTAATATAGTCAGTAGAGACCTAGTTAACCTCAGTCCTACGTCTACACTACTGAAGATATTATTCCAATGCGCAGAGCCTATTGGGACTATAGGAACTACACTACAAACCTTTGTTGTTGTCCTCCTTTTTTTCTCAGCTGAACCAAGTTGCATGTGTCCAAAACGGAATCCCCTTCAAGACCTAAAGGAATGAATCTGAGAGTTTCATGGAAAAATACATAGGTACAGTTGAAGTGTAATAGTGACAATTGAGTAATGATTTTTGGACAGATTACATGGTGGCCTTTGAGAAGAGTTTTAAGGGAGAATTATCAGACAGCTATAAAATGGAATTTCTGGTGGAAACCATTCCAGATAACAAATAATACATTGCGTCATTGTTGACAGTATTGAGAGGTCGGGTTTGAAAAATAGTGTTGATGGCACAGGTTCTTTCGTGTCTCAGTTCAGCTTCTCACGTCGCAATCTTGTTTGGTGTTAGCTGTTCACGCTATTGAGGGATTTGTGCAGTAGCGGCTGCAACGAAACGGGCGTGGAGCAGTAGGGTGCGGCTGAGGGGGGAGAGGAGGGAGAGAATTAAAAATAAATAAAAAAAAACACTTACCTGGATGTGGCCGGCCGTGCCTTTACTCCGTCCTCAACATCCTCTTCCTGGTTTCTGTGGAAGCAGAAAGCACCCAAGCTCCCCTGAGCAAATCACAACACTGCAATGCAGGGTTGTGATTGATTGGTCTGAGTGCTGTAGTTCGGAGAGAATGGGACCCTGGGCATGTTGGCCACGCAGGCTGTAATGCAGCCTGAGTGGAGAACATGCAAAGTGCACATGACATTTTGGCTGGCCCGAGACAGCCAGCCAAAATGTCATGCGCACTAAGAAGTGCCTACCACTCCTCCCCCAGCCTCTAAACAGCCCAGCCTCACCCACCCCACCACGCCCCCAAACAACTGAGCCAGTACTTTTGAATAAAATGATAATAAAATGAAGTTATTATCATTTTATTTTTCGTTTTTTAATTGCTCACTCAGTGAGCAATGCCAGTGAGGCGACGCTCCTTCCACCTTAGCGGAGGAGCCGGTTGAAGATGGTAATGCCATTGGCATACTGTTCCTCTTCCTGAAAAGGAACCTTGCATATGAAGACTGTTATATTCTATTTTCCTTACTTAGATTTGTTAAAGTGGGACTCCTTGGGAAACATGACTGCTGCAAGCATGACCCAACCATGTTCGTTCCTTAACGAATTTGGGGAACCCAACCACCCTTGGAAAGAATGGATCAAAATCTTTGAGTCCTACCTTATAACCATTGGCTGGGAGAAATTCAGCGCCTTAAGCAAACAACATATTCTACTTCGACACCCTACCAGAGCCAGACCTATAGAAAGAGGGGGATGCTTAAGAAACCTCACTGATCAAACTAGAAATACACTTCGGAGACAAGGTGTCATTGTCTTGGAACGCCACAAGTTTTTCTGTGGATTCCAAGGAAAACAAGAAATAATTTTGAGCTATGTGGCTGTTCTCAGAGGTTTAAGTGAACTTTGCGAATTTGGTGAACTAAACGATTATCTAATAAGGGATCAACTAGTGCAATGTACCAACAATGGGAAAATTCAAGAAAAATTACTACAAAAACAACCAAATCTTCATGAGGCTATTGAATTGGCCAAATCTATTGAACACACCGCCCTCTGCATGAAGGAAATCAGGCCGAGTACTGTCCATATTGACCCTGGTCAAGTATCAGAGATTGCTGACCTTACCACAGAAAATATAATATGCTAAATTAAAAATGAGAAAACATTCAACCCTTCTTGTGACTACAATTCTAACAAACTTAAATGTTACCAATGCGGTAGCAGTAATCACTTGGCCAACAACCAAAATTGACAAGAAATATCAGCAATGTACAAATAGTGCAAAAAGAGAGGTCACTTAGCAAGGGTTTGTCGAAGCCTACTTAAAAAACAAAATACTGCTGACGAAATACCGGACACTAATCTCCAGTCAGTAAAGAAAATTGTCTTTCAAGTTCGGGACTCTAATACTATCAACCAAATAAACTACCCACAATGTGAAATCGGTTTGAATGGCAAGAAAATCAATATGTATGCCGATTCATGTTCCCCCTTTGCATTTGTGAACATTTCTGCTTTAAAAAACATGAACATTTGCGAAGAAAGTAAACTAATGAAAGCTGACATCTCCCCTAGCAGCTACACCACCAAATCTATTCCTTTGAAGGGCATGAATAAAACTCACAATACTTTCAAAGACCGAGTTACCCTAGGGAAAGTCTACATAGTGGAAGAAGGGTCCAATCTCCTTGGTTGGCACCACCAAAAAGAATTAGGTATAAAATTCGACCCTAACAACCCAGAACAAGTGTGTACTATTGACTTATCCATTCCTGGTAAAACCTTCCTCAAACAATTGCCTGAGGTGTTCACTACCGAGTTAGGACTTCCTAGAAACTTTCAACACAAGATTAAATTTAAACCCAATCCTAAACCGGTTACACACAAAACCAGGCCTATGCCTCACCTCATGTGGGAACCCCTCAATCGTGAATTAACCAGGTTACAGACCCTAGGTATTATCCAACTAGTTGATTGCACCACAAGGGTCGCCCTGTTGGTCATCGCTAAGAAGGCCCAAGGGGATGACATTAGATTATGCAATAACCTCAGGGACCTTAACGATAATATCATCATAGAAAACCACTTATTCATGAGGTTTTAAGCACCATGGGGGAAGCCACGTGCTTTAGTGTTCTGGATCTTTCTAGTGTATACCATCAGGTAGAATTACACCCTGACTCCAGATAATTAACAGCCTTCACCACTCCTCCGGGGTCATTCATGTTCCTCAGGATGTCATTTGGGCATGCCTCAGTGGCAGTTGTATTCCCAAAAATAATGCAGCACATTTTGGACGGGGTTCCCAAAACCGTGTGCTTCCAAGACGATGTCTTAATATACGGTGCCGCACCTGAAGAACACGACTCGTCTCTCAGAACTGTTCTCGAGAGATTCAAAGAGGCCGGTCTTACCCTAAAACAAGAGAAATGCCAAATCAGGGTGGGAGCAGTAGATTACCTTGGGCACACCATATCAAGGGATGGATTTAAACCCAAATTGAGCCTCCTTGATTCTGTTCAAAAAGCTCATGCTCCCACCACTAAACAGGAACTGTTATCCTTCCTAGGTCTTGCACAATACATTGCTAAATATGTCAAGACCTTTGCTGACCTTACTAACGACCTCAGGGAACTCACAAAAAACCATACGCCTTACAAATGGCTAGATAGGCACCAAGTAGCCTTTGATAACATTAAAAAAGCTATCTTCAGTGCTCCCCACTTATGGTAGGGACATTTTTGAAACCCCTGAATATCCCATCTTACAGATTCACTCTTCTACCATAAACAAAAATGAATGGGTTGAGAACCAAACCCAAGATGCTACATTAATCCTTTTTAAAGAATACACCCTACAAAGGTGGACAACTACACACAACAATGTAAGTCATGAACTAAACAAATGTTGGGAAATCAGACACAAAATCAACTTAAACAAGGATTGCGTATGGAGAAACAACAAAATCATACCTCCCGAAGGGTTGAGAGATAAAATAATAGACCTGGTGCATGAAGGTAACCTAGGGAGAAGTCTAACAAAAACAAGACTTAGGGAACATTATTGGTTTCCTAACATGGACTCGATGGTCGAAGCCAAAGTCAACAACTGCATCATTTGTGCCAATAGTGACAAAACCAAACACACCCAAAAGGCACCTTTATCCCTGGTTTCCATCCCTGATAAACCGTGGGAAAAACTGGCACTTGACATCATAGGTCCTATCAATAAAAGAGGTGTCATTAAAAGATGTGCATTTGTACTAACTGATTACCACCCACACTGAGTCGTCATCAGAATGGTGAACCAAATCACAACAGAATCCCTCATTATTTTTCTGCAAGATACTTTTGCAGCAGAAGGCATCCCGTCCACTCTGGTCACAGACAATGGAGTTCAGTTCATCTCGTCGGCTATGACCAGCTTCCTAACCAGCTTAGCCATTACCCACCGTAAAACCGCTCTGTACTGCCCTCGGGCCAATGGCCTTGTTGAAAGAGTAAACAGGATGGTGAAAGAGAACATGCAACTAGCTTGTATCATCCATCTACCTGTAGAACGGGCCCTACAAGACATGCTCTGGACGTATCACACGACTCCCAACCTTGTGACTGGTATTTCTCCTTTCTCATCCCTCAGAAGAAGGAAACCCAGTACTAAACTCTTCCCCAACTTGATTGGGGGAGGAGAAGTGACAGTGCACTCATCTGACAATAATAAATCCATAATTGCCTCCCATCAGGCCAAGTACAAAGCTCAGTACGATTACAAGCACGGAGTCAAACCCCAGAGGTGGGCCGTAGGAGACTGAGTGTCCATGAAAAAACCCACACTCACGGGGGATAACGAATCCAAGTTCTATGATCCCAAAAGAATCATTGAAATCAAAAACAACACTGTAATCTTTGAGAATGGTCAGGACTGGAGCATGGACCGTCTAGCGAGGAGCCCATGCCCGGAGGTCACACCTCGCGCTAGCTCCTCGACTTCTGATGACCCCGGAGACTTGGCGACTCACCAAAGAAGCTGCAGCAAAAGATCCATAATTTCACCTAAATGGCATAAAGACTTTGTGATGCAATACCTTTAACCTTGACTTTTCGACCTTGCTTTTTAGGGGGGAAGATGTATTATATTCTATTTTCCTTACTTAGGTTTATTATAGTGGGACTCCTTGGGAAGCTTGTTGTTGGTCTTTCCCTTGCCCTCCGCCCCCCACCCTACATTCCCCATTCGGTACATTGCTTCTGTTTAGCCAGAGGCTACCTTGGAATGTTGACAAGAGCAGCCTGACTGGGTGAGTACCAAGTGCGATGTGCCCTATGCTCGGTGTATTTGTGGTGACAGAGTGGAGGCCGTAAAGAAGAAGTTGTTTTACTTACCTTGCGCCAGCCTTTATTTTAACAAAGACCATAAGAGTAAGGAAGCCGATTCTGTACCTTTCTTATCAAAGGCATACACTGTGTAAGCCAATTTACTTTTTGCTCTTAGGCTCTGATTATGAGTGACCCTAAAACAGTGAGGCACTTTTCTGACTTGACAAATAACATTACCACAAAGTGATGTATTAATCGGATGTGCTAAACACCTCCCATTCCAAATTTTCATTTGAAATGAGGCCTAAATGCATAATTGCTATTTACAACAACGATTTCCACATGTTTAGCTTTTTTCCTAGCCCTTCCCCCTGACCAGTTTGACCTACGCTCACCGGTCAGGGGTAAACTGCGGTGTGCGCTAATCACACAGACAGGAATATCGACCCCTGTGCAAACTCCATGTTTGCACAGCTGTTGGAATCTAACTCCAGCTCATAAGCAAGTGCCAAATGTTAAACATTTTGCGCGCCACTGGATGTTGCTCAGACTATAGTAAACTCCATAAATAAATAAAAACATGAAAATAAGTCTAACGACCAGGTTTATTGATTGCCACTTAAAAGAGCTGGTATAACAGATGAGTTCTTATGACAGCAAAGAAGTGAACTTAGCTTCCCTGTTCAAACTGGCTCACATCAAGTTGGGGTTTTAGCAGAGGGTGTCTGATTATGCAGGTGCTTGAAAGCCAGCGTCTGCTAATTGCCACGTGTTTGTCAAGTTCTAGAGAGCTTCTGTATATTTTATGAGCTCCAGTGTCCCCTGCGGTCTGCCGTGCTCTCATACCGCGCTCCAGTACAGCTCTTTTAAGTTCAAGAGTAAATATTTCATATTCCTTTTTGTTAGGAAAATTGCGCTTGAACATGCAATGTAAGGCAAAACGTGAAATTCAATTAGTTTTCCGCACCCTCATCTTTTCTCAATTCTTGAATGAGCCCAGGGTCATTATTTTAACACTGATCCCCTGCTTGCAGTCACGAGTTAATGAGCACTAGTAAGACTAGAGGTGACAGCAATGGGTGAAGGATGAAATGAGGGGGAGCTTCAGCTATCTATGGCTGAAAGTGAAACTGTGATCAAAATACATTCACTGGCATTTCTAAAGGAAATGTCACCCTATCTATCCTCTATCATTTTCATACCACTATGTGACAACTCAGCCCTCAGCCATTTCTTGCATTATATGATAGGGTGGAGGGACCAGGGAAGCTGTATCATTAATAAAAGATGGGTGTGGGAAAGAGTGGTAAAACCGTTTCAATAAAACACCTTATTAGTCCTTGGGGTTTGAGAACAGTTATCTCCCTGTCAGGAACTGGGTTATTAATTTGGGAGAAGGATACCCACACTGCTTTGTCCCGACCAGCAGGATAAGGCTCTAAGCTGTATCCGGGCAGGACTCCTCAAGGCAGGATACCTGTGCCATGAGGTCCAGCTGAACCAATTTTCAGCATGGTACAAACGTTCTAAGTGGGACAGACCTGATTTTCTTGCCATTCTCGGGTGCATTCTCCCTGGGCAAGCCTTTGCACCCTATCCTGACCCTCCAGAGATGCAAAAAATTACACAGCACAATTTTTCTTCCAATGCTGTCAAAGTTTCTTCTGGTCAGTCCTGCAGCCCCTAGCTCCTCCGGGCAGGTTTCTAGACACCTCATCTCTACAGGACTGCTGCAGGATTCAGTCCTCTGTGGTCTGATGGGACCTCTTGGAGTCAAGAGTCCTTCTGATTTTTGTATCCCTCAAGCGGGTAGGCGGGAGGTAGGCTTCAGTTTTCTTCTGGAGTTTTCTTCCACCAGGGCCTTCTTCTTCTGGTGGAGTTTTACAAGCCCAATAACAGTGAAGGTGGAGGTTAAGGTCCCAGATTTATCCTTTAAACTAACCAGTGGCAGGAGAGGTTCTATCATCCAATCCTAACTGGTTTCTCAAAGTCTCCCTCCTCCTTTTACAGAACATCCTCTTTGTCTTACTCCAAAATTACTCAGGAGGCCCTGTTTTAATATGACAGAACACTTTTGCCATCAGTCAAGCCCGTTTTCCGCTTCTTAGCGGCTGCTTTATTTAGATGAGCACTTCTCCCACCAAACTGGGTCCAAACTGGTTCTCTACCCCACTCTGACAAACGCCTGGTGCCTGGGAGGGTCATGGCAATGAATAGGAGAAGCCCTCCATGACATCTCCAAATCACAAGAGGTCGTTCTAAGACTCTCGATTGGTATGCCAATTGATCATGCATAAACAAACATAGCCAATATCGGATAAGTGGTTAACGCCCATCTACTCTTCCTTAACTTAAAGACAAGACAGGCTACTTGCCTCTGATCCTCAGTTCATAAATATCCGAGCCAAGGATGTGTGTTCCAGATCTGGAAGCACTGAGTGGCAAAACTGTTTTTGTTTTGGGCAAGTTGTAACTCAGGCACCATAAAAGTACATGTTTATAGAGTTTCTTTTCACATAAGTTATCGAAGATCTGATTTTACCAGTAAATCAGATCTCGAAAATGAAGTAAGAAATAACTTTGAAGCTTTTTTATAGCCTTTTGTGAGGTGGGGCTAGGAAATAGAGAAGTAAATACCATCTAAGCTTGTTCAGGTAAATGTCTATATAGTGAAATAAGTGTTAGGTTTTATTTTACTCTAAGAGGACACTAACCCCAATTTGTAGTATGCTCTCTTTTTATATATTAGTACTGTGCTGTGTAGGCTTAAAAGGCACACTTTGGGGTGACTTATGAATATTTAAATATAGGATATTCCTAAATGCCAAAAGCACTTTTACCTGTCATAAGTTACTGGAGTGCATGTATACTTCATCCCAGCAAGAACACAGTGTTGCTCCTTATAGACATATATTTTTGTCATATATGTGAGTGGTTAAATGCACACTGCAGCCCTCATCTGATATTCGATTTCCATGCTAAGGGTGCATTTTATGCATCAACTACAAGGGTCCTACATGACAGTTAAATAACCATGTGGGTAAACCCAATGTTATTCATACATCAGTGTCATAGTGAACAGAGTCCTAATATCGGCAACAATACGATCCAGAAAATGTGAAAGACCTGCAGTGACTATGCTGGAAAGGCAAATTTGCTACGCCTCCAAAGATGATTGTGCAATTTTAAGAACAAAAACAAATTTCCAATCTTTTGCAACAAATATCAGTGATGAAGTATGAATTGGTCTCTTTGTTTCAGGAGTTACAGCTGTTGCACACAAATAGAAATAGAGACCTGCTATTCATGAAACTGAATATGAGGTTTCTTAATTTTAAGCATATCAAAGAAAATGAAGTATAAGCAATTGGGTTACTGGTTGAGCGGGGTGAAATCCTTCTGCAGCAGCAACCACAGTATTTCGCTGGGTGAAATCACGAGCAAATCCAAAATGAACCTGTGCTCAACCGTCGGGAAGTTTGGCACAGAGCAGTCAGGCCAAACTCAGCGCCAATATGTAAAGTATTTGCATAACACTTCAAACAGTAACACAGTGACAACACAACACTATGTTATGTTATGTTATGTTAAAAAACTTAATACCGCGCACATACACCAATTGGTTTCTTGGCGCTCATAGAACCCACACTAGGCTAGAAATATATAGTAATTTTTAATAAATAAATCAAGACCAAAATGGCAAAAATCCAATCATTAGAACTGGTATTATGCGGGTATTGATTTCAGTAAAAATAGTGCCTAAAAGGACCAAGTGTGGATATCTAGTCACACTGGACCAGGACAAAGTCACAAGTTTAGGCAGACTAGAGTGGAGTGTAGGCCGGCTCCAGTGACTTATTTAAAACCACTGAACAAAGTACCTTAGGTCCTGACTGTGGGGCGTTTTGGGGTGCTCTGCCTAGACTGTGTTGCTCAGCTGAGGTGATGTTTTAGTTCTTATGTGCTGCAGAGCTGAGATGCGAGGTCCTGCGTCATTGTCAAGGATCCTGTTAATGAGGGCTTGCAATGCCAAGTCTGGTGTCACTGATGCGCTACACAGTCCAGATGATACAGCGGTTCCAAGAAGCTATGAGTCTGCGATATGAGTGTGTTTTTTTGAGGCTGCTGTCGAAAAGAGATGCGAGGGCCTGTGTTCAGGAAGCTTTGCACAGGCGGCGGTTCCAATGCTGCTGTGGGGTGGATATGGAGTCCTTTGCGTCAGAAGAACCCTTGTTGCACAGGCAATGCAACGAGTCTGCTAAGGGGAGATGCGTTGGTTCTGCTGGATCCAGACATGTGCTGGCAGAGCAATGTAGGTCCACTTCCAAGAGCCCAAGACTTATGTGGCACCACTTAGCAGGGTAGACTCACAGATGGCAGAGTCCAGGTGCTGGGTTCAAGGTTGTTGGAGCCTTCTGTCCCTAAGCCTTGAGTTAGGAGGCCAGCCAACCTGACCTTTGAGTCACTCTGGGGTCCTAGGTTCAACAGATGTAACCCAATATTCCCTTGAGGACTTGGGTCATATTGATATAACAGGTAAGGATGTCAAACAAGAGAATTATTCCAACACTAATATGTACGTTTCTGAACTTTTCAATATGTCAAAGATTGACATTACAACTTAACCGAAGGTTATTTTCAAATGACAAAAAATTAAACCCAAGTTTAAAAAGCAGGTGTGTATATTCAAAATATCTTTGAATTGAAAAAGATAAATCTTTATATATACAATAACAGGGGTTTACATAAATACATTTTATGACACATTGACATTGGTTATTACTTAATCGTATCTAACTTCATATGCACTTTGGCAATGTTTAAAACAACCACTTCCTATATACATGGATTAAGCCTGTCAGAAAATATACTAGGCTTTAAATAGCATATTTAACAATGATTACAAAGGAAGTTGGAATGTACGTCAACGTTTCTGGGATGGGTCATTAAAAAATCAGTGAGACCATCTTCAGGTTAGTAGATATTTCAATATGCTTTGACAAATTGTAACTTAAAATCCGGCTTTACCATGAAAGATTATTATTCATTACAATTCCAAAGACACCATACAGGAACTGTTCACCCGCTCCTATTTGGAAATTACAGTTTATTGGATTGAAAAAGGTAACAGCAATGTTATCCTATGGAAGAGACAGGCCTTGCAATAGCACAAAACTAATTATAGAGTTTTTCTCTATGAGGATGTGTACAACTTTGTAAATGCAATGATCCCTCCCCTATGGACTGTATAGGGCCTACCTCAATTGTGACCCTGCCTGTATCAAAATGGGAGTTTTAAGCAAAAAAATGCGGGGGTCGCCCTCCACTTTTTTATTATGCTGGCCCCGGAGAGCTATTGAGGCTCGGGGGGGGGGGGGGGGCTGCATGCCCCCGTCCCCTTAGAAATTAGCCCCGGAGGATAGGGCCCAAGATGTTATTTAAGATTTCGATGTAAATGTTCTACTCAAGTGGCAGGAAAATCAACTTGAATGGCCACGTGCTCGTTCGCACCACATGGTGCTGTTAGTGCTGATTTTTCAGTGCTGCTCATGCTACTAGAACTAAATTCTAGCATGCATATTTTAAATAGATTAGCTTAAATTTCCCGAATGACTTATTGGATGCACCTAGGGGAAAATGAGCACAGTGAGCCATGTACCTAGAAGACTGGGCTCATAATTATGTCATCCTACCATTATACCCTCCTCTTGACATATTTTAGCCACTGCCCACAAGTGTTTGCAAATCACCCTAAAATCAGTAACTCTACTCTCAACAAGAGATGCTCTTCAAATGAGCAATACATAGATACACCGTCTGCCATTACGCTAAATTAGCCACATTAATCCCCAATGCAGAACCTTCACATTCTTTGGAATAATTTTGGAGATGATTGTTTGACTTTTAGTAATCACAATTTACTTAGAAAGACGATCTGCAGGGAAATTGCATGAAAAATAATTAGTATTACTCTGTTTGACTTGTATAAAACAGAATGTAACTGCGGGAAAATGATTTATTCATTTCACTCGAGCTAAAGTTCTCCTATTACGAGGAAGGCAATTGATTTTAGATGTGGTTACTTTCTTAATGTTTCTGTAAAGCACTCCATTTTGAAGGTTTCATGCCTTCGGTTTCCAGAAATGTAAAGGTCATGCAAGGTGAGTTGTGATGCAATGGCTCCATTAAATGCTGCTGAGACTGAGCATCAATGGGCTCCATGGCCGCCCCCTTAAACTGCACAGATGCGTTGATTGGGCTGCTTCCTCTCACTGATATCACTCATGAGTCAATCACTGCCTCAAAAAGAAATATACAAAATATGAAATACATGTATGTATCATGGTCCCGTCTGAGACAATAAATTCGGTATTTTCTATTAATTTTCATTTAATCAGTTGCTTGTGGCTATTGATTGGAGAATAAAAAAAAATACAGAAAGGGGAAGCTAGCTGTTGTGTCCTGCAGAGTGGTTGGACCCACCTAGCTGATCGGCACTAGGCCTGACACGTGGCCCTAGAAATAAAGGAATCAGACACTGGAAATAACTCGGTGGCTCTCCGTGCGCCCGTCTCGGAATAGCGTACGTGCGTGCGTAGCCTTTCTTTATTATAGGCGGTCACATGACTTCAACACTGCACGCCCCTTACGCCAGGGGCGGATCATGGGCCCAGAACATAACATTCCTCCTAAAACAAGAAAAACTCAAAACTAAATTCAAAAACAGCTGCAACCCTGCAGTCTCGATGGATAGTCTATTGTACTAATCTTCATAGACTTCAAGTTCACTTTCCAAAACCACTACCAACCAGTAGAACACATTACTGGACATTGTATTCAATACTGATACATAGAACAGTCTTACGTGAGGTAATCGCGTAGTCGACAGGAAGGCGTCGGGTTTCGTCTCAGCCTTTGATCCACGCCCCTCTGGCTTGAACAGTCTGTCTCTGGGGCGGGGCTAGTCTCAGGCGCCTCCATGTCGGGCTCCTCCGGATCTGACACCCCATCCTGGGCCTCCGCGCCGCCTTCCGTCTCCTTGATCACCGCCCTCGGAGTGTTACTCTGGGTGACCTCGAGACTAGGCATCGGTTCCCTTCCTGGCAAGTCCTGTGCAGTTTCGGTTTCTGTTGCCAGAGTTGGTGAATCCGATGCTCTCAAACCCCCATGTAAATGTTTAAAGTGCGACACATTCCTGGTTACAGTCTCTCTTCCTCGTACCACAGTGATGCGGGTTCCTTTCACCCCAACCACTCGCCACGGTCTTCTTTCATAGTTCAAACGGAATTTTCCACTGGTCACCCTGTTACGGAGAAGTACCACATCTCCTCTGCTGAATTGTGTCACCATGGCTCTTCTCTTTTGGCTAATTTTAGCAAAGGCAGTCTTTCGTTTGCGGGCAATTATTTCTTCATTCGCGGGTGCTGGGGCCCATTGGGGATGGTGAGGAATGGAATCGGGTATAATCCGTCCCATCAAGAGATGCGCCGGAGCTATCCCTGTAGTTGAATGTGGGGTTTGTCGGTAGCTGCGGAGAAAAGTGAAAATGGCCATTTCCACGGACTGTCCTTTGTCATGAGCAATGCGAATCACTTTATTGAGGGTCCTCATGAAGCGTTCCGCTTCCCCATTCGCTTGTGGCCATCGGGGAGTGATGCGTCGATGCCGAATGCCCAGAGATGATAGATAGGTGGCCAATTCCTGTCCTTGAAATGGGGGTCCATTGTCTGTGCGGATTTCACACATGGCCCCATGGGTGGCAATAATCTTCTCTACCTTCGGGATGACACACTCGGCACTGGTGCTGGCTATTATTTCTACTTCCGGATACTTGGAATGGTCATCAATCATGACCAGCGTGTACTTTCCATCCGGAAGACTGCCAAAGTCCATGCTGACCTTCTCCCATGGCTGTTGTGGGCGAGGTTCCACGGCAATCGGGGCTTCACGAGGAGCTTCCCCGGTCACCTGACACGCAGCGCATGTCCTTACCACCTGCTCCACCATGTCATCCATCAGGGGAAACCACACCTTTGTCCGTAAGCGTGCCTTGGTTTTGACTATTCCTTGGTGACCTACATGCGCTAACTGTATTACTTGATCAGTGAGGGCTGAAGGTATCACCAAGCGATGCCCTCGCAGAAGGCATCCGGCCTCATCCTCATTGAGCTCCTCCCGGACATGATATAGGCTTTCCATTATTTTTTGAGCTTCGGACGTAAGCAACTTCCACCCCTCTTTGGCCCGATGCCAGTTAGTCGTGCGAACCAGTTCTTTGGCCCTCTGGAGGCATGCGTCCTGTGCAGTGGCACTCACAATGTCACTGAGAGAGATGGGACGAGGGCAAGATCGCGCCACCACCCACCTGACATAGGCCTCCGTTTCTTCAGCTTCCTCCATCTCCTCGGCCGTGGCTGGTCTGGGATGTCGTGACAGATAGTCTGCCGGGTTCTTAGCTCCGGGCTGATACTCGATTGTACAGTTGTACTCCTGCAGTTGAAGCAGCCACTTTTCTATGCGAGGCGGGGGTTTAGATGAGGTTCCCGCAAACAGAGACAGCAAGGGTTTGTGATCAGTCACCACAGTGAATGGTTTGCCATAGATGTAGAGGTGAAAATGTCGGCACCCCCAATGAATGGCAATTGCTTCTTTCTCAATCTGCGAGTACCGTTGTTCCGTGTCCATGAGAGATCTGCTCGCAAAAGCAACAGGCGTCCAGTCGATGTCGTCTCTCTTCCTTTGCATGAGAACCGCTCCCAGTCCAGCAGGCCCCGCATCCACAGCAATGAGCGTGAAGTGGCGTGGGTCAAAGAAGGCGAGAGTGGTGTTGTGGGACAGAGAATCTTTGATGTCTCGGAAAGCTTTTTCTTGCTCAGGTCCCCAGTGCCAGGGAGTGGAGTCTTTGGTGAGGTCCCGCAGGGGGAGCGTGAGATTAGCCAAGTCTCTGATGAACCGGCCACAATAGTTGACCATGCCCAGGAAGCTCCGGACTTCAGTAACGGTCTGCGGGGGTGGCGCATCTTTAATGTCTTTCACTTTATCCGGATCCGGGTTGACACCCTCGGCTGAGAAGACGTATCCAAAAAACCCTATCCGGTCCCGCAGGAATTCGCACTTTTCTCGGTGGAGCGTTAGCCCTGCGTCTCTGAGTCTTCGAAATACTTGGGCCAGCCTTTGATTGTGCTCCGGGATGGTGCGGGCATGTATCATTATGTCATCACTGACATTTATCACTCCAGGTATTCCAGCGATTAGCTCCTGAATGACATTCTGGAATACCTCCGCTGCGCTGGAAATTCCGAAACTGAGGCGAGTGTATCGTCGAAGGCCGATGTGGGTGGAGAAAGTAGTGATGTTGCGCGACTCCATGTCCAACACCAACTGGTGATACCCTGATCGCAAGTCCAGCTTAGAAAACCAACGGGCACCTGCCATTTCTCCGATGAGGTCATCTATAGTGGGCGTGATGTGACGCTCCCGTTTTATGGCGGCATTCGGGAGGCGCATGTCCACGCAGATCCTGACCGCTCCGGGTTGCTTCGGTTTCCGGGTGACCAGGATGGGCGAGACCCATGGGGTGGGACCCGAAACCTTTTCGATTATGCCCGCCGCTTCCAGTTTGTGGAGTTCCTCTTCCACCAGCGGCCGTAGATGGAACGCAATGCGGCGGTGTCGCAGAGCCACCGGCTGTACCGTTGGATCGATGTGCAGATGAATTTCTCGGCCTTTGAACTTGCCAATGCCCTCAAAAAGGTCCCGGTATTCCATGAGGAGATGTTGAACGGATTCCTCATGGACCCCAAAGGCAAATGTCACCACACCCAGGTCTTCAGCCGCTCTGCAACTCAGCAGCATACCTTGGCCTTCTTCTGACACGAAGACGTTGGTTTTGATTGTCTTGTTCCCATGGCGGATTACCGCTTTGAATTTCCCTCGAATCTTGAGAGGGGTGTCTTGTCCATACGCGAAGACGGTGATGGGGGTGGGACGCAGCGCCGGAGGCGTGGTCATGGTCCTGTAGAGGGAAACACTCATAAGGTTTATGGATGCGCCCGTATCCACCACTGCTATTAGATCTTGGTCCGCTACCTGTATGGCGCATTGAGGCAGTGGCCTGGTACGGCGGGCAGCGGTGCCGATCATGTGCACCTTGTGCACCGACCGTTCTTCTTCTTCATCGTCATCCATATCGCTGTGACTCTGTTCCCCCTCCATTATGGCCTGCACAGCGGGGCGTGGTTTACGGAAGTTCTTCGACCGGCACACCCTTTCAAAGTGATTCTGCCTGCCACATCCCGAACACCGCTTGCCCCGTGCTGGGCATTCTGCCATCTGGTGTCGCGGACCGCCACAATAACCACATGACTGTCCCGACGCTCCACCCTGAGTGGGCGGTCTCTTGGGCCACTTGGTGGGCGTGTGTGTCTGTATCTTGTTAACCGGTTCCACTTTGACTGATGCCTGCAAAGCAGCTTCCATGTGCGCAGCCCTAGCTTTGGAGAGTTCTTTCGTGCGGCCAAGAGTTAGGATGTCCGTCAGCGGCTTGCCAGACTCCTCTAGAATCCGTTCCCTCAGTTTGGCCGACGCACATCCCTGTATGATTTGTCCCCGAATTTCCTCAGTGGTATCTTGAAACCCACACGTGAGCGCCAACCTTTTGAGCCTGGTGTGATATGTGTCCAGCGATTCCTCGGGCAGCTGGCGCGCTTGTCTGAACACAAATCGTTCATAATCTTGATTGGCCATGGGCTCAAAATGGGCATTGAGGGCATTAATCAGCGTGTGATGAGTTCTGGGGGTCGCCTCCGGGAGGGTCCGAGCAATGGAATGGATGTCCTTGCCGCCGAGATGTAACACCATGGCCCGTTTCTGTTCCTTGTGCGTCTTCGTAGCTTCGAAGAATACTAGGAGTCTATCCACCCACTCCTTCCATTTGGGAGCGAGCGCTGAGGGCACACTCTCCACCACAAAGGGTTCAATGGGCGGAATCGTCGCCATCCTCCCAGTCGCGCCGGATCAGGCACTTCGCACGACCACCTGATGCGTGGGCTGAAGCGGGGCACCGCCCGGAACACCGTGCAGATATGAGCTGTGCGGCAGTAGGATCGGAGTCACCTACTCGATGTCCATGCACCAGGCCGCTCTTCCCGGCGGTCTGCGCGGGGGTGGGGTACACCGCACGGCACGAGCACCACGAGCCGAGGGACAGGCTCTCGGCCGCCACACGGGGCAGGAGGCAGGTACCCTCACCCAGCGAGGATCCGGCAGCCACCCTCGTCGCCAATTGTTGTGTCCTGCAGAGTGGTTGGACCCACCTAGCTGATCGGCACTAGGCCTGACACGTGGCCCTAGAAATAAAGGAATCAGACACTGGAAATAACTCGCTGGCTCTCCGTGCGCCCGTCTCGGAATAGCGTACGTGCGTGCGTAGCCTTTCTTTATTATAGGCGGTCACATGACTTCAACACTGCACGCCCCTTACGCCAGGGGCGGATCATGGGCCCAGAACATAACACTAGCTTATGTTGTAGAAATGTGTCTGTTTTTTAAGAAAGTTACAAAAATACGTAGAAAGAGGAATTCGTTGGATGAGAATTCTATCTTTGTACAAAAAAAATTCCGCATGTGTGCATCGTACATTACAAAGGGTGAGTTTGGCCTTCTTTTCCACAGGCTTTTCCCAGGAGAGCTGGAGGCCTGTGTTTTAAGGTCGGCGTCCGCTGCCTTTGTCTCCAGGTCCCCAGGGTTTATGCCAGCAGGCAACAAAAAAGAGTGATTGGAGGGGAGAGCGAGAGAGGCAACGAGCGAGAGAGAGAGAGAGAGAGAGATGGAGAGGGAGGCAGGGGCGTTTTGACATTTTTTGCAAGGGCTGCTTTTAGTTCTAAGCTTAGCCCCGACTTTGTATTCAACGAAAAAGCACATGGCCAACATTTAGACGAGGATACGGGCAGGTGAGGGCTCATTGCTGAAGAATTGTTGCAGTTGAATGCACAATACCCAACAAACATGTCCTCATACTACACCTTGCACCCTTGTATCAGATCGTAGGCAGTGCATGGGCGTTGGTGTGCATTGTTTGGTTTCTACCCATCAATTATGGTAGAAATGACGAAGATACAGAGCCCTGAAGGGGCCATTTCAGTCCCACTCAAATGCATAAAGGTCCGGATGTCCTCTGGGGTTAACCTGATTTTTCCCTCCCTCTTCCTGGATTATTCCTGGATTTTTGGAACTAACTCAAGGCGAAGTAGTTGGCTCACGCTTGCTACTTTACTATTTAAGAGTGGCTGGATGTTACTGCCCGCACATGGCCAGCCTGGCTTTCCACCAACACGCCGTTCAACTCAAGAATTAGGAACTCCATATCGGGAAAGTTCACTTAATAAATCTAGCAGAATCACTTATTAGAAGTAAATGAACATTTGCTTTTTATATATCTTTTTACCAGCGTCTTTGACGTTTTCAAGTTCTGTGATTATCTGGTGCATGTGATTATCACCCATCTTTAGTATTGACTTTGAAAGGGTGAGAATCTCGGAGCTGCACATAATTAAAAGTTATCACTTTTCCTACATAAAATCTTATTACTTAGCTTGATTTAATTTGCTGAGCTGATCTTGTTTTATTACCTTAATGAATGTATGCTTCTTTTGATGTATCAAAAATCCTTTTCAACAGAAACTTTGAGAAGATATGTAACACATAATTTTGCTGAGTGCTCCATTCCCAAAACCTATTTGATCACTGCTTGAGAATTTCACTCATATCATCTTTCAGTATACAGAAGATGATGGAGTGCTTTGTACACATCTTGCATACTCGTTTTATCATACTCATATCATTATATATGACTAAAGGCCAAAGGGATGTTATAGGTAGATGACAATGTTGGTTAAAACATACAATTTAAAACAAACAAAACCACTTAAATTCACCAGTTATAGTTATGTCTTGCAGCTATAACTCATGCCCTAAAATCTCGTGCGCCCGCCATGCACAGTCTTGTCATCAAATATGATATTTAAGATGTGGCATTCATATTAGCAATGTAGTCATAGAATATGTCGTAAGTAATGTAATATGCGAGGTATTTATCAGTGCATGGCATGGGCGAAACTGTAATTTTAACCTAACTATAATGTCAATATAACCTTTGTTTTTTCAGTGAGTTTCTATATCTTTTATTTTAATGTAAAGTAAGTTGTCCATCACCATGCACAATGCTGGGTTAGACGCAGAGCTTGGCCAGCTCCCCCGCAGGCACGAGCCCTCCCCTGCCATGGTGCATGGCTGACTATGTCAAGTGACAATGCAAACGTGTGATTTTAAAGTAAGGCAGACCTACTGGCTTTGTCAAGGACTCAAAATACCAAAATATGAAAGTGACTGGGCCTATTGACTTCATCAAGGGGTCTGCATATCAACATATATGAATGAGACCTATTGGCTTTGTCAACAATTTACCAATGACTATAATCAAATGCATATTTCATATCTTCACACATTGTAATGTTTAATAATAGTTATTGTCTCAATTTTTTTAAATAAAGCCCTTAACCTGTTCAGCTCGACATGAGGCACAGTGGAGCAGTGCTCATGACGAGCTGAGCTCTTCATAACGGCCGTGGAACAGCTAATTCCCCTCCTGTGCGGGGTGTTCCATTGAGTGGGCGGAGTCATGACGAGCTGAGCTCGTCACGAGCACGTGGTGCCACGCGCGGCTGCCCTTCCCCCCCGCATCGCGTGGGAATTAGCCACACGTGGAAGGGGTTAAAAACATTAAACATGGTTTTCAGCCTTTTTTAACAGTTTTCAGGTGACAAAGTGCAGCTATAGTACCAACCGCACTCCTGCTGAAGAGCATACAGCTCCAGTGGAGAGTGCTTTAAAAAAATATAGTAAGTTTTCAGGGGTACCCACAAAATGGCATCTACTCAGGGGGGCACAGAGGCCCCCGTGGCTCCTTCCATGTCACCAACCAGCACCCATTAGGTGCCGGTGAAAACTGGCCATTGCATTTTTTTCGTGGGTGCCTTGGTTGTCACCTTCGGCACCTACAAATTTTATTTTTAGTTGGAGGTCGCGGAGGAACATTAAGGCCCCGCAGCTCCTGCCAAAATCCCAGCTAGCACTCATAGTTTTTGCCTGCAGGAGCCAGCTCCAGTCCTTTTTTCTCACCCGGCCGGGAGCAACTTTTTTCTCTTCTCCCTTCCGGACTGGAGCAAAATTGTGTTCCCTGCCCTGGAGAGTGCAGGCAGGGAATAAGGTTCATAATCGCTGTCAGTGCTTTACCAGACAATAAACATGGCAGTGTACTGGGTGATGTGGGCCCTGGGATACTGCACTTATTGGGCCCCGGGGGATGGGGTTCCCTGGGATGGTGTGCAACTCAGGGAGGAGGGCTGAACACCCGCCCACATTTAAAACCCGGCCCCAGGTGATGGGGTTCCCATGGCCTCTAAGAGGTTCGGGGACGGGGGCCACATGCCCACCTTTCCCTAAAGAACACAATCGGCATGCCTGTTAGTGTTTTGGTGCCTGAGATCAAGGGAATTGCCATTTATCTTAATAATGCTGGCCATGGCAACGCCAATGATGACCATGACATTTTAGTAAACTGTCTACAGAGAATGCACTCGACAGGGATGGCAATGATCTTACTGAAATCATTCCTCCCGGCCCAGTTAAATGTGGGTTAGCTCTCTTCCTACCCTTTCCAATCTCACCCATGTGCATTTCCAGAACTTGTAGCTCTCACTCTTTTTTTTTATATCTAGAGAAGGAACGCAAAACGCTGCTGAATATTATAGAGTTTTTTTTATTGAGACAACTTCTGACATTATTCATAGAGAGCTTGTGGTTTCCTAATCGGTTTGATACGGTGCATGAAAAGTTGTCGAAAACGTGAGTGTCTACATGCTGAGAGTACCATCAACTTTACCCTTTCTATTTCTGAGATTGGCTCACTGTTGTTAATCCTGTTCTGCAATTCTTTGCCACCCACTTTAGATGAAAGGCACACATTTTGAATCAAGGAACACATTTTGAATCAGAGAGCCCTACCCAGCTACTGCTGACTTCTGGTGCTGGCCTAGCCATGGCTTAGCTAATGGTCTGAGAACACATCTTAGCTTCCTCATCTGTCCCACTCTTTTCTAATCCGGAGGTAGAACCAAGAGTGCCAAATGCCAGGCAGCCTGGCACAAGTGACTAATGCGCACAGCTCTGTGAGTCCGCGTTCAGTATTGCTTGGCAGGGCTCAGGGAGTGTTCCTGATGCGAATTGTTGAAGCTCTTCTGACTTCTTGTTCCTGCTCCGTTTCCTCGCAGGTTCTGAGTCACAGCGTCTGTGTCGCGCAGATTGCCTGAAATGAAGTGGGAAGTGAGGCTGACATTTTACAGATACCCACTGAAAGAATAAATTGCCAGTAATGTGATTTCTCAATTTCCTAATGCCATCTGTCATGACTTTACTGGTGCTCAGTAGAGTGCGGACTCATCTTCCGAGATGTTTGCTATTCCGAGGCTATTATGTACGTAAAGGGCCATTTGTTGTTGCAGAGCACTTAATGGTGATGGGATGGCTCCGCAAGAACAGCTATTAGTGTAACATTAGCATGCTTACAACGTAGAAGACGATGACAAAGTGCTAAGACTGTAAGAAACAATGACTTTAAATACAATTCTAAGAATAATAATTGGAATTGTCAATTGTATGGCTCTTGACTTGCAATATCCTGCTTTGTGAAGTAATATTTGCTATTAAATGTCCGTATTTGTTTACTAAATATATCACAAGTGTGTCATGCACACCATAATCACTCTATTTTCAAAGAACAGAATGTATTTTACCGAAAAGAGTGATTTGAGCATCTGCAATCTGATGGCTGTGAGAAATTGCTTTGGTGGATGAGGCGGTGTGAGTCCTTCTTAAGCAGCAGCCCCAAACCCTGTCTGGCTGAACCACAGAAAGTCACTAAATGAACATGTGCTTAACCCTCTGGTAGCTTGGCACATAAGCAGTCAGGTTTAACTTAGAGGTAATGTGTAAAGTATGTATTTAGTACACAAGCAGTAATAAAGTGAAAACACAACACAAGAAAAATCCCACAACAATTTAGAAAAATAGAGTAAAATGTAATAAACCCAAACAACAAAAATTAAAACGGTAGAACTGGATATATGTAATTTTAAGAGATTCAAGGTAAGTCAAGCGCCTAAAAGCACATAGCTCTACTCAAATTTGTCTGGTCGTGCGGGGTCTGGTCATAATTCAGGCTGACCGTAATGGAGTGCAGACCAGATAAAGCGACCAGTATAATGCTGCTGAAAAAATTACCTTTTAAAGTTCAGCATGAACAGTCCAGTTAGTGGTGGAGGAAGACGTGATTAGCAGGAAGAGCTGCTGAATGGTCATCGTTGTAGAGCAGGTCGGGCATGGCAGACGGTTGTCGCTGTCACGCAAAGATCTTGTCGGACATCATAGATGGTCGTGCAGGAGCTTTGCATTGGGTATCACTGTGGGCTGTCGATGCTGTAGCTTGCAGTGTAGATCTTGTGTTGCTGGTTTTCACTGGCAATCACAGTAGCGTGAACAGGGGCATCCGGGGACACGAAAAGTCCAAAACTTCAGGATTTCTCCTTGTAGGAGGAGCTCAACTGATGCCACCCGAATGGCCAAGGACCTGGGAGACCCTTTTTGAGGATCAGGAACTCACTCCAGCAGAGGCCAGCAGGGATCAAGCAGGTCCAGTTGCAGATCCATCCCGGTCCAGTGCAGCAGGTCAGCTGGGCAGTTTCAGAGAGACCTCTGGAGCTTGTGGTGTCCTTGTAGCTCAGAACAGGGGCCAGTCAGCTGACCTTTGGAGTCACTTAAGCCTGGGATGAAGGGTGAAGGTCTAGCCTTCCTTCTCTGACAAAGAGGCATGCCTCAAGCAGCAGTGTAGCCTTCTGGCAGCAGAGCAAGCCTTCTGAAATATCCACAGGTCCAGGAGAGTACTGAAGAGTTGGTCTGAGGGTCCCTTTTTTTTATACCTGGTGCCCACTTTGAAGTGTAAGAAACTTCTGGAGTTGTCCCCTTACAGAAGTGTCTGGAATTTCTTGCCTTCCTGCCCTGGTCCAAGTTTTTTTGCATGCCCAAAAGGCCAATTTTATGTCCTTTCTTTGTGAACTGAGGCAGTCTCTTTGAAGTGCAAGTTTGACAGGTGACAGCTCTGTCTCTCTCAAGTCAGGATGCCCCATCCAGCCAACAACCAGACCCACTCTATTGTCTGTGTCTGGGAGGAATACACAAAGGTGTACTGCCACTCACAACTAGTCATGTTACTCAGATGCAGGCTGTGAGCACCAACTGGCTAGGACAAGAACATTCCAGCTTTCCAAAAGTGGCATTTTCAGATTGTGACTTAAAATCTGACTTTACCATTAACAAGATTATTCAATCACAGTTCTTTAGAGGCCAAACTCAACATTCCTACCTACTCCCAATCAAAAATTATCATTTTATTAAATTTAATAAGGGTACCCAATGTTATCCTATGGAAGATGTATGCCTTGAAGTAGTGAAAACAAATTTGAGTGTTTCACTACCAGAAAATGTAAAACTTAAAAGTACATGTCCATTTTCTTTAGAAACACTGCGCCCTGACCTGTGTGCTGTTTAGGGCCTACCCTAGGGGGGACTTCTATGTATTAAAATGGAAGGTTAGGCCTGATATATGGTATATCACTTTACTATGGATTTACAAGTAAATTAAATAGCAAATTGGGTTTATGTCAGTTCTACTATGTTTAGAGGCGTAGCACAAGCATGTTAGCATTGGTTAACAGAGGTAAAGTGCACAGGGTCCTAAAAAGCCAACATAAACGGTTTCAGAAAACAGGAGGGTTAAGGCAAAAGTTGGGGTATGACCCTGCAGAGAGCACCAAGTCCAACAACAGACTTAGTTACTAAAGATTGTGGTGTTACTATTTTAAATCTGCCCATGTAGTGCAATACTGTAATATGCAGTAAATCAGGAATTGCTATATTTTTGATAGAAAAACAATAATCCAATTGCAATAGCATCATCCAGGTTTAACCACTACCTTAAAGAGTGTCCCTACAACCCATTCTATTTCTTCTTTGGTTTTCAGCTTTTACCACTTTAGATCCCAGGGTACTATACAGAAATGTATTTTCAGCTCTAATCATGGGTTTATGTCTGACAGGAATTCATGTAAATGCATATACTACTACCGATTTCTCTGCCATGAGTTCCAGGAAATCCATAATAGGAAGTGGCCATTACAAGATGTAGTTTTGCCTTATAAGTTTATGAACAGCCACTAACATGAAGCATGTGAGAATTCACAATTTCAAAACCGACCCCTTCCCACCCCCGGAATTTTCAGATAATAGCCCTAGTAAAAAATTACGGTAAATCCCCTTTCAGGAGGGAAATGGAATTGATCACCTCAGATTTGCCGTGGGTGTTTGGGAAGAGATTTCTTCATAGGAAAAAATGTTTTGCTAGCAGAGGGGTCAAAAAATGTGCATGCGCACAGCAGCATTAACCCCACCACCCACTGTGCAGAACTTTTACACTAAATAGACTGCTGCCTAAGAGGAGTAGGAGCCCAGCAAGAATATCCTGTTGCAGCTTTCCGGGCCTACTTCTGGGAATGTTTCTTGTTGCACTCAGCCCTTTTTGAAGGTTTATCCCAAACCTTTGGCCTTCTCTCTCCTGTTTTCGGAACCCGTTTTAGTTGGTTTTTGGAACTCTGTGCAATTTACCACTACTAGCCAGCATTAAATTGCTTGTGTTTCCTAATTGTAAGCATGATAGAATTGGCGTACACCCAACTGGCATATTTAGGCTACTTGCAAGTCCTTAATAAAGTGGTATTATACGTATGCAGGGCCTGTAAATCAAATGCTACTAGTGGGCTTGCAGCACTTATTGTGCCACCAATTTAAGTGGCCCTTTTAAACATTTCTCAGACCTACCATCAAAGCCTGTGTGTGCAGTTTTTAAAATGCAATTTTGAACTAACCTTTTGCCAGGCCGAAACCTGCCTTTACACACATAAGTCACCCCTAGCACCTTAAACAGACCATTGGGCAGGCTGCAGTGTATTTAAAAAGTAGAGCATACACTTTTAAGTTTTACAAGTCCTTGTAGTGAAAAACTTTAAAATTCATTTTTCAGTAGTGCAAGGCCTACCTCTCCCATTGGATAACATTGGACTACCCTATTACATTTAAAAAGTGATAACTTTCAATTGGGAGCAGGTAGAAATCTCGAGTTTGGCATCAACAGTACTGCAATTAAAATCTCTCTTTATTGGTAAAATAGAATTTTTGTCACAATTCTGAAAACACCACTTTTAGAAACTTGGCATTTTCTTGTACTAAGTATTTGGTGCCTGCAACCTGTTCCTGGGTCCATGACCAGGTGTAGCTGGGAGTTAGTCTTTGTGTATTGCTCCCAGACAGTGAGATAAAGGGAAGATAGGTGTTGGTATGATGCGCAAACATATTACATATTGTCTCTAAGTTAAGCCTGACTGCTCTGTGCCAAGCTACAGGAGGGTTAAGCATTGGTTAATTAGGGGTTTGCTTGTGACTTCACCCTGAAAAGGATTGTGGTTGCTGCTTGAGTAGGGTTTCACCCTCCTTGATCCGTAACCCAATCACTTACAACTGAAAAAAATTAAAAAGTAAATTCAGGCTGAGATGTCTAGCTTCACCCCAACATTTACTTTTCTTCCATGAATAGCACCTTCACTCTCTACACTTTTAGCTTAGTTCTAATGTATGCCCTCAGACACACACTAAACTGTAAACCTCTTTTGTTTTCACCAATATTTGCATTGCCTCTCATTAAAATTTTAATTCTCTTGGCATACTGATCTCTCCCCCTTCTCTGCACTCTCGTGATTGTGTAGGACGGACTGCATCATATAGTTTCAGTGGGAATAGGACTGCAGATTACCTGAAGATTTCCCAGCGAAGGAGCGAGTGGAGAGTGAACGTAAGAACTGGGTAACAGTGGGAGCTGTTGGGCAAAGTGTTCCAGCGAGAAGTGGTAAAGATCTTCTGCTTTCTGCTGCCATCTGAGGTCCCGTTTTATTTTAGACAGCAGAGACATCTCTGGAGGACCTCTGAATCTGCTATTAATTATAGATAAACTGTTTCTTAGGTGTGTTCTGAGATGCTGTACAGATTTATAATACAGGATTTGTTTGCATACAAACATGGTCTTGGTAGATGACATAGGAAAATGTAGATCTCATCTTTAGCTCCCTAACAAAGACTTGAATGCGTAAATAGTTTATATAAAATCTTTCCCTTGGGTATCTGATTATGTTGTGTTAGTTGGACCAGGACTACAAGCATTTGAGAAAAAAAGTGATTAGGGCCTCAGAGTAGACTTCATAATTAACATCATGTCTATTTCCTTCACACGTTTCTTAGTCTGCTCCCTTTAATTACATTGTATCTTCTTCAAAAAATTCTGGGACACGCCTTTCCGCATCAGGCAAATATATCTATTAATGTTTGTGTGTGTCAAAAATGATCTAATATTAATGCAGCAGAACTCAGATTTTCATTGTGTTTTTATAGTTTGTTTCTAGCACTAGCGTCTTGTTGAAGAGTTGGCACCTTGCAATGGAAGCCTGTGCAGAGGCATGCATAAATTGATGGTAAGAGTGTTGGTTTTGTTGGACCATTAATTAGATAACATGCAAAGCGATGAGTCTGATCCCCAATGTGCTAATGGGAAGCTATAAAGGCCATGGTGCCAAATAAGGCAGCTAGAGTGATTGAGTAGAGGAAATGGTGTTTGGCAGAGTCCTACACACACCAGCCTTCGTGTCTTCAGACCCCCGTAGAAGGAAGGTACAACAGAAATTGAGATACGTTGGAAGGATGAAGCTGGGGGACATTTTGTGATCAGATGCTAGGACGTGGAATGCCTTCCCAACAAGGTAGAGTCTTATGCCTAGGACTGATGAGAAGGCTACTCCTTGTAACAGTGTCAGAAACCAGTTCATTCGCTGAATGCAATTCAGGGAAGAGTTTGTTTCTTTTGGACCAGAAGTCTAGAAATTATTTTCCACTGACAGGTTTGCTAGTGATGTTAATTAAGATTAGAAAGCAGCTGCAACCCTTAATAAACATAGCCTTCTCCAGATTGAATGCCTGGTTTGTATCAGAAAGCAGCTACAGGAACATATGTGTAGCCAAAGGCAGTACAAAGGTGTACATTGTTCGTGCAGAAACATATTTAATTTGTTTCCACTTCGGTAGCTGCCAGATGCAAGCCCTAGTCACGTCTTCAGTTTGCTTTTCTTGTTTGATCAGACCTTTCATACCCTCCTCATTAAAATCTTCTTTTGTCGTCGCACATCAGACTCCAGGTATCCTTAGCAGTATATGTTATGGGTGGCCTACTTTTACCTGGAAGGTGCGAAATACACAGGAGTGCAACACTATTGAATAACCATTGCATACAATTCACGTCTGACAGTGACGTGTTTGTTCACTATCCTTTGCTGTAAGTTTTTCAAAAGAAACAATCTTTTCATTTGGTAACCGTACCTTTGTTTTTGGGTTGGTACTTGAATCTTAATGGTAAAATACTACTTTAAAGAAATCATGAATGAAACTCATTATTTTAAACGTCACCTTACAATGTATCTATAAGATTTAAACATATTTTCTCGCTCGCTTGCATATAAACATGACGTGTATTTCTTTGCTTTAATGAGAAACATACGATTGTAAAAATCATTTCATTCAATACATAATTCACTCTTGCTTCAAGATCTTAAACATTTTGAGCTGAATTACCCCAAGGGAAGGGGGATGAGTAATCATAACCTTGCCTTGTGTTCACCTTCCAGGTCACTGTTTTGTATGAAGAATAAACGCTGTCCAGACAATATCATACCTGGGATTGCTTAGTGCTAGGTACCGTTTACAATAAACATTAATAATAGAAATGCTTCCTTGACCCCACTGCATCTCTTTAAAATGCCCCAGCCACATTAATAGAGTGCAGTTGGCTAAAAATGTTTCACGGATAAACTCGGGATTAAATGTGGTCTTCGTGGTGAACAAAAGCGAGCATTTGATTATGTGTCGCATTGTTCGTCCGGGTATAAGACTCACTCGATAATATTTTGAATCAAACTGTACAGTGGAGATTGTGGACGACTCTAGAACACCGCGATTATGCTTGAACCACCAAACATTTCTCAAGGCCCTTATTTCTTATACATTCATCCCTTACACAGCTGGGCTATCCCGTAGAGTACCAAGATCTTATTTAACCAAGCTGCAGAGAGCACCGATGTGCTTTAGGCATTCTCTAAACACCTTCAAGATGCTCTCAAGACACCCAGGGAAGCATGGTTCACTGCAGGGTGAGAGAAGAAATAAAATAATGAATCAGGGTGGATTATGTACTGCACCTCTTTACGAGCGAATTAAAGGCAAGGAGACCTGTGCTGGAAGGTATAAAGCGGCTGATATGTAGGAGGAGGATCAGAGAACCTTTTGCTATCCTTCTCCTGGCCTGTGCCTCATTGGGAGTGGAGGTGATTGTACAAGGCTGTCACTGGCACAACTGTACATTGATGACCTCTCATTTCATTTCAAATATTTACTATTCGGTTTTTAGCTTAATTAATGTTGGGCAACACAGTCATTCAATACAATAAGTATCACTTCACAGTGTACATTTGGAGAGTTCTTTTGTATTTCCAGATATATACAATGCAATGTAAATAAACACAGGTTAAAATGTTTATAAACAGGCTTCACAGTGCACGTTTGGGGAGTTCTTTTATGTTCCAGATAAATAAAATGCAATGTAAATAAACACAGGTTAAGAGGTTTTTAAATATAATTTCAATCTCTCGTTAGCGCTTGTACTATATCTCTCTAATAGTGAGCCTCTATTGTCCTAAAGCTTTTAGTCATATATTTTGCTGGGCCAGATTCCCAACACATCAATTATCTAAATATAATTAGACACGAGGGTTGCAAAGTTAGGGAATTTCAACTTAGAGGGAGAAACAGTGGAGTGCATTAGCATTTGACATAAATAGGCAGTTGAATAAATGGGAGTGCTGTGCTGGACAGGGGGTGCCAGTATCTTATCACCCACTGGAAAGAGTAGTTCTAGGATGTATTATGAGCAGGGAGTTTTTCAGCTGTGAGTTCTTTAGATTGTATTAGCATAGTTTCCCAAGCTGCTGCAATGGGGCATTTCTGGATTCTACGGGCCTTTTCCCAGTGTGGCTCAGAACTCCCCACATCACCCCAATGGTGCAAATCCCTACACCACGGGTGGAAGGATGGGGACTGATGTGCCCGCCAATGCATGGTCCAGGTGACCAGTTTCAGACTGAAGGTGTTCTGCTTTAATTATGTCTGATCTTATGACAGATAAACAGTGGCGCCTATACCTAATCCAATGGACTACTTTATTCTTTAAAGAATCTTCGTCTTCTCTGTTGCCCTGTTTTAATTTAGGAACATTTATCATGAGTACCTTCTAGACTCCATTGCCATTCTTGCTGTACTGCATCGCTTAGTGGTGTGCGAGAAGGGGTCTGTTAATTCTGTCTACCTGTTGTTTTATCAGGTCCTCTTGAGTTATGACCTGGATTCAACATCTATGATGGATTGAGGTGGAGTTATGATCATTTAGGGTTTGAGTGGTGTGAGTGGTTTGATATACCCTATGCGTTGCTTCCTCCCTAGTTGCGTTAAAAGTTCCACTCCCCAATGCCTACCAGGTATATCTGGTCGACGGACACAGATATCAGGTCCTGATGCTACTGGGGGGTGGTTAGGGTTGATTGGATGGTCAACACTTCCTATACATGTTCTCTGGTAGCATGGGTGAGGCAATCTGGGTGATACCCCTGTAAATATATGTTTCCTCAGGTGAATAATCTTTTTGCATTCTTGTATTTACATTATTGCTTCCACTGTTAAGAGGGTTGATGCCCCAATTATGTATTTTAAGTCAAGTAGCTCTTCTGTCAGTTTGTTTAGTTTTTGGTGTACCTCGATGAAGGGTTTGTAGGTTCCTAAACTCTGAGTTTGTGTCGCCTTATCTTCAACACCACATGAATTGGATGTGTGCTTCTGGGTCAATTTCCCTCATCCTGGGCTACTTTGGTCTTCCATTGTGGTTAAGGGTACATATATGTTAGTGCATTTGATTGTAATAGCCTTACTGTCACTGTCCGCGAACCCATTTATGATTGCATTTGGAATACCAGGCTTAGCTGCGATAGTTTCAGCCACACTCCCCCCTCAATAATACAGGGAGGATGTGGGAGGAATAGGAGCAGAGGCCGGTGGCTGAGTCTCATCAAGGGTGTGGTGGACAATGATATTCCGTGCAGGAATTTCCCCACTACTAGCATTGACCTGTTTCATATAGAAGGTAGATATCTTTTTTGTGCCTTCACTGGTTAGTTATTTCCCATTGGATAAGATTGTTTCCACCTCCTCAATTAGGTAATCGATTGCTGCTAAAGTGCAATTGTCTGCTACTGTTTTCTTATGTTTAGCAATTTTGGAAGCTTTGATCTTCACAGTGGCAGCGTCTGTGGCCTTTCTTTTGCCCATTTCTATAGCACAAGAACCCAAGTATCTAGCCCACTGAAGTAAAGTTGTTATTAATGTGTCTCCTAACCCACTCCTGCCCTTCAACTTGTCTATATTAGTAGAAGGTATACCGGGATCATTACCGTGTGTGCTCTAGGGTCCAGCCAATAGCAGGCGAGCACACGAGATGCTGTTCTTGACCATTCGTGTTCTGTGGGGGGATGTTATGAGTACTTCCACTGGTTATTGTTTATCAATTGCCCGCCCTACACAATAAACATAGGAACTGTGACAGGCCAAATGGTCTTCCCACCTTGGCTGTAAACAGACTGGTGCTGGTGGCAACAACAGAAACCCCTTCTAGCCCCTCACGGACTCAAAAGACTCCACAGTCCCGTAGACCTCATTTCAAGGCAAAAGAGGGATGGCCCAGCCTGGCCTCATCCGGTCTATGACGTGCTAAGATGGGCCTGCGGGACACCTCTACATAGTACGTGGCTCTCCGGCGCCACATCAGTGCCCTGACACGCCAGGGGGCAGGCAGGAAGATCGCCAGGCTCGTTGAAGGCTCCTTGTTGGCAGTTTCTCTATCAATGCTGCGTAAAGCACTTTAGTGTCAGTCAGGGCATTTGGGATTGCCTCGTCTGGGAGATGGCGATTGTCTTTGGTTGTGACCTCCTCCTCAGCGACCTTTAAGTCCTATTCAACTCCCTCCGAACCCTATCTATATTTTGCATCCACAATCCCCTGGTTACCACCTTAAAAGAGTCCCATTCTATGGCACAAGTTGTTGCGTTAGCAGGATTATCAGCAAAGTAATGGGTATGTGTACCCTGCGCTTCATGAATGACCACATCTTCTAATGTATACTTTGAGCTTCACCAAGTGGGAACCGGAGGTTGTGGCACACCTCATCTAACGTCTACAATGTGGGCAGAGTGATCAGGGATCACCTGTCCCAGGTAGTCAGAATGCGTTAGCTATGGAAAAAGTTCTGGGGTACAGAGAAAACCCTCTAATTGGACATGCAACTCACGTGGGGCAGAGTAGTGTAAATGTAGATGCAAGTCTGGATTATGGGTTTTCTGGGAATCTTGGAGGGATCATTTCTGGGTCCACTGGGCGCATTGTCGCAAATGCTGGTGGGCTGGGGCCCAGAGTAGTGGAAGGTGAAAGGGATACAGGGAAAGATCCAGAACATTATTACAGTCCCTGTCCCAGTATCCACAGGATGCCCACCCATTGGGCCTCAACCCAAGACAGGGCAGTCCAAATGGCACCTACTCCTAGCTTGGCGCGTATATACATCCCAAAAAGACTGGATTTCCCTCTATATGGCCCTCTGCGAACACATATCTACCATCCCTATCAACCACTGTCTGAAGGGTCTGAAAGGATGTCCCTGGGAGCATCCATAATAAGGTTCCTCATGCATAAGAGGAGTATGTTGTACCATGGATCACGCCTTGCCAGTGATTACTTCACTGCCATTGAGATGAATCTCTTGTAGAAAACAGACATATGCCTTTTGTTGTTTGTTTGATGTATGCATATATAGAGTAATGATGGTATGATGGCTGTTCAATGGGGCAAGTTAGGTGACAAGTGGGTTCTCAACCTTGATGAAAGTGTGACTACAGGAGAGACCCACCCCGGACAGACCATGAAGCACCTAGCTAATTAGTTCCAGGTTATCACTAATTATGATTCCAGTTTAGAGGTAGGTTCTCTGTTTACATCTAAGCCCACTCAGCACTTACTAATTGCAGTGTAAGGGGCATAGACACGGCCCTGACGAATGCCTTAGACCCACCGCTAATAAGAGGCAAAAACATGTTGGCATAATTATTTGTACAGCGACACATACAGCTCATAACACCTCCTGTATTTACCCCATGGACATCTTTTAATCAATCAGGGATACCATCAAATTAAAGGATACTTTAGTGGATCATCCCATGGTTTTTTAAAGTCATAAACTAGACCTAAATCATTGTCCTGAGAGAAGAAATATCTAAGAACTCCTTCAGAAAAGCCCCTTTCTGAGGTCGAGTCCACACTGGTAGTAACATCTTACTAGTGTTGGACGAGGTGGCAAATGATGAAGCATTACGTGAGTGAGCCACCCTCGTTCAATTCTTGGAATTGCCTCGAATTAAGGTAATAAACAACTAGCAGCAAACAGAGAACTCATTGGGTCTCTGGTACTAACCTTCTGACTTGCTGATTTAGAAACAGCATTTCTTTGAGGGTATCACGCCAATGTTTGTGTTTGTTCATGCTGAGTGCAGTCCCTTCACATTTAGGGTGTACAATCTAGTATTACAGCAATGATCCATGTTGTCATGTGTATTATATGTGAGGTAAACAGCCCCCTGCCCCGCCCCCGTCCCATCCACCCCTTTGCTTATATGTTCATGAGTGTAAGTCTGCATTGCTCGTGCCTTGTGGGAATTATTAGGGGAGTATAACTAGTGACGCTCAAACAGAAACCAGAGCCTGCAGTAGACGGTTGCATGCCTAAAACATGTGTACTAAAAGCAAACTCTTGAAATAGGGGAAGTGACAATTCACCATGCAGTGGCAAAAGATGAAGAGGAAGTAGTGGCCAGCATATCCTCCAACTTTATTATGTTGCATGTGAATGAGCTGATATAGTGTAGTACTCAACAGGTTATATCAGGATGGCCTGTAAATACAAGAGAAAATGGGGTAATAAAGTAAGTCCTCTGCTGTTTGTGGCACGACAATTGGGCTGATCAGAAGCCCTCGATGCCCCGATCCCATTGAGGTTATGTCGTCATTACTTTCTGCCAAACTTGAGTCTGTGCAATGTGGGGGTGAGGGCTGGCGTAAGTCATAAGCAGCCTCTATGACAGATTTGTGGCTCTGCCGCAGCTCATTTGCGGATGGCACTTTTGTGGCATCTGGGCTTATTGCGCCTCCTGGTCTGGCGGCCCCTCCACCGTCCTGGTCACAATATTTGGTTACTGTTCACCAGGGAAAGACAGTTTCCCTCAAAGTGGGCTTCAACTCAGTCCCATGCTGATTCTGGATCATTGAAGAAATGATCTTGCTGTTCATGTAACTTCTCCAGGAACATTAAGGAATGTTGAACAATCAGCTCTTGAAGGGGACGTTTCACTCGCCATTGGGTCAGCAGAGTATAATCAGGGAAAATAGAGATTTGACTGTTCTCGTGTTGGAGGGGGGCGGCAGTTTGGCAGCTTGTACTATTACATCAATTACTTTATAGTGGAGAAATGTTGCCACTTTTGGACATGGAGGTTCCCCCGGTCAAGGCCTGTGGGCTGGCACTCGGTGCGCCCTTTCAATGGAAAAGGGAGGTAGGAAGGTCAGTAATGGTGTGAAAGACTTTGTCCATTCTTTCAGGTGATCAGTCATAGTTCTGGTTCCCTCCAAGCCTTTCGGCATGCCCAGTACACAGATGTCAGTTCTGAGAGCTTTTCCTTCGGCATCCTCTGCCCGATACACCACTTGTTGCATCCTATCCTGCAGAACGCGGGTGAATGTAACTTGGTCTGCCAGCTGCGGCACCATATCTGAGATATTACCTTCATTTTCTGTGACCCAGGAGCTAATTTCCATTGATATTATCAAAGGAGGTCGAAGTCCACCTGTATCTCCACCGGAGTGCGCAAGGCCTCTGTGGCTTGTAATATAACATCCAACCTATCAGTTGATCCTTGTGGGGACCCCTGATCACAACAATCTGGTGAGCATAGCATTGCAGATGGTGGGCGAGACTGACCTCTGTATGTATTAATTCTCCCCATGGCTGTAGGATTTTAGCAGAAGTGCAATTTGTTGTCCGCCCAACACAGCTACGAGATTGCGCAGACTCTAGATCACCAATACTAATATTGGAGGCAGGGATCTCTCCCACCCTGGTCACATGGCAAACTGCCTGCTATGATCTAAAAAGCACCCTAAACTTTATTCTACCACCGTCACGATGTTCTGTGAGTCATCTGCGTAGTTATGGCAAGTAGCACCAAATTACTAACTCAGTAGGGGATATGGCCTAAAATACACAATGAACTGGATAGGTGTAAAAGTGAATCCTCGAGGGATACCACACAGTATAGAGCAACAAAATGAGAACAAAAGAGAAGAACGTTTAAAGTTAGGCGATCAGAAGTGGCCTGCATGGAAGAGGAGATCGATTTCAAGGCCTTATTCTGCATACCTATATAATTGAGGAAGCTAGGATAATAAACAGTGTATGAGACAGCAGAGAGTTGTAGGAGGATATATTGTAAAGTATTGCGAAGATAAATGACTTGGCACATTGATACAGAGACATTATGTTCTACATGCAGCCTCGAATTGACATTCTTTAAAAGTAATTCACTTATAGCTATTTCTGTAGTAGCCTTCACTGAAAAAATGGGTTCAGATAACACTTTTTTACAAATGGGATTCATGTGGAGAATGTATGACTATTGTCTCATTCTTTTTGAGGGGTGCCTTAAATATATAATACACTTATAAAGTACAACCGAAAAACAATGTGTTGACCATAATGTAATGTTTGACAAAATGGTGCATAAATCCACAGAAGGTGATTTATAAACAATTTGCATTAGTGGAACCATGTGCCCAAGGCTTCTCTATGAGGAGATGTGTTCAGCTCAATGTGGTGGTGGACACTGTCAATCAATCAATCAATAAATCGGTACTTGTAGAGCATGACATCTCCCCTGAGGGTATCCAGGCGCTGGGATGCTGTGCTAGCTAAAGAGTCTCTTCTTGAAGTCCGTCAGTGAGGTAGATGTTCAGAGGGGTTGGGTGTTCCAGGACTTGGTGGCGAGGTGGGAGAGGGAGCATCCTCTGCTGGTGCTATGGTGGATGTGTGCTGTCTGTGCCAGGGTGGGGGTGGCAGAGCAAAGTTTTCTGGATGGTTGGTGGAAGTTGAGGCGGTGGTTCATGTATGCTGGTCCTTGGTCGTGGAGGGCTTTGTAGCCACGTGTCAGTAGTTTGAATTGGCCTCTTTTCTGGATGGGGAACCAGTAGAGTCTCTCAAGTGCTAGATGAAATGGGCCATTTTGGGCAGTATGGCCACTGAGTTCTGGATCATCTGGAGCCTTCTTATGAGTTCTCTCGAGGTACCTGCATACAGTGCATTACCGTAGTCCAGTTGGCTGATGATTAGGGCTAGCATGTCTGTTTTCCTGGTTCTTGTGCGGAGCCATTTGAAAATTCTTCGGAGCATGCCTAGAGTGTGGAAGCAGGCTGTTGAAACAGTGTTGATCTGTCATTTCATGGTGAGTTTGCTGTCCAAGATGATGCTGAGGTTGCGGGCAAGGTGTAGGGGTGGGTCTGAGTTCTGCGTGCCACCAGGTGTCATTCCAGAGGGAGGCATGGTTGCCAAAGATCAGCAGTTCAGTCTTGTCCGCGTTGAGCTTCATCCAGCTGTCCTTCATCCAGACTGCGACTTCTTCACACTGTTGTGGAAGTTGGTCTTCATTGTGGTGGGGTCTGCTGAGAGCTAGAGGACAAACTTGGTGTCTTCGGCATAGGATATGATGGTGATGTCTTGAGTTCTGACAATATCGGTTAGTGGCATCATGTATATGTTGAAGTGAGTGCGGCTGAGGGGTGAACCTTGAGGGAGGCCGCAGATGGTGCTCTTGTGTTTTGCGAGGTGAAGTGCGGGAGACCCATGAGGAATAATGCAATCCATCTGAGTGCATCTTCTTTGATTCCAATCTGGTGCAGTCACTTGATGAGTGTGTGGTGGGAAACTGTGTTGAAGACTGCTGAGAAGTCGAGAAGGGTCACGGTGGCCGATTGTCCTCTGGGTGCATATGTCTCCTGTGGTGACGATCAGGGAGGTCTCTCTGTTATGACTCTAAAACCTAATTGGGAGGGGTCTAGCAGGTTTTTTTTCTCTAGGTGTTTGGTGAGCTGAAGGTTGATGGCCTGCTCCGTGACATTGGTGGAAAATGGGCAGCCCGATGTGTTGGTAGTTCTGGAGGTCACTGGGATCTGTGGAGAGTTTCTTTTGGAGCGGTGCAATTCCTGGTGAATGTGGGTGGGCAACAAGAAGGCCTTTCTTCGCCCCAACAATGTGTGGAAAGATGTAATGAAGTAGGAAAGATGTGAAAAGATTCTGTCGTTGGGTAGAGTTGCTTAAAGCCTTTTACCTAAATATAGATATATTGGGTGTATTACCATGTGCATGTCAGCTCCTGACTGATGTCACCTTGTACACAATGAGTTATGGTTCCATAGATAATTACACAGCAACCTCTCCGGTTCAGACTTAACTAGCATAGGATCTGCATTTTGTCACTGCCCTCCCCCTCCCACCCCCCTAAAAGGTTCATGGCCTATGCTGTACATTAGGAGACCCTTTTATTGCCAATATCATAAGAGTGGTTAGGCAATCTGTCATCTAAAACAATTTCTTACATGACACATCTAGAGTTCGTTCATATTGTTGGTGTCAAGAGCCCACAGTATTTCAGATGTATTGTAATATCACTTTTTGCTGTACATGATCCTCCATTATGACGGCAGATTAACCCTGTTCCCATTGAAACTGCAGCTGGTTTATGTGATTCTGTTGCAATGGAAGGGGATTGCACATTTTGCAGTGCTGAAGTGAAAGGTGACCCCTGCAGATAACCTTACCCAGGCCTGCTGACTAACGGCTTTTCAGATATTCAATATATCAACTTAAGTGAAACTTGAACATTTTGTAATTGTGATTATGCGTTTTCAGCCGCAGTGAAATTCTAAAGGAGTAATATGATAAATGTATGAATATTTAGACATATAGCTTCCCTCCACAATGTAGGAGGAGAAATGTTTGTCTGGTGCGAGAGTAACCAACACCCCTGCTGAGCTCGAACAATCTTCTATAGTATTCTGGGCAGCTTTTTACCACTTGCATGTTTGGAGAGTCACTGACTGTCAATTAGGTGAAACTCTCCTTCTTTGGAAGGACTAGAAAAAGATGGGAGTACAACATTTCTGAAGAAGTCGTACCGTGTCCCTTATTCTCTAACCACAAAATCAATGTGGAACATCAACCAGTTTTTAGGAGCACAATTGGTAGTATTCCATTTATACTCCTTATCCCAAGAAGATAGGATTCCTAAGTGCTGACTATGTACTACAAAGTTGAATTCTCTGGGGACACCCAGACTGCTTGCTAACAAAAGCTTTCCACTAATCTTTCTCATACCTATGAAGATTTTCTAAGATAAGATTGGCTTGCCACCAGAAAGGTCCAAGGGACCCTTATGACTTACCCCTGCACAAATGCTGGAACAGCATATCAATTATTTTCCACTCTGTGCAAATTGTCAAAGCTGGCATGGTCCACCAAACAGCACCAAGTAGCTGCCAGTCAGGGTCTTGGTAATTTGGTGACAGTCTTACTATTGATAGACAGGGAGAGATGCTTCTCTACCACAATTCAGAAGTCTGTAAGAAGCTCCGTTTCTTTCTTAGTGTTTTGCGACAAGAAAAATGAATTATTGATGGATAAAGTATGTGTAGGCTGCTACATACAAACGCTAGACATTGAGAGTTTATTCCTAATTGAAAATATCTATAGAACCTATGCAAAAAATCACCTCTCAAATGCAAACATTGACTGCGAGGCAGGTGAGAGGTGAGGCCAATATTTTAGATAACTTTCAGTGGAGGAGCAGCTGTTTCGTGAGATCTCCAGGTTAATCCCGACACATCATGAATGTGACATGGTGACTTTTTCAAGTCTTCGTTGGTTGTCTGTGCTTGGTCTGCTGGGCATGAAGCCCAATTAGTACAGTAAAGCTTTGTCGTGAGGACCTTCACCAGCCATTATGTTTCAACATCCTGTGACGAAATTGACCTGTAGGCAGCACTGTCGTCCTGTGGCTTTCCAGTTTTCTTAATCTGTGTGACCATGGCTGTGTGAAGATCAAGAGGCATCCTCCAGCAACTCTTTCAAATGGCATTTGTCTACCTGCCAAGAAGAGTGCCACAGTTCCCGATGAGAGGCTTTGCCTTCTCGGTGCTTGGAAGTAGTTGAGTTTAGGTATTATAGAAGTACAGTTAGAGTGAATAGAAGTCTTTGCCTCTTCCTCCACCCCTTCTTACAGCACAGCTGGTGCATTCAAGTTTATATTGTTAAGACATGTGCTCTACCTATTCTGACTAATTGGTACAAACTAATTTTGCTCAAGTCTGGACATGTTTTAATCAAACTTTGGTACTACATACGCACCCACATTATATCACTTACCCCATGGAAAATCCCACAATTCCTTAGTTTTTAGATTGAACTATGTAATACTTTCATTTTAATATTAAATATTTCTTTTAGTATCTTCATTTCTTTTGCCTTACATCCTCCTCTGCTGAATGCCTTGCATGTTCTTAAGATGGTAATATGAGTACAAGTGGTTGATTACATTTCCAGGGCAGTCCTTAAGACAAACACATAAAATGGGAGCGAACTGCCACCAATTTTAGAATGCAGGTTGTTGAGACAGAAAAGTGTCTTGCATGGTGATGGTCGTGCACCCCTGCCCTGAGTTCCCCAAATGTAATGATGTTTGGAATACCTCATGCTGATTTTTGTTGTCAAGGTCGAACATGAATCATACATGTGCACCATGACTTAGGCATGTCTAACGGATTGCTGTTCTTTTGTACTAGGAGGGGCACCCATATCGCTACCCTCATAGTGGTGAAAGTCTACTTCCTTTTCCAGGAGTTAAGCAGCTCGAGTGCGGTGGTGACAGCATACCAAGTAGTGATCAGTAGAAGTGAACAGCCGTTTTTACCTGTTTCACTGGATTGAGGACTAAAGGCTCACTCACTTTAACCGCATGCGCGCTAAGCGTTTTCCCGCTGTGGGCTGAGTTTTTCAAAAACCCGCGGTACATGACGAGCTCAGCTCGTCATGAGTGTACGAGAGGCATAACTCATGACGAGCTGGGCTCGTCATGAGCGTCGAAGGGGTTAAGTTAGTGATGTGTGCTTAACCTACACTTGGCCTACATCGGTTTGGTGTGCAGTGCTGCACAGTGCATGTGTATTATTCATGTGCTAGGTGTATGTGTGCCTGTGAATGGAACAATACAGGGATTGTGCAGTGAGTCTGTTGTTTGCATGTGCTGGGTTTATGTATGCCTGTGGATGGTACAACACATGGAAGATTCTGGGTTCCACTTTGGGAGACCCATGCTTGTTGGAAGAATATGAGTAGGTAGAGGAATCCCCCCAGACAGATTTTTAGATAGCTCCATTCTTATGAGCTTGTGAGTCTATACTGTAAAAGGGAGAGGCAGGCTCTTCGATACACTTTAAAGGTGCTCTTCGATTCAGAGAGAAGTCACTTGATAGGGGTCTGAGTACATCTCATGAAGGAGGTGGGGGTGATACAAAAATCACAAAGAGTAGACTGATGCCTTGGGCTAACCTTTTCATACATTTATCACTGTGGCTAACATCAAGGTGTGAACCTCTAGTCACTTCCATGGCCTGTGTTGTGGGGGTCTTAGATTAGGGGTTGCCCCTGATGTGGTAGACTGCTTTCTGAAAGAAGGACAGGGCAAAACAGAAGTCGCTTAAAAGAAATCAGACCCCCAACATAAACTTCAAAGACCCAGACTCTAAATAACATTTGGTGTCTGGAAATGGACTGTAAGAAGGAGAGCTCGAGGCCCCCAAAATTGTCAACTGTCAAGCAGCCAGTTGGGCTACGCGAGGTGGTGAAGCTCTGCCATATTTTTGCCTATGACCAGGACTTGGGGCCAAGATCTCTCAGTCTCCGAGCTGGGTGAGGAGACTTCACCCAGGGAATCCAAGATCACCTGCCCCTGATGCCTAGAGCACCAGTGCCTGTGTGCTTGCCAAGAACAGCGTGGCCTCTGAGGACAAGGAGAGCATTGGAGGGGGCAAGGTCCAGTGGGGGATCTTGGTGATTGGATCCCTGTTGCGAAGTGTGAGGAGACAGCTACTGCAACGATAGGGTTATTGCAATTCTGCACCGAAATGTCGATGACCCCCATATGCCAGAGAAGGGCTACCATGAACTAAGCCATGAACTTTGCTGCACCGTCTTCAGCCATGTGCAGAATTGAATTTGGCGACTGTATGCCAGGTGAGGCCGCTGTGAAGATTGCTGCTGTGCTGATTGGGCCATAAGCCATGTGCAGAACGAAAACGGTGACCCTGTATGCCAAGTGGGGCTGCTGCTATGATTGCTGCTGTTCTGATTGTGCCGCAGCCCATGTACAGAGTGAGGACAGTAGCCTTGTATTCAGGGGGGTCACCAAGACAGAGCATGGTCTGGTTGAGACCATCGTCATGAGGAGGAGGAGGCCCCTGTGGTGACCCACAAGGGCCCAGACTGAAGACCAGCACCAGGAATGTTGCACTCCTCCTCATGGAGAGTATCTAAAAAAAAACTACCAGCATCAGAGGAGCATTGAGAACTCCCCTGGCTGCCATCTCGGCAGGACCACATGTGAGGAACTCAAGAACAACCGACCACTGCCACTCATAGGCCAAGTATGAAAAAGATACTGGAGACAACCCCTGCAGCTTTAGCCCCCACAAAGGGGGAATACTAATAGACTCTAGTCGTTCAGCTCCTGCTGTTGCAGGTACGATTGATTAATGGCCCAGATGGCCCCGGAGGAAATTGCCTCCAGTACAGCGCTTTGGCGCTGGAACACTTTTGACTTTACAAAAGAGTCTGAGTGAGATCCTGAGTCTTGTACTTTTACTGCTGCATGTATTTTGATTTGTGAGCCTGTGTTCACTACCCCGTTTCTACCTCACCCCCAAGAAGCCTTGGACTGGTCGACCCGTGCTACCACTGAGAGTCAATTGCGAAGGTGTACTTGGCCCAGTCGCTCATGGGCCCTAGTAAATAGGGCCCCAAGACATCAGGAGTAAAAGGCCTCAGCCCCCAAGGAGGAGCAGTAACTTCTACTTACCCTGTGGCCCTCTGAACAAGGTCCTTTTAGTATCCTTATTTATTTTGCCTTATTGCATTGTCCATATCTCTTCCTCTGTTGAATTCCATCCAAATCAAAATAGTAGTATGTGAGTATGAGTACAAGTGTCTGATTAATTATACAGGCTACATCTTAAGCCAAACACTTAAAATCATAGATTACTGCAACCCATTTTAGAATACAGGCATTTTCAGGACTTTCTGCCTCGTCGATATTTTGCAAAATAAAGACCTGAGACATGTATGAAATTGTTAATAAGTGCATCCTTCACGTTTGTATTTAATGTAGTGCAGTGACATACCTAAAAGACCATTTATATAGCTGTTTTGTGTTTGTCAAAGAGAAAATGAAATCCTTAGTTGACCCCTCATGATATTAATATGCTTAAGTAATGTCTGTTATTACCTTTTCGTTCTTGTGCACAGTGCTTTAAGTTGTTATAGATTCTGTTCTTTAATAACCAAGCTTCGGGGAGCCTCATTGTTACAGAAATACAGAAGGGAAAAATAAATAAAATCCTGCTGGATTTGATCATAAACCAGAAAGCTGATTCCCTCTGTAAAGGCAGGTTTTTCATATCTGTGGGGATTTCTTTGAGTAAATATGACCTCCTGTGTAGCAGTGCTGTATGTGCGTGGAATAGACAAGTCCTGTTCTCCAAAAGGAGGGCTGTAAAACTCTCCACTGGGAGAAGCATAATGGGAGGTTTTTACATTTTTCTTTTTGCAGGGTCTGTTCTGAGCATATTGAAAGAGAATATTGAATTAACCTAGCCCGTCTATTTTTACTTTATTTCCCCTTCCTGTTTTTCATGTTCTATAGAGGCAAAGACACTTAAAGTAAGGCTGCGACACCGTGAATATGAAATCTCTGGTGATAAGGTCATTTATTGGGCGAATGTTTAGTTCAGACTCACCTGAAGGTATTGGACACTTTGATGTATAACGGGCGTTGAAAAGATGAGATTTTGTGTTCTCACTGCATTCAAGGTTGGTTACATTTAAGACCAATCACGCATATGCAAATAATTCCATAATTAAAGGTCGTATTAAGCTTCATTTATCAGCATTCCCAGCATTTTGTTCACATGTGGTCTCCTGCCCATTTCAGTGCTCATTTTCCAGTACCCCGTGTTCTATGGTTTCCTTTTCAGTTTTCAACGCCTGTTCGACCTGGCAGCCTTGACCAGGGTTTCCCCTGCATTTTTTGCCTTTGCCTCCTGTATTTTTGCAATGTGATGGATTTCATTTTGCTGGTCTAGATGTTTTGGGAACTTTGCCACTGCTGTTCAGTGCCAAAGTGCAAGTGCTCCATTTGTCAATTGTTGTTATGGATTGGTGTTTCCATGATTGGTTTATTTGGTTTACTGTTAAGTCCCTAGTACAGTGCATTGTGTGTGCTCAGGGCATTTAAACCAAATGCTGCTAGTAGGCCTGCAGCACTGATTGTGCGACCTAGAGAAGCAGCCTTGCAACAAGGTCTCAAGCCTGCCATTGCAGTGCCTTTGTCCAGTCTAGTACTGCCATGTCGACCTGGCAAGTGCACCCATATACCAGGCCCCTACCTTCCCTTTTCTTACATGTGAGTCACCCCTAAGGTAGGCCCAAGGTAACCCCTGTGGGCAGGGTGCAGTTTATGTAAAAGGTAGGACATTTCAGGACGTGCCCTGATGAGTGTGGTATGTCCTGATAGTAAAATACTGCCAATTTTGTTTTTCACTATCTTAAGGCTATCTGTCCCATGGGATAGAATGGGGAGTTTGCTCATAACATTTTGCTCATGGGAACAAGATGAGAAAATAAAGTTTAATATGCCTGAACTCAGAATGTTAAGCTGCATCTTTTAGTGAGGGTGATTGTTACATTCCGGGTTTGAACATGCCACTTTTAGAAAGTATTTTCCTGCCTAACCATCCACTGAGCCTCTGCTAGGTTGTGTATTGACGGTCTGGCTTTTGAATGACAAGGGCTGGGGATGTGCATTCTGTGCAGACAGCCACTTGGGGGGTTGAGGTGTGTCCTGCCTTTCCAGGGTGAGTCAGGTCTGGGCTGAATAGACCTGGGATGCATTCAGAGTAGGAGGAGGAGATTACTTTCACACCTGAATGGGCCTGGTCTGCCATGGACAATGCTGTCCCCACCTCCTATCAAGAAGATGCACCAGAGAGTACAGAACTGGTTTTGGCTGGGCAAAGAGCTTCTCTGCCACAGAGACCAAATATTTTGTATTATTACAAAGGGGCCCAGACCCCAGACATTTAGATCATTTTTGGGACCAAGAGGAACCTTTGCCAAGGAGACGCGCTGGAGAAACTGAGGAGGAATACTGCACCTGTGCTGTTTGCTGTCTCGGGTTGGTCTGCAGTGGCTACTTTCTGCCAGGAAAAGGAGAAGGACTTTGCTGTGTGCTTTGTCCCCTGCTTGAGGAAGATCTGCAAGGGCTTGAAAAAGAGCTTGCCTCCTGTTCTGATGTCTCAGGGACACAAAGACTTCACCCCCAGTCTCCCTTGAACTCCTTTGCTGGGAATTCTGACCTGCTGAGAGGTGCCTGCCAGTATTCTGTACCTCTGGGGGTTGTTTTGGGACTGGAAACTGCAAGAAGTGTGAAAATCGATGCATCACCAGTTTATGATGCATCACAGCGGTGCGAGAATAATTTTCCGAAGCATCACCGCCGCTGAAGAAACAACGCAGTGCCTGCTCACGGCTGTTTTCTGACGTCCGCGAACACTGCACAGATTCTGACGCAGACCCTGTTGGAGAAGAACTGATGCATCAAGGGGAAGTCATCACAGCACATCTGTGTCTTCATGCATTGCATCGTACCATATTGTCACGCATTACATCAAAGCGTCATGTCTGTCACATTGTTGGGGGACGCAGTATTAAACCAACGCATCACCTCCCCACACAGTGAGAAACCGACGCATCACCTCCTCTCCGGTAAGGCACCGACGCATCACCTCCCTTGCACAGCAGTAAAGTACCGACGCCTCACCTCCGCCGGAGCAAGGAAATTACACATAACCTTCCATGAGTGTGAGGAACCGACGCATCACCTTCCCCGCAGGATGTATGACGTTACAACGCATACTTTTACAACGCATACCTTTACAACGAAATTTTTACAACGCAAAAACCATTACAACGCATGTATTTACAACACATGTTTTTACAACGCAGGTACCTTTACAACGCATACCATTACAACGTAAGTATTGGTAAGTATATATTAATTTTTTAATGTAAATTAATTGAAATTAATATAATTTAATTTAATTTAATTTCATTTCATTTAATTAATTTAATTTAAATTTAATTTTATTTTATTTTTACCCTGTACCCCTGTACCCCAAAAACCCAAAACTGACCCTGAACCCTAAAAATACCCCTTTACCCAAAAACTAAAAACTGACCCTGAAACCTAAAAATACCCCTTTACCCAAAAACTAAAAACTGACCCTGAACCCTAAAAATACCCCTTTACCCAAAAATTAAAAACTGACCCTGAACCCTAAAAATACCCCTTTACCCAAAAACTAAAAACTGACCCTGAACCCTAAAAATACCCCTTTACCCAAAAACCCAAAACTGACCCTGAACCCTAAAAATACCCCTTTACCCAAAAACCCAAAACTGACCCTGAACCCTAAAAATACCCCTTAAAAAAACCAAACATATTACATTTTAAATATAATTATATACTTACCAATACTTACGTTGTAATGGTATGCGTTGTAAAGGTACCTACGTTGTAAAAACATGCGTTGTAAATACATGCGTTGTAATGGTTTTTGCATTGTAAAAGTTTCGTTGTAATGGTAGTGCGTTGTAAAAGTTGCGTTGTAAAAAGGTTGTTTCCCTTCCCCGCAACCCTTTTTGGTTTCCTTTTTCAACGCATTCCATGTACTTTGTGTAAAAATGTCGCCTCCCACATTTTCTTGGAACATAACTTTTTCTACTTTTTAGGAATCATATTTTTTGTACTGTATTGTGGAATTTTGTCATTTTGGTCTTGCTTTGGCTTAAATAAAGATTACTTATTTTTCTAAACTGGTGTGATGTCCATTTGTCGTGTTTTCACTGTATTACTGTATCTGTTCACAACTGCTTTACACACTGCATCTGCGATCAGCCTGTCTGCTCGTGCCAATCTACCAAGCGGGTGAGCAGGGGTTATTTTAGAAGTGTATTCCTCCTTACCCTGACTAGGAAGAAGGGTCCCTACATGGACAAAGGTACTTACTTCTGCCAACTAAAGAACTCCATTTCTAACACCGCCCCAATGATTTTAACTTCTTTTATTGACCGCTTAGAATGAGCGTCATTAAGAAGGTTCTAATACTTAAAAGATCAGGTGACCAATTAAATGAAAGCTACAATATGCTCATATAAGTCATGCCTGCAAGCAACAGAGTAGTAGCCTCCTGTGGTATGAGGCAAAGTAAGAATATAAGGTGCTTCCGTTGGAGATGAATTTGGCCAACTCCTCACCTTCTGGGGCAGTGGGCCACACCCAAGCTTGTGGGGACAATCGCCTTTGCACCAGGTGTAACCTAAACAGCTGCTCAGCATTGTCTTGTGCTAGACATACTGCTACATGTACTGTAAAGCCAACTTGGAAGTTCACTCTTACTTTTTAGATTGACAAATCGGTACCAATTATGTTAAGAAATTCATTTAGGAAACAGACACACTGGCGGTGACTACCAAACGGATGTGGGGAGGGGGTCGGGGAGCAGAGGTGGGAGGAAATTAAAAATATTAAATCAGAAAAAAGAAAAGAAAACTTACCAGGAGGTCGTGGTTACCATCACAGTTGGTGTGTCTTCTTCAGCAGGAGGCACCTAGCCTCCCAGAATCCCTTCAACAATTGGTCTGAGCGCCGTAGTTCGGCACTCAGACAGAGGGCTTGCAGGCTAGGCATGTTCTCCACTAAGGCTCTATAATACAGCCTGTGGAGAACATGCACAATGCGCATGACAGTTTGGCCGTCCAGGAAGGCCGGTCAAATCTTCATGTGCACTTTAGGTGCAGCCACCACTCCTCCTCCGGCGTCGACGTTAGGGGAGGCCGGCCCGCCCTGGCCTATCAGCAGTAATGCACTGCAGTGCAACTGCAATACAAAAAAAACCATGATAATAATAGATGAACACTATTATCATTTTATTTTTATTTTGCACTGCTTCAAAGCAGTGGGGTGACACTCTTGCACCTTAGTGGAGGAGCCGCCCCTGCATGGAGATAAAATAGTTTGGATAATATGGCAATATCAGAAGCATATTGTTATACTTTTATATTTATAGCTGTTGGTATTGCAACCTAAAACCTCCAAACCCAATGACTGCCCTACGAATGCTATGAGAAATTGGGTTGTTGGCCGAGGGGTGGGAAACTCTACTCGCAACAGCCATAATACTTGTCAGGGTGAACCACAAAAAGTCACTAAATTAACCTATGCTTAACCCTCTGGTTCGTTGGTAAAAAAGCAATCAGGCTCAACTTAGAGACAATGTGTAAAGTATTTATGCAGCACTTAAACAGTACCGAAAACCCCTGACCCTCGGTCTGATGCCCGCTCTTCTGCCCAGCAGCTCCGCTGTGCCCTGCAGCACTGACTGCCTGCCGTGAGTCCCACCCTGTTAGGGTTCGAGGCTGCTCTGTGCCGGTATTCTGCCTCTGTTCTAATTTGCCTATATTCCTTGCTGCATTGATTTCTGTCTTTGTTTTTGTCTCATTTTGTCTCATTGTCTCCATTCTAATTTTCCTACATTCCTTGCTGCATTGATTTCTGTCTTTGTTTTTGTTTCATTTTGTCTCATTGCCTCCGTTCTAATTTGCCTATATTCCTTGCTGCATTGATTTCTGTCTTTGTTTTTATCTCATTGCCCATTGTGCCCGTGCCTTATTAGTATTAGTGTTGTGGTTATTGTGGTTATTCCACCCTTACGTGGCTTCCCCTGCCTGTGCCTTAGTCTTGTTCTTGTTGTCCATATGTGGTTTTTCTGCAGTCGTTTCTGCCCCCGCCTCCCAGTTGCACGCCCCTTCCCCCGCCCCCAACTTAATGGTGGCCCGCGCAACTGGTGTGCCTAAAGCATGCCCCCCTGCGACCGGACCGGACCCAGCGCCAGCAACCCTGGTTCTCCTAGACCCTATTGCTATAATACCACTACCCTCCACACACTCAATCGCGGAAGACACACCGACTGCAAAAGATCCTCGCCGAACACCACCCATGGACAGTTCTCATGCAGATCCTACCACAGATCCTTCACCATCGACCAAACCCCCACAAATGCCGAAGGCCAGCCGGATGCACCACTGCCGAAACCCTGACAGGCATCCTCCTCAAAGTGCTCTCCCTGCACCGACACGTCATAGAGATCTGGGATCTGATTGACACCCTCTCGCCCGATGTCGCCTTTTTCATGGAACCTCTGGCCCCAACATCGCCACTGCCATCCCTGATGGCTACAAGATCCAGAGAAAGGACCACCCCCAACACCCAGGAGGAGGACTTGCTATCGCACACAAGAACCCCCTTTGACTCTCCACATCCAGCATGAGTGACCCCCACTCCAACACTGAACACCTCCCCTTCCAGATCCAGAACATCCCCAGGACCTCGCTACGTGGCACCCTCATCTACAGACCGCCGGGACCTCACACCCAGGCCGCAACTACCATCGGCGAGCTCGCCGCACCCCACGCCATCACCTCCACTGACTACATTCTATTCAGAGACTTGAACTTCCACCTCGACAACTGCAATGACCCCAACTCCACCACTCTCCTCAACAACCTCTCAAACCTCGGACTGAAGCAAATGGTTAACACGCTCACTCACAAAGCTGGACACACCCTCGACCCAATCTTCGCGGGAGGGACAAACGTCCATTTCAGCCACTCTACCCAGCCCCCCTGGAATGACCACCACTGTGTCCACTTCACCTTCAACACCACCACCACCCCGCACCCGCCCACGCCCTCCACAAAGGAACTGGAACAAGGTCACAAAGGAACACCTAAACACTACCCTCCTCCAAGACCCCCCACCGCCACGACCGACACCAACTCCGCAGCCATGGAATTTCACCGCTGGGTCTCCCGCTGCGCCGACCAGCTCGCACCGCTCCGCCACACCACCAAACAACGCCCCCCTGAAGGCCACCTGGTTTACCACAGAACTGCAAGAAGCCAGATGCTCCTGCAGACGCTTAGAGAAAACCTGGCGAAACCAGAAAACCATGGAAGCACGGAACAACCACAGGAGCGCCCTTAAGGAATAACATCAGAGCATAAGAGAAACCAAACGGACCTTCATAAGAGACAAAGTCCAGACCAACGCGACCAACTCCAAGGAACTGTTCAACGTCATACAGCAGTTCGCAAAATCCCCCAGCGAAGCCACGGACGTCACACCCTTCTAGGAACTCTGCGACAATCTCAGCTCCTACTTCCATCTGAAGATAAAAGCCCTCTATGACAACTTCAGCGAACAGACGTCGGACCACCCCCCCCCAACGACGCCAATAAGCCAACCATCATGACCTGGAATCCCGCCACCGACAAACACATCGCCGAGACCATGAAGAAAACCCAGTCAGGAGCCCCAACAGACCCCTATCCACCACACATATTCCACAGGGCCGCCACCACCATCGCACCCGAACTAGGACGGACCATCAACACCTTCATGTCCAGCATCTTCCCAGACGACACGGGCCGAGGTCAAACCCCTCCTCAAGAAAACAACGGCCGACACAACAGACCTGAAAAACTACCGACCCATCTCTCTCCTCCCCTTTGCGGCCAAAGTCCTCAAGAGACTCGTCAAAGCCCAGTTGACTGCCTTCATCAAAGAGAACTCCATCCTAGACGCCTCCCAGTCTGGATTCCACAGCAACCTCAGCACCGAGACTGCCCTCGTCGCCGCCACTGACGACATCCGCATGCTACTCGACCAGAGACACACTGCGGCCCTCATCCTTCTGGATCTCTCCACGGCCTTCGAAACCATTTCACATTGCACACTCGCAAGCAGAATTCACAACACCAGGATACAAGGTGCCGCCCTTGACTGGATCCAATCCTTTCTCGCTGGTAGGACCCAGTGGATCAGACTCCCTCCCTTCCTCTCCAAACCCACCGACATCAACTGTGGAGTACCCTAAGGATCATCGCTGAGCCCAATGCTCTTCAACATCTACATGGCCCCCCTCGCCGCCATCGTCAGATAGCATGGGCTTAGCATTGTATCCTACACCAACGACATTCAGCTCATCCTCTCACTCACAAAGAATCCCGAATAAAACACCAGACTCTGCTTCCAGGAAGGAATGAACAACGTGGCAGCCTGGATAAAAGACAGCTGTTTGAAGCTCAACTCAGAGAAGACCGAGGTCCTGATCCTCGGACCCTGCACCTCTGCCTGGGACAACACCATGTGGCCCTCTGCCCTCGGAAGTACTCCCACCCCTACAGACCACGCACGAAACCTCGGCATCATCCTCGGCTCCTCCCTCTCCATGAACCGCCAGATCAACGCCGTCGCTTACTCTAGCTTCAACTGCCTGCGCATCCTCCGCAAGACCTTCAAATGGATCCCCCCGACTGCAGAAGGACCCTCACCCATGCGCTCATAACCAGCAGACTAGACTACGGCAACACCCTATACGCTGGAATCAACAGAACTCTTCTACACAGGCTCCAGACCATCCAGAACGCGGAAGCCAGACTTGTCCTCGGGACACCGCGTCACAAACACATGACCCAACACCTACAAGACCTCCACGGGCTCCCCGTTGAGAAGAGCGTCACATTCAAACTCCTCACCCACGCCTACAAATCCTTCAACAACATCGGACCCAAATACCTCAACGAGAGAGTATCCTTCCATGTACCCAAGGGGAACCTCCGCTCTGCCGACCTCGCCCTGGCAGAGATCCCCCGCATCCGCAGAAACAGAACAGGCGGGAGAGCCTTCTCCTACAACACCGCCAAGACCTGGAATGAGCTCCCGGTGAACATCAGACACTCCCCGACCCTGCACACGTTCAGAAAGGACCTCAAGACCTGGCTCTTGACTGATCCGGAGCTGCCCCTCCCCTCCCCCCAGCGCCTCGAAACCCTCACGGTTGAGTACCGCGCTTTACAAACCCCTGATTAATTGATTGATTGATTGAAAGTGAAAACACAACACAAGAAAAATCCCCCAATATAGAAGCAAAGAATACATTCTAATAAATTATTTGACTCCAAAATGACAAACCTCTAATCTATAGAACCAGAGTTATGAATTTTTAAATTGCAAAGTACAGTTTAGTGCATAAGTGACCAAAGAGCCATCTGCAAACATCTACTCACGCAAGACAAGGGCAAAATTGTAAGTTATTGCTGACTGAGATGGAGCAGTGGATTTGGCCCGGTCTCCGCTTATCTTTGGACTTAGAAGAATTTTTAGAGAAAATCGTCTGAGAAGGTAAAGTTCAGTGGGCAAGGCAGCTGGTGGTGTCTGAGGAGGGGGCTTCATCATTGGGGAGCTGCTGGACGAAGTAACGGTGAAGTTTTACATTCAGACTTAGTCTCTTTTTTTAAAGTCAAACATCTCCAGCAGAAGGAAGCTGCAGGCAGTAGCCCAGATATGTTTTAAGGCATGGGCAAAGCGGGCAATTGCCCAGAGACCCCACCTTCCAAGGGGACCCCAGGGAAAGTGACCCCTGTCTACTGTCTCTATCTACTAGCTAAACCACCCTCTGCCTTCCTGAACCCCTTAATCTGTCTCTCTCTATCAAGTGTTATCTTGAGGAGTTTTGTGGTTCCGGGCAAGACCTATTTTAATTATGGTTGTATGACCCAGTTTTGAAAAGTTTAACATATAATTCAGTATGGTTTGGGATTATATGAGCTTGATTTAGCAGGAAATGCGCAATAAATATTATTTTGCTCCAAAAAGGGGCACCCACTTATGTCTTGCCTGGGCTCCACAAATCCCTAATATGACACTAATGTAGCAGGTGAGAGTTTCATGAGGCTGGATACCCCTTCTGGAATACTTCTGCAATCAGCTGCTGATTAGGATTTGCTACTGCGGAGAAGAACATAGTGGAACCTGCCGCGAAGTCAGGCCCACCGGTAATGCACCTTGGGTGGATTGGAGAACAAAGTCCTGCCTCCTCTCAGAGCACTTTATGAGAGAAAATGTAAATCCCAAGTATTGGATTTTGGCTATCTGGGCAACTTTAGCATAATTTCCAATGTCCATGACTGGAGGGGCACCACTTGAAGGGTCAGGACTCAGTCAGGCTGAGTCGAGTTGCGGATTCAAGAAGGTCTTTTCAGGCCCTGAAGCTCTGAACTGGAGGCCAACCAGCTAGCCCTTGGCATCACTTTTGAAAGGGGGGTTCAAGCGAGAAAGCAGGTCTCAAGCAGCAGGGAGGTCCCTTGAGGGCACAGGGCAGACTTTAGGCAGCAGGGCAGCCATCTTGATGCAGCAAGGCAGTTCTCTGAAGTACACCTCTTGCTACAGGCAGCAGGGCAGTCCTCTGAGAGTCCTTCCGCAGGTCCAGAAGTAAGCTGAAGAGTGGGTCTGAGGGTCCTATTTTTATACCTGGTGCCACCTTTGGAGTGGAATAAACAGCTAGATTTTCCCTTCTACAGAATTGTCTGGAATGTCTTTCTTTCCTGCCCTGGTCACTGTCTGTCTGTAATCACAATAGGTTAGTGTGAAGTCATTTGTGGGTGAGCTGAGGCAGTGTGTTTGAAGTTATGTTATGTTATGTTATAACGTTTTATTGAGCGCGAACAGCTGCCCCAGCAACGAGGCGTCCCGGCGCTAAACTATAACAAAACCAAGAGGGGGAAATGGAACGGAGAGGCAATAAGAAATTAGGATGGGGAAAAAAGAAGTGTTTTGATCGATTTGCGGAAGGCGAGCAGATTAGTTATGGAACGAATGTGAGATGGGAGGGAGTTCCAGAGCCTTGCCCCCAGGACTCTGAAAGAGCGACCGCCCATTCTGCTTAGCCTTATACGTGGGGTAACAACCAAGTTTTGACCCAAGGAACGTAGGGCCCGCTGAGGAATGTAGGGCTCTAGGAGAGGACGCAAGAGACCAGGACAGTCAGTCTTGAGAATTTTAAAGACCGTAGTGAGGGCTTTAAACTGGACGCGGGCTTCTATGCGTAGCCAGTGTAGTTTCTGGATGGTGTTTCTGGCAGAACACCTTCGGGGGAGGCCTACAACTGCCCTGGCGGCAGAGTTTTGAATGCGTTGAAGCCGCATCATCTCAGCTTTATTAAGGCCGAGGAAAAGGACATTGGCGTAGACCAGCCGAGCCAGGATGGTGGATTGGACTATAAGTTGACGCGTATGGCGATCAAAAAAGCCAAGAATAGGATGAAGGTTCCTCAACAGGCCCACACAGGTGGCAGCCAGGTTCTTAGTGTGGGTCTGGAAGGTAAGGGATGCATCCACCCAGACGCCAAGGTTTTTTACCACATTTTTAGGGGAGGGGGTCGGGCCCAAAGCGGATGGCCACCAGTGATCAGTCCAATAGTCAGGGTTTTTGCCCAAAAGCAACACCTCTGTTTTGCCAGCGTTCAGCTGGAGGCAATTGTGTGACATCCAGCGAGCAACTGCCTCTAGCCCGTTCTTAAATTTCGCCGCTGAGATCGAGGGGCCCTCAGTCAGGGAAATGACCAACTGGGTGTCGTCGGCGTACGACACTAGTGTCAGATCCCATTCTTTTGCTATTTCGGCGAGAGGCTGTACATAAAGATTGAATAGGGACGGGCTGAGCGCCGAACCCTGGGGGACGCCTTGCTCTATAGGGTGAGGCTCTGATATGAACGGGGGGGCAGAGACCCGAAAGGACCTGTCAGTTAAAAATGAGCGGAACCATTCTAGTGCAAGGTCTTCAATACCAATGGCTTCGAGACGTTTTAATAAGATGGAGTGGGAGACCGTATCAAAGGCTGCGCTGAGATCGAGTAAAATCAGCGCAGCACTTTGACCGGCATCCAAAATGTTCCGTAAGTTTTCAATGGTGGTCAGCAGGGCGGATTCGGTGCTGAATCCTGGCCTAAAGCCATTTTGTGAGGGGTCTAGAATTTGGTGTTGCGTCATGTAGTTGGTTAAGACCTTGTTCACATGGGCTTCAGCCAATTTGGAAACCCATGGAAGCAATGAAATTGGTCTAAAGTTTCCTGGTTGTGATGGGTCTAGGTTAGGTTTTTTTATAATTGGAGAGACCCAGGCCTGCTTCCAACACGTGGGAACCACTGCTGAGGAGAAAGATAGATTAAGTAGGGTAGTCAACGAAGGAAGGAAGAAATCGAGAGATTCTAGATATTTGGCGGGTCTCATAGCATCTGTGGGCGAGCCAGATTTGACTTTGGCGCACAGTTGGGCGAGTTCGTCAGAAGTTAAGCTGGGGATAAGAGACAAGCTGGGACTATCTGACGAGGGCTCACGTGGTTTGAAGGTATCCGGAAGGATCTGAGGGAAGGAGGTGTAGATTTTCTTTACCTTTTCCGTAAAGAAGGTGGCAAGTTCCTCGCATTGTTGTGCAGAGGTTATGCCTGAGGTAGGAGTAGGACTGTCTTTAAGTTTTTGAACAAGATCAAAGATAGTTTTTGAAGGGTTCTTGCTGGAGCCAATTGTTTCCGCATAGAAGGAAGCACGGGTGGCGCGCACCGCCTTGTGATATAACCTCAATTTTAGCAGGTAGGCAGCTTTATCGATGTCCTTATAATCTCTCCTCCACTGGCGTTCAGCCCTTTTGCAGTCTTTCCGCATGGTTAAGAGATTTTCGTTATACCATGGGTTAGATGGCGTATTGCGGGTTCTAGTCCATTTTGCTGGTATTAGGGAGTCTAGTCCTAGATTAATCCAATGTTGAAAGGCCGCGTATGCGGAGTTAATATCTCCGTCTGAGAGGTTAAGATGGAGGTTACCTAGTTTGCTAGTAAGGTCGCTGGGAGCCAGTTTATGCCACGGCCTCTTATATCGGGAACTGGAAGTGTTTTTCGCAACCGAGTCTCTGGTCTTCAGGGTGAATTTGATAAGGGAGTGGTCAGTCCACCCCATAGGTTTAGGAAGGGCCGCCGAGGCATCTGGAAGATTGGAAAACACAGGGTCCAGTAAATGCCCGGCCAAATGAGTGGGAGTTAAAATGAGTGGGTTAAGCTGAAGGGCCATGAGGTCCGCCTGAAGGTTCTTAATGGTGTGGTCAGTCATGGAGTCGAAGTGTAAATTAAGGTCTCCCAGGATGGTAAAATTGGGAGAAGATATCACTAAAGTATGAGCGGCATCTAGGAGTTCCTCAATGAACCTGGCGGTGGGGCCAGGGGGCCGGTAGATATATAATCCGGAGAGGGTGAACTGGGGGTTGGTGGAGATTTTAAATCTTGCACTTTCACAGCCCCAAATGGCTTCCTTTTCAAAAGTGCAGTTGTAGGATGATTTGTAGACAACAGCTATCCCCCCCCCCCTGGAATCTCTGTTAATGGTTTTTATGGAGAAACCCTCTGGCAGCGAGAGATTAAGGATGCTGTTTTGGTCATCGTGGAGCCAAGTTTCACAGATAAACATAATGTCAGGAAGTTCCTCTATTATGAGAGTGAACACCTCGGCGTGGTGTTTCACAAGGGATCTGACATTAAGTTGGAGAATGGAAAGAGAGTGTTGCTTATAAGCAGTAGTATTATGGCTTACTAGCCCGGGTAAGGGTGTCTGAAAACAACATGACTTACAGTACAGACCTGTTTGTCCTAAGCAGCCTTCAAGTTTCTTGCATTTAGAGTCTGGTTTAAGTGCAAGGAGGGATTTTCTGTCGTACTGGAGTTTGAGTGGTGCAAGTTGAGCAGGGGAACTGGCGAGAGGCGATGGTCTGGCGATGACGGGCGCGGACGGGCTTGCCTTAGGCGCTCCCGCTGCGCTCGTCCGCTGCGCTTGCGTGGGAAGCACATTATAGGGGGAGGAGAGGTGGGCGTGGCCTATCAGGTGGGCGTGGCCTCGCGGCTGGCGATGGCGGCCGGAGTCAACAAACACCCCAAAACAGCGCTAAAATCCGCTGAAAATGGAATGTTTTTAGTGGCAGGCAGCCCAGCACAGAGCTCAGGGCAGGAAACAAAGTTTTAAAATATGTAAACAAGAATAAACAGATTAAAAACAATAGCGTGTATTTCCTCCGGCTTTCCGCCTCAGAGGTGAAGTTATATAGAGCGCACTCGTGGATCAGTGCTTACTTATAGGCGGGAGAGGTGGGCGTGGCCTATCAGGTGGGCGTGGCCTCGCGGCTGGCGATGGCGGCCGGAGTCAACAAACACCCCAAAACAGCGCTAAAATCCGCTGAAAATGGAATGTTTTTAGTGGCAGGCAGCCCAGCACAGAGCTCAGGGCAGGAAACAAAGTTTTAAAATATGTAAACAAGAATAAACAGATTAAAAACAATAGCGTGTATTTCCTCCGGCTTTCCGCCTCAGAGGTGAAGTTATATAGAGCGCACTCGTGGATCAGTGCTTACTTATAGGCGGGAGAGGTGGGCGTGGCCTATCAGGTGGGCGTGGCCTCGCGGCTGGCGATGGCGGCCGGAGTCAACAAACACCCCAAAACAGCGCTAAAATCCGCTGAAAATGGAATGTTTTTAGTGGCAGGCAGCCCAGCACAGAGCTCAGGGCAGGAAACAAAGTTTTAAAATATGTAAACAAGAATAAACAGATTAAAAACAATAGCGTGTATTTCCTCCGGCTTTCCGCCTCAGAGGTGAAGTTATATAGTGCAACTAAGGCTGGCAAATCTCCGCCCCATCCCTATTTGGATGGCCCATTCTACCAGCATCAGTACCTCTATTATGTAGCTGTCAGGGAAGAATACACTTAAGCAAACTGGCAACTACACATAGTCATGTGACCAAGGAAACCGACAGCAGGCACCAAATGGTTAAGACAAGATAAATGCCAGCTTTCTAAAGGCGGCCTTTTCAGAATTGTGACTTAAAATCTGTTCGTTACAGAAGTTTTCAAAATGCAATTCCCTAGATACCAAACATGAGATTTCTATCTGTTCCCAAATAAATGCTATCACTTATTAACTATAATAAGGTAACCTAATGTTATCCTATCGGAGAGGTAGTCTTCATAGTAGTGAAATTCTAATTCAGGAGTTTTTCACTACCAGGACATGCAAAAAGTATGTGTCTAATTTTTTTAATACAATGATCGCACCCTCTTAACGGTTAAGAATCTAACCTATGGGTGACTTTAGACTTGACAAAAGGTTTATTTTGGCAGGTCGAATTGGCAGTTCAAAACTGCACTACAGGCTGCAATGGCAGGCTTGATATGTGTTTAAAAGGGCTACTTAAGTGAGTGACACATTAAGTGCTGGAGGCCCACTAGTAGTATTTACAGGCCGTAGGTACATGATGTACCACTTTACTAAGGGCTTGTAAGTGAATTAAATGTGTCAATCAGATGTATGCCAATTTTACCATGTTTTATGGAGAGAGCACAAGCACATTAGCACTGTTTAGCAGTGGTAAAGTGCAGAGTCCTAATAGTCAACAAAAACGGGTTCACTAAACAGGAGGGGTGAAGGCAAATGGTTTGGACGTTACCCTGTAGAGAAGGCTAAGTAGAAAAAAATGCTCTCTTTTATGTTAGGTATTGAGAAGAGCAGAGAGGTGATCTAGATTCTCAGACACTTCCTTTGATGAGGCACACGGGTAGTAAGGCATGAATGAGGGTTGATTGATTATTACGCCTATTGACTTACTTGCTTCTGCATTATGTGGTACTGTGCAGGAATTCCAGTATGTAAACATAACACTCAAATGGAGATGCAGTCCATTTCTGAAAAATATCTGTGGTCAAGGAATGTCTGGTATTTAGCTTGGGATTCAAAACTTATTGACACAGTTATTTGTCGTTGAGTAGGTGGGTAGAGTCCATGAGGCCTTGTCACTCCAAGGATATATATGTATGCATGGCACTACAGAGAGTAGGGAATGACATGGTTTGTTTTTTGTTTGTATGTCTGATCAAAGACTTAGAGAATGAGAAGTCAGATTTATACTTGATCCTTTGGTCTAAGAGGCTAAAAGACTGCAGACGGAGCACAAAGGTGAATTCTCATACACTTCACAACTTAATGAAAATAATCTCACAGGGGTTGAGACCTTGATGTATAGAAACCAAGCGATGACATGATTTTACAGAATCCATTTAACTAAGAACAAATGACAATATATACTGTTTAGACTGGTTTGTGCTATAGTGGATTTATTTTTGTCAAATGCACGAACTCCTTTAAGCCAGGCCTCGAATGGGCCAATAAGCTGCCATGGGGGTCAAGGAAGCATGGGAGCCAAGCTTTCCATGACAAACTATGTATTCCTTGTTCAAGTTAGTGGGCAAACACCTGCAATCTCACCTTTGAGTTAACATGCATTGTTTAATGAGAGTAACCTTAGGATTGCACAAACTACATTACTCACATAGTTTAGGACCTATGTTTGTGGTGGACATAATTTTCCCCGGGGGTTTGGCAGAGATTTGGAATTCCATTGGGGCCTCTGAGGTACTAAGGCAAGAATGGGTTCCTCTACAAATTTTGCTGAGTATGTCTTCAAATTTGACTTCATCTGGTCGCCTCACGGATTTATAAATGCCTTCAGTCAACTACAAGCCCTCTAATTGCCGGAGTCTCTCACCTATTTGAATCCAGAAAAATACTTATGTCCAATTTAGCATATACTGCCAGTGCTTCAAAGGAAAGGCTGTGACAACATAGAACACTGAATGAGTCACTGAGTCCCTGTTCAAGCAGTTGAATTCACTACTATTTCTACTACTACTACCACTATAATTACTACTACTGAGTATCTGACCAACTGACTATTTAACCAGTAAGTATATCATAACTAAGGAGGTGCATTTGCATTGGGGGAATTTTCCCTTTATGTATGTTAGGTGGCAGTGCCTAGTCTATAGTGGGTGAGACCGTTTTCAGGAAACCTCTAGCAACAGAGCAGTGGTCTCATGATCTACCTGCATGGGTAGTGCCAGGCTGCCCATGAGCCAATGAGGGGCCTGAGATGTCTGAAATCTGCCTGGTCAACAGTGTTCAGAGCGAATGAGCCAGTCAAGTCCATGAGATGGGCTGCAGAGGGAGGGGACCCCTGGGAAGTCTCTGCACTGGAATAGCCATGAGTGTATGATAGAACTTACAGGGAATGCTTGGATGTTGGACAGGCGAGTACTAGTCTTATCCTGAGCAGCTGGCGATGGATCACTTGGGGTGACCATTTTCCTTTCACGGTTCCTGAGGAAGAAAAGAGCCAAGGATGCTGATGTGTGTGCCTCTGTCTCCAAGGGAATGATGTGAGCTCACTGGTGAGGAGACCTTGATTCTCTGTTCCCAGGTGGCACTATAGATTGCAGCTTCATATTTCACCCCTGAATACAGAAGAGTTTGACACATGTATCCCTTGGCTATGGTCGTTATGGAGAGTAGCATGTAACAATTTAGTGCCATGACTGGTAAAAGAGCAGGTGGAGGCCATTTGTGTGAGCCGAAGACTGCTCCCTTGGTTGCACACTCTGAATCCTCTTATTGATGGCCCACTCTTGTTACGAGGTGATGCCCCTCTAGGCCCCATGGGGGCGGATGTGTCCTTGTATATATGGGACCTGGATACGGGATCCGGTGGGAAGAAGAGGGCTCTGGCCCTCATTCCACGGGGGGCACCGGGAAGTACCAGGGAAAACAGTACCTTGCCTGGTGGAACCTTTGGACGGCCATGAACTGATCTCTGCCTTTAAAAAAATCAGAGATTGCAGACATATTGGAAACACGAATCTCATTAGACGCCTTGAGTATAACAGCGCCGGAAGAACATGTCACACTTTTTTTCTGTCTTGTGCTCTCTATTTTTAGCTAATAGAGTGATAATGTCGATTACAGTTACCTGCGCTTTAATTATCATGTCTGCACGTGGCGTACACAAGCACTGAACCGATGGAAAGACCGAAGAAGAAGCGAATATTTAATGATTTGGATTCTCAAGACAAAGAGCGATTGGAACTACTCCCCCCTTCCTTAGGAAAGCAGGGGGAGGATGTTTTTCAATTTTCTCACATATAGCCTCAGCCTTGACCCGGAGCTGTCTCATATTTTATGACTGCATTTCCCAGCTGAGTGTTAAATTTATGAGCACAGTGCGTTCATTTTCTCCACTGACGTGAGCTTAATAATGGCTAGGAAAGGAGACACATAGTGAGTGCAGATCGGACGCAATCTCTGCTTATCAAGGCGCTGCTCTATCAAGTAGCTGCAGATGCACGGAGTCTAGCGTGGGGGGTTAATGCTTCTGGTGCAGGGTTTGAGTTTCGGTGCCAGTCCGCCCGCCCTTGCCGTTCATCCTTCTGATGCAAATGGAGTGAGCCCCGTTCTCTCGGGTGTTACTCATTCTGTCACAGTGGATGCCTGCACTCGGTCGCCCCTGCGATTCTCAGGCACGGTCCCAGCAGGAACAGACAGAAGGCTTAGGCAAAGGCCTGTTTGAACAAAACATACATCGTTAAGCACGACGCGCTAGGAAAGGATTCTGATTGAAGGGGTAGTCGTCAACCTGAAGCCTGCTCTTGGTGTGAACATAGAAAACCTGAAGATCTCCACCTGATGTCAGGGTCGTGTGAAGAACTGAGACCCACAATGCATTCACATGTGCCACATGTGTGTTTACTAAAACTTCAATTGTTTGCTTTGCAGGATGTCACAACTCTAAAACCTATGGTCTTATGCAGACAGTCAGCACAGTGCAGTAGAAAACGGTGTACCGGGTCCCACATAACAGGCAGGATTTCAGTAGAGCATTGATATTTCAAATAGTTCATTTAAAAGTTATCCCTGCCCCTTGTGGATAGCAGTTTATATCATGCCTGCCTTGTACGCAGATATTTTTCTGAAAACGGGCGTGAAATTTTTCTGCATCCCCAATTGGGTGATATAACTGCCTACAGGTGTCCCTGCACAGTACCACATGATAAATTGCCACATAATTTAGTACACACATTGCCATATTTATGACCCAGTTTGCGTCGCTCTAGCATCACGCAATGTGGTGCAAGAGCAAGGCAAACCTTAAGTTAGATTTTTGAAGCCATGCAATGCCACTTTGTGTGGCTTTGAGTAGCTCCAAAAATCTGGAGTAACGCAATGCAGATGGCGCCGTTGCATTACTCTGCCCAGACTAGATGTTCCATGGGCGTTGCATGGCTGTTCCCATGTAATTCCCATGGTTTTTGACACATTCCCAGATTTACAAGACCTTCTAAAACCTGAATGCGCCAAAAAGATAACCTCCTCAGTTGAGGCGTAACGAGGAGAAATATATTTTTTTCCTTGTTACTTCCCCTTTCTATGTGAGCTCCATTATGCAGGATTGTTATTGTACAGAAAGGTTCCTGCACAAAACAATCCTGCCTACAACGCAGGCACCCTAGCACCATGGTGCAAGGGTGCCTGTGTTGGTGCTAGGCTTCCAAAATGGCTCCAGGTCAAAAGTAAAGGGCAGGAATGCGCCCTGTTGGATAAATGCAGCACGTTCCTGCACAAGGTGACTTGCTGCGCTGCCCTGTGCCAAATAATTCATAAATTTATGCCACTGGTGTTCACTCAATCCCAAAAAAATTTAAAGGTACAGCGCATAAACTAATTTTATGCACTCCAACCTCACACAGTTGTTGCAGCGACATGTCACACAGATTGAGCCCTTTGAAGTCTCACATATGCTAGTCTTCAATATCCACTTAGGGAAGGATGCCAAAATCCTTAGTTAGAGTGAACATGAACTCACCACTTTCAGTGTTCCATGGGTGTGCAGTATACAAATCAAATTCAGTTACAATTAGATACTTCATTTATCACACCAGTCAGTCATAGGCTAAGGAAATGGTGGTGAACCTAAAACAGGGATATCCTGGGGAAAATATGTAATATTAGATGATAAGTCATAGATCTGAGATCTCAGTTTGGGGTATTGTAGATGCTCATGAGTCTATTAATGTACTTACGCTTAAGCACTGAAGCCCTGGTTCTGAGTTTAAAAATCCTCGAGCTAACTCGTATTTGCGCAGGGCATGGACACCTGAGTTGTGTGGTGATTACCACACCTGCTGTTTCTTTCAGACAGATTCAGTAGGTCAAACCTGCCTACATGTATTGGTGGAAATTTGGAACAAATAGGTAATTTACTGCAGTAATTCCACAACCTACATGTTGTTTCCCAGGAGGTATTTAAACTGCCTGCATTCTGGAGTACTGTTATATACAGGATGCAATACATACCACTCCCATTCCTTCATTCTCAGGTTCAAGAACTTAGAATAAATATATCCTTGTGGATCTTTAGAAGTCACTTTAGGAATATTGTTTGTTTTTTATTGCAAGATTAAAAAATGAAATGTTTTATCAGGGAGGCTATTGTTAATTAAGTAATTCCTAAAGCACTCCAAAATAAAACGAGGAAAACAAAATGGGACATATGCAACCACAGATATTGCCACTTAGTAGTTTTATTGGCAATTTAGAAAGGATCTCTAACATAATGACACATTTAAGACTGTTGGTGAAAAACACAGCAAGAGTTCTTTATTTTAATCACAAAGTGGCATGATTCTTCATCCTTTGGCACATGATCAAGGTGACAGTATTTTTGCATTCTACTTTTTGCCCTGTTACCTACATCTACCTTTGTGGGCGAGGTATCATGCAAAATAGGAGCACCACTAGGAAGTTCAATATGATTATTGCATGGTTATGCACACACTTTTAGTTTTCAAAAACCTCACTTCCCTCAATATGAAACCTTGAAGAGATGCCCTGAAAATGGTTGAGAGAAGCCATGTTGACATATCTCCCATGTAGGAAGCTGGAGTATTATGTGCTGATGCTGGTTGGGCTTCACCGTGCAATGGATTCCCATTAATACATCTTTAGCTAAGTCCTGGTAGAGTGGCAAAGAGCAGTCAGGCTTTACTAGAGGAACATGAGTTAAGCATTTGAGAGTACCAACGTGGACAATAGGTAATTAACATGACACAAAAGAAATCCGACCCCAATTTATAAACATAAAACAGATTTGTATATAAATCTAGACGCAAAAATTAAGTTGATCAGATAAGCATAACCGGCATTATAGACTTTAGAAGAAAAAGTAAATCAGTGCAAAACACTACTGCAAAACATTATCATTGCGGTTAATGTGAAAAAGCACTAGTGATAATTGGCCACTTAAATGACAGAGTGAAATGAGATTTATATATTGCACGACTACTCCACGGAGTGTCCCGGCATTTCACCCATGGGCAACTTTCCAGGATTTAACAAGGCCTCTATACTTTTGTGTAAAGCCATGTTTTCAAAAATGTTTTTGAACAGGGAGATAGAGTCCATAGAGCGTAACTTAAGAAGGAGCTTGTTCCATGCAGATGGTCCAAGATAAGAGAAGTCCCACCCACCAGCTCTGGCACAGCAAATCTTAGGAGTCCTGGCCCGGAGTCTGTTGGCTAATCGCAAGCTACTGATGGGGGATGTAAAAGCTGATTCTTGCCCAAAGATAGCCAGAACCTGTGTGATGGAGCACTCGGTAGACCAGAACAAGCGCTTAAAACAGGATACTCTTCCTTACTGGAAGCCAGTGGAGTGCGCAAAGGTGATGGAACACATGCATTCTGGGAGATTGGTTAAGAAGAATGTGGGCTGCTGAGTTCTGGACCACCTGCAGTCTACTGCTCAGGTAGTCTCAGATTCCAAGTGTTCGCATAATTGAACGTCGATGTTATGAGTGCTTGGATGTCTGTCTTCCTAGCAGATAAGGAGAGGAATACAAGAACTTTTTTAGAATGCGCAGCAGGCCAAAGCAAGTGTCTACAACAGAATTATTTGTGTTTGAAAAGATAAATGAATGTCAACTTTGAAACCCAAATTCTTGAGTACACCTCCCTGGGAGCCTGGGGGAGGGATGTCTCCAGGCCAGAAGATCTGCCATGTTTCCTGGGTATTTTGAACAAAGAACAGAATTTCGATTTTGTCTGCTTAGACTTTAGTTGATTGGTGGTCATCCAATGAAATATAGCCACTAGAAAAGATGTAATAGATTCACCTGTGATCTCTTCTCCTACAGCAGCTGTATGTTGTCAGCTTAATATATTGCTTCTGCCCCCAAGGCTTCCACTAGAAAGGCTAATTGCGTAAGATACACGTTAAACAGTGTCGGGCTTAAGGTGGAACCCTGAGGCACCCCCAATGTCAGTTCCAGGGACTTTGAAGAAAAAGGAGGGACGAATACCTTATGTCCTCTGCCTCTTAAGAAGGATGCAAGCCAGCCCAAGGCCTGTCCTCCTACCCCAATAGATTGGAGACATACTAAAAACTTGGAGAGGGGGACCGTGTCGAAGACTGCATTTAGATCTACCATAATCAGCACTGCCTTCCCACCAGCATCATGTGCACCTCTGATGTATTCGGTGACCTCTATTAACTCGGTCTCCATACTAATATTTGGTATGAAGCCAGACTCGCAAGGATGAAGCAGATTATTGTCTTCGCTGATCTACAAACTTTTCCAGCGCCATTGCCAGAGCTGGTAGCAAAGATATTTCTCTCTTGGATCATCCATGGGCCTTTTTAACAGGGGGAACATTTTTACCTGTTTCCAGGAAAAGGGTTACTGCTGCCTTGGACAGCAAAGTATTTAGTATCTTGTTAGCTGGGGTTTATGGTAGTCGCTCCAAGTGCCAACAAGTTGGGAGGGCGAGGAACTGTAGGAGATCCTGATTTAAGGCTACAAATGGCTGCTAATAACTCCACCAAGGGAATGTGGTGGAAGCTTGAGAGTGTGGACTCCACTGCAGTGATAGTATTTGAGTACACTGTACCCATCAGATCCTCCTCTTCTGAGTTAGGGCTAGAGGTAAGACTTGCTAGAATTATTGAAATTGTATTTTGAAAATAGAAAGCCAACTGTTCACACCATTCAATCAATGGTTACTGGACTCTGGCACAGGCCTTAGGGGTGTGGTTTTTACCACTTTAAAAATGTCCCTTGGTTTATTTCCTGCCACCTCTATCTTCTCTTTGAAATAGAGCATCTTAGCTGTTTTGACCACGGCACAGTATTTTTTTTAGTGCTCCCTTGTATATGACTTTGTTATTGGCTCTGTAGTCTACCCACCATTATCCTACAACGTTTCTTCTCTTTCCTGAGAATATCTGTAAACCAGGGACCCGACTGGTTATTTCTGAAGGATGTACGTCGAGAGATGGGTGCACGCTGATTGCTCAATTTACAGATCCAACTGTCTAACAACCTGGTATCTTCCTACACTGAGCCTGAGAGAGAGAGGATGCTCTCATCTAGGGAGAGAGTGAACTCCAATTGCTGGCTCTTGATACATAGGGAGCTCTGGCTTTCGGAGCTTGTGCTTTCAATAAGACAGGCCAGCTCAACTTAATCATATATCGATCCGTCCAGACTTGCGGGATGGGTTCACCAGTATGCAGATTGACATTACCGACACTTTAGTCCAGCACATGACCTGCTTAATGTGTTAGGTAAGTTCAAGAGATGACATGGTTTCTAATAGTGCAACCACCTCACTATCTTCTACTTGATCCATATGTAAGCTAAACTCTTCCAATACCATGAAGTGTGTGTATCTTAGGGCCAAGTGCACTATTGCATTCCCCAAGCAGTTAGGAAAGGGTCCTGCATGGCCCAAGGGTCTGTATATAATACCCCTGCAATGGATTGATGAGGAGACAGGGTAAGACAGAAGCCCAGTGTGTCTGTTCCCTCTAGATCTTCTATAGGAATCATCAAGCAGTTATAGATTTCCCTATATTCTATGGCTACCACTCCTTCCCTTCAACTGAGGCAGTCCTGGTCATGTATTTTGTACAGCTGAGGGATTAGAGGTGTCGGATAACCAGGTTCCAGTTATTAACATCATAATCAGGAGTTCTTCAATAAGAAAATCCAAAATGTTGGCAGCGTGTTTCACAACCTTGATCAAGGGTGCAGAGAACTGCGCATTATTTTTACTTAACTGTGGGGGCAGTATCCTTGCCAGACAGGGAATGATTTGATTGAAATCCACATTGAGAACATGAATGCTTGCCACCTTGCACAGAAGACAAAGAGGTTAAAGGTGATGCAGTTCCCAGGACCAGGTCAGGTTGATTTTACCTGGCTTGAGAAGCCCAAGTGCAGAGTTGTCTCGGCTGTCCTTGGTGCTAAAGAGGGAGCCACGGCGAGCTGGTTTTATTGCTTACATTCTGCTGGTGGGGAAACAGGTGCAAAAAGTTGACAAAGAAGCCACTGTTGATGTGGAATGAAGGTTTTAGAGTATTCCCTCAAGGTGCAGGGTCAAGAAAAGGAGGTGGCTGGACTGGCGACCAAATAGCATTGGCAGCGGTAAGTTCAGCAGAAAGATATTTTGATGCCCGGAGGTCCAGGGGAAAGTAGTAGCTGCCTGAAACTTGCTGGAAGTCAGGAATACATTTCTCTCAATTCATCCGGACCCTCTACTTTTGGCAATCCCTCAGAGGGCTGGATGACCAGTTATTCTTTGGTTTCAGTATGTTGGTTTTACCTGCTGTGTGCAGGGGACTAGTGCCACTAGTCCAGGGGAGACTGGAGCTGCATTTGGCTCTCAAAGGGATCCCTCTGTCTGGGAGTACCAACCTTTGGTCCAGGACAAGTCACAATCAGGCAGTTCCAGGAAGGTTGCCACAGGTGCCGAGTATCACGCTGTTGGTTTGTGCTGATCCTGCCGTCGCAGACACAGGTCTATTCTTTGTCCTTGGTTGCAAGTCAGATTAGAACTGAGGTTCTGGTCTAAGGGGGTGGCCCTTAAATCCTAGATCTAGGGGCGTTAGAGGTGTGGATGCAAGTGGCCAATGGGCTACAAGCCCCAACACCTAATTTGCACCTGAGGTGACCAGATCTGGGGGTGTGGGTCACCTTTTTTTACCCAGAATCCTCTATTCTGCCACTTTTAAAAATGGCATAAACATTCCTTTGTTTTACAGGCTAGGTAACCCTCCCTAGGGGTGTGGCTAGATGTCTGGGTGTGTACACCTCCTGAATACATATTTTTCCTGGCTGACTGAGTACAAATATCCCTGGGGGCAATGGGAAGGTTATTTCTTCCTTTGAGAGTACGCCTGGTTGTGTATCACAGGCGGTAAGGCTTTGAAGCTCATCACCTTCGTGTGCCACTTCACTAGCCATCCTGTCAGGGAGGGAGGAGTGGCCACCTTCCCATCCAGGTCATTGTTCCTGACTTCTGGGGGAGTTCACACTCCTGGCAGGGTGTCAGATTCCTGTCTTGGCAACAGCAGCTGAGGTCTGGTAGCCAGAGCACAGGAAATGCTGCGGTAACCAGGTGGGCAACCTCTAAAGAAGCCACCTGGGTGCATGTCACATCATCCTTGACACTAGAATCATGCCAGGAGTGATGAGGAACATTGTTTTATACCAATCATGACATATTGCAGGAGTACCATAATGGAGCTGCCAACCTCAGTTTTGACTGGGTATCCTATGGACTGCTTATCACTTTTAGTAGTGTTTAATAGAAAAGGCCACTATGCGGACTTATAAGCTTGCACTTACATGTCCACACCTTTAACATAATGCACCCTGCCTCATGGGCTCAGGAGGCCTTCCTTAGGGGTGATTGGCATGTATTAAAAAAGATGCATTGACTTTGCCACACATGATGAGGGCATAGTTGAGTTAAAGTAGTTTGCACTGCTCCTGCAGTCTGCAATGGCGGGCTGCTGTCATCTGTTTACCTGGGTCACTCAGGGTTGCACAAGGAGTGCTTCAGGCCCTGGTGACCCCTTTAGCTCTCATGCCCTGGGTAGCACTTGTAGCATATATTAGGGACTTTTAAGGTGGTTAAAATCCTTGCAAATTGGAGTTGCCAATTCACTTGTATCAGTTTTAGGGAGAAAGCACTGGCACTGGGGCATGGTTTTCAAGTTTCAGTGCATTGCCAGAGTCGAAAACCAGCATCTAGCACTTCAAATGGGGCCAAAAGTGGAGGGACAGATGCAAAAAGGCCTTTTGGCTTACATCTCACTACAAGTAAGAGTACAACAGCTATCTTTGTAATTCTCTGCACTGTAAACATAGTCTCTCATCGATCCTCACTGCTAGGGTGAGGAGTTTGCCTCAAGTCCTGGCATGGTCAGAAAAATGTAGCACAGCTATTATGACTGACTTCCGCTGCATCTAAATTGCATCTAAATAAAGAAAGTCATGTAGCCATCCAATCGCAAACAAGCTCCTGCTCAAGAATGAGGCTATACAACTCCACACTCCCACTTGTACGTGTAGCAGTTTTTTTCTCCAGAAAGGGGATTAGCTGCTCAGACCGAGAAATGTTGGGTTCATTTACTGGCAGTTTTCCCCCACTCACGGGGAAAAGTAACTGACATATTTTTTCCTGATTTGAGCAGGTAGAAGGTCTTACTGAGTGGCTGCTGTTTAGAGAGTGGGGTGGTGAGCCAGTGGGTCTGGGAAGACTTTTTTCTGCCTAGATGAGCATTGTCTGCACCCCCGTGTTGCTACATGGGTCGGGCATTGTCTGGGCTCTTCTACTCACCCAGCCTCTCCCACTGTAGCTGCAGAATCACATTGGGTAGAAGGTAGCAGTACAGTCTTTTTTTTGCAAGACACCTTAATTTATTAATTGGCCCAGCGGTAAAAGGCAGCTGCAATCCCATCCCCCACAAAAATAAATAAATAAATACATTTGTATCTGGAGTGGTGAGGTAACAATAGAGGAGTAGATGGGGGAGCAGGTCAATGTGGGGGAGAGCAACAGACAATGGATCAGGGAGCAATAGAGGAGCTACAGGTGGGGGCACAAGGAAACAAAACTAAATTAAATCCATGGTGGAGGAAGCAATTGATGAGCTGAAGTAGGAAGGGGAAGTAGCAACATAGAGCACATGGGTTCGGTATCTGAGGGGTGAAACATCACACAAGTGAAAGAGCATACGAACACATGCATTCTTGTGTACGGCTGAAGAAAATGTAATTCCCAGAATGTGAATGTGTTGTTAAAGAACCTATGCTCAAAGAGAGGTACAAACACAAGAAGAGGAAAGAATATAATTGAACTTTAATAAGAAAATAAGAATGTGAAGTAATTAAACCAATGGTAAACAATGGGCTATCTGAAGCCCACTGTAAGTTTTACTATGTTCCACTAAATGGTTTTCAACACCAGACAGATGAAATGTGTCTGTGGGTGAGACTTAGAATTAAGAGATTGTCTCCTTCACAGCACAGAAAATTATTTGAAATGGACCGAATTTCACAACCACGTTAGCAGTGTGACATTATCTTCTCTGCTAGGAAACAAGTGCACAGATTATTGAAGAACTGATTAATAAACACACTTTCCAGATGGAAGCAAATAATTAATCATGTTGGCCATTTCCTGTGCTGGCAACATTAAAGATGCAGAAGACTGCTGCAATGAGCATTCAAGGACGGATCCCAAAGCAATGAGGTGAATTAAAAAACAACACCTCTCTGAAAAGCATCAGTTTAGCAAGCTTGGTATAGGGATAATGCCCCCGTGTTTTGCGCTTCTTTTAAGAAGTGCTTGACTTCTATAGAAGACAACTACACCAATGTCTTTTTAGCACCCCTTGTATGCATACAAACTAATTTTAAAGAAACGTTTTTGAACATGTGAAAGGGAAGTGGAATTGACTCCTTAAATGAATCCCTAATTCCAAACCTATTTGAGCCAGGTAACCAGATCGTCGCACCGTTTTGTCCTTACAAGAATGAGATTAGGCCTCGTTCATCACTTGGTAGCATTTCCCTGTGTAAAAAAGTATCCTGTTTCCCCCTGCCCATGTGATGGACGTACTAAACAAAGCACTTTGTACTTTCTCCTTATATGTGATTTATATCTGTACCTCCGTATTGCTTTCCTAAAACCTTTGTTTAAAAAATATTGCACGTTAACTACGGATGCTGCTATGAGTCTGTTGTTTACAATGAAAGAGCCCGATATTTGTTTTTATACTGCGACATATGTTTTGAGATCAATTCATGTAAGCGAAAGTATGTTGTACTAAGTTGTAATAATAGTCATGATTGTATTCCATTAATTCAATGAATTGTATTGGCTTTTAAAAATTGGTTTAAATATGCTTTTATGGTTGTTTTATCTGAACCGAATAAAGATTATTGAATCGAATCGAATAGAATCCCTAATCATTTTTGCAGAAGAAATAAATTGCCATATGAGCGAAAAAGGAAAAAATCCATTGTGGCAATTTCTCCAGCACTTAATCCTCATGAGCAAGTTTAATTGAGAACTTCTAGAATTTGTGAAGATATTTGTCCCTAGTTCTGAGGAATTTTTTAAATGCATAGAAGATTTAAAGTATTTGAAAATCATAGAAGGAATTCTTTGATGCATGAATCTGACGATTTATCTTGAAACGTGACTTAGTCTCGATGTACTCCTTAATTTCTAGGAGTAAATCATGCCATTGCTGAAAAAAGCTTTGTGAGTGAGCCCCAAAGTGCATAACTTGCACTTACGTTTTGTTGTGCACTCGATGCCTTTGAGTTATATTTTCCTCATGCTTTCTATAAACATGAAAATTAAACACTTTGAGTTAAGAAACGTTTCTGTTTTCACTACAAATCCCAAATCCCATTGACTATCACTTAACTGAATTATCAGAGAGAAGATTAAACCTGTAGATCATTTATATTCTTGATGGCACTAACAAAGTAAAAATATCAACCTAAGACGTATTAAAAGGGAGTATAGATAATTAAGATGTCACTGCATTTTTTTCTTTGCAACTTGGACTACTCTTAAAATATGTATGCAGCACAATAACCCTACATGTTTCATTTTGAAGTGCAGCAGTTATGGTAGGGTTTGATGTAAACGATGCATCTTATTTTTCCACATTATGAGTTCTGTGCGAATTGCAGGTTATTCTGAGGTTTTGACCACACAAATGTCTCAAAATATTTAACTGGATGAATTTGCAGGGCTAAAATAGTTTGCAAAGTAATAGTGGTGGCCTGTAATTGGCAGTAGTGGTGAGTCGGGAACACATGTGCACTCTCTTACATATGAGTACGTCCATACTCTCACTCGTCCACATGCACACTCACTTACACTTATGCATTTACAATTGAACACATGAAGACCCAGAATTCACAAGTCCATACACGTGCACGCACTGCTCCACAGCACACATTCACACATACACGTATATTCATACATGAACACACGCACCCATACTTTACAAAAAAATAAATAGCTGGGTGTGGCGGTGACAGCAAAGTTCAGTGGGTGATGGGATGGGAAGCGCAATGCACTGGAAGGAGCTGGACGCTTCAAGAAGGGAAGGAAAAATGGAAGTTCTAGCCTCTGCTCATTGGCTGACCTTGTCATAGATCAGCCAATGAGAGGAGGACCTTCCTCACCTCCTCACAGAGTAGGATGGGGTCATTGACACTTGCTGACCCCAACCCACTCTGTGACAAGGCATCATGCCACACAGTCAGCTCGTGGCACTTTAGGACTTAAGCCAAAAGTGCCCAGGTCTGAGTCTATCAGTGATACCCCCCCTCATTAATAGGGGGAGGCTCTCAAAAGACTTTACTGTGCTAATGCGGTCATGCCCTTAGGCAGTGCTTTAAGTGGGCCGGGTCTCACCGGGGCTGAGCACCGGCAGTTTTTTAAAGGAGGCCTCAAAACGGGTCTCTATCGGGCTCTGTTTTGTGCCGTGGCACAGGCGGTCCGTTTTTTCCGGACTGCAGTGACAGCAGGCACAGCCATGTATGCATGCTCACACTGCTCACTTCTCACTAGTGGAGAAGTTATAGCATGACGTCATGCCAGGTGTGTGCTGTAGGGGAAGGGAAATCCTTCATAGAAAGTCATTTTCTCTCTGGATTTCCCTTCTCTTTTTGAAACTCAGGAGCAGCAAATATTGTCGTGGTGTCACCAGGGCTTTAAGTGGAAGCTTTTTCAATATTATATACTAGCCATAGTTGCTGCTTGTTTATCATATGGAACTAACAACCATTTGCAAAGCCAATAGTGCTGACTTGTTGTAGGTATAATGTTACTTGCATCATATATCTGGATGCAATGACAGACACAGCAAAATAAAAGTCGTGCAGCACACTATGCTAAGCAAAGATTTTGCGCTAGTGTTTTTTTAAGCCACGCCCTTCATTGCATTGACCACGCCCCTTTGAGAGACCCCCCAGTTTTTTCATCCCACTTAAAGCCCTGCCCTTAGGGCTGTAAAATCTTCAGCCAGCAAACCATGGGTCAAATTGCCAGGCATCCTTTTGCTCAGCCTGACAGACACTCATCATGCTTTGGAAAAGGCAGAGGTGGCGGAGCTCCTTCACCCTTAATGATGAGCCGCCATTGTAAAGCAGAGAATCAAGTGTACAGACTGTTGCTGCACATTAGTCTATACTCTATATGCTGATAACCTGGAATCGAATGCATGAATAGCATATAAAAATACTGTTAACTATACGTGAACGGTTTTAGCCTTCTAATTATTTAAACCTAATATCTTAGAGTGACACTCACAGTGGTCTCAAAGCGCTTAAAATCTAGCCTTATATATTTGGTATAGAGGAACCTCAAGTTTCTGCATAAAAAACGGGATGGGCTCAAAGGTTCTGCATTAACATTGTCTGTACAGCAAAACTTGGCGCACCCTTATGTGCTACCTTTGAAAGCAGCAGTGCCCTAATGTGCTGGTTTGCACTCATAAAGATGTGAGACTGGGCTATACAGAAATATAATCAGGAAGATAAAGTGTCTGTGTTTTCTTCGCACAATTGCAAACAATGGAGCATAATTTTTTTATTTTAAACTTTTTTTGATCTTAACTACCGGCATTGGGTACTTGTTATGTTCTGTTTTTCCCAAAGAACACACAGCATGTGTAGTGTTGAATATAATCCAACAAATTAAGTTGCACATGAATATATCATGTACAAAGGGCCCAAAAGATCTCCGCAACTGACCCACTAGTCAAACAATCACTCTTAAGATTCCGTAAAAGAACAGACAATTACTCAATGGCCATACAATGAAATATTGTATTATATGATAAAAGATAGATAAGAAATTATATATATAAATGCCACAGCATGCTCTTCACCACCTGCAGGACATGGAGAAGGTTGGTAGGGAGCCTGGCATATAGGTAGTCCAGGCACAGATGATAGATGCACCTATGAATTTTCATTTGCTCCATGGAGAAAGAAGAGAGGGCACTGCTGAATTTGAGCTGGTTCTGGTGCACAGCACAGGTACTTAATGATATTCACTGGCACTCTTCATGAGCACCAGATAAGGACACCTTCATTTATGGGAGATGAAGTGATTTGCCCAGAATCACAGGGTGTTGAGCCGACACCGAGATTGGAACCTTGCTCCCCAGCTGCCAAGTCTGCAGCTCTGACCATTACCCCACATCATCTCCCCCAACTTTTATGATTAGCTGTTGTTTCTGTTTTAGGTGGCACTAACAGGTGAAATGGGCTGGGGCAAGCTCCCTCCTGACCGGAGCTCAGGCACTTACGTTTTTACAAATTAACCACTGAAGAGGGAAAACATCTAATCCAGCTCAAGGGCAAGAATCCCTTTTTTGTCAAAACGGTTATGAGCAGTAAAGGTAACATCCATAAGAAAAGCACAAAAAAGCACAACATATGAGCTTTTTTCTCGGAGGATGGGGAGTGCTCAAAAGCACAATTGTTGCATTGAGCTTCAAACATCTTTTCCCTGTTCCTGTGTCGTTGTACGTGAAAATGCATAGGCTGTAACCTTAGATACTCATGCAAAAGATAGACTAAAATACGGGGGTAAAAAATACAAATTTTTGAAGGTGACAATTTTTCTTTTATTCCCATAGAGTTATAACCAATCAATGAATGCAGTCAGACAGACGTCTTCGAAAAGCGACGTTTTGTTCTTACTAATTTCACCGACTGACTCGAGTCGTCTCTCTGACATTCATTCAGACAGGATTGCGCTGGTGTCGGAATTTTGCGAGGCACCCGCAGTCCAGTGGTCGTCCGCAGTCCAGTGGTCGTTAATGTGCTCTGAAGACGCTGGCACTGATTTATTGAATGATGACAGCAGCCTTTCTGACTGGCTCACTCCCTCACTCCCACGCATTTGCTTTCCTGGACTCGGCTCCTCTGGCCCGGGGCAGCCACGCTGAGTGGAATGCGTGAGTACCTCGGCTGACGCTGAGCGCCAGTGCGGAGGCGTTTCCCTTCAGCTATTCTCATAAACCCACGGGAAACTGAAATGGTCTAGATGTTAGCTGCTGGCAAGATTACAAATTGCTCCTGCGGAATATTTTCCCTTATGCCTGTGTAAAGGCAAATGTATTCCCCTCGTGCCACCAGGCAATCATTCTATCAGTTGGAGTAAATGAGCAGCGTTCCTGCTGCTGGTGAAACAAGTGGTTTAACAGGCTCTTTGAGTAAATCAAGGAGCTAAAATTTGCAAAGCAGAACATTGCCTTTTACATTTTAAACCAGCCTGTCGCTGCGGATTAGGAGCTGAGACGGATATGCTGTAACCAGCACCTATGGAGTCGAGTCACCTTCATGCGTGTTTCTTATCAAGAAAAGTGGAACTCGAAGCAACAAGCACATGTTTCAGGTGCAGAGGATCTCTGTCTTGGGTCAACAAAGGTTATAGATTTTCAAACGATTGAGCAATTCAAAATAGGGACCTTACTCTGTGATACAGAAAAAAAACCTTGGTGCAACATACAATGCTGCGAAAGAGCATTGCAATAACGCTTTGGCTACATATACAGCTGTATAGCTCTATCATGGCAGTTCTGATTGGCAGAAACACAAATTGTGTCATTGGCCATTGCGGAAGTTTAAGAATTTGAAAAGCACTTTACAGAAACCAGACTCTCCGACTTAGAGGAGCTGACCTGATTTTCTGAGCGCAGCGAACAGTTTTCTCATTCCCCAGCTGGATGTGGCCCATCCCGGAGGAGTGTAAAGTGATGTATTCGTTAGAACGCTCTATTCTTGAATCAGCAGCCTGCTGGTTGGCCAGTCATAAGTGGCTTAACAGGCTCTTTGAGTAAAGCAAGGAGCTAACTATGCAAAGCAGAACATTTCGGGCAAATGTCTCGGGAATAAAGCAAAAAACAACAGGGTGTTCGTAGTTTAACTCTCGGGTCCCCCACTGGCCCGTAGGCCATGGAGCCACATGTTTCCACAACCAAACCCCGCACAGACAGATACATTATTTATTTTCATGAGTCCAGCTCTTGGTTTCAGTGTGCTTGAGGTGAATACCGTGGTTCTAAGTGCAGATTGAAACCCAGTAGCTATTTCTTCTTTTTCAACAAGCCTGCTTTTATAACGACTGCTGGTTCAGGTTAGAATCAAGAAGCCATATCTGTATATGAACATACAGTAGTACATACAACTACGCGGGCGCGCACACACATACACACATACAAATGAAAAATAACTCTTTTAAAGTGCATATGCTGCTCCTTCATCGGCTGTTTTCATATTAGCTGCTAGTGCTACATTAATTTTCCATGCCAACCCACCTTAAGAAAAATTGAAAAACATAGATATGGCACACATCACGTCATAAAGAACACATACCCTAAATATATATCAGCATTTAATTCCAGCTCATTCTTCATTCAGTCACGTTCTCTGTATTTATAAGCACTTACCATCAGAATTAGTGTTTAACCACATTCTCATTTTCAGCAGTATGGCTTGAATGAATACTTCGAGATAGATTAAAGATACATTTCTATCTCCGGTCATTACGTCATTGTTCCTTCAGCATACTTTATATCCAGCTCGAAATAAATCAATACATCTTCATCTTAATATGAAATTTCAAATAACGCGATGAGACTGGAATCCTCTTTGCTAAAAATGGTATGTCATATTTCTAGGAAGAATATTTAGTCTATTAGATGTGCTGATACATCAAGATTGCTTGCTCCTGAATAATTCAGAAATTCACAAGCAACAAAGAAAACATTATGCACTTTTTAGCTTGTGAAAGAAGTTGTGCATTTATAATTCTGCTTTAGTTCAGCAGCATTAGATCCAATCTTTATCACTAAAGACTGAGGAAGCTGTAAAGATGTTTTTCAACAGTTCCCTTGTAGCACACCCTAAGCACATATTTGATACACAGCATATACTACTAGAATGACCTTGCCCGTGTAGACCTTATTTAGCAGCAGTAATGACATATCCAGTTATGATCTAATGAACCTCCTGAAACCCGCCACAAATTCAAGGGTAGTCTTTTTCTGTAGTCCAGCTTTCTACCCATGACAGTGAACGAGTAAATAACCATCTAATAGGTATGCTTATCAAATATGTGCAGCTTACTTCTGTTTATGCATGAATTGTGATAACCTATAATGGATGCAAAGAACCGGCTCATTTATGATTAATTAAATCTTAATTGTCTCTAGTAATCCATCCTTGCATATCTAAATCAGTCTTTGCATATATTGGTGCAGTAATATTTGTATCTGATGTGGCCAAGGATTGTTGTTGTTACATGAGTAGGGTTTCCTCCCTCCTCAATCAATAACCCAATTTCTTACAGAGGACATTCTGTGTACAGTACCAGAGGACCAAGATTTCACCCAGAAAAGTTACTAAAAAGATCAGAAGCTAATGGAATTAAATACAATTTATAACATTAGAGGATAATAGATTATCCAAATAACGGCAGAGCTCCTAGCACAGATGGGGTCTCAAATACAGTGACTCATAAGTGTCCAGAGTGGGCCGCTAAGATTTTCTATTGAAATTTGAGAGGTCGAGTCTTGTATATTTTTGTTGCTGCAGTACAAAGAGCTGGCCATCACCAGAGCTTTGTGTTGGTGGTCACAGGGGCTGTTGTAGCTGTTGCTTGAAGTTCATGTCTCGCTTCCTGTTCATCATGGACGGTTGCTGTTGGTGCAGAGAGCAAGTCCTACTGGAGCTTCCTGTTGGTCGTCGTCACAGGTGGCAGAGTTTCGGCGCACGTTTGTGGTCACGAGGAGCACACACTTCAGGAATTTCACCTTCTTTTTCAGAGAAAGCTCTCATTAATGCTGCCAAGCGTTCAAGGCCTGGAGGGCACCTCTTAGAGTCCAGGACTCACTCCAGCAGCAGGGCTCAGACAGGTCAAGGAAGGTCCAGGAGGGTTCAGTTGTATCTGGGCAGTTGCAGGGAAGTATGAGGTAGCTTGTTGTGTTTCCGTAGCTCACATAGGAGGTCAGCCAAATGAACTGTGTAGTTACTCTGGGTATCCTAGGATCAAGGCAAGCAGGTTCAGCAAGGCAGTCCCTCAGGGAGCAGGGCAGTCCTTCTGGTAGCAAGGCAGTCCTTCTTCTGAATATTCCAGAGGTCAAGGAGTTCTGAAGAGTGATTCTGAAGGTCTTCATTTATACCTGGTGCCAGCCCTTCTGTGGGAGAATTCCAGGTCCTACCCACAAACTGGTTCTGCTCAGTTCTTCTCCTTCCATTGGCTCCAAGCTTTCCAGGGTGACAAAAGGCAGGGGAGGCCTTGTGTCAGGTTCCTTTGTGTGTGCTGTGGGCAAAGTCCTTCGAAATGTAATCAGGGCAGGTTACAGTTCCTCCCTCACCATTCTGCTAGGAGGACCCTCTTCAGCTACACCCAGGCCCCATTGTTCACTGTATGGGCTCAAAACACATTATTGATGGGGGACCATTAGCAGGCTCAGGCAGCTAGAAACTTCTAGAAAGGCCTCATAAACATTAAACGACAACATCAAAAATAACGACCGTAGTATCGGCCTCTGCAATTTCTGCTGTTGAGTCAGTAGCCCCCTCTGGGAGTGATATTCCTGCTAAACTAGAAATAAAAGAGGCCACATTTGATATAGAAAATAAGACCAAGCCTCAAAAGGAGAACACCGAGGGTATAGAACTCAAAGAGAATATTGAGAATATTGAGAATGCGGTAGATACTACCCTGACGGAGGCATTATCAGATTTGGTAGTCTCTCCTAAGACCATACAAGCTGCTCCCAACCATACTACCATTCTAATTTCTACCCCCACACCGATCTCTACCACAGTAAATAAAGCTGACTCTGGAGAGGGTGATCTTATTGGTAGCAAGGATAGTGAATATTATTCATTATCTGAACATTCAGAACATTCCTACGCCTCAGAGGAGGAAGAGGAGGAAGAGGAAGAGGAGGAGGAAGAGGAGGGAGACCCGGAGGACGATGGCGAAAACACTGGGAAATTATCTCTCGATCTTACTGCCGTCGAGCAAGGGAACTTGAATTGGGCAGACCTGACTGCTGGCAACAAGGTTAATGATAATGGTGGACATCCTGGGTCTATGGAAATTCCTGAATGGGCATTAATCGAGAATAATCCCAATTCCAATGCTGATCAACCTGGTGGAGCGGTATATAATATGGGCGCAACAGCACAGGAGGCATTGGATGTAGTATTGAAGGCCATTTCTGATCAACGTGTAGAGGCTAAAGCGGATCATCAAAAAACTCATAATGCCTGCAAAAAGCTACAGAATACTGTCCGCCGTCTAGCAAAATCCTGTAATGACTTTACGGACAGAATGATTGAAGCAGAAGGACGCATCTCTGCACTTGAAGATCAAATGGTTCAAAACCAAAGTGACATTAAGGAAATCAAGGCTCAAAAGACCGATGTTAACTCAAAGCTGACTGACCTAGAAAATAGGCTACGGCGCAATAATTTACGCATTCTGGGTGTGCCCGAGGGCCGTGAAGGCCAAGATGTGCGTCAGTTTGTTATAGATTTATTTAATGATGCATTTCCTGAAGTCAAGGAATGGCAATGGGCGCAAGAAATCCAACGGGCTCACCGTTTTCCATTTCGGTCACAACCAGCACGAGCGAACCAAGGAGTGCGATATCCACGAGCTATTTTAATTTCCTTAAATAACTTCTTGGCTAGACAGCTACTTTACGATCTCGCACGACCAGACAAAAAGAGATCAGGTTTGGGGGTGGAATTTTTTGTCCGCCCTGATTACTGTCACGCTACAGTTGAGAACCGGTGGCGACTTCGCCAATTAATTCCTGCATTTCAAGCAAAAGAGGTGCAAGTGCACCTTCTGCAACCTGCTACTCTGAAAACGATTTATAAAGGGCAAAATAGATTCTTTACAACGGAAGTCTCAGCCAAAGAATATCTGAACTCATTACCCTGAGATGACAAAGATGTGATTACCATGTTATTATTTTTTTTCTATATTTTGGAATCTCAAGGTTTTCTGTTTCCATTTTCGATAATGATCTCCACAGCCACTGGAGGTACTCTCATACACATCAAGGGGCAATAGGCCCTACTGCCTCATTGTTGGGGGAGGGTCACTGGGGTGGGGGAGGAGGTGCTTTGGGGACTGGTGGGTGGGGGGAGGGCGCACGGTGGCGGGGGGTAAAAAAGGGGGAAAACTCAGTTCAAGACCGACAAGATGTGAGAAATATTGAGGTGAAATGCTTTGGTTTTAAGGGGTGGCTATTATTTACTGCTTTAAGTAAAAAAAAATGGCTGGTATAAATTTTCGAATATGCTCTTTTAACGTCTGTGGGTTGAATAATGTGGTAAAACGTAGGAAAGTGATGCACGAAATACGTTTGATACAACCAGACATTATTTGTCTTCAAGAGACACACATATCATGGGGAAATCGAAAAGTGCTGAACGATTTGGGGTATACTGTTCTAGCTGTATCACAACAGACTACTATGAACCGGGGTGTTGCTATCTTGGGGCGCCAATCAGTTATTGCAACTACAAGAGCTAAAGCTGATAATATGGGCCGCTGGGCAATTTGTGAATGTGTGATAGGGAATACTCCTGCGACAATATGTACTGTATATGGCTCAAATAGTGATGATTCTGCTATACTCGAATTTCTGAATGTTGAATTAGCACTCTGGCGTACCCCTGTGTTGGTAATGGGAGATTTCAACATCCATGGGGATATAAATACTTGGGACCCAACCTTTAAAGATTATAGGGGTCGAAAACCGAAGGTATTTAGGGGGCTAAGACAACTATTGCTTCAACATGGCTTGGTAGACTGCTGGCCACTTTCAAATCCACTAGACCCTGGTTATACTTTTTTCTCTTCCCCACATAAAAAATTTGTTCGGCTCGATTATATTTTTTCAACACGAGAATTGATAGTAGGTGCTCGGATGTCCTTAATGCCACGTATCACATCAGACCACGCACCCGTAGTGTTGGATATGTTAATATCTAGCCTACCTCGCATGCAAAGACCCTTTACATTTAATAAGAAACTCTTGGTAGATATGCTGTATGTCTCTCAAATGTTAGAATGGTCCCAACAGTTTTTTGATATTAATAGAGGATCCTCAACTAGTGCAATGGTATGGGACTGCTTTAAAGCGGGGCTGCGTGGTGAGACATGCAGCTATGGCTGGGCAACGCAACGTAAGGAAAAGGAAGTAATGAAACAGCTATTGCAAGACCTGGCCAACGTAGAATGTGATTTGATAAGTGATATAAGGAGAGGACAGGACTGTTGTAATACTCAAGACAAAGTGGCGAAATGCAAGGCGAAAATTACGAGGGTCTGGAGCCAGAAAATTGCTTCTCAATACAAATTGTATAAGGCCGAAAGGTATGAGTACGGTGAGATGGTGGGGAGGTGTCTTGCTCAAAGAATGCGACAAAGACAGACAATGCAATATATATCCTCTATTGAAAATAGACATGGTTTGAGGATAGAGACACCTGAAGGCATCATGAGAGTTTTCCAAGAATTCTATACCGAGCTCTACACCCAAGACAATGCCTCCCCAGAGTTAATAGAGCAGTTTGTCAACAGTTGCTATACGGGACATGCTGTGGAGGATACTCAAAGAGAGGAATTGGAAGCTCCAATCACGATGCTAGAACTCGAGACTGCCATTAAAAGTTTAGCTTTGGGCAAAGCCTCGGGCCCTGATAAATTGCCATTAGAGTTATATCTTAGACTGTTTCCAATCATTAAAAATGACATGCTAGAGACATTTATAGCTGCCCAGTCTGGATATCCACCGCCATCATGGGACAACGCTACTATAGCGGTTTTTAAGAAAAAAGATAAGCCCTCATATCTGCCTGGTTCATATCGGCCTATATCGCTTATTAATGTCGATGTTAAAATCTATTCTAAAATCCTTGCGAACCGGCTGATCTCTGTGGTCCCTGGAGTAGTTTCTGATCAACAGCATGGATTCCTACCTGGGCGGGATACAACTAATCACGTTTGCTGAGTCATTACAGCCCTGGACTACGCCGAGACGACGCATAAGAATATAGGTTTAGTATTTTTAGACGCAGAAAAGGCGTTTGACCGCGTCTCATGGCCGTATTTATGGGCTGTCATGACTAAAGTGGGGTTTGGACCTCGTTATTTGCAGGCCATCCAGGTTATGTATAGGCATCCAAGGGCACAGATCTCTATGTCAGGGCAGCTCTCAGGGTATGTAAATATTAGTCGTGGTACACGTCAGGGCTGTCCCTGTTCGCCACTCCTATTCGCTATATATATTGATCCACTACTACAAGCGTTAATGACATCACCACATATACCATCTATGACGCTTCCGGGGGGCAGCATGCGTGTGCTAGCATATGCAGACGACATTGCAGTTGTAACATCGGACCCGGAAGCTGCAGTTCCCGAGATTGAAGCTATAACCAAAGAGTTTGGTCTGGTAGCAGGGTATAAACTCAATATCTTAAAAACACAAATTGTATGCACGTCAGGATTATGTTCTAATGATAGCCGAGTGACCCCAGAAGCCAAGTACCTTGGTATTAAAATTAGACTATCCCTTCATGATCTGGTTATGGTTAATTGGACCGATATAATATGATCAATAAAACAACAACTAGAGAAACTTGAATGTTTACATTTATCGATGGTGGGACGACGCAATGTGCTTAAAATGTCCATACTTCCTAAAGTACTGTATTTCTTTAGGTCTGTTCCACTTGAGGTACCACCCTTAGAAGTGCGGAAACTTCAAGCAACGGTTGAAAGATTCTTATGGGGGTGGAAATCCTCACGTCGGGCATCTAAATTCATGACACTTCCTATGCTGAGGGGAGGCTGGGGCGTCCCTAATTTTGCATTATATTATTTGTCTTGTTTGCTACAGAATATTAAGTTTGCTGTAACTGGAAATGACCCACCTCAATTTGAGGACCCTGATATTTTTTATTTATCACTTGGCCCACAAGCACGACAGATGCTTCTTCGTTTCTACGAACCTAGCTACTACAAGAGAACTAAATTTAAGTTGGTGCTCACTGCTTTTAAGGGTTGGCGTATGATTAGCAAAATTATGCAGCTTCGTCGCATTAATTATCATACTCCTTGTGACTCCCCGGAACTGCTACCATCTATATTTTGGGACTATAGAATGCAAATTTGGAGTGAAAAAGGATTAAAAGCGGTTGGTTCGTTGTTTAATGACGGTGTAATGTCATCTTTTCAAGAGCTTAAAGACACCTATGCAATCCAACAGAACGATTTTTTTAAGTATTTACAGCTACGAGACTTTATTCTTAAACATTTAAATTCAATATCTATCCTGCCTAACGGTTTATTGACATTACTTAATAAACCGACACGGATCGGTATTATATATAACTATTTACTCGAACTACATCAGGATGACCTTGTGCTGCAGGAGTCCAAATGGTCGATGAGGCTAGCTACTAGCTCTGTACCCTTACAAGAGTCTATTAATACCGCGGCCGATATTATTTTATCGGCGAATTTACGTTCTCAGCACTACAAAACGATATTTAATCTTTACCATACTCCTGCAAAAATGGCAAAGTGGGGCAACAGGTATAATGGGAAATGTTTTAGATGTCATACTAACATGGCTGACATTGTTCATATATTTGCTGATTGTAGTGCGTTAAATCCATTCTTCACATGCATTGTAAAATTTCTCTCAAATGTGTTAAAAGCTGATGTCATAATCTCCAGGGAAATGATTATCTTTGGTTTATCTAGTGACTTGGACGTGTTCTTATCGTATCGCAAGTATAGATACTTGCTATTCATGGTGATCGCAGTGGCTCGCCTTTGCATTGCCTCAATGTGGTTGAAACCGGAAGCTCCAGCTTATGAGATGTGGAGAGCAAAATTTTACAATGTGTTTTACTTGGAGTACAACCTATATTGTACTAAGTCAATTAAGAAAAAGCAACGGGGGATCAAGGTCTGGCAGGCGATGATTGATCATATGTGGGTTGAGGAATGATGTTTGCATAAATCTAGACCAATGGAGGTCCACACTGTAGCGTAATACTAATATTGTTTTATATTTGGTAATACCCACTTATTGTACTGTTTTTATTTATCTATATAGTTTCTATTGTTTCCCCCTGTCTTTTGGAAGTGTATAACTGCATAACTGTATTATGAATATGAAAAGATATCGGTTTTGAACTGAACCAATAAAAAAATTAAAAAAAAAAAAAAACCATTAAGCAGGGAAATGCAAACTTTGTAAAAGTGGCATTTTCAACATTATAACATAAAATGCAAATTTACAATTAAAGAATATTTTAAATTACAATTCATTTGAGTCTAATGTTAGTAAAGGGTTCTCTACTTGACAATGGTTTGCACCTTTGTCCAAGTAGGGACCTTTTCTTCTAGTCAGAGTAATGGAGTTATGTCCTTAGAAAACCCCTGCGCACCCCTTGGTTGCTTGGCACGTTCAGATAGGGTTATCTCAAAGGCAGTGTGTAAAGCATTTGTGCATATACACAGTAACACAGTGAAAACACTGCAAATGGACACCACAACAGTTTAGAAAAAAAGTTACCTTTATTTAAACCAAACAAGACCAAAACAACAAACTCCAGCATACAGTTATCCAAATATGACTTTTAAAAGGAAAACAGTTCTGTCCATAGTAAACTATGGATGCAACACTTTCAACATAAAGTACCTTGTAGGCGTTAAAATCATAAGCAAAAACAGCCACAGGGAAGGATAATGAGTTGGTTGCTTATGCGAGGGAAGGTGATGCTTTGGTTCCTTACTGCCACTCAGGGGAGGTGATGCGTCGGTTCCTTACTGGAGAGGAGGTGATGCGTCGGTTTCTCACTGTGCATGGAGTTGAAGCACTAATTCTTTGCTGTGACCTTGGCGTTGTTGCAGACTTAGCACCCCGGCACGATGCGTGGAAATTCAGGATCTGACAGTTCTCGATGCGGTGGCAGCACACGGGCGCTGCATCGATATCTCCAGCTGCGGTACCCGATGTGTCAGTTCTTGCAGCCACCCAACAGGCGCTGCTTTGTTTTTTTCGTCTGCATGCCGGTGATGCGTGGAAACAGTTGCAGGAAGCGCGAAGCATCATTTTTCTTCAGTTCTTTCAGTTTGCTCACAGGGACAACCTCCAGAAGTCCAGAATTGGAGCAGGCACCTCCTAGCAGGTCAGAACTCCCAGCAAGGGTGTTCAGGGGGCTGGTGGGGAAGCTTTGGGTTCCTGAGACTTCAGAACAGGAGACAAGCCCTACTTCAGGCCCTTGGAGATCTTCTTCAAGCTGGATACAAGGCACACATCAAAGTCTTTGTCCTCTCCTTGGCAGAAATAGCCACTGCATGCCAACCTCAGACAGCACGCAGCAAAGGGGCAGTACTTCTCGTTCAGATTTCCCTGCTCTTCTCCTTGGCAGAGGTTCCTCTTGAGTCCAGAAGTAATCTAAAGTTCTGGTTTCTGGGCCCAATATTTATTCAGCATTTTCCTTTGTTCTCTGTGGCAGAGAGGCTCTGTGCTCAGTCCAAATCAGTTCTGTCCTCTCTGGCCCAGCTTTACAGCAGGAGGTAGACAGTATTGTGTAAAGCAGACCAGGCCCATTCAGGTTCAAGGAAATCTCCTCCCACTACTATAAATGCAGCCTAGGTCTATTCAGCCCAGCCCTGACTAATCCAGGAAAGGCAGGACACACTGACCCCCCAGTGGCTGTCTGAGAGAATACACATCCCCAGCCCCTGTCACTCCAAAGCCAGACAGTCAATCCACAAGCCAGCAGAGGCACACAGGATGGCTAAGCAAGAAAATACCCACTTTCTAAAAGTGGTATTTTCAAACACACAATATAAAAATCATCTTTACTAAAAGATGCATTTTTATATTCTGAGTTCAGGTGTACTAAATTCCATCTTCCTACCTTGTCCCAATGGGAAGGTATTCTTATAAGATGTTATAAATAAACTCCCCTTCTATCTTATGGGCCGGATTGCATTACCATAGTAAAACACAAATTACACTGTAGTTCACTACCAGAACATGTCACACACACAACAGGACATGTCCTACCTTTCACATACACTGCACCCTGTCCACAGGGGTACCTTGGGCCTACCTTAGGGGTGACTCACATGTCATAAAAGGGAAGGTTAGGGCCTGGCAAGTGAGTGCACTTACCAGGTCGGCATGGCAGTAGAGACTGCATGCAGACACTGCGGTGGCAGTCTTAGACCCCCATTGAGCAGGGAAATGCAAACTTTCTAAAAGTGGCCTTTTCAACATTATAACCTAAAACGACAATTTACTATTAAAGAGATTTTAAATTACAGTTCAGTTGAGTTTTACCATAATTTCTCCATGTGCTCCCAATCTGAAGTTCATACTTATTGAGTGTAATAAGGTAATCCAGTGTTAGTCTAGAGGGATGATAGTACTTACAATGGTGAAAAACGACTTTAGGAGCATTTCACTGCCAGTAAAACGTAAACACACATGTCATACTTTTAAGTACCATTCACCTTGCCCTATGAGGGCCTATCTTACGGGTGACTTCTAAGTATTAACAAGCATTTTCAATGCAATAGGCCTCGCATTTATGAGAGTTTGAGCTATTGTCATTGTAAATGCCAATGCCTTTTTTTATGTGTTGCTTTTAAAACAGATAAATAAAAGGCATTGTTATTTTTAATGCTAATAGCTTAAACCAGGGTTCTCCAAACCGCTCCTAAACTCTCGCAAATGTGAGACCTATTGCATTGCAAATGCTTACTATAAAAAAAAATTTAAAAGCCTCAGGAGACAGCGTGTCCTGCCTGCAACAGCCGGCAGGACAAATCTATTTGAGAAAATAGTGCTCGGAGGATGTAGTAAAAGCCTACCCGGCAACAACACACTTAACGGGGTATATTGCCATGGAAGGCTACAAAATGAGACATGGCAGTAGTAAGGAGGGACTACTAAGCCTTTTGACCAATGAATAGCCATATTTTACAGAGGACAATGAGACAAGCCAATTAAAAATGTGGGCGGAGAGTGGGCGGAGCATCAAGTCCCTACCTCAATACAGCATGCCTTACAGAGCAGCGCATGATTTTACTAGGCTTGACCTAAAACAAGCATTGACAAAGTCATTAAGTCTGGCCTTCTTTAGATGAAAATGCATTCATTTAAACCTGAATAAACAGCTTCTCCCAAAGTACTTTATGTTTATCCGACTAACCCCTAAAACATCAGAATCATGGTTAAGGTAGCTTACATCTTTGACCAATGGGCTGAAGTTCTTAAAAAAATCTTTCCCAGTATCAAAGAATAAAGAGAGTGAGCAGGTAATAAAATAGAGAAATATGCAAAGTGAAATGAATGAAAGCTGGAGAGTCCTATGTGGCAATTGTTTCAACAGAGGTTCTGCAACAGAATCTTTAAAGAATGGGAAGCCAAAAACAGCATCCATTTAATGGATAATGGTTAAGCGCTAAAAGAAAAATCCCAAATTCTACCCGCAAAACTGTGGCTTTGCCTCTGTATCCAATTAGCTTACAAACTTAGGGGCATATTTACAAGCTGCTTGCGCCACTTTTGTGTCACTTTTCCCATGTTAAAAGTGTCACAAAAGTAGCGAAAGGGGCTTGTAAATAAGCCCCTTAGTGACTGCCATGAAGCTGAAGAAGCAGCAGCATAGGAGAAACACCTCTTGTGGTGTAGTTTTAGGACCCATGCCTTCCTCCTTAAGTATGCACGTGCTGGGAGGAGCATATGTGACAATTCCGGAAAACCACAGCAGCTTTAGGCAATGCTCGATCTGCAAAGAAAGACGCCCTCTTGAAGAATGTACCCATGGAAGTCACTAAAGCAAGGTTTCCTTTATCACATTCATCTATGGTTTCCACCAGGGACATGCATGTCTACTAGTTTAGAATCTGTTTCCAACTATCCAAAAATGATTTTTATTGGCAATTACAGCTTGATTGTGAAGGGAACATATGCCATTATCATGGTTCTGCAGCGGAATGCACTCTAAAAGGTTAGTTCTTTTTACTTCTCATATATGGTAGACTGTGGTGCAAAATGCTTGAACCAATTGTACAAAACATTTCTTGCAAGGTGCTCCTGTCTTTACAGTGGGAGATGACTCGTTAGATTTGCTCTATTAGTCACTTGGTGACTAGTTTATTTAAATATTATTAACTTATGAATATTAAAAAAAAGGTAAACAGCAGTGTGCTGGAAGTTCAATGTCCCAGTTAGTCTGAACTTCTTCTGTCCTCTTTAAAGAAACCCGTTTCCAAAACTATCATGGGTGGCGAGGTCAATCTTTGTGTTGTTTGCACTGGCGAGTGCATCTCAATATTAACGTAGCATGGTAAAGGAAGCAAGGCTTGTGAACAGGCATGCGTATGTAACATCTGTGAAGGTTCAGGTTTTTTCCCAAAGAGGCACACCAGGAGAGCAGGGGCATTGTGGGAAGCAGAGCAGGGCATTCAAACATGCCTACACCAAAGTATAAAACAGGGCGTTCGGGGAATCTGTCAGAAGCAAAGAAAGTGCAAAACTCAGTGAAGAAAACAGAAATAACGAGCACCTAAATACACTGTACAAACATATTGTGTAATCCGAAAAGTAAAGGTTTAACTGTTCTCTGTGTAAATTAAACAAGTATCAGTTCTGTTTCTATTGTGAAGCCTCTGACGCCTTCGGGTAAAGTCCGCGCTATATAAAAACGCATTAAATAAATAACTGTGTGGACTTGGCGCCGTCTCTGCACATGTCACGGTATATGCGGCGGCTACTGCCATAGCACAGGGATGCAGGTCTGCTGAAAATCAAAGTGCGCACTGAAAATAAAGAGTGTAAGCAGTGCCCTGAGCTGCGGCAAAAAGACACCCGAGCTTGGGAGACGAGTGCAGCCCTGCCAAGTATCACGCATCAGGCGTGACGCTACCGCATTTCAGTGAGGTGGTCTGCATCACCGCACTGAAATGCGATGTCAGACATATAAGGGCCTGTGCCTATCAAGCGCTGTTCTTATAAAACACTAGCATCAGTGGTATATAGGCAGGCAGCTCGCGCTGCAGGGGAGACTTCTTGGTGTCTGGGTTCTGAGTTGCGGCGCAGCGCTTGCTATAATGTAATTACTGTATTGAATCACTGCGATAGCGCGGTATACTTTCACTTTTAAGAGTTCACGGCCCGGGCAGCAACTTACTGAACTTAGAAATGGCTCCAGGCTGGTCTTGATGAGGTCACAGGCAGCGCCGTAATGAATCCCGCGCCCGCTGTATCATACGCGCCTGACCCAGCTCTCTCACCACGGCCCGGTCGGTGGCAGAGTCACTTAAGAACACCAGGACAGACTGCGGCGGTCAGAGTGGTTGCTTCACGGCTCCAGAGCACCAACAACTGTGCAGCTGAGCCGGCCGGCCCGAGCGAGCCTGATTTGGGCGGCCGGTCACAACATAGGGAGGGGTGAGCTAGGCGGCCGGCATCGCCGCGTGAAATGCAGCTCTGCTCGACTCTTTTCAAGTAAGTGTGTGTGCCTAGCCCCAAAGTTAGAGAGGGGCGTAAAGTAAGAGTACTTCGCAGTGGCAATAATTAAAAGATGCAAATTAGCTGTGCTTCCGGCTTTGAATTCTGACAAGTTCAATGCAAACACGCGCCACTCTCCGCACTCGCAGCCACACACAGACTTTCACATAGTGGCCAGTCAGTGACACGCGTGCACAGATAACATTTACAGCATGACACCTTTCGCAGGCCGGCTCCGCAAATGTAACACGATTTCTCTGTGCCGCATAAAAAACCCACGTGACATCTACTAATGTCTACATGATCCTCCATATAATTACCCACTGGCTCCAGGCTGCCATGCCCCAAATGCCCGGCGTGCATGTTGCAGTCCGCCGCAATTCGTTTTCCCTTCGCTGTGGGCCAGCCAACAACTCAGACTGTGCTTTACTTTATTCATGAGGCAATTAAATCCGGCGCTCAGGAGAGGCTGGCGGGTGTCTCTTGAAGGTGGAGCCCGTGTTTGTGAGGCATTTATTGTTGCTCTAATTTAATTTATTATGTTTCCCTCGTCTTCATTGCTGGATTTCGCTCGCGAGAAGGTGTCACTCCTGGTCGTTCAAATGTCACTCATTATTACACTGACATTCGGACAATGTCACACATACACATCTGAAACCTTGGCAGCTATGCGAGTGTCTGGGCACCCCCAAAGCAACGCCGAATATTGGGAATACTCACTGTTACCTGGCAGCTCACACAAAGCGATACACGAGCGCAGGCGGGCCGCGGGCCTTGTCCTTCTTATACTTCCATGGCCCTGGTCTGCCCCCTGTCCTCGGGCTCGGGTCGTACGCAGCTGACATTAAACCTGGGTCCTTGTCCTGCTCTCTTTCTGTGGCGGGCGGGCACGCGCTCGCTCAGTGCGTAGGAGGGACGCACTGGTCCTTGTTCTCTTACGCACGCGCCGGCAGTCAGACAGACGGACGGACCGAGCGCCATGGAGCCGCCGCTGCTGCCCACCGCCTGCCTCCTGCTGCTCGACGGGGCCCGCGCCGACCTCTCAGGTGAGTGCGAGGAAAGAGGGGGGGAACATCTCACCCTTGGGGGGGGGGAGGTGTCTGTATGTGTGCATGTGTGTGTGTGTATGTGTGCATGTGTGTGTGTGTATGTGCGCTCGTGTGCCCGTGTGTGTGTCTCTGTGTGTGTGCTTGTGCGAAAAGCAGGGGCTGTGGCTGTGTGTGTGTATGCATGAGGCTTCCAAGGAGAGAAAGAAGTGACAGGAGAGGGTGAGCGCGCGACCTGATCCGATTGCGGCCGGCTGCGTGCGCGTAACAGCCTCTTGTCCGCTCTGCCTAGTCCTTGAAAGTCAAAAGCCTGAAACGATTACAAAAGACTCGCTCTGCGACAGCAGGCCTTTGGCCTGCAATCGCAGGGCGAGTCCTAAAAAGGAAGGTTTAGACCGGGCAAAAGGTTTATCTTTCCAGGTTGAAATGGCTGTCCAAAAGTGCACTACAGGATTACAGTGGCAGAACTGAGACATGTTTTATGAGGCTACTTTTGTGGGTGACATAGTAAGTGCTGCTGCCCATTAGAAGCAGTTAATTTACAGGCCCTGGGTACATGTAGTACTATTTATTAGGGACGTACAAGTAAATTAATTGTGCCAATTATTAGCAGGCCAATGTTACCATTTTTAAAGGAGAGAGCACAAACACTTTAGCACTGGTTAGCAGGAATAAAGTGCACAGAGTACTACATACCAACAAAAATGAGTTCAGCAAAATCATAGAGAGAAGGCAAAAGGTTTGGGTGGAAACCATGGCAGGGATGTCAGGCCAAAAACTAACATTACCCTTCTGTAGCATGCTAAATCGGGTTTGATATAACACTAACAGAATCCTTCATGGACAGACATCAAATCAATATCCTGTTTGTATTAATATTTATATTTGATTTGATTTATATATTTGTAAAGCGCAAGGAAATACTCGAAGGTGTCTTGGCGCTACATGACCGGATTAGTGAGCAGATTGCATATTCTATTGGCTGACAAGCCGGGAAATTAAACATTTCATAGCAGACTGGAAACCTACAGGCTAAAGAGACAGGTTTTTAAACATTTTTGGTTCAAGAGCAAAGATGGAGATGTTTCCAGTCCTAAAAGGATGGAGTTCCAGTTGTGTGCAGTGTAAATAACGAACCTCCTGCCTCCACAGGAGGAAAGCTCGTGGGAGAGAATGACCACATTATTGTCTGAGCTTGAATGAAGAGTTTTGCTTGACACATACCAGCTGTTGTTTTCCCTCAGATACGCTGGACCTGAGTCTTTAAGATCCTCATATGAAATGCACTGGGCCTTAAAAATGATGTGTTTCCTCACAGGCAACCAGTGTAGACTGTTGATAGCCTGTGAGACCGAATGAAATCTGGGGACTTTCAACAGATTCCAAGCAGCCGAGTTTTGAAGATTCAGTAATTTATGCAGCAAGCTTTTGGGAAGCTTTTGATATAATCCATTACAATAATCAACTCCAGCTAACACAAGGGCTACGACGACTGCTTTCCGTAGATCAAAAAGTAGGAACTGCTCGATTTTCCTAATAATTTGCTAGGTGTAAACAGAGGTAGAGATCACTTTGTTCCCTGTATGTGAGCCGGTCGTCAATTGAAACATCAAGATTTCTTATGTTTCTTTTTACCAAAGAGGGCTTAGTTCATCTGGCCACCAGAAACGGGACCAACATGAGGTGTTGTTGCTAACTAGGATATTTATCTTCTACTTCCAAGGTTTGGTTTGAGAAGTCTCTTTTGTGCATCTCTTTTTATGCTTTTCTAGCATTTTATTATTTTATCATTCCTAAGATCTTTATGCAGTGTATGCAACATATTAACTCTACCAGGCTTACATTCTTGATCATATCTTCCCTCCTTTACTGCACAGTGAGTGGGCCCTCCTAAGGCCTTTTAACAGGTAATTCATTTATAAAGAGGTCAGTATCTTTAGTCACGTATTCATGTCTCTTTAGGGGATGAAGCAACTTGGCTGCATCCACCTCTTCCTTTAATTGTGACAGTCTTCCAGAGGGGCTCTTCATATACCATTATCCCATCAGTGGACGCCCATTCCCATCCTATTGACATTCGACTGAGAGCAATCCTGATTGGGAACTCTTAATTATACATTGTATTTTTAACTTAGGGCCATCTGCACATTGATCTTATTTTGCTAAGATGCCTGCCAGGTCTGAACGATAAATGCTGGTCAAATTTCTAGACCTACGTTTCCTTACTTCCCTTTGTTTTGTTTAAACCATAATACATTCTAATCACAGTTGTCCATTATAGTTGTCCGTTATAGATTTTAAATCGATCATATTGACTTCTATAGAATACAAAACTAGAACTACTTCCTCTTCTGGGCTTTTAAAGTTTGAGACCCAGTCACATAAATACATAAGTTATCGGCTGCTGTCAACAAAATCAACTGCAATTGAATATTTCTGGTCTTTGTTACAAATTGTTCTATAATTTTCAGAAATTCTATTCCTTAATCTGCAGAAAATATTTCCTATTTTTTCAACTAGATGAACAGATGATGGCACGCACAACAAATGTATTGTTGCATTTAATGTGATGTCATATCTCAACCATGTGGGTTACGGTGTGTTGGGCTCTGCACAAACTTTCACACTCAGTAGCCATAAATGACAATTCCACAGTCCTCCGACCTAATTGTATCATTTCTGTGAAGAAAAATACCTCTACAGTAAATATTATTTCACACCTCAAAACATAAATGACGGCATTATGGAGGCAGCATCCATATCCAGAAACTATTAACACACCTTGAGTGGTTGTAAAGTGCGCCTTCACCCAGAAGGGTCTTGGCACTGAAATTACAGATGATTTTGGTGCCCAGAACTTATTTTATTGATCTTAGAACGATGTAAGGCTGAGCGGGTTGACCAGGTTTCGAATCTGCGACTAGGAGGTCAAAGACAGAGCCCCGCAATGGATGCATTGGTCCTTTTTAGCCACCGGAGTCATCACGTATGTATGCATGTCTGAGTACATTTATATTTATGAATAAATAAAGTAACTGTAATGATAAAATATGCAATTTATGCTTCAGTTATCTGATTTATTCAAACTAAAAGTTATTGGGACCTCAGAAATAAATTCTACAAGGAGAGTAGTAGACATACTAAGTCAGTAAATGCTAGCATTAGAACCCCCTGTGGATAAATTGCATGCTCTGCCTAACCCTTTCTCCGTGAGCAGCAAAGGTACATTTGACACTGTATTGTTAAACAGCCCAAACGTTTTCCGGCCTTATGTTGAAAGTAGCAATGGTTTCGAAATCGCTCTGATCCTCAATGATAAATATATTATCTGATTTGTATATGTATTTTAGATGTTCGCTAATGTACGGAACTGTTATATTCATTAAGATAAAGTGTGCGATGCCTTAATTACTCCACAACTGTTTCTTGGTTACTCGGGAATCTATTCATACATATCTCAGCTGCTAAATGAAATCGATATTATGTGAAAGACTTTTCGGAATTGATTTTTCTCAGGGTCATTGCTTATTATGCTCCTTTAGAAAGCCCTATTAGGTGGCCTTGGAGTTATTGCAGTAATTTCGTTTTCATGTCTCCTTGAAGTTCTTCCTCCAGTGCATTTGAATAATGAAGCAGGGCCATGTTTCAAAATCAGATTTTGTTTTATCAACGTCTAGTTTTATTTGTGTTTCAATCCAATCTAACCCATACATATAATCACGAGGTCTCTGTTGGATATTTTGGTAGATTTATGGACAATGTAGAAAGTTTACTGGTAGTTCTATATTGTTATTCTGTCTTTTAAGGATGATAAATAATGCAAATCACTCTTATTGTTTGACAGACTTTTTATCTCAGCTAAAAAATGCATCACTATGTATTTATTTTGTAAGGAATGGGGCGGTTTTTCCTGCAGCTGAAGATTCTTATACGTGATCCTCCGTTGGTCGTATGGGCCTTTGGTTGTCAGCTGGTAGTGTGTGAATGGAGCGAGCATCAACAATACATTTTAATTAAAGTCAAACCAATTTGATAGATAGAGAGGATGGTTACTAAACCGTAGGGGGTTTAATAGCAAAATGTAGCCAGTTGCAAAAACTCATCGTTTAGTAAAGTCAATGTATCCAAAAGCAGCAAATATCCTAATAATTATGCAGTCTAAATTTGTATATTATAAAGAAGAGGATGCAAACTATAACAAGATACAAAGCACAGAATATAAAGTAGATTGGTTCTATAAAGGTACTTCCCTAATCTGAATAAAACTTTGAACGTGGCAAGGGGAATTTCGGAGAAGAAGGTGTTAGCATCAGAGAAAACAAATTAAGACTCTCACTGAGGAGACAGGCATTCAAGCATGAAGCTCAACACACGTGGCTAGAGGAATCAGCAGAGCTGAAAAAAATATTCTCTCAGTGAAGTCAGGACAGGCTCTGCTAACTATTCTATGAAAGCACATACATAGGAGGCAGTTCTGGAAGCTTTGTCCCACCGACTCCTTCTGGACATCTAATCAGAAGACAACGTTTTCCGGGAGCAGTAAAATTTACAGGTTGCCAGCATCAAACAAAGAATGTCAGTCTTGCCTGTTCCAGGAGGCTCTTTCCCATCCCTACTTGTTACATATCAACTGCTAAAATCTAATTAGGCAAGCTAAATCTCACAGTTCTTAAAAAAACAACGCCTACTAACGAGCACTCCTCGATAAGACACCTGCTGAGGAGAGAAAGCATGAAACTTGCAATGCATTAATTAAAGAAACAACACGATTGGATGAGGTCTAGGCTTAAGTCATATCATTCACGCGAATAAATGGGTAACCCGTGAATATACAGTTATCATGAAAGAACACAATGATTACGGTATGGTTATATGTTTGACGCTTACCACATATAAATGCTGCCACCTACATTAATGGATTAATACAATGCAAACAGATTAATATTGTTATTTAAAATGTGTAGATGTGATGAACTAGTGCCCGGAACATTAAATTGCACTACACGATAAGCAACTTTGATTTATTTTACTGGACGTAACAGGAAACTGTCTACCAATATTTCAAAATGTAGTATGTGTTATGCTAATTGGAAGGCAAATAATTATGCCCTCCTAGAATATCGTCACCAGCGGTGTCCCATACAGGGCTGCGAGGACCGAATTTATGACAGTTTTCAGAATAATTTTCTAATATTTAAATCATATACATTTTATAAATGTATGTAGTTCTATTTAATGTAAATTTCCTAATAATATAGCATGGATTCTTTGCTCTTGGACCTATGCTGGACACTCCTGAGGTCCAATTACCGGGCTTGATTCAGAAAGGTACATTTACATGAGTGGATTTTCTCATGAATAAATCTACTTAGACACCTCGTTGTAATGTAATGGTAAATAGCAACAATGCTATGTTGCTATTTACCATTTCTGAGGGGAGATTTACACCTAGATGTAGATTTACATGTCCCCGCCCTTTCCAAATAAAGGGGTGGAGCTTTCAAAGAATGAATTTATGACAGTAAATTTACTGTTAATAACTTCCTACCTGTTGATAGAGATCTCTGTCAATGGGGTATAAAGATGCCTATGGAAAGAAGTGGAGTACTTTCTTTTTAAATTTTTTTTTTTTTATTAAACAAGCCGTAGGAAAAAAAAAAATCGAAAGCATTGGTACATTAAATTCTTCATAATTAGACAAAAATTTGCAATATACAAGAGACAACCTTAGACAATAGAATACCACCGCGAAAATACAAAAACTGCAATAGCATACGACTAACCATATCGATATTAAAAATGCTAGTAGAAGAGAAAAAAAAAAACTAATATTATACATCGAAATTTCTACTATAATTCATATAAACCTACCAATATGATACAATGAGAATATACAAAGATATTATTACCATTCCTAAAATATTAATAGAAAAACGTACTCAATTGGCTAATATAAAAACAACTGATAAAAAAACATCAAGATTACTATACGGTTCATAAAGTGTTAGTGCAATAAAGTACGAAAGCCGGCGATTTGAAGCAGCAAACATATTATTATAAAAAAAGTGCTAGTGTGGTTGCGTGCAAAATTGGCTTATATAAAGTGACTGGTGCAATAAAGTGCAGAAACCACCGAAGTAAAGCAGCAGACATATTTATACCTTTCTTAAAGTGCAAATGCAGTATCGTGCAAAATTTGACTAATATATATGATAAAGTGCACAAACGGCCAATATAACACAACAAATATATACTTGCAGTTCTTAAAAATGCAAATGCAATAACATCTAAAAATTAACTAAAATACAACAATCACCTACCTTTTATCAATTCAAGCTTCTCAAAATGTTTCCAATTTCTTTCAAATCTTGTAATTGCACCCACTCTACCTGCGTAAGCTCTCTCAAATTTATATGTTCTTCTCATTTTATTAACCCTCTTTACTTGACCTGGAATCACTGTAGATTTCCAATTTTGTAGAATCAGGGACCGTGCTACGACAGTGGAGATAAAAATAAACACTTCTTCTGATTTATTGAACCTGTTCCTTTCTTTAGGGATACCAAAAAGGTCTGCCTCTGCCTCTGGTTGTAGAATTTTCCCTGTTGCCATCTCCAAGTCTGCGAAAATCCCCTTCCAAAAGGATTCTAACTTTGGGCATGAGAAGAAAATATGATACCAACCACCCTGACCCCTAGTTTTGCATCTAAAACATGTATTCTCGCATTCAGGGAACATTCTCTGCAAGGCCTCCGGGGTATAATACGCCAACCAGCGAGACAAAAAGGACATTCGCTTGTAGTTAGCTGCTCGGAGTGCTTTGTTTCCTAAATGACATATTACTTCCCAGTCCTTGACTGATAATACACACTGTGATGTGAGACTTATTTTTTCCAGATGACTATCTATTATAGAAGATGATCCTGAAGGAAGTAACTTTTTATACCAGAATCCAATACCCTTATGTTTCTCCCCATATAGAGCTGTTAACAAGACATTGGGTGTTGAATCTAAACCTCCTACTTCTTTTCTTATAAAATAAATCAATTGCAGGTATTCAAAAAACATGAGCCGCCTAGGATGCGTTCTATCTATAACCATTTGCCAGCTATTTAGCGTATTTTGAATAAATAGGTGCCTTATTTCACGAAATCCGGCAGATTCCCATTCTATCAGGTGATTCGAAGATATCTTGAGACCCATTTTAGCACATTCTGACAATTTCAAATAAATGGATCCATCTGAGCCGTGTTTTTTAAATAAAAGCCGTAATCTTGATGAGTACCCTATCAGTGTCTTATATCTTGTTTTCTTAGGAAGCTTTGCAGTTTTTAAAAAGAAAAAAATTTGAGAGCCTGATTCCTCAAGCATTCTATCTAAAAAAAAATTGTCTCTTGTCTGTCTGGCCCTTAACAATCCTGCCATTATATCGAAAAAAGCTGCTTCGTAATATATTTTTAAATGGGGAAGAGCAAGCCCACCTTGGTTTACAGAAAGTTGTATCACCGCGAGCTTGACTCTTGAGGCCTTTTTATTCCAAATAAATCTTCTCATCATGGATTCAAGTTCGTTAAAAAAGGCTATATTGACTTTAATTGGAATATTGCTAAACAAAAATAAAAGCAAAGGCAGTACGTTCATCTTTATCAATGCCACTCTGACAATTTATGACAAGGGCAATAGGTCCCATTGTTCAAAAAGGCTCTTGATTTTATTCTTCATTTTTATATAATTCAGTCTAAAAAGTTCTTGATACTCTCTGGTCACATAAATCCCTCGATATCTTATTGGGTCCCTTTTTTCTGCTTGAGGCCGAAGATCTAACGGAAGAAAATCTAAATTTGAATTTAAAATGAGAACTTCTGTTTTTTTCTCGTTGATCTTGTAACCCCCGATCTTCTCATATTCCTGGAGCTCTTTCAAAAGATGTAAGATATTTTCTTTATCAGGGGCCAAATACAGGATGATATCGTCGGCAAACAATTTTAACTTTGACATTTCAGCAATTGGGGGGAATATTGTATCATTATTCCTTATTTTTATTACCAGAGGTTCGATAAAAAAGGTAAAAAGCAGGGGAGATAAAGGGCAACCTTGCCTGGTGCCGCGGTTTATTTTAATCTTCCCTGCTTGCCTAGCATTGATTATCACCTGGGCTGATGCCCCTTCATAAATATTCCGTAACATACTAATAATTGGGGCAGGAAACCCAAAATAACCCAAGGAAAAAAATAACGCTGACCAGTTAACTAAATCAAATGCTTTTTCTGCATCAATCATAAAAATGCATGCAGAAACTGAGTTAACATTAAAATAATCTAACGCCTGTATTAAATATTCTGTGTTAGCTGCCATATATCTACCGGCTATAAAACCCGTTTGGTCATGGTGTATTACCTCCTGGGCTGCAAACACAAATCTTTGAGCCCAAATTTTCATAAAAACCTTATAGTCTGAGTTCAATAGACTAATTGGTCTGTAGGAATTCACATCCTCCGAATTCTTACCTTTCTTAACAAAACTTATAATTGTAGACTCTTTAAACTCGGAGGGAACCTTACCGCCTTCTCTAATATAATGAAATTTTTTTTTCAAGGGTTCTTCCAATTCCTTCAAAAAAACCTTATAAAATTCGATCGGGAACCCATCCAGCCCTGAAGCTTTTGCTCCCGCTGTTGTTTTTATACTATTTTGAATTTCCAGGGAACTAATTTCACAGCCTATTTGATTATATCTGGAATTGGAGATCTTGGGAATATCCAAATTATCAAAATATTCCCTGACCAATATTTCCTCCACTTGAATATCTGTAGAGTAAATTCTCTCGTAATGATCAAGGAATATCTTCGCTATTCCCTCAATCCGAGTATCTATTCCACCTAAAGGGTCTTGAATTTTCAAAATAATGGAAGATTCTTGTTTTTTTCTAATCGAATTAGCCAGAAGCTTCCCCATGAGTTGACTATTTTCATACAGCTTTTGCTGGAAGGCTTTTGAACTATTTATCTCTTCCAGAGTGAAGAAGTCCCTAAGCAATACTTTGGCTTGTTCCCAATTATTAGGCTTTTGATTCAGTTTCAGAAGGCAGTAACAGAGGGGGATAAGATGAATGATGTCAATACTGCAGATTAATTTCCTCAATCAGAGGCGGAAGTTCGTCCCCAAACTCCTAACCCTTCGCCAATATTGCCAGCGCCAGCACCTCAGGCAGAAGAAGAGAGGAGAAAGAGCGGAACTGGTGGGAAGGAAGTGAGTGACTTTCCACTGTTTGCAAAAAGAACAACTCCAAAATCGCTCCTTCCTCATTCTTCACAGCTTCCTTTGGTCTCTATCATTTTGGATCCCCCGGCCCCTAGTGCCCTATCTAAGGGCCCTGACATGATAGTATCTATACCTCAAACTCCGCTTTCTACAGCAAATGAAGCAGCAAGTGATGGGGTAATCATGCAAGACGTAATTCCTGGGAATGAAAGAGTAACAAAACCCGACTCTAGCCTACTGGACATTGAAGCAAGATCTGAAGCGAAATATCAGTTAGACATTCGTGAGATGCTCAACTTAATTCTTGACGAGATCCGTGAAATTAAAAATAACCAGCGAACGGAGCAAGCTGCTATTCACGCCAGAATAGATAAGCTGGAGGAGTTAACACTGGCACTCCCTAATAGGGTTCTGGAAGCTGAGTCAAGGATATCAGTTTTGGAAGATCAGATGAATCTGGTAGCAGGAGAGACCAAAGAGGCTACAAAGAAGAGGATTTCAATGGAAAATAAACTCGAGGAATTGGAAAACCATTCTCGTAGATCGAACTTGAGGATAGTGGGGGTCCCTGAAGGAACAGAAGGCTCCGACACAGTACAATGGGTTAACTCCTTCATACAGAAAGTAGTTCTACCAGACTTTGAAGGAGATCTAATGATAACAAGGGCCCATAGAGTACCAGCTCAGCGTTTTGCGAATTCTCCATTTCCAAGAACTATCCTACTGAATTTTGCGGATTTCAGGATTAAGGAGCGAACTCTCTAAGACATATCAACAACGTCAGTTTACTGTTTCTGAAACTATAAAATGCAAGATCTTCTCAGACATGACAGCTACTGCGGCCAAAAGAAGGAAAGAATTTGTAAAATTGCTGCAGCTATTTAAAGCTAATGGTGCCCAGGCCTCGATTGCGCAGCAATCAAAGCTGAAGGTCCTTGTTAAGGGAAAATTCTTTCTGTTTACTGACTTAGAGGAGGCTCAGACTCTTCTTAACGAGATTTCCACAAGGGCCTAGGCTTAAGGGTTTAAAAGAACACAAAATGTCAGGAATCCAAGTTTATAAACTGAAAAAAAAAGAGGATGTGTTAGGTGTGATCCTCTTTCCTCCCTTCGTTAGCAAAAAGAAATAAATCAAGGCGGGTGGTCCTGGGTCAAGGGTCACACCAGGGTGTAACAAGAAGACACCCGAAGAAGAAAGTAGAGGGTGGGATGTGGGCCGCGTGGACGGGGAGGGGTCTCCCACATTCCAGGGAGGGTTTAGGGGGGGTTCAGGGTGTGGGGGGGTGTAAACGCATTAAACAAATACAAGCTCAGTAGGTTTTCTATTCTTAATATTGGTTGGTACAGAATATGTTTAAGATTCTATAGTTTTATAAATGAGATCTGATCCATGTAACATCCTGTCCATTAATGCGAACGGGCTGCTCAATAAACAGAAATACGGAGCCCTTTTGAAATGGGCAATTGCCCTTAAGCCTCAGGTGGTCTTCCTTTAGGAGACACACCTAAAAACAAATTTTCCAAAGTTGTTTCTGCCAAGATATTTCTCCCATGGGTTTTTTTCCTCAGCTGGGGTTGCCCAGAGGGGTGTCGCTATTTATTTCTCAAGGAATTTACCCTGGGAAATTGTGCGGGTGCAAAGAGACGCTAAAGGTAGATGGCTTTGGGTTGTAGCAAAATTGTTGGGAAAGGTATTCAACTTTGTAAATTACTATGGCCCAATTTTTTATGACACCTCGGCCCTGGCTGAAATTAGTGAAATCTTGAGGGGCACTTCAGGGCAGATTATAGTAGGAGGTGATTTCAACTATATCCAGGATTTAAAGAGGGACACTTCTAACAAGAACAAGAAGCAACAAAAACCTAAAACGAAAGGGGTGCTGGAGGCTTTTATGACAGAATACCAACTGCGGGATTCCTGGCGCTCCCTGAATCCCAATTTAGAGTCCTTCACATGTTATTCTAATAGGTTTCATGCTGCCTCTAGAATAGACTTCTTTTTGTCCTCGAGATCACTTCAAATCTCCAACGCATTAATAGGCTGTAATCCCTTCTCAGATCATGGGAGGATCGAGGTTGAACTGATACTAGAGGGCATGGAGGGGGAGCGCTCTAGGTGGCAGATGGATCGCACCCTTTTACAGAATATGATATGGGTAGAGGGCTTCAAAGATTGGATAAAATAATTTTTTTTAGCAAATAAGGACTCAGCAGAGCCTTTTGCAATATGGGGCGCATTTAAAGCAGCAGCCCGGGGGCAGATTATAGCATTCTCCAGAAATAAGGCAAACGTACGAAAGAGAAAAATATCTGCTCTTCAGGGTGCTGCTGAGAAGGAATACGCATTGAAACTGAATCAAAAGCCTAATAATTAGAAGTGGAGTACTTTCATCGTGTATTTTTAAGAGAATTGTAAAATATTTGAAGTATAATATAAAAGTAAAGTAAGTAAAATATTAAAATTGAACTAATAAAATAAATAGTTACAGAACAAGCACTCCTCAAAATACATGTGCATTAAATAGTAAAATAATGTTATATATTTTTTAATAAAAATATCCACGCTCACTAATACTTCGGTCCTGCGTCCTGAAAAAGAAAAATTATTAATGTGTGAAGGGGCAGGGTAGGGATAACATGACTTCTTAGTCCTTGTGGGAGATGTAAATGAGGGACCCCCGGGGGATAAAACATGGGTGCAGCACTGCCACTGGAGTCTTCCTGGCATCAGTGTGACCCCCTGCCCTCCTGAGAGTGTCTTGTGTAAGGAGAGGCAGACTCGCTGACTCCCGAGATGCTCTTTGGAGAGTCCCACGGCATAGAGAAAATAATTATTTGTTAAAAAGAACTGCGTGTGGTGGGGATTTGATCTTTTTAAGGGCAGGGGCACAGCCACATCCGAAGTATGTGTGCAGCAGGGTGTTGGCCTTCAGCAGGGGATTTGGTGCAGGGTCTGGCTGTAAGCTAGGCCCTATGGCCTACCACACGCTGTCCAAAGGCCTGCAGTGTGGGGGTGGGATGGCATAGTTACGTGTGGTAAAAAAAATCATACTTTAGGTTTAAAACTCATAGAAATTCACTGAAACAGAACAAAGGTTATAGTCACAATATAGTTAGGTATGGTAATCATATCCTACTTCAGAAATTCACTGAAAAAAACAAAGGTTAAAGTGACTTTATAGTTGGGTAAAAATGTCAGTTATAATGTAACTTTTAAAACTCAAAAAAGCACTGAAATTTACCAGTTATAGTTCACAAGAAAACTATAATGCATGCCCTCAGCACAGATGACATCTGAAATTATATAATTGATGACAACACCATGCATGGCGGAGGCGTTTTTTTAGTTTAAAATTTGACTTTTTATCTACCATTTTCACCCATCTATAATGTCACTTTAACCTTTTTTTCAGTGATATAACATACGGTTTGTGTGTGTAAAATGTACTCTAGCCCAGCCTTGATGTAAGTCAAACACCCCATTATTTCCAACCTCTGGTACTGCAACACACTCTTACAAATCAATGGATACATGGATTTACATTGTAGTCCAATAGAAATTAAAGTTATACTAACTACATTAATTCTCATTTAAATTATATATGGAATAAAGTAGCCCTGATATACATTACAAGTAGAATACACGTCACCAATGTTATGTTGTATATTCCTTGATATGCATTCTCTTGATACCGCGAGATAGAATGTAGGGTGTTTGGTGTACTTGTGTTCTAAGGTTCGAGTCAGTTGTATGCTGACCTGCTGAAGAGAAGACATCGTTTCCTTGGCCTTCACCTGTTGTCATTTTAACTAGAAATAAATATAACCTTACAACCTACCAAGTCTGGATTACCTTACTACAAATTGGCGACGAGGGAAACTGGCGTTTAAAGCATTCTCACAAGACTGGAAATTTCAAAAAGAATATATATATTCAAAGGAAATTCTCATCTATAGAGAAAGGAATTGGAAGAAAAGCGGACCGGAGCAAAAAAGCCGAACAAAAGCCTTCTGTGAGTTACAATTTTTTTTTACTACCACCGCTTGCTGACTGCGTATTTGACTGCGTTACTTACATAGCGCGACCTTAGTTTAGTCAAGGCCTCTGCGAACAGCCGTTGGTGGACATCCTACTGGCGTAGTTCAACTGCGCTCGCCATTCCACTGCGCGCGCTGAGTCTAGAGGAGCCCGCACGTCATTCACCAGCGCGTCCTCCCAGAGAAGCCCGCACGTCATTCACCAGCGCGTCCTCTGACATCAGACGCAGGTCACGCAGCATGACCCCAACGTGGCGGCCATTTTAGCTCGTTGTGTTTACTAACATAAAATTAGACCGGCACTTCGAGGAGAAGTTGAAACAGATCGTGAGAAGGCCACGTTTATCAAAAAAAAAAAAAAAAAAGAAGAAGAAGGCGGAATCTACAGAGGTACTTTCCGGACATTACAGTAAGGTAACTTCAAAAAAAAAAAAAAATAAAACAAAATAAAATATATGTATAATTGAATATAGTGACATCATACAGGTGAAAAGGTCGAGTGAAAGTTGTATTTTACCTTCTGGTGCATGGAAGAAGGTGATTCCGTGGTTAATACTGTGAATAAGGACACGAATATGGCACAACAAAATTTTTCCATTAGTCCTCCTGAACCATTTTGGGTCAAAGGTAACCAACCAAGTATAAAATGGTTAGAATGGAAAGAGTATTTTATCAACTATTTGGAAGCTGTAGATGAAACAAAAAAAATGAAACCTGAACAGAAAAAGAGACTACTACTACATTCCCTAGGACCCATAGGTTTAAAAACATTTTCGAGAATGAGTAAAACTGATGATTCTGATCTCGATGAATTTGAGAATGCCATCAAAAACATGGATAAATACTTTGCTCCCAAAGTATGTATCGGGGTCATAAGACACAAATTTTTTCAAAGAAGGCAAACCAAAGAGGAAACTGTAGATGAGTGGATGGATGATCTAAAAAAACTTGCTATTGATTGTAAATTTGATAATTTACATGATGACTTCATACGTGATCAACTTGTGATGCATAACAACAACTCAGGTTTGCAAGATCGTCTTTGGGTCAATGGAGATGCACCTCTTGACGATGTGGTAGCTATCATGAGAAAATCTGAAATGTCAGGAAGGTGTGCCACCGTGGTGAAAGAAACCGAAAAAGATGTGTCCAAGATGTCGGGAACTGTTTGTAAGATTCAGGTTCCCAATAGGAATTTTCGTCAACAGCAACAACAACAAGGGAGATGGACGGGTCAGCCTACAAGAGTTCAAAACAGGAACACGGAAGATAGGAGATGCTATAGATGTGACAGTAAAGAGCATCTAGCATTTAGTAGACTATGTCCAGCGTTAAAGAAAAAATGTGGTATTTGTGGACTTTTAGGTCACTTTAGTAAGATGTGTCGCAGACGCAGTAACGTGAAATATGTGTATGAAGATGAAGAGGAGAGTATGGAAGAGGTAGATGGTGAGGATGAATGTTGCATAAAGAGTATTCGTGGGAACTATGTGATTAATATTTCAGAGGATTCCCTTAAAGGAAAACCTATTTGCGAGATATCTCTTGGTGGAGTGGTGATAAGTGTATATGCAGATTCTGGGTCCCCATATACAATTATAAATGAAGAGGTTTGGAGAAAGAAGTTTGTAAAGAAGATTGGTGAGCAATTATACCCATCAGATGTTTGCCCAATCAGTTTTACGGGGAATAGAATTGGAATGATTGGCTTTAGGTGGCTTACATTTCTATTTAAGGGCAGATCCACAAGAGCGAAATTATATGTGGCAAAGGTGGGACCATCAGTATTAGGATGGTTCGACCAGAAGAAATTGCACATCATCTTAGATCCTAACTCTAAAGATAAAGTTTTAATTTTGGATGACTGTAGTAGAATGGAGGAAGCACTCTCTGAAAAATTTCCTAAAGTGTTTAGTAAGGAGCTAGGTGCCCTGAAGGGATTTGAACATAGAATAATTTTAAAAGCGGACGCACAACCCAAGGTTCACAAAGTAAGACCGATACCAATACTGATAAGGGAGGAAGTTAAAAAGGAGATTCAGGGATTACTTGCCAAGGGTATTATAGAAGAGATTGAAACATCGGAATGGATTTCGCCGATTGTGGTTGCCCGGAAACCCAACGGAAAAATTCGTTTGTGCATCGATTTGCGCCATTTGAACAACAATATTGTGATCGAAAAATTTCCCCTTCCTAGAATCAATGAGATGGTATCTTCCCTTAAGGGTGCTACATGGTTCTCCACGGTTGATCTCTCTGCCGCTTACCACCAGGTAATGTTAGATCCCGACTCTAAGAACCTAACGGCGTTCATTACACCGTTTGGTTGTTTCCAGTTCAGGCGCATGCCTTTTGGTTTGGCCTCAGCCGCTGCTGTATTTCAGCGGTTGATGCACAAACTCTTTGGGGACATGGAGAACATCTCATTTTTTCAGGATGATATCCTGGTTGCAGCAAAAGACAAAGAGTGCCATGATTCAAAACTCCAACAGGTTTTGGAAACCTTACAGTCAGCTGGTCTGACTGTGGAGTTATCCAAATGCAAGTTCAGTCAAAGGAGTGTTGCATATTTGGGACACATCATTAGTGAGGAAGGAGTTGAACCTAAACCTACTTTAGTTGAAAATATTGTTAAGTTCTCTGCTCCTGCTTCCAAAGATGAGGTGAAAGCATTTCTTGGCATGGCTGAGTACTGTGCCAAGTTTATAAGAAACTTTGCTGCGAAGGTTTACAATTTGCGAGCACTGTTAAAAAAGAACACTAGGTTTGTTTGGAGTGAGTTGTGTGAAGAAGAGTTTAAATTGATCAAGAATGAACTACAGAATGTGAGTGCACTTGCCAGTTTTGACCCCAATATTGACTGTGTGTTAACCACTGACGCAAGTGACAAGGGTTTAGGTGCCGTGTTGTCACAACTTGATGAGGAGGGTAAGGAGAGGATCATCTTATTTGCTTCTAGGGCCCTTTCTCCTGCGGAGAGTAGGTATCCCATTATCGAAAGAGAAGCCCTTGCATGTGCATGGGCATTAGAACATTTTCGAGCATTTGTTTGGGGCAAGCCTGTGACTATTCGTACAGATCACAAACCTTTGATCCGTATATTGTCGTGTGAAGGCATCTCTGGTGCATCTGCGAGATTAGCCAGGTTGTCTATGCGGATGAAGGAGTACATTTATAAAATGGTTTACCTACCGGGGAGGGATAACTGTATTGCTGATTGTCTATCGAGACTTCCACCTCCTCTCGAAGTATGTGAAGATGACCCTTGGAGTGAGTATTGTGTGGCTTTAGTGCATGACTGTGGTGAGCCTGCTATAAGTAAAACTGAATGGTTAGCTGAACAAGACAAAGATATTGTGTTAAAAAATGTTTTAGAATACATCTGCAAGGGCTGGCCCAAAAAGAAAAGCATTCCTGGATTGGATGTTTTTTGGCAAATCCGTATGGAATTGTCCTCAGAAAATGACTTACTTTTTAGGGGTGATAGAATTGTTCCACCCGTATCCTTGAGGAAGAAAATTTTGCAACTTTGTCATGAGGGGCATTTTGGTATTATGAGAACCAAGTCTATCGTCAAGGGAATGTTTTGGTGGCCAGGAATTGACGGTGAAACTGAGGTTTTTGTTAAGAAGTGTGTAGTTTGTGGGTCTGCTGACAAGACTCTTAAAACGTTCAAGCCCAGGATGAGTGAGGGTTTAATTCCTGACTTCCCTTGGGACACTGTCGCAGTCGACATAATTGGACCCATTGGGGATTCTAAAGAATATGGATTAGTTGCCATTGACCTCTTTTCCAAATGGCCTATTGTAAAAATTGTAGACAGAGTGGACACTCTGACGGTGCTTAGTTTTTTAGATAAAATATTCATGATGGAGGGTTTGCCAGTTTGTGTGTTATCTGATAATGGTGTCCAATTTACGTCCAAACAGGCTAAGGAATACTTTGACAGGTGTGGTATCAAACATAAGACTACCGCACTGTACAACCCTAGTGGGAACGGCACCGTCGAAAGGTTTAACAGAGTAATTAAGGGGGTCATTCAGGCTTCAGTACATAGTAAGCTCGACTGGAAAGTACAAGTTCAGAAAGCAGTTTGGTCATACAGGGTCACTGTACAAAACAGCACTGGCACTTCCCCGTTCACCATGATGAGAGGCAGAACAGCAAGATGTAAATTTAACCCTGCATGGCTTTTTGATGGGAAAATAGTTTCTTGGTCTCCTGTTGAGGTCAAAAGTAATTTGCTGTCCAGTCACGACAAGAGCAAGGAGTTTTATGACTCTCATCACAACACCAGAGATGTCTCTGTCAAGGTTGGAGATTGGGTAAGAGTTAAGAAGCCTTTCAAAGTACCAAAGGGGGAAAGTCGCTTTGAACCTCCATGTAAAGTTGCGGAGGTTTTGAGGAATTCGGTGAGATTAGATGATGGAAGAGTATGGAATCTTAAGAACATTGCTTTAAATCCTGATCAGCATTATATTGAGATTCTTCCAAATTCCGATGTCAATAATTTTGATTGGGTGGAGGACCATTTTGAGAATAGTCAGGTTCAGGCTCAACTCGATAATGATTTTGTATCTGTGGATAGGCCAATGCGACCAAAGCTTCCTCTGCATATTGAAGGGGGAGTGGGTGAGGGTTGCAGTCATGATTTCCTGTCTAACACCAATGCATCTACCTCCACGAGTCTGGGCATATCTGGTACTCAAGATAAGGTCAGTGTTTTGCCTGACAAAAGAACAAGAGTTGCCCCCAGATGGCTCAAGGATTTCACTGTATAACATGTTGTTCATGTGTAGAATTTTGCTGTTGACTTTGTGTTCCTTTCTTTTTTTTTGTTTTTGTTTTTCCTTTATTTTCCCTTCCAGGTTCTACATCTTTTCCTTTCATTGTGTGGGAGGGGGGATGTGTTATGTTGTATATTCCTTGATATGCATTCTCTTGATACCGCGAGATAGAATGTAGGGTGTTTGGTGTACTTGTGTTCTAAGGTTCGAGTCAGTTGTATGCTGACCTGCTGAAGAGAAGACATCGTTTCCTTGGCCTTCACCTGTTGTCATTTTAACTAGAAATAAATATAACCTTACAACCTACCAAGTCTGGATTACCTTACTACAACCAAGTAGAACCCATGCCCATATAAAAGTACTAGGCTGAAGGCTGAGCTCCTTTTTAAGGTCATGGAACTCAGAGGTGATTTGCAATATTCTTTTAATGTACGGGTGAGGGAATTGTATTCCTTTCAATACATGGGGACACCATCAACCGTCACCCTTCCCACAATCCCTTTAATCATTGGTAGCTTGCTCTCTCCTGTTCATTGCTTGCCAGAAGGATCAAGTCAGGATATATGGTGTAAAATAAACACATCTGAAAAGCAGTAGCAGCTGCTACCAAACATGCGTGGGTGGAAGGTAATTAACAATACATTTTAAAAACCTTCTTACCTGGTGTGGCCAGCCGCAGAATCTCCTCTGTTCTCTTCCTGGCTTCTGTGGAAGCAGGAAGCTTCCTGGCTCCCCTGAGCCAATCACAACACAGTAATGCAGCGTTGTGATTGGTCTTAGCGCCGTGGTTTGGTGCACAGACAGGGAAAGGCACCCAGGGCATGTTGTCCACCCAGGCTGTAATGCAGCATGGGTGGAGAACATGAAAAGTGCGCATGACATTTTGGCCAGCAACTCCCCCAGCCTCTGACAGGTCAGCCCTGCCCCGCACCCAACCAACTGAGCCAGTAGTTAAAATAAAATGATATTGTTAAGTTATTATCAATTTATATTTCTGTTTTTAACTGCTAAGTCAGCAAGTAGTGAGGTGATGCTCCGCCACCTTAGAGGAGGCGCTGCCACTGCTTAAAAGTATTTAGGAATTCTTGCAAAAAATATTAGAACAAGTTTGACGTAAGCTAGATTAAAAAATGTTGCAGCTCACATTATTTAAGGAGATGCAGAGATTCTATCTTTACTGTAATGACCAATAGTGTGAAAAAAAATAAACATGTTGCCAAAAATATAAGTTTTTCTGCTGATCACTATTTCGATTTAGAAAACATATCAGAGCTAAAATTCAGTTCCTTTTTTCCTGGTTTAAAATGCAGCTGTAACTGTGCTCTGGGTCCAGCATTTCACGCTGGCAGGTGGCTCTCTCAGCATGCATTCTAATGTCAAAACTCAGCAACAACTTCTTTCATGTGAGCAACTGCGTCATTTCTTTATTACAGGTAACTTGAGGAGTCACAAGTCACCTGTAATAAGGAAAGTAGAGACAGAATTTGCTACTGGCATTGCAGGGTTCCGTCTATTGTATATACGCTTTATAATTTAAATGTAGAATTTAGGTCAAATAACATCTAAAACTATTACAACTTCCCCTTGTGCTTTCCACATTTACCACAAAATACTATGCATATGTGTGCAAAGACCGCCACCACTGTGGTGGTGATACCCACACAGAAATAATAGGAGAGGTAGAGGTGCAGATCTACACCTATAGGTATGTGAACTGCATTTTGGAGTGTGTAACACTACCGGATAACTACTTTTTGTGCAACAAAATGCAGTTTGTGAATCAGACCCCAGGTGTATCTGATTCAGTTCTTCTGCATAGCAAAGAAGCCTTTTCTGAGGATCACAACATATTTGTCTTGCACTTTTCTGTGCTGAGACCCAAGAGTGTACCAGTTAAACACAATAGTACTCGTAAGCAGATGCCTTGGACACAAAACAAAAACTGTTTACTGATAAAAAAATAGTTGCATGCTATAATGTCTAAGCAGATCTGTTGATCAGCTATTAGGCACTGAATCAGCAAATGCCTGGGGTAATATCACATTGCATACTTTGGTGCAAGGTTCACATGGCAAAGTACGAATCTGAAGCCAACCTGGAACCTTGAATGCATAAATACAGCCTAACATACTTAGGCACAGCTATAGTATACCACATACAACATCATGTACGCCCAGACAAAAACATAAGTCAAGAAGCAGCTTAAAAGAGTGTACGCACAATCGCCATATATCCAGACATCACTTGAAATAACATTGAACAGCATCATATCCAAAGTTACAGCACTAAATGACCGTGTACAGGCTGAAATCACCATGGTAGTCCCATCTACTCAAGAACATCATCTTCTTCACAGATCCAGCCTTATTTCCCAAACGCACACATAGTGAATGGAGCAATTCTCGCGAATAGTCAAAATCACTAGAAATGCTTCTGTGTAGCATTCTAACCTATTGTGTGCTTCTCACTGTGCCACTGTAGACAGAGGCAGCCCATATTCAAATCAGTACTGACCCTGCACCTCATGGGAACAGTCAGTCTCAAACTGCCAGGTGAGGGCTCCTGCAGAATAGAACATAGGTATCCCCAATCTAATTTTGCCCTTGATAGGCTTCATCAGTGAGGCATAGCTTTTAACGTGTGACACAATGACCAAGGGGCCCTGGCCCAGGCATATTCTTGGAAACATTGGTTGCTACATCAAACACTCAAGGCCTAACCACTCTGAAACCATTTTGGGGTTGTTTGTGTTCGTTTCTGGAGTGGGTTTGCCTGGAAATTTGGAATGGATTGGTCCGATGAGGAGTCGGGTTAGTACTGATTTGCATAAGAAAGGGGCTCTGTCTAGAGTGGCACATCGGGTGGAAAACAGTGAGCTCGAATGCTATCCCAACGGATTGGATGCATAGAGTTGAACGCAGAAAAACTGTGTTTTAAAAATAGGTGGCAATTCACATAAACATAATCAAACAAATTAAGTAGCCTATAAAATACCATAAAAATAAAACAATACTAGGTCAGATATTTTTTTCTCTTTCGAATGTGCACATTATTAATGTGATTGTGTTTTTGCATTAGCTTTCGGGTCACCCTATCATACGGTCACCTTTTAGCCTGGAAGCATCATATTATACCGAGCAGCAAGGGCACTCAGTGGCAACATCTTCATCACATACAGAAGCCAGATAAAAAGAACCAACCTAAGTGTACTCCACATCAAAAGCAAAGTGAACTTCATGATGTGTGGATGGGATTGAAAAGGTAATAGAACGAAGTGTGCGCCCCTTTAGAGGAATCGATTTATCTTCAGTGGCCATAGACTATGATTTCCTTTGTTCAGCCAATGCTCACGTTAATAATGTTGTGTAATCAATAAGGCCACTTTATTTGAATAGGAATATGTCCACAAGGTAGTCACATCTATCAATTCATCTTCAATTGAAAGAAATGTTAGGTTTCCTTTTAATTAACGCACTTAGTTGGGCTTGACAATCTTCCATACAAAATTAAATAAGCATTTCTCATGGGGAATTGTAGAACTCGATCAGTTGATAAACATGATAGTATTGCTTCTCTTATGTATCCAATTGCCTACCATCTGCTATAATGTTTGCTGCTGATATCTGCTGCTTGGTCCCAAGTTTCAATCCTACCAAGGCCAACTTATCCATCCATCATTTGGATGAGCTTTCCTACTGAATGGTATAACATTTTATTATAGCAAAACATATTGTTTACAGAGCCCGAAAAGAGAAAAGTGCAAAGTAAACACCGCTGAACTATGTAAAAGGGAAAAAGGTGCTCACTCACCTTGCAGAAGCAACATTACTTGCACATTCGGAAGAATTATGAGGTCTTATTCTTTATTCTTATTTCCCTCTTAAATACGGTAGACGATCCTCTATGTCATAAGAATGGGGTAATCTTATTTCATAAAGGTGCATCTTTCATAGAAATGGTTCAAATATTCTTCTATCATGTTGTTGAAAGTCATCTCAAATTTGGAAAGGTTTGGAATTTGGGGGATTGTGATTTTTTGAAAATTAGCATTGTGAGACGATGGGTTGTGACCAACTTAAAACCCTATAGATTTTTTAGATTTAGACCACTTGATTTTTGGACCACCACTGTGAGAGTCTCACAAACTGAGTGTCATACATTTTAAACTTTTGGATAATGGTTTTGAGTGCTAACTGCCAGTGCTGACTTTTTAAAAATCAATCAATCAATCAATCAGGGGGATTGTAAGCACGCTATTCACCTGTAAGGGTCTCAAGGTGCTGAGGGGGCGGGGGGCGCACAGATCTGATCAGCCAAAGAGCCAGGTCTTGAGGGTCTTCCTGAAGGTGTTCAGGGAGGGGGCGTGTCTGAAGTCTGTGGTAGTTTGTTTCAGGACTTGGCTGCTATTTGAGAGAATGATCTTCCGCCTGCTCTGGCTCTGTAGATGCACGAGGTTTCAGCCAGTGCGAGGTTGGAGGATCGGAGGTTTCTTTTGGGTATGTCTAAGTTGATTCAGTCGTTGCGGTATTTGTGTCCGCTGTTGTGTAGGCATTTGTAGGCATGGTTGAGGACCTTGAAGGTGACTCTCTTCTCTACAGGGCGCCAGTGGAGTCTCCGTAGGTGTTGGCTGATGTGTTCGTGATGGGGGATGCCGAGGATGAGTCTGACCGCGGTGTTCTGAATTGTCTGGAGCTTGTGGAGTAGGGCTTTGTTTATGTCGACGCAGTCTGCTGGTGATGAGTGCGTGGGTGATTGTCTTTCTTGATTTGGGGGATCCTTTTGGAAGTTTTCTGGAGGATGCAGAGGGTATTGAAACAGCTGGCGGTGACAGCATTGAACTGTCGTTTCATGGTGAGCGATGAGTCGAGTACGATGCCAAGGTTTTTGGCATGGTCTGTGGGGGTAGGTGGGCTTCCGAGAGCGGTAAGCCACCAGGTGGGGTCTCATGCTGATGAGGTGGTTCTGAGGACGAGGACTTCTGTCTTCTCGGCGTTGAGTTTGAGGCAGCTGTTGGTCATCCAACCATCTTGCATTACAGTTTTGCGGTGGTGGGGTCTCTGGTGAGGGAGAGGATGAGCTGGGTGTCATCGGCGTAGGATGCAATGTTGAGGCCGTGTTGTCGGACGATGGCTGCAGGGTGGCCATGTAGATGTTGAAGAGGGTCGGGCTCAGAGATGACCCCTATGGGAACCCACAGGTGATTTTTGTGGGGGCGGAGAGGAAGGGTAGTAGTCTGATCCTTTGGCTTTTTCCGATGAGGGGCTGTACCTTGTATGCCAGCGTTGTGTAGTCTGGTGACAAGTGTGCAGTGCAAGACGGTGTCGAAGGCTGCTGACAGGTCAAGTAGGATGAGGGCCGCGGAGTGGCTTTGGTCTCGGAGGGTGCGGATGGTGTCTGTGGTGGCGAGAAAGGTGGTCTCGGTGCTGTGGTTGCATCGGAATCTAGATTGGGACGGGTCGAGGACGGCGTTTTCTTCGATGAATCGTGTCAGCTCCCTGTTGACTGTTTTCTCCGCCACTTTGGCCGCAAAGGGGAGGAGCAAGATGGGTCGGTAGTTTTTGTGGTTGGTCGGATCAGCCGTGGACTTCTTGAGCAGGTGGCTGACTTCTGCTTGCTTCCAGTCATCTGGGAAGGTGCCTGTTCTTAGGGTGGTGTTGATGGTGCGTTGTAGTTCGGGTGCGAAGGTGTCCATGGCTCTGTGATAGATGTGCAGGGGCAGGGGTCGTGGGGGCCCCCGAGTGGATGGCTTTCATGGTAGTGGCAGTGTCATCAGTCGTGATGAGTGTCCAGTTGGAGATGGTGGGCTGGCTGATGCCTCGGGGGTGAGGGGCTGGGTGTGGCGTCTTGTGGTCGGTCGATGAAGTTGTCGTAGAGTGTTTTGATCTTGAGGTGGAAGTAGGTTCCAAGCTTGTCGCAGAGGTCTTTAGACAGGGTGATGTCTGTGGCTTCGCTGGGTGGGTTTGTGAATTCCTGAATGACACTGAAGAGTTCCTTGGAGTTGGTGGCGAAAGTAAGGTCCACTACTGTGCAACTGGAGTAAGAATATCTGAGTTGGTTACACATGAAAACGTGTAGATGCCTATGAACCCAAGAGTGTGCTGGGCAAGTTGGACTGCTGTCTACGTCAGCCCAGTATCTGCCCACATATAGCCTGAATAATATTACATTTGGTCATATTTGCCCTCCTTCATATACTTTGGATTTTGGAATATTTTCTCAAGTCAACACTTAATATGATTTGATATGATTTGGACTTTGAAATACCCTGCTGGACTGAGGTTATTATTCTGCCAGTCTAAAGGTATACCAAAACCTTCTGGAACCCAAAGCCAATAGATGCTTCTGTAGGGGAGCAAGCCCTTCCCTAATAGAGTAAGAGGGGTGGGAGAAATTTACATGGGCTAATTACCTGTAACCTCACTGAAACTTTTACCCATGCCTTTCTCATAGGGGAAAAGGGAGACAGGCAAATCTCCGGCACTGCTTACCTCTTGGACACCTTAGCTCAGTCCCTGCCAAACATTTGAACCTGATATGGAAAATGTAAAAAAAAACAACCAGGGAAATATTCACCAGTCACTTTGGTGGCCCGTTTAAGAAGAGTTGCTTTGGTGGCTAGTTTTGAGTAGAGATCCCTATGGGTGAATTTGCACAGCAGTACCTTCTGCGGCACTGATTCAAAATTTGCATATTTTACTTGTGGTGTGCCAGGAGGACAGGGACACTGCAGAAGCATTACAGCTGTTTGTGGAGGCCAGGGCACCCAGGAGCAGCAGTGGGCCCCAAACAATTACCCATAAGTCTCCTGGAGCCTAACACATTTCAGGAAGGTGCTCTATCTACCCCAGGTAGGAAAGAGTCACACTGGGAAAGTGATCAGTTATTTCTGGAATTTTAATTTTTGTCAAGAATTTCTGGGGTGCATGCTCCTTTCTTTTAAGGTGCATTGATTGTTCTGCACCCTGGCTAAGGTAGGTGAAAGACGGTTACGCCATATTATTTTTGAATTTTGAAAACCTTATTGACATGCAATTAAGTGACAGTTATCAATGAGCATATTGTCTTATGCTCATGAATGGTGGTACCATCTTGATTGGTTCTCAATTTCAATTTGCAGTATTTTTGAGTATGTATTTTAATATACCAACAAAGAGTAGCAGTGGGTCATTAGCTAACTAACTCAAATTATGCATCTGAAAAATGTGACACCCAACAGAGGATAGTGAACCTAAACTCAAACTGCGTGTAGGGAGGCTATCTACGTGAAAGTATCTTTCCTTTGTGGAAAAATACCCATCAGTTGTCGATCCTTGCCGCCCTGTTCATCATCTCTTCACACCAGGGCTTTTTTATGTACCTGAGATCACGATGAATGTATTTGCTCTTAATGCTTAAAACCCTTGCATAGCCTCATGTTGTTTTTTAATCTGCCTAGTATTCTACCAGAATATTGATCTTTTAATATCGTCCAGCCAAAATATTGTGGCCAAAATATTGAGTACTACAACATCATGAAGATAATTCATAACATCAAGTTATATATGTGTGTGACTAGGAATAATTACACTGTATCATCTATATTCCTATCGTAATGATCTTCTGCTAGTAAATATTGTGGCCACAATATTTTGGGAGGTCAATATTTTTCTCCTCGACATTCTGAGATACAACTGACAGATTAAATAATTCCAAAGCACAGTCACATTTTCATTAATATTTAGAATGTATGGCTAATACAAGCAACATTTGAAGTGGCTTACTGGGATATAACTCAATTTTCTGTATGGATCAGTCAATGTAAATTTAATTTCTGGATCCATTGCACGGGGCATGTTTTATTTTCTTACTGGTTGTTTGGTACAAACGAGCCTTGTTCCTGTCCAAATATATGCAATCTGGGGTTATTTTATGATTGTCACAAATACTTTTATCTCAGCTCAGCTCCACCTATTAAACTGAAGACATTTACTAAAAGATTCTGATTACATCACAAACTTTATTTGGACATCCTTGTAGATTCACTGTTACCATTACTTTCTTTATCATCTCTTCTCCTTTCTTCAGTTCCTTAACTAACTGACGTGGTCCTCTGACTCTTGTGATTAAATACTTCTAGCCAATTTTGTCTCTCTAGATCATCTAACCCCACAACCTAGAGGTGCTTTCCATTGGGGCCGTCTCTATTTTTTTCATAAAACCTTTATTTTCTTTTTGGTTTAAGAAAGGCAGACATAGAAAGAAGGCAAGAAAACCGAATTAAAGAGCGACAATTCCATACAACTCCCCACACAGGGGGCAAACAAAGCGGCCAGACATTAGGGCATTGAGGACCAAAGAGCGGACAATATGCAATCAAAGGTGCAGACCAGAAGGTCTCTAGGCAGTCCCGGTAATGTCCGAAATGAGGCGGGATCAAAGGACACAGCGGGGAGAAACGGTCAGTTAGGTAAGCTGGCAACATTAAAGAGTGTCCCCGGTTGCGTAAGCTCTGAATCCGCTATCCGATGCCATGAAGAGTGTCGCAAGAAAACCAGGTAGGAAGAACAAACCCCTCCCTCCCCCCAGTGGTGGTGACAACAATCATACTAGCAGACATACCGAGAACATCACTCATACCTGGAATAAATGGAGAGCTCGCACTGTGGCCGGACAGACAGCGGACGGTAGTCCCCTGGAGAGGAAGTGCACTAAGGGTCCCCAATGAAACATAAAGTTTTTGAAGTTGCCTAGGAAGATGTCCGCTACCCGCTCCATGCTCAGTAGTTTCCACAACCGCGCGTGCCACAGGGAGATCGACGGAGCCCTCACCGTCTTCCAGGCTGCAGCCAAAGTGAGTTTAGCAGCTCCGAGACATAACCACAGAATCTGTTTGTCCGCTCGTGTCTGGTGTTCGAGCGCCGGGTCTCGAAGACCCAGCAGGACATGAGCCATTGAGTCGGCGATTGGGTACCCTAGAATCTCTCTACTATGAGATGGAATCTCCTCCCAGTACGGGCGGATGACCGGGCAGTCCCACCAGATGTGGCGGAAATCCCCAAGCAGTCCGCAGCCCCTCCAGCACCTGTCAGAGGAGGATGGGAAGATGCGATGTAAGCGGGCGGGGTGCAAATACCAGTCCATGAGGGTTTTGAGGTGGGCCTCCCTGAGCTCCACCGAGTGATTGTGCGTGGTGATGTCTCGCCACAGATTCGACCATTCCCCGTCTGAGATGTCCCGCCCGAGGAGATCCTCCCAGGTACTCATGTAACGGGGGCAAGGCGCCACCGCAGAAGTAAGCAGAAGGTTGTAGAGGAAGGAGATAACGCCTTTCATGGAGGAAGTGCGTAAGAGGAAGGCCTCAAAGGCGGAAGGGGGTCTCGTGGCCGCGGCATTGACCGCAGGGGACGTAGCCCAATGGAGCAGCTGGACGTGGTGGAAGCGCTTGGATCCCGGCACTCCGTAGTCCCGCATACAGTTATCAAAGGTGGGAGGAGCATGGCCATGGAACAGATGCGTGAGAGCACGACATCCTCCCTCTTGCCAAACGTCAAAGGGCCCGTCACGTAACGCCGGCGGGAAGGCTGGGTTAAAGTGTATGGGCGTAAAGGGAGAGGGGAACGTAGTCCAACGCTCTTCACCAGCCACCGTGTCCCAGACCTTTAGAGTAGTGCTAGTGGGAGTACTAATGTATGCATTCTTGGGCCTGTCATGTTTAGGCTTCCATGCCAGATCCCAGATCGATCGACCCGCTACACTCCTGTCCATGTGCAGCCAATGCTTCTCAGAGAGTTGTTGGGACCACTCCACTAAGACCCGCAACTGTGCGGCTTTGTAATATTTATTTATTTATTTATTTATTTTTGATATTTGTAAAGCGCATCATTTACCCTTGGGCGTCTTGGCGCTGATAAAACCATTTATCTGTGACGGTCAACATAAGGAAGAGATGATCATTGGGCAAATAGCCAGGTCTTTAAAAGCTTGCGGAATTGGAAAAGAGAGGGGGTATCCCTGATGTTCGGGGGAAGCATGTTCCAGAGCCTTGGGGCGGCCACCAGAAAGCGCCGGTCACCCCAGGTGACGGTTTTAGTGCGAGGAATGACCAGTTGATTGAGGGTAGCTGATCGTAGAGCTCTGTTAGGTTTGTATTGTTGTAACTGTTCCTTCAAAAAGTGAGGACCTTGGTTGTTGAGTGCTTTGAACACAATACAGAGAGACTTAAAGTGGATTCTATTTCGCACCGTGAGCCAGTGGAAGTCCTTTATATTGTTGGATATGGATTCATATTTTGTCTTGCCCGAAAGCAGACGGGCGGCTGCATTCTGAATAGTCTGCAGTTTAGTAATTACTCTGGATTGAGCATTAAGGAAGAGACCATTGCAATAGTCCAGAGACGAAAGGACAAGAGAGGTAATCAGAGTTTTGATGGCTGAGTCAGGAAGAAAAGGACGTATTTTCCTTATCATCTTTAGCTTCAGATGTGCTATGGACACTGTTCTGTTGGCATGATCCATGAAGTTAAGACCCTCGTCGAAGATGATGCCGAGGTTCCTGACTTTAGCGGTTGGAGTGGGAGGAGTGCCGAAAGCTTCTGGCCACCAGCTTGATGGCCAGGCTGGGGAAAGGGCTCCGAAAATAAGTACCTCAGTTTTTTCTGAGTTTAATTTGAGGCAGTTGGTAGCCATCCATTCTCCTATACCTAACAGTCCCTTCTTGAATTATTCAGCCACAAGATCTCCATCCCCCTTAATCGCCAACACAAGTTGGGTATCGTCGGCGTAGGAGGTTAGGCTCATCCCGTGTGCTTTGATGGTTTTAGCAAGGTCCGACACATAGATATTAAAAAGTGTCGGACTCAGGGATGAGCCTTGAGGTACTCCACATGGAGATGAAAGTTGGGCCGATTGGAAGGGTCCTAAGATGACAGCCTGCGTTCTTTTGGCAAGAAAGGACGTAATTAGGTCTTTGGCAGTGTGGCAGATGCCGAGTCCCTCGACACGGTCGACCAAAATAGTATGGTCGACCGTGTCGAAAGCTGCTGATAGATCTAGCATAACTAGAATGGCTGTGCCCCCTTGATCCCTGATTACCCTGATGTCATCAGCAGCCTTAATCAAGGCTGTCTCTGTCCCATGGTATTTCCTAAATCCAAATTGCGTGTTGTCCAGGAGATGGTGTTCTTCAATAAATTCGGAAATCTGGATATTCATAGTTTTTTCAATCACCTTCGCCATGAAAGGTAGACTTGCAATAGGACGGTAGTTTTTTTTTTTTTTTTTTTTTTAAACCTTTATTGTGCATAGCCAGCAAACAGATACGGGCCCACAACCATACAGGCCGGCCTCGAAAGCAATCAATAGCACAAAAAGTACGGATAGTGCAACGCAGCAGTCCCCAAGAATATATAAACAGCAATTGTCCAAGACGCGGCTAAAATAAAGCGGGACCACCAGGCCTAGGAGAAATGAGGTTAATTTTAAATTTTAGTGGTAAAGAAGGATCAGGTGCATTCAATCCATCGAAAACTATGGCAGGTAACCAACGAGTCATTAGCAAAACAAGGAGTAAAATAAAAAGCAACAAAGGATAGTGACCATCAGGATAATAGCACAATAACACAGTACATGTTGGCCATCGCCCGCCCCACGGACTCGGAACACCAAAACCATAAAAAACAGAATCAAACACGGAGAAAGGAGGTGATACTACCCCAAAGCACCTAACAACCCTAAGGGAGAAAAGAAAAGGAAAAGGAGAAGACAAGAGAAAAAAGGCCCATAGAAACTGAAACTAAAGCAAACCCCTACCCCCACCCCCCCACCCTGCACGTATGCGGAGGCTACGGCCTACCCCCCCCCAGCTGCGCGCCTGTCGCCCAGAAACCGAACCCGAAATTTAGAACAGAAAGAAGAGAAGAAAAGAAGGAACAAACCTAATCCACAAAAGGCCGGAGGAGGGACATCGAATTTCCCAAAAACACCATAATGTTGCATTCCGGCCGCCCGACCCCCGGCCCCGCGACCAGTACAATACCCATCTTCGATTGCCCCGGCAGTCCATTAGTGTCCCAGCGATGCAAGTGAAACAGTCCCGACAGAATGGGGGGCGCTCTCAGCCCTGCCCCCTGCGATGCGAAGCAGCAACACAGTCCGGCCTCACGGTAGACATCTTGAAGGAGACAGGCGAACCAAATAACCCGACATGAATGGAGGGACGATCAATCAAGTCCATACGAGACACAGCAATGAAGGAGTCCGCGGCACAAACAAGAATAGCGCACCTTCGAGGACGGTAGTTTTTTAGCTCGCTTTTATCCAGGGATGGTTTTTTTAACAGGGGTTTTAATAGGGTGTTTTTAAGGGGGTCTGGGTAGTTACCTGATAAGAGAATGGAGTTGCACACCTGAGTCAGTAATGGTATGATAGAGTCCATTACCGGCAGGAGTACTGAGAGTGGACAGGGGTCGAGGGATGATCCTGATTTGATAGTAGACAATGTAGTTTTTATTTGTTCGGCCGTGACTGGTTGGAAGCTGGGGAACATGTTAACTGGAGCTAAAAAGGGGGGCTTGACTCTGCTCACGTTTGAATTGGTGGAAAAGACCTGGTAAATATCGTCCACTTTGGTGAAGAAAAAAGGAAGCTAGTGAATCACATAGCAGTTGTGATGGAGGAGGGGTAAGGTCAGGGGAGTTGCCAGACAATGCTTTAGTGATTTGAAACAATAGTCTGCTAGAATTTTTAGCTTTCTGAATCTGGTCAGTGTAATAGTCCTTTTTGGCTTTAACAATCATAGCTTTATAGAGTGCCAATGCTTCCTTGTAGGCTGCTTTGCTGGTTGTATCATATTCTTTTCTCCATTGTCTTTCCTTATTACGGTTAATTTGTTTTTGTGCCCTTAATTGTTCATTATACCAGGGAGCGGTAGGTTTAGATCTGTTTTTAGATAGTTCTTTGGTAGGGGCTGACTGATTTGTGGCCTGACCCAACCAGGTATGAAATTGCTGAAGCGCTAAGTTAGGCTCTGTCGACAGCGTTGGACGAGTATGATCCAGTATTAGCTTTAGGTCATCCTGATTGATATTTTTCCAATCTTTAAAGGGCTGTTTGGGGATGGGAGGGGGTTTATTATTACAACGATTATTAGTAGCTATGGTTGCAAAAATTGCATAATGGTCAGTCCAAGGCATGGGTAAGATGTTGGATATTTGTAAGCCTTCCAAGTTAGAAAAAATGGGGTCTAGGATATGACCGGCTTGGTGGGTGGGGGACGTAACCCGTTGTTTGAGCCCTAGAGTTTCCAGATCGGAAATGAGGGTGGCCGAATCAGTTAGGTGACTTATATAAGTGCATATCAGGGAGACCCACCCCTCCCTCCTTCCGCGGCCGGCGGAGGTGGCAAAAGAGAAGCGTGCCCGTCCCCCCTGCCAGACATACCGTAGCATCTGGGTCTTAAGACGTCGGAAAAAGTCAGCCTCAAGCGGTATAGGGAGCGCCTGGAAAAGATATAAGAATTTGGGGAGAAGGACCATTTTAAGGGCGTGGATTCTACCCAGCCACGAGATGTATTTCGGTCTCCAGCGCTCCAGGTCCGCCCGAGTTTGTGCCAACAGCGGGGGGAAGTTTGCGGCATACAGCTGCCCAAGGGAGGGAGTCAACCGAATCCCCAGGTATAGAATGGAGCGGGGGGCCCATGACAGGGCCGTGGTTGGCCGCAGCCGATCCACTTCTGCCGAGGAAAGCATGAGATTGAGTACAAAGGACTTATCGTAGTTGACTTTGAAGCCGGCCACTTCCTCGAAGCGCGACAAAACTTGCTGGACATGCGGGAGGGAGTGAGCTGGGTCTGCAAGAGAGAGGAGGACATCATCAGCAAACAAGGTAATTTTATGCTGCTCTCCGGAAAATGGAAGGCCACGTATCCCCCCGTGCTCACGTACCGCAATCGCCAGCGGCTCAATACTCAAGGCGAAGAGCAGGGGGGAGAGGGGACAGCCCTGCCTAGTGCCGCGCAAGTGGGAGAAAGGAGCAGAAAGGTGACCATTCACTGCCACTCTCGAGCGGGGACTGCTATAATTCGCTCGCACCATAGCAAGGAATTTAGCTGAAAAACCGAAGGCTGTCAGGGTGTCGAATAAAAAGCCCCAGTCCACCCGGTCAAAGGCCTTTTCGGCATCAAGGCCCACCAGGATGGCTGGAATCCTGAACCTGTGGGCCTTCTCAATCAAATGGATGACCCTCCTCGTATTATCATGGGTCTGGCGCCCCTTAATAAAGCCAGATTGATCGGGATGGATGAGCGCCGGCATCAAGTCCTGGAGCCGGCCTGCGATGATGGAGGAGTACAGTTTGGCGTCTATATTGAGGAGGGCTATTGGCCGGTAAGAGGAGCATTTAGACGGGTCTTTCCCCGGTTTGGGAATAATGGAAATCACGGCCTCGGCCATTGAGCTCGTCGTTTCCCCAGCTTCTGCCATGGCATTAAAAAGAGAGCCTAGAAAGTCGCTCACCTCTGATGCAAAGGTTTGATAGAAAAGAGCGGTATAGCCATCAGGCCCAGGAGCCTTATGGGGTGGTTTCAGGTTGTGAATAGCAGCCAGGACCTCCTCTCTAGTGAACGGGGCCTCCAGTACCCATTCCACTCCTCGGAAACCCGGGGCAGCAGAAGACCGTCCAGGTAGGCCTGCTGGCTCACAGGGTCAGAGGCCTCCCCCCTATAGAGTGCCGCGTAAAAATGTCCGAAGAGATCGGCCTTGGCCTCATCTCTGTGGTGCAATGTCCCCGCCGCATCCCGAATGCCTCCCACATACTCCCGTTCCCGCTTATCCCGGAGCTGGCGAGCCAGGTGTCTCCCCACCGTGTTTCCCTGGGCATAGGAGAGGTGTCGAAGTTTCAAGAGCGTGAACTCCGCTCTGTTGTTATAGTGGGCTCTAAGCTTCCCCCTAACCCCCGTCAATGGGCGAAGGGTCAGCCTAGAAGGGTTCCGTTTATGTTCCTGTTCAAGAATGGCGAGTTCCTTTTCTAACTCCTCACGCTCCTTACGCCGCAGCCTATTAAGTTGGGCATTGAGGACCAAGCATGTGCCTCTCATTGACGCCTTGAAGGCGTCTCAAGTGGTAAAAATCGATGTGTCAGACACGGGATTAAGTTCGAAAAATTCTCGTATAGCCTTGCGCAGGTCTTTGCACGAAGTGTCATCCCGGACAAGCGAGGCCGGGAAGTACCACTTGCGGAGGCCGTCCCCCCTTGCTGACCAGCGTAGGCCTTGCACTAGCAAGCTGTGGTCAGAGACCGAGAGTGTAAACATACGAGCATCACGGACATCCCCCCTAAGGGATTGGCTTAAAAAATGTGGTCCAGGCGAGAGTAGGTATGATGAACATGGGAGAAGAAGGTGTAATCTCGAGCTAGGGGGTGAAAATCGTGCCACCCATCCACCAACCCTAGGTCACCCACCAGGCGCTGTGATTCAGTGGAGAACACCCCAGTATCTGAACGTTGACTGTGGGAACTATCTACATCCTTGTTCCAAACCAGGTTAAAATCTCCCGTCACAAACAGGACACCCTCCATAAAGTCATCCACCCTCCGTAGTAGGTCCTGTAGAAAGCTATTCTGGCCCGCATTCTGAGCATACACACCCACAAAGGTGCATTGTCTCTCTTACAGCATCCCCATAACCATCAGCCAACGTCCTTCCTTATCGCTGCGCACACCCAGGGGCTGGAAGTGAAGAGCGGACCGGAAGAGAAGGGCCACCCCCCTGTGCTTCGTAAGGGCCGATGACCTGTAAATAAGGGGAAAATTCTTATGTTTGAGGCGTAGCTCGTCCTTGCGCACCAGGTGGGTCTCCTGGAGGCCCACCACATCCAGTTGATGGTCTTGCACATACTTCCAGAGTTTCTGGCGTTTTTGAGGGGAGTTCAGACCCTTCACATTCCACGTACCTATATTAAGTGGCATGGTACAGGAAAGACCTCCCCTTTCACTGCGCGTACACTGCAAGGAAATCTCACAACTCCCCTCACTCCAAGCAGCCAAGAATCGTGGCAGGATAGTACTCCCCAAAGAGACACAACAGTCCAACAACAGGCATCCGTCCGCATGCATACTTTCCGGTCACCACCACTGTCCCCCCAATCCCCAACATCCCCACCCCCGCTAGGACCCACCCACAAAACATCCCCCCTCCCCCAGTCCCCGAAAACCCCTTACAGAACAACAGAACAGAGGGAAGCAGTGGGGAGGAACAAAGGAAGGTCTCTCCAAACAGTTCAGAGGAAACAACATGTCCAGAAGGCGAACTGGTTTGGGCATCCGTAAGGAAGAAGGGCCTGAGGAATAGTCAGTGATTCCCCAGAGGTCCGGTCCGGGGTGTCTTCCCACAAAGTACATAAGAACTTACGGTACCTGATTCGGAGGCGTCCCTCCAACACGAATTGTTCAGCCGTCCAGGGTTCAGGCCGCTCCGGAGCTGCCCTGCGATGAAGCCACCGTGACTGTGGTCACGGATGCGACTGCTGCTCCTCGTTCACGCTGGCTGGCAGTGGGGTTCGGCCTCCCCACCGCGGCCGCGGCGCCCACTCGGTGCCAGGAGGGAGAGCGCCTTCTCCGCCTTGAAGGGGAGCTCCCCCCTCTTGGGGAGGAAGCCGTGTCGTCCTAACCCAGGAGGTCTCTGGCAGCCCGCAGGGATCGAAGCTGAACCAACCTGTTTTGCCATCGGAAGATGAGACGGAAGGGATGTCCCCAGGAGTAGGCCACATTGTGATCGCGCAGGAAGGAGGTAACTGGTCGAAATTTGCGTCGCTTCTGAAGCGTCGAGGCCGCTAAGTCTTAAAAAAGCTGTGGGTGATGGTCCCGAAATTGCAATGCAGGAAGCCCCCGTGCTTTCCTAAGTATGCGTTCTTTCATTTGGTAGTCGTGGACGCAAACGAGGATGTCAGGAGGGGGAGCTCCACCGCTTCTAGGTAGGCCCACTCTATGGACTCTGTCCATTCGGATTTCGTGAAGATCCTCCTCTGCCAAGATCTGCAGGAAAAGGGCCTCCACGTAGCCCCGCAGGTCTCCAGCTTCTCCATCCCAGGGCACTGCTCGAATGCGGATGTTATTTCGGCGGGACCTGTTTTCCAGGTCCTCTGCGTGGGCCTGGAGGTCTAAGTTCTGTTCCGTGAGGCGGATCACGTCCTGCTGGAGCTGGTGCACCTCGTCAGCCATCCCCAAATCATGGTCCTCCAGCGTGGCCACTCGCTCTCCAATGTCATCCACATCTCTCCTCATCTCGCGGAGATCCGAGGTGAGTTGGGAGCGGAGCTCCGAGATGTCCTCCTTAATGGCGGAGAACAGTTGCAGCATGAAAGCTTTAGTGGCGGGTGCTTCATCTTCCCGTCCACTACCTCTCTCACGGCGAATCCCCCCACAGCTGCCCTACCTCAACATGTCCCACTACCTCTTCCTAGGCAACTTCCTCCAGTGCCTCTTGTTAGGAAGTCGAGGTTGCTTACTTCGACTACCTCAACGAGGCAGGAAAAATTGCCCAACGCAATGGCTGACCGCTCTAGCCGGATGAGCAATAACCAAAACCGGCCAAAAGTAGTTAACTTGCCTCCAGAGGCGGCGGCGTATACTGTAATCTTGACTGGGGTACCTGAGCTCTCTAGCAACGTGGTGGAATCTTTCGACTCCCTACGTAATAAATTTATTAGCTGGTTGAATGTTCACAGGCCCCTACCACCTAATCTGAGAGGAGAAGTTTTGATGGTTAGGAGGGTTCCATGGGTCGGGTACACGGTCAAGAAAATAGGGGGAGACTGCATCCTTGTAAGTTTTAGGAATTCCCAGATTGTCCCCCATATATGCAATTGGTTTGGGAGTTCAGGGAACACATCCATAGAACTGGTCCCGCTGTCGTTTTTCTATCCAAGTGGTGGGGATTCGCACTTGGGGGAGGATGATGGCTGGACCAGGGTGGGATTTGCTATTGATGGGTCAAGGTATAGGCCACCTCGCTTTGATATTTCTGACCATAGTAATTATGTTCATGCCAATAGATATAGCTGCTTTGACCAGGTTGACTGACTCCTGATGGACGCATGTGATGGGGATTTTGAAGGGGTAGTTTCCCATACTGTTTTGCCGGGAACAGGGACAGTTGCTATTGTTAATACCAACTATAGCCCTGTCGTACCATCATTCGAGAGTTCAACTACTATTAGTACCCAGGGGTATCTCGTCAACTCATCCCCAAAACCATTCCATTGTAATTTAACATCTCAACCCCCAACTCATTTGGGAGCCCCTGTGGTGCAAGTATTACCGGATAGGTCTGCATCGCCTTCCATAGACAATGCTGCTGTGAGGGCGAGGGGACTGCCATTTAAGATACCCTCGGGATCCATGAAGGTCCTTTCCTGGAATGTTGCAGGCATCGCCAATAAATTAGATTCTAGTGATTGGGATTCTCAAGTCGGCAGCCATGATATCTGTCTCTTTCAGGAGACGTGGGCTAGGGAACCCTCCCTCAGGGCGGCCTATGCAACCTTCTATATCCATGCTAGGTGGAACGGTAAGGGGAGGCCTTCTGGTGGACTCGCTATCTGGGTGGCCAGTCACATTGGCTGTAGAGTAGAGATAATACCAACTCTCTCGGAGGACATTCAATGTGCCCTTCTTAAATGGCCAAACGCCTTCACTCTGGCGATTGTCAATGTGTGCTCGCGCCCAGTTAGTGAGTCCATGGAATCATCCACTTTGGATGATATATCTTCATTTTTGGTGCAATTACCCGCCGATTGTAAGATACTGATGGGCGGAGACTTCAATTGCCACTTCGAACCCTTGAAAGGTTTGAAGGAGGGTGACCTAACTGCTGAAGATGATTACTGGGGGATTCCCCCTTGCCAATCCCCCAATCCAAAATTATGGTCTCCTCTGGCGCTCCAGATTATGTCCTTAACTTTGAATTTTGCCCCGAGGACCTGTAATGGGCGTACACCATCTGATACCCCTTCGTTGTGTACCTTCAATAGGAAGGACCACGAATCGCGCCTGGACTACATTTTTGTAGATACAGGCATGTGGTCCAAGGTCCAGGACTGTAGGGTAATTGAACGAACAGACAGTGACCACAATGCCCTCTGTTTAGATATGGTTCACCCAGTCCCCGAAGTAGGGTCGCCGCTTACAAACCCAAGTGAAGACATAGGGAATCTGGTTTTATCAAATAACAGACGCAGGGTAAGATGGGGGAAATTAGTAAGTTCAACAGAGTGCATTACAAACATTTACGAACTGGCACTCCCAAAGTTAGTTGAAATGGACGAACTAATTAACAAAGCTAGAACTACTGATTTCAATGAGAAACTAGCCCAAATTCATACAGATATAGTTGGAAGTTTAGAAGAGGTTTTTTATCCTGAGGTGACGACTAGGAAGAAGAGGACACTAACCTCAGCTTGGTACAATTCTATGTGTAAAAAGATAAAAACCGAGCTGATTTTTATGATAAAGTCCGGTACCAACAAGGATAAGGTAGTTGAGCTGAGACGTAAATATAGGGATGCTATTGCCCAGGCAAAGTCAGAATGGGACTGGGAGAGATGGCAAGACTTATCCCTGGCATTGGAAACCAGGGACTCAAGAAAATGTTGGTCCCTAGTCAATACAGGCACAGGCGAACCAAAGCCAGCAGTGGAGCCAAACATCGCTGCCTCTGTATGGGAATCCGATTTTAGTAAACTGTATCAAGACACCCCTGATACTGTCAATGAGGTTGCCCCCAATACCCCACCTGAGTCTGCAGACAAATTAGAATTCACACTGGGTGAGGTAGTAAACGCCATTGAGAGATTGGCGCTGGGGAAGGCCCCAGGACTCGACAAACTCCCCGGAGATTTGTTTAGATACCATCCAGAGATCTGGGGCCCATACTTCTTAATTATCTTTAATTCTATCTTGGGAGTGATGGAGATCCCCTGTACTTGGCTGGGGGCAGAGATAGTACCGATATTTAAAAAAGGCTCTCCTCTGCTCCCAGCCAACTACAGGCCGATCAGCCTTATAGATGCACCCCAAAAACTTTTTGCCCGCCTTCTCCTGGACCACCTTCAAGACTGGATGGAGGACAATGCGATCCTCAGTCCCCTCCAGGCGGGCTCCAGGAAAAACACGTCCACCATGGATCAGATTTTCCGCCTCGTCCTTCTCTACTGGAAAACAGTGAGGATTGAGGGGGGGGAGTCTGTACATGGTGTTTGTGGACCTGAAGTCCGCATTTGATTTGGTACCCCGCAAGAAATTATGGGTGGTTCTGAGGGAGTTGGGCGTTCCACCTCAACTGCTGCAGGCTATAATCAGGCTCCACGACGGTAATTTTGCACAGGTTAGGTGTGGGAGGGATGGAGCGTTGTCCTCTAGTTTTCCAGTTCTCAGAGGGGTAAGACAGGGTTGCGTTCTTGCGCCTACCCTGTTTTGCCTCTTTGTTAACAGTGTCATATTCCATCTTGATAATGTTAGGGACAACGACGCACCTAGGTTGGCAGGCAGGAGGGTTCCGGCTATTATGTTTGCCGAAGATACCCTCCTTCTTTCTAAATCCCCGATGGGGATCTAACGGATACTAGATGGGTTTGGGGACTTTTTTGCAGGGCGCACGGACTGGAGATCAACGCAGAAAAAACCAAATTCATGGTATTCAACCCTTCCTCAACAACTAGGTCCAATCCAAACCTGGGATCCGAAAGGCTGGAAAGGGTCAGAACGTTCCAGTATTTGGGGGTAACTTTACACGAAAATTTGTCATGGGGTCCACAGATAGCTAGATCTCGTTTGACGTTATCCCAAATGGTGGGGGCAATACTGAAGGTTACAAACTCATCAACCTTTAAACCCATCAGTCCAGCCCTGGAGATGTACAAAACCCCAGCCAAAGCAGCATCATCCTATGGTGATGAGCTGTGGGGTCATAAGGCTGGGACTGAAATTGCCAAGGTAGAAAATAACTTCCTCAGATGCCTGTTGGCTCTCCCCCCAGGCACACCCCTGTTACCCTTGAGATCAGACCTGGGGCTCCCCTCAATAGGGGATGTATTGGCATTAAAACCATTGAGGTTTTGGCACAGGCTCTGGTCTACTGCTGAACTTTCCCACTACAGGCAAGATCTCAAGCACGTTCTGAATCTCAACCATGGTGACGGAATTCCTTGGTTGGTTCATATCAAACGAGAATTCTATCGCTTGGGACTGCCTGAGTTGTGGGAGGCTCCTGAAAGAGGCTGTCAAGGGGTGGCACGCAAAAGGCTTGTTAAGATCTTTAAGGACAAAAGTCTAGCTTCGCTTGTGTGTGCATCTAAAGTTGGCACCCTAACTGAACAATTTTTGGACACCAAAAACTCTTTTTATTTTGAAGGTTTTACGGACATTATATTTCCTATCCTCGCAAGGAAACTGTTCATTCAATGGAGGCTTGGGACCCTGCCCCTTAAAACTTTTACTAGTAAATGGTTTGTGTCGGATGACAAAATATGTCCTGGGTGCAGTGAGAATGAGGAGGACGAACCACATGTGTAGTTTTTTTGCCCAGCCTACACTAGACCGAGGAAATATTGGCTAGCACCACTATGCAGGAATTTGGGCATTAGGAACTATCTACAGTCATACAGAATCTTGAAGACATGTACCCTGCACCACATAGTTTTCGCGATTGCCAAGTACTTAATGGCAGATAAGGGGAAAAATACTAAAAGGATGATCTTCGGTTAAACCTGTAATGAACTGTAATGAAATAGAGTTAATTGCCTCCCCATGCCTTAGACCCTCTACGAAAATGAATTAGTTGTGTGCTGCACCTTGCCTTGTTTTTAATGTATGTACTATGTTTTTTAAAATGCTTCTTAATGTATCTTTTATGGTCTCAAATGGCCAAAATAAAGAAATTTTGGATTTGGATTTGGTTCAGCAATAGAAGGCAAAAATGTGTGGTAGTCACTCAAAAAGGACCACGTCCAACAGCACCATGCACCCATGCCCCAATGGCACAGGTTTCTGTGATCAGCCTTCAATTGGGCTCAGGGTCAATGACCACAGTACTGCATGGCCCCTTGCATGAGTTAGAGAGCGAGATTGGCCAATCAGGAACTTAGTTGAACTATGCCTTGTTTCTTTTAAAAAACATTTTTTTTTCGGATTAATCTGTTTTTTCCAATTCATTTTTTGTGTTTCATACTGCTTCCAATCATGTATTGAATACTCAGTACAGACTTTCCATACATAGATTTACTAATATCACATCCATTTCTGATTAGCTTTCAATATGTCATGATATTTCTGAATGAAAGTTGACATTGTCTATTTACTGATTTTAGCCTGTATATTATGTAGAATTGGGTGCTATTTTAAAATGTAGAATACTTTTTATTGTTTCTTGTGTCCTTAGTTTGCAAAGAAAATAAGAGCATCAGCCCAAAGTTTTTCTTAGGTGCACATACAGTTTATGTTGCAGTTGCAAGTTCTTTATCATATCTGCTTTCTCCCGTTGTCACTACTTTCTTATCTTTCTCTTCCTCGTTTTCCCCATGTCTGACTTTATCTCTCTTTCTATGGGTCTAAATCAGAAGAGGTGTTTCCCCGCTGACATCTTCTTCTCTCATGTATCTCATTTTTTAATGTTATCTTTCTGCTTTGCTTCTGGACCTTATGAGTCTCTCATTCTGTTTTCCTCTTTCTTTCTCTCTTTCGCCCTCTCTCTCCCCCTCTGGCGTGCTCTCTGTCTCTCTTCACGTTGATGCCAACCCTCTTTTTCTCTCTCTCTGTCGCACTGCCTGTTGTACTCTGGCAGCTTATGTTCTTGGCACTTGTTTCATCGCGCCAGCTGCTCATCTATAGTTCTTTACAATTCTTTGGTGTGGGTCACCTGGTGTTCTGACACTAGGAGGCAATTCATACGGCTTACGTTGGGGGCTTTGACACCTTTTAATAGGTTGCTGCATGACTTGTAGCAGATTGTAGCAAGTACATATGAGACCATAGCCTTTCTTATTAGAAAGAGAGCGAAGATTATGGTAATGAGGAGGCATTTATATTAAGTAAACAGTATGCAAGTACAAAATCCACAATTCTGTAATTAAAAGACACAAAAGCCCACCCTTGAGTGACTGCTAACTTGGAAAGTCATATCATTTAAATGTCAAATATTTTCAGCTACTTCCCATATGACACTGCAGTAGCTAAAACTAATTCAGTTTTTCATCATCTACCATAAAAATGCACAATCTTCTTTCTATGAATAGTTTGATAAGGCACTAAAGCAGTCCCTTAAGTATTTGCTAAAATGGCGTGTGTGCCCAATATTTGATTATAACAAATGTCATATTAAATGAAAGTCACCAAGGGTGAGATTTCTGCCTACAAATCTCCATTTCATCTTTGTGAAATTTATAACACTTGAATTCTGCCCAATTGTGGTATAGTTGTAGATGTGTGAGTTTTATTCTAAATTCATATGTAATTTCTTTATGACAGAATGTTTTAAGGAGCTGTTAAAGAAGAATGCTGGATGTATCTGGTTTATTGAGAATAAATGTATTACATTTAGACATTTTGACAATGTTTTCTTTTTTTAAATTCTTTGGATGAGGGCTCCTAATTGCTGATTATAGGGCAACATCCCGTGCAACTGCCATCTTTTAGATTTCTTTGTTGCATCGGCCCTACAGGCGTTCAAAATTGAAATTGTGGAAGTTTCTAATATGAGCAGAATGGCATGTGTAACCACATTCACACCAATTTTGAATCAACTAAAGACAATTATTGCACACCATTGGCATACTTTCAATATAGGAGAATTGTTCACGGAACGTTCCTTGTTTGCTTTAAAAAAGAACAAGAATATAAAAGACGATTTGGTCAGGGCATGCCTCCCACCCTCCAGAACCCACCATACTTTACATGTCTTTTGGGGTTTCGCACCTCTTCTGGGGCACCATAATGTAGGGACTGCAGTGTATGTGACTACACTGTTGTATCTAAAGAATTTGTACATAATAATATAAGAACTGCTCTCACACAATTCTCCAACTGCAACACCCAGAATGTAATTTATACAATCAAGTGTCCCTGTAACTTTATTTACGTTGGCCAAATGACACAAAAGATAAGAATAAGGATATGCCAGCACAGGAGTTGCCTAAGATGCAAGGTGACGAATGCGCCACTAGTGGAATACTATGAAACACTGAGACACACTGAAAACGACATTCGATGGCAGGTGATCAATGCCATAAAGGCGCTGGTCTGTGGAGGAGACTTTGCAACAATTCTTAGCAAAGCAGAACTGAAATAAATCTTAAAAATGGACAGCTTCGACAGTGGATTAAACAGAATGGAGGACTGGACAGCCCTGATCTAACCCACCATGTTTGCCAGTATTTGTGCACCCATTTAACAACGAATAGCATACATTTACAAGGGTTCTGTATATTCTACTCCCAGCCTACAGAGCAAATGTGTGTACTTATTTTTCTCTGCGATTTCTTCTTTGTTTCTCTGTGATATTTTTTCTGTCTTATTATTTTTATGGCGGATTCAACATGCCATCACTACCACACCATTCCAATATTGCCCCCATGTTTGGCATGTCTCCTATTCTTACTTATTCCCATTATTCACTTGGGTTGAAATTATTCCTTATTTGTGATGCCTACAGAGTCTGATAATTATTTTCCATCTTTAATCTCCCTTTCGTACGAGTAATTGCTCAGTAACTATTGTATATGTACACTCATTCCATATCCCCATTCTCTGCCTGGTCCAATATGGCTTCAGTTGGATGATGGGACTTGCAAACGCCCCCCCCCCCACACAGTCCTCCCGGCACTTCCTTCTTGATTTCTTTATATTTGGGTGCACGCTTTCGTCCACAGCAGCGCCATGCAGATGCGGTCAGCTCCATCGACATACTGTTTTCTGAACGTGGTGGGCCTCCTTACTCTGTGAATCCTTGACACATACGGTATGACCAATAGCGGGTTATTTTCTGCAACTACGGCCTTATACACAACATTGAATGACTTTCAATCAATCAATCATAACATTTGTATAGCGCGCTACTCACCCGGAAGGGTCTCAAGGCGCTTGGGGGAGGGTTCCGCTACTGCTCGAACAGCCAGGTCTTGAGTTGTTTCCTGAAGGCGAGATGGTCCTGTGTCAGCCGGAGGTGGATGGGCAGGGAGTTCCATGTCTTGGCTGCCAGGTAGGAGAAGGATCTTCCTCCGGCGGTGGCTCTTCGGATGCGTGGTACGGCGGCGAGGGCGATGCTCGTAGAACGTAGCTGGCGGGTGGGCGTGTAGAAGGTTAGGCGGTCGTTGAGGTACTTGGGGCCCAGGTCGTGGAGAGACTTGTGTGCGTGGGTAAGGAGCCTGAACGTGATCCTTTTGCTGACGGGGAACCAGTGCAGGTCCCTCAGATGGCCGGAGATGTGGCTGCGTCGGGGGATGTCCAAGATGAGTCGGGCGGAGGCGTTCTGTATGCGCTGGAGTCTTTTCTGTAGTTTGGCTGTGGTTCCCGCGTAGAGGTTGTTCTCGTAGTCCTGTCGGCTGGTGACGAGTGCCTGGGTGACCGTCTTCCTGGTTTCGGTCGGGATCCATCGGAAGATCTTTCGGAGCATACGCAGGGTGTTGAAGCACGATGAGGAGACGGCGTTGACTTGTCTGGTCATCGAGAGGGAAGAGTCCAGGATGAAGCCCAGGTTGCGTGCGTGGTCTGTTGGCTTGGGAGCGGTGCCCAGGGCGGGAGGCCACCAGGAGTCGTCCCAGGCGGAGGGCAATGGTACCAGGATGAGGACTTCCGTTTTGTCTGAGTTCAGTTTCAGGCGGCTGTTCTTCATCCACTTGGCGACGTCTTTCATCCCTTTGTGTAGGCTCGTTCTGGCGGTGGCGGGGTCTCTGGTGAGGGAGAGGATCAGTTGGGTGTCGTCGGCGTAGGAGATGATGTTGAGGTTGTGTTGGCGTGCGATGGCTGCAAGAGGTCTCATGTAGACGTTAAAGAGGGTGGGGCTGAGTGATGATCCTTGCGGTACGCCGCAGATGACTTCGGTGGCCTCGGATCGGAACGGGGGGAGGCGGACTCTCTGTGTTCTTCCGGCGAGTAACGAGATGATCCACTCCAGTGCCTTTTCTTGGATACCGATGTTGCTGAGGCGTTGAACTAGGGTGCGGTGGCAGACGGTGTCGAACGCTGCAGAGAGGTCCAGGAGGATGAGGGCCGCTGTTTCCCCGTTGTCAAGCAGGGCTCGGATGTCGTCGGTGGCTGCGATGACTATACTTTTTACGGTGTTTACCAGCATGGCTATAGCAGTTTGTAGGAGCATGACAATTTCATTACCACGAGGTATAATGTCATCCGCCTACAGCGGCCTTATATAGCTACAGATTATATTGAGACTAGTACCTTCTACCTATTACTAGGATGGATATTACGAGCTTGGAGGCATTTGTGTACTTCTTGGCATTTAATTTAATTTCTTCTATTCATTCCTTCGTTTATGAATATATTTCTAATTTTGATATTCTCTTTTATCACAACTCGAGTCATTAAATAAGGGACGTTTTAAGGCAGGTGTTTTATCATCCTTGTAGGCATTGGCCTGTGGAATTACATTGTGGATTATGACATCATTACATATGGATGACTCGGAGTCCCTTTCCCTTCAGTATTGGGCACATTGGTGCCCCCAATTTGGCTTTTTGAGGACTTAGTTTCTTAATTAGCTGACTTTGTAAGTTCCCTATCTCATTTTCAAGCAGATGGTTTGTATGAGCGGAGGCTCCCAGGGAGAGGGGAGGGGGGGGCTTTCTCCCGGTTCGCTGGAAGCATATATCTTGAAAAATGCAATATTTTAGTTTTTTTATTTACTCTCTCACTTATTCATCCTTCACTGATTAATCACAGATTATCTTTTTGCAGTTTTCAATTTGGCATCATTCTGCTCCAGCCTTGATGGCTATTCTTGACCACCTTGAACACCCTAGCCCCAGATTTGCGAACTTAGCCTCCCTGTAGTACCACAGTGCATGTGTTCTGTTTCACGTGCCCAATTTGATGTTTCTATTTCTCACCAATTAGGGAATTGTCACAGTTGGCATACTCCATATCTCTTTCTATGGACATTATCTAAATATGCACAAGAAGCATGACTTAGGGCTTCTAGTTTACGGTTATAACTTGTGCATGATCTGTAGGATTTGCGCAGCGTCTTCTAATGTCTCTATTGTCACATTTTGCTTGTGTATTTTCAAGACCTTAATTTTTCTTTCAAATCTTTTTTCCCCCCATGTTTTTCCATTTACCTTCACAGGTTATTAATGAATATTATTGTATTATTGATTTATTATCCAAGGCAAGCTACAAGTTGTCCTGATGATGATCCCACATTGTAAAGGGATCGAAACATCATCGATCCACACTCTGACCCGCTAGATTTTGTATATGCTAGTGCTTTGTTCTATAATTAAGTGACCCTCATTTTGTGTATGTTTGTTGGCCACTCTACTTTTTGCCTTAATGTTTTCTGGTTTCTCTGGTTTTTAACACTTGTACTGGATTACACAAGCGTGGGTAGAATTTCCAAAACTGTCTTTTATTGTGAAAATAAGAAACTCTTTATTGTCGATTGGACAATCCGTGGGTGTTACTTTTATCCCAGCATATTACATCTGCAATAAACATCTTAGGGACCCTTGTTCCTTTAACCACATATTACCCTTGTTCTCTAATGATTGTTGTTTTGCCCTCATGTCTGCGTAACTATATATTAAAAAATGGTGTCCATTTTGGAAGTTGTTTATCAAACAAAAAAAAACTTGGCCGATATCTGCCTTTACATGCACATACTCACATAAGCCGCCATTTTTATTATTTTGTAATAAAGTTGTTCAAAACACATACATTGCAAAAAAACAAACACCTTGTCAAGGTCAAAATATGTCTGGAGGCATTGTTAGATATATTGGTTTTTATAATGTGTCTTAAAATTCTAATTAGAATAAAACTTAAAACTTTAGCCCATCCAGTGTGTTTTTAACTTTTAGTTAAATCATAAAGTGTGAGAGGCAAGACTAGTTTTTCCATTAAATAATCCATATAATTGAGTATACATATTCAAATTACAGTTCGAACTCTCAAGTGCAACAGTCTTCAAGTAAGCACGAAACATACTGAAATCGCTTTATTCAGGTGTATAATTGGTGAGCACGCTCATCACAAATAACCAGGTTATGCTGTACTTTACATACTTTCAAAGTTTTAAGAATGTTATAAAGCTCTGGCCATTGTTTCTATGTATACAGGTACTTTCTTTTTAATATCACAGGTCTTGACTTGTACTTAAACGTTTTGTAGAACCAAAATACATATTATTTTGCTTCTAAAGGTTGCACTTTTTTGTAAACTAACATATCTGCTAGGTCAGATGTGCTAAAGGAGAGATATCGCGTTTTTTTATTTGAAATTCAAAATGCAGTTGAAAGAACATTGATATCAAACTCCTGCCATCATAGAGTTGACTGGACTTTATGGGGAATATTCTCAAGAACGTGTGATAACCATTGCAAATGTAGCTTAACGCAACTCTTCACATCGCAGTCTATCGCGGAAAAATAACTCTGTGTTAACGTGGTATTCTCAACACGGCGGTACCATGGGATAGTCCCAGGGTAACGCGTCAAATGACCGTGCTAAAATTACCACAACGCCGAAAAACCGCGAAACACAAACGTGAAAATAGTAGCCATGAGGCCAAACGCGATACAAAAATCAGCAATAACCAGCGATAGGCCTGCAATTCCAATTCGTCATGCGGGAAAATGCACCATAAAAGCAGAGTAAAAAAACTGTGAGATGACAATGTATGAGCACAACCCCACATCTGTGATGTAGAACAAATGACCATTGTCCCGCATCAAATAAGCATCTCCTCACAGTCACAATGTACATTGACATGCAGTCTGCATTTGAACAGCGCCAATGCTGAAACATGCATGGAACACACTGTGAAACCGCATCTCCCCTTCACATTGTAGAGGGACAACCAACCCCTCCTGCACACAGACGTGTTATGACCATGATCAATCAATTATAAAAACGTGGACGAATGTAGGGGCTGTGACTCCCACGTACATACATGTTGCCCATCGTGTGGGACTTAAGTCACAGGTGGCATCCCTGCATCATGGTGGCACATATCTGACCCCAAAAGGAGCACTGTTGTCACCTGTAGGTCACAAATGGCAGCCAAAATGGAATGATTTGAGACACACGTTAAAGGCCGAAGCGTGGGATTCCCTACTAACTGTGACACACAGAACTGGCAGTTCGAATACGTGACACCCTAAACAGCCTCTCTGCACAGAGGGCACACACCCACCATCCATGAACAAATCTTAAAATCGTAGCAATACATGTCGCACTCACACATGTCTGAGTGATGTGCCTGTACCGATGAGTGACATGCACTCAGGGAATGTGTTTTTTGAATGCATTTATTTGCACATGCTGTGCCTCTACTCATTTAGTACTGTCCCATGATTGCTAAGGACTGTCACAATGTGACGTACTCATGTGAAGAAACTGTCAATGATTGTGTTCCTTCGGGCTATTCCAGCTGCAGCTGCAGTGGAGTGTGGTCCACCTGCCACATCTTCATCATTATCGTCCGGTGCATCTGGCACTTGTATCCATGGGACATTGCTGCGTACACATATGTTGTGCAACACACAACATGCAACGATCATCTTGCATACGATGTCTGGGCTGTACAGGAGTCTTCCACCTGTGACGTCCAGGCACCTGAAACGTGACTTCAACGCGCCAAATGTGCTTTTCATGATGCCCCTGGTGCGTTTGTTTGGCCGCATTATACTGCCTCTGGGCCTGTGTGTTTGATGCTCGGAGGGGTGTCATCATCCAAGTGCAGAGTGCATATCCTTGGTCACCTGTGACAGTGCAGAGAGACATGAGTCAATAGTTGGTTCTACATGATGTGTTGGCAGGCTCAATGGTTCATTGGTATGTAATATGTGTGACTTTGTGATTCCTGTATGACTTGTACAGCTTGTTGCAAATGAGCGGCATCAATGTGTATTATTTAGCCTCACTGCTTCTCCCCCCTCCCCCGAGCCAATTCACTAGTGTGCGCAGAGCGGTTGCATCACTTGCACACCATTGTGATGCACACCATTGTGATGCCTGTCTGCGCATGTCCACAAGCCTGACAACGACACAGTGATGTTGTGTGCTGAAGGTGGGCAGCCACGTGTAGGACTATGGTAAGGACAGGGCGGACACAGATTTAGAGTTCATGCCTGGCAGAACTCACCATGTGGTTGAGGGTAGACCTTTGGCTTATGCTGCGGTAATAGCGACACACACAATAGTTGGCATGTCTGATCCCTGACCCGAGCGGGCTTGAGCACCCTCATTTACCCCTTGGCCGAGCCCGCACTCTGGGGGCATGCCACATAGCAACATTGTATTTATTCCTTTTCTTAATTCGCAATACACTTCTGAAGGTGTAGTATCAGAATGGAGTTGGAGTTTAAAGCAGTCAAGGATAAGCAGGTAAACGTATGTAATTCACTTTGTTACTAAGACATCTTGAATTGCACCAATATCAACCATCCATCAGAGCGTGAATGAATAACTACATATTATAATATGTAGATTTGCATAGCACAATATCACCCAGGCGGGTAAACTAGTGTTGAGCAGGTGTAAGTCTAGGCACACATAGGGTATAGCGGGACTACTCAAAAATCAAGGTCTTCAGCTTCTTATGGAATTCAAGAAGTGAGAAGGAGGCTCTTATGAATAGCAGAAGTTCGTTTTACGCTTTATGGACGATGAAGAAGGCTCAACTGCCGGATCTGGTTTCCTATATGGTTTGGATTTGTGCAAGTAAAAGTCAGGATGAGCGGAGGAATCTAGAAGGTTTGAGAAAGCAGATAACGACTTTTAAGGTATGCTGGGCTAGTCTTATGTAGTGCCTTGAAAGTGTGGGTGAGGAGGTTAAATTTTTCTCAATAGTGAATGAGGAGCTAGTGGAGCTCCTTCAAGGGTGGTGTGATTTGAGTGCAGTGTGGGAGGGTGAGAGTAATTCTCGCTGGCAGGTTTTGAATGGTCTGCAGCCTTCTGGTGAGTTTCTTTGTAGAACTTAGCATTGAGGGATTTCCTGTAGTCCAGCTTGCTTGTGACCAGGGTATGTATGACAGTTATCCGGGTGCCATTCAAAAATCTTCCTCAGCTTGAGGCTGTTACCAGTGGTTTGGGCTGTCTTGTCGAGTTTGCTGTCGACGATGATCCTGAAGTTTTTGGCATGGGTGGTAGGGGTTTGAGTTGGTCCTAGCTCTGTTGTCCACCAGATGGAGTACCACAGTGGTGTGCTATTCCCGAAGATAACGATCTCTGTTTTGTTGGTGTTCCACTTTAGACAGTTGATTGGATGAGTGACTGGATGACAAATGAGGCAGTAGTAAATTACGGTTAAGATATTCATCAGAGATCTGAAGTGATGTTGGAATAGTGGTCGTGGGTGATTTCTATTCTGGAGGAACCTTAAGACCATTTGACACAATATATGAGGAAAGTGGACTACCAGTGTGGCAATTCATGGCACATGCAACTCTCATGGCAGCCAAAAGGGCTACTTGGACAGCTGGAGACCAGAAACCTAAGAAATCCCTGGTGTTATCGCACCTCAAAACCTTAGGAAGCTATATACTTTTCATCACACTCTTACATACTGTATTATCACTGAATTTTAATGTAGATATAAATGTGCTCAGCATTTAATTTACAAAAGGTATATATATATATACAACATTGAATTTACATATGGTATATATGGCATTGAATTTACATATGGTTTATATGAAAATGTTCTAAAATATGTGGATACGATATCCGGGAATGCCAGGTTTAAGTTTAGTTAGGTCAACTATGTACACCAAACCTACTTTTTCTGATATAGACTCACTAAGATGTATATTGAATTTGCTAATGAATGTCCTAGATGCATGCAACCCCTGTTCCACTTCTATCATATGATAAAGAACAGTGTTATAATACAGACATACTGGAGGGAGGTCTTGTGCATCATAAAAGGAACAAACAAAGAGAAAAATCCTTCTTGTGCCATTGCAGTGTTTACTGTGCTAGTTTCCCTGACCCAAACCTTCTACACAACAATGCACGTTCATAGACCTTGCACTAATTATCGCTTAAAGGAGCATAGTGATGAACTGGAAGGCACATATTGCACCTGTTGTTTTGAAGTTGGTGCGGGAGTTGGTTAAATGTACATGGGAAGGAATTTCAACTTAACTGGCTCTCAATAGAAGAAGCACTACACTGACACCTTTGGATGTTTGGGGCAAAATACTAGTAGCTTTAGAAGTGAAACCCAATACCTATCCTCCTTGAGGTTTGTGGTGAGAGCAAGGATGTTGAAATTTTCTTTTCTATATTGACTGTTTTATGATATAAATTACAAGAAAAAAATGCAAGCTCAATTTTGGCTTGTGTGCACAGTTGTGGTCGGGCAAATGCAGAGGGAGGGTTGTGCTTTTCTCCATTTATTTAAATATGTTGTAGCACTCATATTTTTCTTAGCTCATCGTGGTTGCTGCACTTTATGACATCCTGGGGCTGTATTACAGAAGATGCCCTGGGGGTGCAACGGACATGTGCGCCCTCTTTCTGTGCCCCCGGGGCATCATGGTATTACAGAAGTGGCCGCAGTAGCTTGTGTGGCCCCTTTTGTAATACAAATTGCACGGGCACCCATAAAAGAAAGCACTATCTCAAGAGGGCATTTCCTTGTTTGCGGGGGGCTAGGCCCAATGCAAATGAGGATGTCTCTTTACCTCTGCGTCTGTGCCGTATTATGGACATGGGTGCAAAGGCAAGGAAGCTTTCAGGAGGCGCACTGAAGGTGTGCTACAAAAAGGTGGTACACTGTCAGTGTGCAACAGATGGCAGCCCTCAGGAGGGGGGAACAGGGGACCCATGGATCCCCTGATATACCCTTGCAGGCAGGTGCAATCACTCACTGCTCCCACCTGCAAAGAGTTCTGTAATCCCTCTTTAAAGTGCAAATGGGTTGCCATGCACAGTGTAGCACAACGCGGCTTTGAAGCAGCTGCTCTGTATTTCACTTAGATGCGCTGCCCCCAGGGCAGCACAAGTTTGCTGCTGCCCTGGAGGTAGCACATTTACTGTAATAGGGTGCACTTTCCCTATTTGCACTTGGAGCACCTATTTAAAGGCGCTCCATAGCGCAAACAAGAAATGTATGCCCTATCTGTAATTGCAACCCAGGTTTATGATGTATTTGCTTTGATCTTTCACTTCCAAAAAACCCAATAAAGAACAATTATTAAAAAGTTTGTTTCATGGGGTTACTGCAGTGAAGGAAAGACAGAGGCTCACAATAACATGGGTCGCAGATAACTCACCCTTTCTACACTGAGATTTCGAGTCCTGTTAGTATTGTGGGCTGGATGGTCTTAGAAGTTTCCTTCACTAAAAACTGACAGTAGCTTAGCAACTGACTCTCAGTCCATGCAGTGCATCAAACATCCAAAAACTGGGCAACAACTTCTAAACCGATCTGGGTTATCTTATATACAACATAAATAGGGTGTTCCAGGTCTAACAAGAAGATAAATACATACAGCCCATGAGCAACACTTCATCCAAGAAATAATGTAAAAAATATTTGTGTACTTCAGTTGCAATTCTTTGTCTTTTATTCTTTCTTCACAAATCACTTCTGAGTTCCAGAATTCACTCCAGCTTTAATTGTAGCCAACACATGTTTTGTCATGGGTACATTAACCCAAGTGACTTCATCAGTGCTCTATATACGAATTACAGCACTGAAACGACGTGTCCATTAAATACAAGAGAAGATCCTCATTCATCGGTTAAGTCTAAAGTAATGGCCTTCAAACTTGTAATACCGATCCAAATATCATGGGAAATGGCCACTAGAACGTGGCCATTTCCACCCATAACATTGACCACACATGCATTACAATGCATGCGTGGTTACCACAAATAGTCTTTACCACGCATACATTTACTACGAAATACATAGTAAAGGCATGTGTGGTAAAGGCTATTATTAAAATAGAGGGCTTGGGGGGTCTCCCCCAAAAAAAAATGAAAAAGAAGGGGGTTTTGAGAGGTCTCCCCCCCCCAAAAAAAACTCACCTGTTTAAGTCGCACTGTTGAGGCAATCAGCGTCGTTAGAGGAAACAGAAAAAGACTTCCGCTTCCTCTTTATGACGTACAACGTCACATTGGAAGAGCTTGGAGAGGTCGAGGAAAGGTAAGGGGGATTTTAGTTTTTAAAAATAAAAATGTAAGCGATAAGGGGGTTGTGAAAAGATGGGGTAAATTATTTTGGTTGTGGTGAGGGGTATTTGATAAAAGGGTTTGTGGGTAGTATTCGAAAGGAGTTCATAGAATTTGTGCAGGGATCGGAGATAACCTTTACCAAAAAAAATGCCATTAACATGTATTGATTTATAACGAAAATCACTGTAAAAATATGCGTGGTTAAGGCATTTTAGTGGTAAAGGTTATGCTTAGTAATTGCATTTGTGTGGTAAAGGCATGCGTTGTAACAGAATGCGTTGTAACGTCATACATCCAAATTTCATATGCGGGTGGAGCAGCACCCAGTCATAGATCCTATGGACGTTCCGAGAGTACTCGTTCATTCCGTGTTTGTTCCATTTATTACTCAAGGCTAAGCTCTGGGCTGTTGAGTGAGTTACTTCACAGGTGTGTGGATTTCCCCCCCCCCCATTATCCAAAAGAAATATAAGTTATGCTGGACCCTCAGCTTGTCATTCCATAGTCAGTAAATGAAAGTGCTAATAGCTAGTTTGGCTCATAACTCGCATGATTCATACCGGGAGTAAAGGGCTTAGTAGGTTGATGGAGATCTTTGTACAGCAATTAATTAAAAGTTCTGGTGTGCTGATTGTGCTTGCAGAGAAAAAATGTGCCACAGTTAGCAGAAAAGTTTAAACAAAAGGATATAAGTTGCAACATTATTATAAAAAAAATATCTGTTCAGTGTATTTGAATTTTCTTAGGGCTGATTTTATCAGTTTGGCATAGGGCTGCTATTGTTACGATATCACTAGGGTACACCTGCTTTTTCAGTTTTTCAGCATCACTAGCCATCTTCAGGCGCTGTTAGTTTAGAGAAACCTTTCTTTGTGAAGACTTATCGAGAAAAAAAGGTTATGGTGAAATAACTTTTTCTGAAGATGGACAGAGATGCAGAAAGTCTGCGGAGGTGGGGTGTTTCCTAAGTGTAGGTAAAGGTGCACAAAATACCAAGCCGTTTTTAAAGTAGAACGCGTTGGGGATACTGTTTTCCTTCCAGGTGTTCGGTGAATAAATTGTCCATGGCAGATTTTCTTTCTAAATGCTGGATGCAAAGACTCCTAAGAGGACTTTTGATTTTTAACCAATATGGATTGAGAATGCCAGATTTTTCTGACATATAATACTATTTAATTGCTTGCATGAATCAAGTAAATTCCCACACTCTCCTACACATAAAAGAAAACTTCATACAATGTTAAGAGCAAATTAATTGATACACTGGCTTGTAAAGGAAGGTATGCAATTTACACACATGTGTGGATTACTTTGGTGTTCCAGCGTGAGTGATATTTTGAGGCGGCATAGGACGGTTGAACATAGGGTGACTGTCTTCAAGAGAAGCAGATGCCTGTACTCAACCGTTTCGTGGGATGGAACGACAAAGTAAAGAGTTTGAAGATGGATTTTGGTGTGACACATGATTGCATGCTAGCAAAGGATACATTTTAAGGGATTACTATGAAAAGGAAGTTAATGTTTAGTATATGCAAAAAGAACTCAAGATGAGGAAATTGCTGAAGAATTTACCAGAGTTGATGCTTCCACAAGTGATGCATGTTGTAGGCACGGATTTTGTTGCTTTGGATGGTGGTTCTTGGTGCAGAAAAGAGGGGACAGAGAAGTATGCGGTAGTGATGGTACCTGTGACATTATGAAAGAAGCTGAGCTATATGTTGGTAAGTGTAGTTTCATGTGATGAAAGAGTTCCATATCATGATAGGAAGTGAGAAGATCTACTATGGCCCAGGCCACACGAATCCCCAGCACTTCAAGGGCTATGTGTTCTGTATGTAAACACTACAAAATCGCGCAAGAAGATAACAATAGTAGCTGTTGACACCTGGTGTGACCTTCAGGTGCTGTGCCTTTCACCCTTCTGAGGCTCAGTAATTGTGTGCCAATAATTTGTATTATTATCACATGGTATTCTCAGCAAGCATTGCATAAAGCTATGTTATGGAGCATTATATGGAAACAAATCTAAGGAACACTTACATTGACTAGTCAACAAGTTGGGGAAGTTGGATATTGAGATGTGTAATGGTGTTCAGGAGTGCCTGGTGAAGTATCCTAGAATGGTTGGTGATTGAACCTGCAAGATGATATTGGCTGGAAAAATGCATGGGGTTTTTCCATGGAAAACAAACCAAACGTACATCAGTCTGTTGCTATTGACTGTGGTACATGCCATTGGATTTGTGATCTTCAAACATCCCAAATTGTCACTGATTTGTCCGCCAGTCAATCAATCAGGGTTGATAAAGTGTGGATAATCACCCGATAGGGTATCCAGGTGCTTGCAAGGCTCCGAGGCTTATTCGAACAGCCATGTCTTGAGGACCATACAAGCTATTTAATGACCAATTATGGAATGTGACTGACAGAGGAAATGTGCATCTTGATACCTTGCTTATGACAACTTTTGTATTTTTTGTGACACCAATTGTTAGATCTGTCCACAAGAGCATGAGTTCATGAAATATGTGATTGCTCGTTCACATGGTGTCACCAGCTTTTTCTCCTCTTGTAAGGTACAACAAATCGACCCAATCATCAGCAGAGTAGTATTACATTTCTAGCTGTTTGAAAGCCTGCTCTGCTGAGTCGGCATTTGGATTCCAAAAAGGCTACAAAGGAGCAGATTTACATGAAAGTGACGCATCTATAGAGATGCGTCACTTTCCTTGCGCCACCCTAAAAAATGCTTGCGCCACCAAGAATTTGCTGTATTTACAATGCGGCGCACAATGACAGAAGGATTGACAGACGCATCTGTTGGGGCAAAAGTCATGCATTGCTGGAGTTGTGTCGGAAGCACAGCGCAACTCCACAAATGCATTTTGTGGCCTATTCCCACTACACTGCGTCACTCCTTACGTCTGCTTCAAGCAGGCGTAAGGTTTTGATGCAGTGGCGTCCTAAAAGTGACGCAGTGAAATCTTGTAGATTTCACTGCATCACTTTTATGAGGCTTTCCTGCGTACATTATACCTGACGCAGGTATATTGTGGGTCAGGGCTTTACAACGTGACTGACGCATCTCCTTAGATGCGTCACATTGTAAATAGGGCGCCGCCGCTGCGTCACAAAAAGTGACCCAATGGCGGCGCAAAGAGGAGCAAGGGGCTTGTAAATCTACCTCAAAGTGTCCAGGTGTCATCAAAGGTACAAAGAGGACTGTTTTTTTCTTGTTGTATAACTCCCAGTTCATGTGTGCTAGGGACTCTCAATTTGCCTTCCATGGGTTATTAATGGTTGATAAGCGGGGCGGACTGGGAATCAAAACCGGCCCTGGCAAAGTGCTCGACCGGCACCCCGGGGCCCAAAACCGGCCCCCACCCGTTCGGCGCGCCGGGGGATTGCCCGGTGCCCGCTATGGCCAGTCCGGCCCTGTTGATAAGACCTGCTTCCTGGATTCAAACTAGGTAGAGTAGGGCACTGAGTATTCACACAAATATAAATAAGATTGAATTTACCTTATTGGACCCAGGACTTTTCAAAGGGTGTGACATCTTGACAAATATACCGAGTTAACAGAACTTGAAGTAACCGCGAAATTCATGGCAGGGGCTCATTCAACGACATTTCATATACATATTCTACACTTTCACGAGACAGTTCAATATTTGAACAGGGATACAACGTTGCCATTTCATTCTTGCCATGTATCAAGTTTCACTAAAGGTTACTGAATAGGAAACGATAACTCAAACTGCCTTCTTCGAGTATTTTGTGATATTTCAATTTCACAAAACGGCATATTATGTAATTTATCTCATGGTTTATCCATTTTTTACATTGTTTCTTCTTCATATTTCAGGTTGTGACTATCCTCTTCAAGATGAATCGGGGAAACCTGCCAGCAAGCAAGTACCTCTGATGCTCAGAGAACAAAAGATAACATTTTTATCTCTATGTTTACGGGTGACCTATCCTGAGACTCATTCAAATCAAAAAACAGTCAGAAGAAGTAAAAATTTGGAGTCCTTATTGAACACACAACTCAGAAAAACACAAACTTGAAATAAAATTAATTGGTGTTCTCCACGTGCTCTAGAAAGAGACTTAATTCCCGTCTATTGATTTCATTAAATGTTTGAGACAATATGTTTGTGTAGGGAAAAATAAACTTTTCGAACTAAATATACATAGCCTATAGAAAAAAAGAATATACTGTTCACATATTCAAAATGGATGATCAATACAGAACCAATTCAAATTCCTCTCATGGAGGAAAGAGTAGAGGCCGAGAGGTAAGAAGACAGACCAGCAACCAAGGAATGGGAGATTATAGTAGTTATCAAGACAACACGTATGGTGGTTATGCACCCAACGATGGCTACTACCCCAGCGGGGACGATCCTAACCAAGAAGAAGATGCCCAAAGTGATGCCACCGAAGGACATGACGAAGATGATGAGATCTATGAAGGGGAATACCAAGGTATCCCACACCCTGATGACATTAGGTCCAAGCAGAAAGCACCCCCCATGGGAGATGAGTTCAGAGATCATGCTGACATAATGGCGGAGCGGATGGAGGATGAGGAGCAGCTGGCACATCAGTATGAGAACATCATTCAGGAGTGTGGGCACGGGCGCTTCCAGTGGACCCTTTTCTTCGTCTTAGGGCTGGCTTTGATGGCCGATGGTGTGGAAGTATTTGTAGTCGGGTTTGTTCTCCCCAGTGCAGAGAAGGACATGTGTTTATCCAGCTCAAACAAAGGGATGCTAGGTATGTGACTTTTATTCGATTATTTCTATCCAATATGTTTAATGCTATGTAGACCTTGAAGGCATTTAAAGCAATTAACTGTCAATATATTCTTAAAATGATAACATTAGAATGAACATTTACCATTGTTGTTAGATGAGTGTCAAGTGAATACTATCGCATATGTAGTATGGTGATGTGCTGAGCCTTTCCAGGGCACTGAACACAGAATCTTATCTAGAACACCGACGGGGCAGTGGGAAAGGTTTCTCTGTGCTCACACGACATTCAATTGATTTTCCATTTCCTGGTGCAGTCCACACAATAACATATTGTGAAAGTCTGGTTTGTAACAGTAACGCTTACATCAGTTCAATGCACAAAAATATGGTCAAATAAGTTGAAACAGCCGTTTTTGAATTGTTTATACAGACCCATAAAGTTATACTGATTTTTCAAGAACATGACTTTAACTTGTGGAAAACGTGAGGTTCCTGACTGCTGCTGCAGAGTAATCATATATGGGCAATGTCAGTCAAGGGAGTAACAGGTTTCCTAGGGTGTGATTTTTATTGTTTGGCGGATGAGTACCCTGTCACAAAGATGACGGATATTCCATGTGCCTTATTATAAGTACACAACTGGCCCACCATGAAGGGTCCTGGGCCCCAATAACCACACACAACACAGAAGACAAAACAGGAATTAGCCACAGTGTGGTCAATTTTGTTAAGAATGAAAGATCTCATGTAACCAAGAGATAGTGGACAGACAAGAATTGCAGCCATGGTTTCTTTTAAAATCCCAGAAACTGATTATTTTCACCCTCATACCACAGTGGCACAGGCTATTTGTCGTAATGTACACAGTGTGCCATCTTAAAATGGTCCACAAAATCCAAAGCAGGATTGCCTGATGGCTACCAGTGTTGGATTCAGTGGCGTAACAAAGCCCCCACAGCCCCCACAGTGTGGGTTTGGCCCAGAGTTTCAGCGGACCCCCTTAGCTCAGTACCCTGGCCCAAGAGATCCTGAGTGAAGCCAGAATGGAGCCTCTCCATGTACTTTGCAGAGGACCACATCAAGTTTTGTTACACCACTGGCTGGATGAGCTAGATGTTCCCCAAGTGGTCAGCCCACCTACTTTGAAGAGGAGGTAAGCCTCTGAAGTAATGTTTCTGCCTAGGTAAAACCCTGGATTGGGCTAATGGTTTGCTCTTAAGAAACCTAGTCTGACATCTTTGTATGGGAGTGAACCTTCTGAAATAAAGTTTCCTCCTGCTTGCTGTCTTGGATTTTGATTAATCTTTGTTCTTCGGATACACTCTAATTCTTTCAACAGGCAATTGTAACAAAGAACAGGTACTGTTTGTGCTCCTCTATTGAGGCAATTGGTAGAAAGGCATTATTAATTTGGATTATGAAGAATGTGGTGCGGGGCTGAGCATTACCAAGGTAAGGGTGGAATAAACAATACCTTGTGTCTAGTTTATAGGGGCAGCTGAAGGGCAACTCACCTTCAAATGAGCTGAAAACAAAAATGCACAAGAAAACTTTCAAGGTATTTGTAATTTTCTACTGCAGTCAACAGATTAATGAAACATGAAATTCTGTTTTGAACTGTAAACTTTGCAGCAGTTCACTGCACAACAATAGGTTCAGGATATTGAAATGCTTTTTGGTTGGTTTATACATGCCCATAAAGGTAAAGTGCTTATGCACATTGTGTCAAATAAAGTGTATTTGCACATTGTATCATATATACCTTAACCACCAATTCTGCTATTCAAGAAGGTACATAAGCACATTACTATTTCAGTGTGAACGACGGAGTTTCACCAACAGTTTGTACCAGAAGTTCAAACATCTCTATTCCTGAGAAGACGTCATATCACTCATGCAAGCCAAAGTTCATTATCCTGCTGATTGAGAAAACCCAATATTTGCAGGTCTACCTAAAAATGTCAAAGTTATCATTAAATATACTATGCAGCTTACATGTTAAACAGAGCTAAACAATCTGACCATGTTCTCCTTATTTTTCCAAATAACATTCAGTTCCTCTTGGAGCTTGCCTAATTTTCAGTGTCTGTTACACCATTAATAACGCCAAAAATCTATAATAATCAGTGCAACCAAAAGAAAACTATCCACACCTCTTCTCTAGCCACAGTGACTGCACTTCCACTGCACTCAGGAATAACATGCTCACTACCTCTGCATATAACACAGAGAACCATGCACCTTCCCTTCACTTTATCCATATGTCTTCTTCTATTCTTTCACACAAAGTAATCAGATTTTCGTAGTTATACACACATTCCACTAACACACATCATCGCCATACTAAGCCATGCAACCTCCCAACATTCCTTCCTTACCCCCAACACTACATACTAAGCAAGAATCAGCTCAACTACCCTCCTAGAATAACTAACAAGCAACCATCTAAGTTCTCAGTGACTTCTCCTGATAAATACTCTGTCATTAATTCTCTTTGGAATGCCCAATCTGCCTGCAGTGATCCTAAATACACTGCCACTCCTGCCACTCTCTACACTAACATTTCTTCATCACAAAGGTGGAAAGGTTTGTATACTCAGCAAATTACTTTCTTAATTACCCCTGTCCTGACACCCACTTCTCCCATATGTTTTTCGTCCTTTTCCGAACAACATTTACCTTCAATCATTGCACTTTCAAGTTTAAAACCCAAACCCTCAATAGGTCTCCAGGTGGCCTGGACTCTTTCTGTGAAGACCTGGACAATGCCCTTAAATTGCCTACACCCAACACTCTCCCCAAAGTCATGAGAGTACTTAACCAACCAATCACCTGCAAAATACTTTCTTCATGCAGCTTCTTTCTTACCGCTCATTCTACCTACGTATAACCAGGCAAAATATTAGACTTGATAGAGATCTGCAACACAATGTTATCCTTACTACCATGTTAACTCCTCTCCATTGGATCATGCCACAAAAGGTTTCTCCTTAACCATCCCCTCTCACCCACCCAATCTCTACTTCCTTGTTTTCTAAATAAATAAAATTCAACTACATTTCTCCCTGTGTTACTAGACCAAGTGCACAAATACCTCACCCCATTACCACAGTATACACCATTCATAATATTAAACCAGAACCTCCAACTGACTTTTGACTTTCAATACCCTGTGTGCATATTCTCTCCAAAGACGTCAAGAACTCAACCATGGATGATCACAAATAAGTAATACCTTTCAACCGCCTCACTGCAAATGCCTGGCACACACAATCAACAGCCTGATTGCTCCTCCTAAAAGAAATATCTATCCATCCTTTCACTTTGCTTTCAACTTTTTAACCTACATCTCTTCAAAAATCCCAAGTATTGGGCACACCCTTGGCTCATCACTCACTTCTTTCCCTTGTTTCTCCTACATAACAACCACTCCTCAAAGGTGAATTTTCAACACAAGGTCTTACAATGTTGATATGTTGAGCTTGTGAGCGTTACGATTGTACATACTATTCTGTAAAGTATTTCAAATGTATGAGAAATTGGATTGTTGGTTGACTGAGGTGTGAACCCTAGTCAGGCAGCAGTCATATTTCTTGTAAAAGTGAGGCACAAACCAAACCTAAATAAACCAATGCTCAACCCCCTGTTAGCTTGGCAGGGAGCAGGCAGGCTAAACTTAGAGGCAATGTGTAAAGTATTTGTGAAACTCTTCAAACAGTGATAGAGTGAATAGTTGTAGCTGTTACCAAATAGTTGTGGGAGGGCAGGGCGAGCGGAGGGAGGCGGCAGGGATTTAAAACAAAATTTAAAAAACCCCACCAACCTTGATGCGGCCGGCTGCCTCCTTTCCTCCCTACTCATGTTGTAGCGTGAATCGTCTGAGCACCGTGGGTCGGTGCTCAGACTGGGAATGGCACCCTGGGCATGTTCTTAACCCAGGCTGTAATGCAGCCTGGGTGTAGACCATGCAAAGTGTGTATGAATGTTTGGCGGCCCCAGAGGACCCCAGCCCCCCAGCCCTGACCCCAAACAATGGAGCCAGCATGTTTAAATACAATTATAATAATGTTACATTATTATAATTTTATGTTTCCATTTTTAATTGCTCACTTAGTGAGTAGTGAGGCGACACTCCTCTGGCTTAGTGGGGGAGCCGCAACTGAAAGTGAAAAACACTGCACAAAAAGAATCCAACACCAAGTTAGAAAAATGTAACTTTTTAAAATCAATAAAACAAGACCAAAACGACAAAAAATTCCAACCAGTAGAATCGGAGATATGTAATTTAAAAGATTTTAGTGAAAATAGCCCCAGAAACCACAAAGCGCCAACAGTGGCTATCTGGATGCGCTGGACCAGGACACATTAGCAAGTTCAGGCTGACAACGATTGAGCGCAAGCCAGCTCCAGGGACCCAGGTAGACCTGCTGAACAAAGTACCTTAAATCGGTGCAGAGCAGAAATATCGGCGATGAAATATCGTGGGACAATAATATCGCCTCAGAAATATCGTTAGGAAGAAATATCAACAACAAAAATATTGATGACAAGAATATCGACTGACAGGTAAGTAATATAGTTTACAAAAATATAGTTTACAAAAATATCGATTTATTAATAATGTTATGTATTTTAGTGTTTTTAATGAGAATTGTTTGTCATTTTATTATATGTTTTAGAATTTTTCTACTTATTAATTTATTTTAAGTTTAATTTTGCGTTATTAGTTCCATAGCGGGTTGTGGGTTTATAGGGGAATAGGGTGGGAAGTAATTTAATTATATAAATTAATTGATTAATTAATGTGTTAATTTATTGATTAATAATAGTTTAATAATTAGTTGTTAATTAATTTCAATTAGTCAATTAATAATTAATTATGTTAATTGTTTAATTTATTTTAGGTGTGTGTTGTGTGTTTATATGTGTAAATGGTGTGAAGGGTGGTAAGTAATTCATTTTTGATTGATTAATTATTAAGTATTTTAAAATGAATTACCATGAATTATTTAGTAAATATTAAATGTAATTGTTTAATTAATTTTAGGAGTGTGTTGTGGATATTATAGTGCTAACTAATATGTAATTTTTTTTATCTTTGATAATAATAATATATTTACATTTATATATTAATTATGTTAAATTTGGAAATTAAATGTAATGAAAATGTTGATAGTTTTGTTTTTTATTGTTTTGGGATCCTGCGCTTTCCCTACTGTGGCACTCACTGGAGTGGGAATAGTACTTTTTACCCCTACGCTATCCTGCGCTTTCCCTACTGCTGCCCTCACTGGAGTGGGAATAGTAATTTTTACCCCTACACTATCCAACGCTTTCCTTACTGTTGCACTCTCTGGAGTGGGAATAGTAATGTTTACCCCTCCACTATCCAGTGCTTTCCCTACTGTTGCACTCACTGGAGTGGGAATAGTAATTTTTACCCCTACACTATCCAGCGTTTTCCCTACTGTTGCACTGAATGGAGTGGGAATAGTAATTTTTACCCCTACGCTATCCAGCGCTTTCCCTACTGTTGCACTCACTGGAGTGGGAATAGTAAATTTTACCCCTACGCTATCCAGCGCTTTCCCTACTGTTGCACTCATTGGAGTGGGAATAGTAATTGTTACCCCTATGCTATCCAGCGCTTTCCCTACTGTTGCACTCACTGGAGTGGGAATAGAAAATGTTACCCCTTTGTATCCAGCGCTTTCCCTACTGTTGCACTCACTGGAGTGGGAATAGTAATTTTTACCCCTCCGCTATCTAGTGCTTTCCCTACTGTTGCACTCTGTCAAGTGGGAATAGTATTTTTTCCCCCTATGCTATCCAGCGCTTTCCCTACTGTTGCACTCACTGGAGTGGGAATAGTAATTTTTACCCTCCCGCTGTCCAATGTTTTAATATATTAATGTTTTTATTTTGTTATTAAATGTATGTATTTTTTTTAAAATATTTAAATGTGTTAATTAAATATAGAATATTTTATTTTATTTTAAAATATTTATATATGTTGTTATTTTATTTTTATATAATTAATAAAGTTTATAAATTAAAAAAGAATATAGTTAATAAAATATATTTAAGTACTTGTATGTATATGTACACTTTTGTGTTTATATTTATTAAATTAAGTTTATTTGTTATAATTAGTTAAATATATATTAAAATTAGTTTAATTTGTTAATAATAATAATATTATTTAATTAATTTAAGTTATGTTAGTTTTTTAAAGTCGATATTTTTTACATCTATATTTTTTACATCAATATTTTTGAGTCGTTATTATTGTACTTACCTGTTTAAGTATAGGTAGGCAATATTTTTGTTATCGATATTTTCACATCTATATTTTTTTCATAGATATTTTTACTAGCGATATTTTAACATGGATCCCCTGAAATCGAGGTTTGGAGAGCGTGCAAGGATGCTGAAGTGATGAGTCGGTTCCGAGATGCAGCGCAGCTGTAATGTGAGGGCCTGCATTGCCTTCTAGGATCTTGTCAACAGGGCTTGTGATGTGAAGTCTGGTGTCGAGGATGAGGAATTCAGTTCCGAAGAGCTGCGAGGCTGCAATGAGAAGTCCGTCATTATTGAGGCTGCCGTCAATGAGGAATGCGAGGGTCTGCACCAAGAATGCATTGCGCAGTGGCGGTTCCAATGGACTGCAGCGAAGGTGCAGGTTTTTGCAATGGATCCAATCCACACAGCAGCAGAAATGCGTCAGTTTTGCTCAGGTTTGCGCCTCGCAGCAGAGGAGCTGCTTCAGTTCCCCTGAATCCACAGAGGCTGGCAGAATACCTTAAGCCCATTTCCAAGGGTGCAGGACTGGTGTGACACCACTTCTGGGTTCAAGTGATGTGTGTCCAGTCCTACTCAACAAGCCAAGAGAGCAGCAGGCAGAAGGTCAGCACAGCAGGGCAGAAGTTCCTTCAGAGCAGCATTTCATCAGAATGACAATCCTTTCCGCAGCACAGCTGCCTTTCTTACTGGAAGAGAACCCACACGTCCAGAAGTATAGTGAAGTAGTGGCATTTGAGGTCCCTTATTTATAACCAGTTGTGCCTTTTAAGTAGGTAGAAGCTTCTAGAGGCTTGCCTTTGAAGTGCACAGGTGTCCTGCCTTCTTGGTCCAGGCTAATGAGGATATGCAGCCCTTTGTGGGAAGAAATGACACAGCCTATTTGAGTGTCAGTGGGGTTGGACCCAGCTCCTCCCTCGCATCCTGCCAGTGATGGCCCATCCGGTCACACCTAAGATCCCCGTTGTGTGGGTTTGTCTTGGAGGAATATACAAAGCCCAACTGTCACCCACACCATAGAGAACTAGTGACAGGCTGCAGGCACCAAATGGCTAAGGCAATAAAATGACAACTTTCTAAAAAGATGCAAAAAGAACAAATGATGATCGGAATGCTGAACAATGTCAAACCCTTAGTCCCAGTACAGAGATCTGGGCCTAAATCCATATTTGTTTTGTTCACCATGCTATTCCCATTTGGACCCAGCCATATGCAATTCACTCTTGACCCTGCTCCCCATGGGAACAGTCCAGCATGAACTGCCAGGCCGGTATCTCCACTCATCAGCCAGGAGTGCTTGACTCCGGTGGTGTGGTGAGCAAGGAACCCACGTCTGGGCATACCCGTCCCACTTAGAGCGACATGTGCAAAAAGAAAAAATGTGGACTGAATGCTGAACAATATCAAACACTTACCCCCAGTACAATGATCTGGGCCTAAATCTATCATTTTGTTGCTTACCATATGCTAGAAATAGGATTCCTGGTTGGCTGAGGTATACGGCCAGCTAGGAACCACTACACTAGTCAGGGTAAGCTAGATACACAATAAGATAACCTGTGCTCACCTTCTGATAGTTTGACACAGAGCAGTCAGGTTTATCTACAAAGGCAATGTGTAAAATATTTGAAGACCATACAGTAACACAATGAATACAACACAAAAAGACTCCACCCAGGTTTACAAATATAGATAATACATTTATGAATAGAACAAGACCAAAATGACAAAAATCCACTTGGTAGAACTGGAGTTATGAATTTTTAAAGAATGAACCAAAAACAGTGCTTAGAAGTCAATAGCACTAAAAGGCTACTTTAGATCACACTATAGACTGGGGTGAATCCAAAGTTCAGGCCAAACACAATGGAGGGCTGGTCGGATAAAGTTCCAAACAGGTCCCGCTGAAGTTTTACCTTCTAAAGCAGAGCCAAGAGCCCCGTTTGCAGGGGAGACGGTTGCCGTGAACAATTAGAGCGTTGCTAGCAATGATACTGTGGGTGCAGGGAGTTGGCCGGGTGTTGCAGACTTCAGATGGGGCCTCGCTGTCACTGTTGGCAATGCTTGCTGTGAGAGGAAATGATGCTGCAGTTTCTCATGCTGATCCTTCGAGCGATTGGTGTAGTCCCAGTACAAATGGGCCTGTTCTTGGTCACAAAGAGTCCAAAAGCTTCATTCAAGTGCCCAGGAGCGCTGTGGTGGTGAAAGCAGCTGCAGAACACACTTCTGAGGCCCAGAGCTTGGAGGGGCACCTCAGGCAAGGCTAGGACTCACACAAGACAGAATTTGAGCAGCACCAGCAGAAGTCTTTTTGTCCCTGACACTTAAGAAAATAGGAGTCAAGCCAGAAAGTACTTGGAGGGAAGGCAGAGTCCAGCTCTCCTTGCAGCAGAGTCAAGGAGCAGCAGGAAAATAAGCAGAAAAACAGTCCTTCTAGAAAAGCTGTCCAGTTGAGACCTCTAAGTAGCACAGCAGTCCTTCTGACAGATGTTCGGTTAAACATCCAGAAGTGTCTGTTTTTTGGGGGTCAGAGCCCCAGTACTTATACCCAAAAATGACATTGATATAGGGGGTGACTTCAAAAGAACTAGGATCCCTTTCAACCCAGTCCTGTCTCCCAGGCTAACCCTGGGGGGTAAATTAGTGCTTTGTGCGAAGACAGGACACAGCCTATTCAGAAGTATGTGTGAGCCAACTCTCCCCCTTCTTGCCCAAGAAGACCCATCAGAATGGAGATGAGTGCTCAGAATGCAGATAGGCCTCGCCTTCCTGGGTATGGGGCTATCTAGAAGGAATGCACATAGAGTTGCTGTCAGCCAACCCAGACATGTATTGGAGACAGACTGTCAGGTACAAAGAGCAGTAAGTACTGAAAAAAGTCAATTTTCTAAAAGTTGCATTTCTAACATAGTAATGTTAAATCCAATTTCACCAGTAAGGAGGATTTATCATTACCATTTCAAACATATCAAACATGAAAAGGCAGCGCCTCTCTGAACAGGAATTACAGCTTAAAAGTATATGAAGGAATTCCCAATGCTGGCCTATCAGAGGGGTAGGCCTCAAATTAGTGAAAAATTAAATAGGTACATGGCACCCTGCACTTAGGATTACTTAGGGCCTACCATAGGCGTGACATATGTTATAAAAGGGGAGTTTAAAGCTTGGCAAGTAGTTGTGAATGCCAAGTCAAAGTGGCAGAACACCGCCCACACAGGCACTGTAGTGGGAGGCCTGAGACAGTTTTGAAAGGCTGCTTATGTAGGTGATACAATGAGTGATGCAGGGCCACTAGTAGCATTTGAAGTACAGGCCCTGGGTATATAGCATAGCATTTTACAAGCGGCTTTACCAGTACAACAAATATGCCAATCAGGTATACACCAATGTCATCATGTTTAGGAGAGAAGCACATGCACTTTAGCATTGGTTAGCAGTGGTAAAGTGATCAGAATCAGAGTCCTACTGCCAACAAAAAGAATCAGCAAAGATGGGAGGCAAAAGGCAAAAAGTTGGGATAAAGACCACCTTAGGGATGACTGGTCTAACACCATGCCAGTCCTGTTTGGACCCAGCTGTATACAATTCATTCTTGACCCTGCTCCCCATGGGAACAGTCCTGCACGAACTGCTAGGCCAGGTCCTCCCTGGAACGTGAACAAGCATCCCAGGATCAGTTTTGTGGTATCACCCCTCATCAGCTAGGATAGCTTGGCCCCAGTGGCATGGTGAGCACGGGACTCACATCTGGGCATACCTGTCCCACCTAGGGTGATAATTGCAAAAAGAACAAATGATAGATGGAATGATGAACAATGCTAAACATTCAACCCCAGTACAGAGATCAGGCCCTAAATCCATAGTTTTTTTTTTTTGTAACCTACACATTGTGTCTACATGGATTAGAGCCTACACTTTGAGTCTTCAAAGTCGACGCTTGCTCCATCCAAGGTACATTTTGACCTGGAACTTCAAGAGTCCTGTAGCTGCCCTGCCCTCCATCTCAGTGAACCTGAACTTTGGGTTTACCCCGGTCCAGCATGACCTCAATTAACCCCTAAGTCCTAATTGCGTCTAATTACTATTTTTTTATTTATTCTTTAAAAATTCATAACTCTGGTTCTACTTATTGGACGTTTGTGGGTCTGGTATTGTTTCACTCATAAAAATATAATCTATTATTATAACCCTGTGTGGAATATTTGTTTGGTGTTTTCATTGTGTTACTGTGGGTGTGTATGTTGCACAAATCCCTTACACATTGCCTCTTGAGATAAGCCTGCCTGCTTGTTGTCAAGCTACCAGAGGGTGAGCACAGTTTATCTTTTAGTGTGTATCTTGCTTACCCTGACTACAGTGGGGATTACTGCTTGTGCAGGTTGCTTATTCTGACAACCAGAAATCCCAGTTCTAACAGTGATGATGGGGTTAATTAAGAACGATAATAATAATGATAATAATTTTATATTAATAATCACATAGTAAGTTATTCAGTGATTGTCTCATTAATTAAATTACAGGCTAACCAAAGAAAACTTTTTTCATTTTTATGATAACATTTTTACCAATGTAAAGCAATAACACAACTTCAAAATGATCAGCATCATTAAAGTCGAATTGTTTATTTTAGTCCATGAAAGAGCTCAGCAAAAGCCATTTACACCAGGACTGCTTACAGATAATTAGATGAATGTTCTCGACTGTCTGCTAAAAGCCTAATGATGTTTTGATTTTCTTGCTAGGCATCAGCCACAGAAAAAAAATATTCATGTAGAAAATAACTTTTTTAGCAAAATGGCCCATTTGCGCATTTCCAATTCCCTCTTTGTGTAAAAAATGCTATTCCCCAAACATTTATATTTGCGCCAAGTGCAAAATGCCCATAGCACAGGTATCCGTGAAAATGTTGTGGAACCGGAACGTTTTGTACACTTAGGCAAGTGCAACCTGTGACTAGCACATCTTGTGCGTGGCTGCATTTCTAATATTTCCATTACAGTTTACTTTGTAAAAAAACAAATTCGAACAACAGTACCTTTACAAGAGACATCCTCTATATTATGGAACTATTTCTAGTTTAGGTTGATGCAAGGTCACCTACTCGGTACATAGAAAATCCTGTAATAGGAAAAATTGATGCAAATTATCAGATCACAAAATGTTCCAAGAACTTGGCTTCCTTTAAGAGTACAGCTCTCATTTGAATTGCCTGTCATTGAAATCTACTTCAGCAATCCAATTGTGCCTAGGCTAAGCAAATGACTTGCCTACCTTAAACTTTCTCCACACCATGTTGTACTCAGTCACATCTGAGCCATGCACAATTTATGGAGATGGGTGTTTCATTTTTCATCTTAGTGAATCATGCCCATTTTCTAGACGATGAAATTGGCAATTTTCTGACCTGCAGGGTTATTACTGTCTTTTCTTTTATCATGTTACCTCATTTCCACTAGACATTTTAAAGCCCTTGGCTACTTAGAGTACCAGTTTAGATTCTGATAGGAAATGTCTTAGGGGTGTTTTTCGAGAATAGGTGTAATTTATGTCATCCACAGGTTAATCCCTGAAATGGTTATACATTACAATTACTTACTGTATTTACAAACTTTAAGACTCTTGAGTGCATAACTCATGCATGTTGGGGACAAGGGAATAGGTGTATGTATGGTATTTAGGAAAACAAACTCCCTTTCCTGCTTATGACGGAGGCTCGTTTTCGAAGATTATGCTTTTTCTTCTAGCGATGGCACCAAATGTTTGAGGCATTTCTGTCTTTTAACACTGGTTTGTAAATTCCTCTAGCCTCGACTGACACCATGTGCACATTCCTGACTCTACCTCATCACACTCGGATACAAATGATTCCTTTACTGTAACCATACCAACAATTGTCTCATCTCAAAAGTGTGACACCCAGCCATAAAATTAATCTGTGCAGATGCCCAATTCATTTCATGCAAATTGTGTTTGCATATTTTATAGATGCTAATTCACATTACGTTCTTGATGAAAATTGAACGTAATGAGCACATGAGCTGTTTATGATGAAAACACTTGCTCTCATTCATTTCACAAAATTGTGACAAATCTGTGTAAAAAGAACCCATTATTCATAGTGGCAATTCAATGTAACCCTGTAATTGCAAATGACTAATGTACGTGTCCAATGTGCCCACCTAACATACAGCTGGTAAAACACAAACAATGTAAAAAAAAGGAGATCAATTGGGTTAAAAACATTTTTAAGTATCTACAGTGGACATGCACACCTATGAAATACAGCAAGGGTCTCATTTAGGGTTGGAAAAAGTCGGAGGACCGCCATAAACACCAAATCTGTGGTTCCCCCACTCTCTAAAGAGTCAGTGGTACCTCTGGGGTACCATTGGTGGAGCCTGTTGTCCGTTCAACAGAGGAAAGCTGGGTCACAGTAAAGGGCATCCCGCCCTATTGAGGATGGGGCAGCAGCATGGATTGCCCTTGTCTGTGTCTGCCATGAAAGGCATAGCAAAAATGGATGGGCAAGGAACATTTTAAAGTGCTCCGATGCACAAACTGTCATTACTTAGTCTGCGCAAAAAGGTATGTTGAGTTATATGAACTTGGCTATGGCTTAGAAGACCTCATTCCCCCGATCCGCGAGGAAAGGTAGTGAAGTAAAAAAATGAGACTTATTGAGAATGATTTCCATACTGTGCCTGATATTTTAAATTTGGAAACATAATAAAAGTAGGTGTTAGGTAAACACATAAAGCAGAATGGTATTAATAGATGCACGCACAATGGACACACAAAACACACACACTCTCTCTCTCTCTCTCTCTTTCTCTTTTCATGAAATTGTGTGTTATGAGGACCGGTCCTCACACTGCACTTCGTACTCACTCAGGTACCATATAAATGCACTACTGCGAGGACTAGTCAAATCACTGCAGTGTGGGCTACTCTTTTTTTAATGACAGTGTTAAGATTATTGTGTCTAAGCACTGAAGCATATTGCGAGATGGTTAATAATATCTCCCTATATTTACCTAAAGATGCTCACCTTCAAAATAGCAGTCAGTCGATGTTTCTGAAAACAATTCTATTCCAGGGCGATATTGTGTCACTCAATATTGTGACACACAGCCCTTCCAAACTTAGAGTGTGAGGAGAACCAAGGGAAGTCATTAAACGCTATGTCTTCAAAACAGTTTTAATGCGTTGATGACTAGATCATTAAGGGTTAAGCTTTCTTTACTTTAGATCATGACATCACTGGTCCATGTTAGACAGTGTATGGATTTCCAAGTTTTAGGTAGCTCCTGCAAGAATATATATGTACGGATACACAGCCTACTCCTTACTTTCAAGCACTGACCGGCAGACTCAGCTGTGATACACACGCCCACTGGTGGCTTAAACACTGAATGGAAGTTCCAATGCCATTCTAGTCAAGTGAGCCTACTGCGGGACATTTAGGGCATATCAGTAGGGACTACGCAGACATGCTTCCTTCTGAGGGCCATGCATGGTATGGCTTGCTGTGGTTCTCTTTTTCCTTCCCTCCTCCAGTGCATGGGAATCATAGCACCCACTGGCAGCTTTTACTCCACCAACTGCTTCCTCCAGCGGGTTGGCATGCGTCCCAGAGTGATTGGCAGTGGTTAGAATATTTGCAAGTATTCGTACGTTCGCCTTTTTGTGATTAATGTAATGCCCTAAGTGGCCAGGGGTCTCTTGCTCACTGTGCCATAGGACCCAAGTTATACCTCACTGATGAAGCCTAACAAGGCCTAAACCGGACTGGGGCTGCTTGTGTTACCTTCCAGAGTGGGACTGACTGGCCGTTTGGGATGGACTTTTTCCATGAGGAGCAGAATCAATATTGATTTGCATAGAGCAGGCCTTGGTCTAGAGTGGCACAGTAGTGAAAAATGATGGATTGGAATTTGAACACAAGCAATTGCCAGTGGTTAGATTATTTGTAAGCATTCCTCCCATTGCCTTTTGTGTGATTGATCCTCACTCCCAGCATAATGTCACTGTGGGAAACGTGGGGTAAAAGACGCAGTTCAAAATTTCCAAAAGAAAAGCAGATCAAGGAAGATCTAGCCTCGCAGACAGCATTTAACATAACGCCCACCGTCTAGAGACCAGTTCGAAGAAACCATGGTGCTCCCAATTAATTTTTCTGATGATCAAAGGGTTCAAGAAGGCACAATTTACTATGGCTCGTAAGAGCTGCATACAGACATTCTGATAGTATGGCTTCCTCGGTCCAGATGCCAGATGTGAGTAAAAAGCACTGATACTAAACAACCATCACAGAGCTGTTGAAGGGCGGGGTCAGCTTCAAAGTGGATTTTTTAAAAGGAAACTTAAAAGAGTCAGTACCAAGAACACAGATGACAGCCTGCTCATACTTGACAAAACTATGAGAACGGGAGGGAAGTTGAATGTAGAACAGAAAGAGAAGCACAGGAGAGGAATGCATATGAATAGCCTGTGAATATATCACTGAATCTCTAAAAAATCTTTAACTTGTCTGGGCATATTGCTAAAAAAAACATTATTGTATGAGAGGAAGATTTGTTAACATCAGTGGGGTCAAATAAATTGAATTTATGGTGCTAGACTGACACAAGCCTTTATGCCATGTTAAACCTGTTTTGAGTCTAAAATATAGACGTTCTCTGTTTGGAGTAACCTCATCTCTAGGCCAACAAGACTAATGTAAACAAATGTCAGTCCAGAAATATAACTTTGTTGTGGTCCGAATTACTTAACTTGTGGACTGATTGCCAACGTTTTTGTTGGTAGATTGATGGCTTCTACTTCCATAAGAATTTGGCGAGCAGATCGAGAGAATTCTCTGACATTTAAAACATTGTGATCTAGTCGCATTTGAGTTTTGGATTGAAAAATCTTACCTCCACTACAATAATATTACTTCGATTCTCGTCTTTCAATGTGGATTTCGATTTACATCTGTATGTGAATATGGGAACATCTCTTTCCCCAAGCACTATCGTAGAATAGCACATCAAAATGGATACTGTAGTAAAACAGGAGAAGTTATGTGCATGTTCACATTGCTATCATATCAAAAGTTGATTTTCTCGCTGATGTTCACCCAGCTGCTGAACCCGGTCTAGCTTCGAGGCATTCATTAACTCAAGAGTTTCAGAATAAGAGATGAACATAGCTGACTCTTTGGCCCTTGAGGACGTTAATTGGTCACCAGGAAAGATATATGGGCCGGGCATTCATTGTAGTTGCAGGAGTTTGGACTGTGGCTCTGAGTAAGTACTTGCCTATGAAATGAGACAGACATCTGTTGTCATGGACTACTTTATATTTGCTGTTTTGAGGTCTGGCACAATATCGACAAGAAGTGCAGAATACTCTTCCTGTGGACATTCCAAGATGTCTGATGCAATGACATTGATAACAAGAATAGCATAAGTGTCATTGCCCTCCCACCCCAAGTTTTCATAGTGTTGCCCTCCTGTCTTTAGTTCCTCAACACCTTCCTGTCTGGTGCTCTGTGATAAGGCAAAGACCGAGGGGCCTCATTTATGAAAAGTGACACATCGCTGCGTGAAAACAGCGATGCGTCACTTTTCACTGCGCCCTTCTTGCGACACCAATGATCATGGCGCAAGGAGTTACAGATACGTCAGTATTTCTGACGTATCTGTATGGCGCAAAAGTGACGCATTGCTGAAGTGTGACACAAAAGTGACGCAACTCCAGCAATGTGTCCTTTCACATGGGGCTTGCCCCATGTGAAAGGGCCTTTGTCAGTCTTATGCCTGCTGTGAGGCAGGCGTATTAAATTGAGGCATTTGTGTCCTAGAAGTGGCGTAGTGAAATCTTATAGATTTCACTGCGTCACTTCTATGATGCTTTCTTGCATCAGAACGCCCTCCCTGCATACATTATACCTGGCGCAGGTATAATGTAGCGCAGGGGTTTACAAAGTGACGCATCTACCTAGATCACTTTGTAAATATGGTGCAACAAGGCACATTTTTTACGCTGCTGGTGCGTCACAAAAAGTGACGCACCGGCAGCGTAAAAGTGACGCACGGCCTCATAAATGAGCCCCGAGGAGTGGCAATTTTAGAAAGTAAACAGGGCTTCTGTTTATTTTCTGTTCCTGCTGCACTATTCCTAACATTTGATGACTCCTGAACCAATTAGGTAAGGAGGGGAGTTCCACAGGTGCCAACGGTGAATATAGGGAAGACTCTGGAACCCCATTTTAGCCACAATTATTGTCAGTGACTGATGCAGTGCAGCAATTGACGAGTCTTGCTAACATGAACAAAATATTGGGTGGCAAGATGTGGTGCATATAGAAAATCCCTTTGTTTGAATTACTATAAGCCTGTGGTAAGTACCTGCTTTCAATTACTCAAGAATATGTAGGGGTATCCCAAAAATCCTCTCCTGATTGCTTTAGACAGCTTTGGGTGTGCAGCAGAATCATGATATGCCAGTGGGATTCCTTTCCAACCGCCTCATTAAGATGGAGGCTGTTGGAAAGCAATCTGAATGGTCATTCCAACTAGTTTCCGATGGGCTCGGAGAGCCCATACGCCAGTCGAAATGTGGTCAGTGGTCAGATTACAATATCGGGTTTCGGCAGCCTGTCCGTGCCGGCCTTTCCGACACAGAATGGTTGTCAGAAATCGACATTGGGGGCCTCCAGCAGTACCCCCTTGGATGTACGGTCTTGGGGGCAACTATGGTGCCCCCTTGTTGATCCCTTAACCCCAGGGCAGGCACATTGAGATGCATGCCACATGGTGCAGGGATGAACTGCACCACCTATTTTACAATGGGAGCATGCATTCTGGCCGTAATTCATGCTTCCATTGTGAAGTATAGTAATGCGACCAAACAGTGTTCGGTTGCATCCTAATGAGTCGGTCGAGAATGCCGATCGGTTGAAAGTCGGTCTCTTGACAGAGATGATGTCGGGTGGAGAAAACTCCGACCAACGTCGTAAAGGGGCACTTAATAGTAATACATTACTGTTGTTTGCTTGAGTAACATGACTGCTGAGTCTAATAAACCCTATCTAGCTACTGGGAACCTGGGCCCCTAGCTTGCCACTTGCCAGTTCCTGCTGTTCAAGCAAGATTAAGCTGCCACGTGCCACTGCCCATGAAGGTAAGAGCGGTGGGGTGGTAGGACCAGGAGAGGGGGGGTTTTGACAGACAATGAAGAGCGGATATTAATTATTTATGTCATTTTCTCTCAACATTGCCTGTCAAAATCCCCCCTCACCTGGCCCCACCGCCTCACCGCTCTTACCTGCATGGGCTGAGGCTGGCTGCCACTGTTTGACCAGCTGACACCACCGCTGTCTGGCTTTCCAGCCTGCGTTGTTAATGCTCACCTTTCTTCCTGCCAACAGAAGACCTGCCCAACGCAGGACCTACTTAATGCAGCCTGCAAAGTCACTGCCCTGTGGACATTGGTGTGCAAAAGGCGAGAACATCTGCGCTCGTCCACGCCCAGTGCCAGGATCCCTAGCCCCACCACCATCCAATGGAACACCAAAACCACAGCCGCAGCTGCCACTGCGGTCAAAGAACACCACTACTACTCCTCCGCCATCCTCCATGACTTTAACAACACACACCGACAAACACTCTGCTGTCAGGCATCCCTCAGCATATTACAGAAGAACCTTTCTCCTGCACCCATTGCAGTTTCACTTGCAACACCTCAGACACTGACACAACCACCTCCAAACAACTGTTGTACACCATCACCATCAGCCCATTCAACTATCTGCCATGCTTCTCAATGTCTGATCCTTTGGGAAACATTCCACCAAAATCTGGGACCTCCTGAGCAGTAACACATGGGACCTTCTCTTCCTGACTGAAACATGGCTCAACCCAGTCTCCAAACTGGATATCGCCACAGCTATCCCACCGCCTACAAAATCATACACCAGGACCAAACCCACAAACCAGGCGGAGGACTCGTTATCATCTACAAAAACACGATTGACTGCACCGGCGTCAAGAATTTGGACACCAACCTCATGGAACACCTCCATTTCAACGAACAAACTGTAATGCCACCCTTAAGGGAATCCTCGCCTACCGTCCATGAGTGGACTTCAATTCTCCCCACTGCACCAGATCAACCAACTACATTCTAGTTGTGGACCTCAATTTCCACTTGGAAGACGCTAATTCCACAACCCTTCTGATAGCCTCAGCAACCTTGGACTCACCCAGCACTTCCAAAGACCAATGCACACAGCAGGCCACACCTCAACCCCCTATCTTCTCCTCCAACGGGATCACCACCCTCCACCCTTGAGCGCCAAGATGCTCCTTGGAGCGATAGTAGCGCTATATAAGTGTGAGTTTACATTACATTACATTACATGATACTGCTCACAAGGTCTGCCACTACATCATACATTTCAAGATACCAGCCGACCAAGCCACCCCATCAGAAAAACCCAAAGGACCATCAAGACAACTGGGGCAAAATATCTGAAGAGAACTGGACCAAGACCATAGAGGAACATCCACCCAACCACACCAAGAACCTCAATGTCAATACCAAGCTCTTCAGTAAATGGCTCGCTGACTGTGCCAACCGCACCGCTCCCACCAGAAACAAGATCTACAAAAACAACAAAAGGCCCAGATGGTACACAAACGACTTCAGGGAGTCCAAGTGCCACTGAAATGAACTTGAGAGAAAATAATGACTCACCAAAAATACCACCGCAAGATCCACATACAAAGTCACCCTCAACCTCTACCACCAACAACTAAGAGACACATAGAAGAAGACCTTAACTCTCAGACTCAAAGCCAGCTCCAACAACGGCAAATAACTTTTCACCATTGCCAAGGAGTTCTACATTCCAGCATCTGCCAACAACTACATCATCCCATCCCAAGCACTTTGTAATGGCCTCTCAAACTTTTTCGAATGGAAGATTGCCAAGATTTAGAGCACATTTGAACCACAGCATACCAATAAGAACTCCCTCGACCAGCGGACTCCTCCTTCACTGCTAAGCAGCAGCTAAGCAACTGGAAAGTCCTCTGGAATGGAGTAACCACCCCCCTGATGAATACCATCCACTCAGTGGCCCCCTTAGACTCATGCTCCCACTTCATGTTAAACCATGAAAGAACCATCATCTCCTCTGCACTCACCCCTATCATCAACACCTTCATAACCACTACCACCTTCCCGTCTTGCTGCAAAAATGCATGAGTCAGCGCCTTATTGAAGAAACCAACAGCAGATTCCAACACCTCAGCAGCTACAGACCCATCTTGATCCTGCTGTTTCCAGCTAAAGCCATGGAGAAAGGAATACATACCCAACTTGCAGACCACTTAGAACTCACTCAAGTCTTAGCTCTCAAACAGCACCAACCACAGCAGAGACAGCCCTCATTGTGGCCACCAATGGCATCCTAAGCATCCTCGTCCAAGGAGAAACAGCAGCACTTATCCTCCTCAACCTCTTCACTGCTTTCAATACGGTCTCCTGTGAGAATTCTTTTTTTTAAATCAAATGTCAATGTGTGCTCTGTGTTTAAAATGTTACCGTAGAATGCATTTAAACTTTTGCAGAAATAATTTCACATAGAAAAAAGCGCCCTCTTTAAACGTGTTATAATCACGTTTAAATGCATTTAAACTCTGCTAAAAGAACCCATAAGTAAATCACACGTAGGTGATATGTGCTTGCTGTGTAGGAAAAATAACATGAACAAAATATAGTAGGCTATTATTTATAATGTGCTTCTGTAACAAGGCCCAACCCATTTTTCTCCCAACTTTTACTCACAGCTAAATAGACATTTATTTAGAATATGTTGTCCAGCACCAGCGATCTACTAAAGCATGTGCTGACTTCAAGATTATGTTTTTTGATTCATCACACAATATTAGTTTGTTCTGCTTTAAAAATGATCTTTGCTGTGACTTCATAATGAATAGACTGTTAGAATGAAGAACACTTTTTAAATATATTATGTATGATTTGTTTCATAGCATTTGATTATCCCTTTGTATTCACAGTGGGACATTGAATGTAGCTAATAGCTTAGGCAAGAAGTTTCTCATGAGAACTTCCCTCCATTTACCAATATTGTAACATTGAATTTAACTATGTACCCGCGTGAATGTTTATTGTGGGAATCAGGAGGAGAAGCAGCAGATGCCCACCACACCATCGGATAAGCAAATTCCATTGGCTGAAAGCACCATACGCCTACTAATTTTGATTACTTTATTGTGCATTTTTATACTATAATTGTGCGTTTCTAGTTAGATAGAACTTTTTACTGAGACTCCTTTTGACTCTAATTTGAGAGATTCTTTAATCAAAGGAGGGAAGTGGAAAGCTGATCCATTCAGTTTCCTGAGTAAATACACTAATCAAATGGGGAAGGATCACTTGTCCTGCACAACCTTAGGTATGCAGGAAGAGCGTCGGGTGTCCCAAAATAAAAGACCCTCATGCACATGATGGGTATGTTGGTATCTAAGCGGTATATCTTGATTTTCCGCTTTTATGAACATGTGTGTGCATAATCATCAGGTCGATCGAGTTATGCAGCCTCCGCCAGGAGGTTCTTACCCAAGGTTGATACAGTAGTGAGCCAGTGAGGGAGGGGTATTTAAAAAGTCCCAAATAAACCAGATTGAACCTTTATTAAGTCTGGATTCGGGTCTAGTAAACTCTAGATTAGTGCATCTCGTAAACCTGTTATGAGTAATGGGTGCACTTAGAGTATTCGAGTCATAAATAGTAGGTGGGTTAAAAAATGGTCGACATGTTTCTGCCTCATTGGCCTTAATTAGGACTTACGGGCATTCATCAGGACCGTTAGGTGAATGAAGTGAGAAAAATATAATAAATAAATATAGTGCTCTGAACAATGTGATAGGAAATAGGGATTGTAAACCTGTTCCTCTGTAATCGAGGTCTCAATGTACCTCTCGCATGTATTTAATGTGCTCCAGTCAGGTGGCGGAGCTCCAGGCAGACTTCTTAGTCCGACGCTGGTGGCCTCAGTGTGAGCTCTGCTCTCGCCAACCCGGATTGGCGAGAGCAGAGCTCACACTGAGGCCACCAGCGTCGGACTAAGAAGTCTGCCTGGAGCTCCGCCACCTGACTGGAGCGCATTAAATACATGCGCGAGGTACATTGAGACCTCGATTTCAGAGGAACAGGTTTACAATCCCTATTTCCTATGACATTGTTCAGAGCACTATATTTATTTATTATATTTTTCTCACTTCATTCACCTAACGGTCCTGATGAATGCCCGTAAGTCCTAATTAAGGCCAATGAGGCAGAAACATGTCAACCATTTTTTAACCCACCTACTATTTATGACTTGAATACTCTAAGTGCACCCATTACTCATAACAGGTTTACGAGATGCACTAATCTAGAGTTTACTAGACCCGAATCCAGACTTAATAAAGGTTCAATCTGGTTTATTTGGGACTTTTTAAATACCCCTCCCTCACTGGCTCACTACTGTATCAACCTTGGGTAAGAACCTCCTGGTGGAGGCTGCATAACTCGATCGACCTGATGATTATGCACACACGTGTTCATAAAAGCGGAAAATCAAGATATACCGCTTAGATACCAACATACCCATCACGTGCATGAGGGTCTTTTATTTTGGGACACCCAACGCTCTTCCTGCATACCTAAGGTTGTGCAGGACAAGTGATCTAATTTGAGAGAGTCAAATCTTTAACCATCCTAAACCCATTCCTTGCTCCTTGTTGCTGAAAGCTACTGCTGACAGTGACTTTACCCTCCTTTAATCCTGCTCTTCTTGATCAATGCTACTGCAACAATCATTCCTCTATCACTAATTTATGTTAACAGTTGCTACTGCAGCTTTGGAGAATACAGCTGAGTTTCCAGAACAACTCTGTATGGGAAGTTCCAGACTTCACCTATACTTAAAAATGTTGCTCTTCTCCAAGAGGAACTCTTCTTGGGTTCTCTATCAGGGAAGGTGAGGCTCTTTTAGTTAGTTTAGTGACGAATCTCCTTTATGGAACACTCTGTTTGATTCATGCTGCCACTAATCAACCTCTTATTTGATATTTTTGTAATTTGGACTAAATGGAATAAAGATCAATCAATCAATCAATACATTTGTAGAGCGCGCTACTCACCCGTGAGGGTCTCAAGGCGCTAAAGAGAAGGAGGGGTGCTGTCGTTGCTCGAATAGCCAGGTCTTGAGGTGCTTCCTGAAGGTGAGATGGTCCTGGGTCAGTCGAAGGTGCGTGGGGAGTGAGTTCCATGTCTTTGCGGCCAGGTAGGAGAACGACCTTCCTCCGGCGGTGGTTCTGTGGGTCCGTGGCACGGTGGCGTGGGCGAGGCTGGCTGAGCGGAGCTTGCTGGTGGGGGTGTAGAATGAGAGGCGGTTGTTGAGGTATTTGGGTCTTTTGTCGTGGAGCGCTTTGTGTGCGTGGGTGAGGAGCCTGAACGTGATCCTCTTGTTGACGGGGAGCCAGTGCAGGTTTCTTAGGTGGGCGGATATGTGGCTGTGACGGGGGATGTCGAGGATGAGTCGGGCGGAGGCGTTTTGTATGCGCTGAAGTCGTTTCTGGAGTTTGGCTGTGGTTCTGCGTAAAGGGCGTTTCCGTAGTCCAGTCGGCTGGAGACGAGGGGCTGGGTGACGGTCCTTCTGGTTTCGCTGGGGATCCACCTGAAGATCTTTCGGAGCATGCGCAGGGTGTTGAAACAGGATGAAGAGACGGGGCTGACTTGCCTGGTCATCAAGAGGGAGGAGTCCAAGATGCATCCCAGGTTACGTGCGTGGTCCGTGGGAATAGGCAAAAGATGACAAAACCATACTATTTTCTTAGAGGTAAATAAAGGATTTGGAAACCTCTTCAACTTCTCGTCATTTTACTGAAATTATAGAACCTGATAATTGAAGATATTTATGACTTGTACTTTTTATCATTGCTCCAATTACAACACGGTGGTAAAGGGCGATATGCCTTCTCAAGCGCCATCAGGATTTCGAGCATCCAGGCTGTAAGTTGAGGTGTTTTGTTTAATGCCCAATTTTTGCCAATCGTTGGGTGTTAACACGCACACAAGTCACTTATCAAAAAGCTTCAGCACTTGGATATCTGTGGACCAGCCATCAAGTGGAGTTCTTCTTACTCACGGACAGAACTCAACCCACTTGGATGAAAAATACCTGCTTCCAGATCAACACAGACAAAACCAGCGTCCTAATCTTCAGCAACAACAACTCTCCCTTGGATGTCTCTTGGTGGCCTTCTGAACTTGAAATCCACCCACCTCTTTGGAGCATGCCAAGAACCTCGGGATCATCCTGGACACCAATCTCTCCATGAATAGACAGATCAATGCTGCCATCTCATCATGCTTTTTCAAATACTACACAAGATTTTAAAGTGGATTTCACTGAACACCAGATGAACAGCCACCCAGTCTCTTATCACAACTAGAGTTGATTAAAGAAATGCCCTCTTCATTGGAATCTCCGCCCATGTCCTACACTGACTCCAAACTACCCAGAATGCCACCGCCAGACTGAACCTGAACATCCCGTGAAGTAACCCCAACTCTCCACACCACTGGCTCTCAGTACAGGAAAGATGTATGTTCAAGCTACTTACCCACGCCTACAAAGTTCTCCACAACACAGGTCCAGCTTATCTCAACTACTGCCTCAACTTCTACCAACCCAAGAAGTCCAGAAGCAAGGGATACTCCTTCTAATACCTCGCATCCAAGACCGGGAACAAGCTCTCAAAACCCCTCAGAACCTTCTCCTCCATCATGGACTTCTGAAGGAACCTCAAAGAATAGCGCTGCCAGATAAAACATGAATGATCTCCTCCTTCCCCCTCTGGCCTGCCCTACTCAGTGCCTGGAAAACCTCATTGGTGATTAGCCACACTTTACAAATTCACAAAACATATCTTCACCAGTATTCATACAGAAGTTAAAACAAAGAGAAGCAGTGAAAACCCTTCTTAAATTTAAGTCTACAACAAGTAGCAAAAAACTCATGGTGTGGCAAAGCTTTAGTCTAACTTTGACTACTGTCAGGAGAAGCCATCAAAATCCAATGTGACCCATTAGTTTTAGACCCCATTTAGATTTAGTCTAGCTTGATTTCTTTAGAGCAGACACAGATTAAGGGACAATACTGATATTTAGTGAAAGTCAGTCATCAGAGGGGCTCTATCATGGATCTTGACCACGTGCTGCTTTCATCCACAAATGTATCATCTTAACAAAGGTAGCACGAAGATCATGCTAAATTCTTTGGTTGTAAGAACATGTACATTTTTCCCTAAACACTTTATTTATTTTACCATTTTTGTTTGCATTTTCCTTGCATCTTGTATAACATTCATTTTTGTTTTTTTCATCTGTTATTTTTACTGCTGCTTAATCTTCTTTACTTCTTTGCATATGCAGTTCTTTATTCACCAATGCTTGAATCTGTTATCGTTAACCGCACGCTGGACTTGGCTTACCGCTGTGTAACAATGCCAAACACGGCTCAACCGTTGCATTACTCAATGCTTGGAGAGATTACTGTTCTATGACTGAAATCGTGCTTCCAGAAATGGATTGTTTTGAGAGATGTTTTGTTTGGACTTCTACCTTGGCAGATTTCTTTTGAATTATCGATTGTTTTTTGCGATGTTATGGACCAAATTTGGTGAGCACTGCCCTATTCTCTCTTTCGGGGCCCTGAAGAAGCCCTGTGCAGGTGAAATGCATTGACAGCATTTTTCTGCCTACTTGTGAAGAATAAAGAATGAATTAAGAAACACACATAAGCAGAGATTGATTTGTTTTATTCATGCTGGACTTCCCTGTGAATATTCTTGATAATTCTTTTTGGTTGCCTGTCATCTATGTGTAAATGTATCCAAACATTTGTGCCTGATTTAGAACTGGGCGGACGGGTTACTCTGTCACAATGGTGCTGGATATCCCATCTGCCAAAATATAAATCTCATAGGATGTAATGGGATTCATATTTCTGCGGACGGATACCCGTCACCATTGTGACACAGTAACCGTCCGCCGAGCTCTAAATCAGGCCCCTGATTTTTTTGTTCATTTTTCATTGCATTTTCTTGGTAATAAATTAATATTTCTCTGTGTGAAGTCTAGTGCACACTGTTTTTACAAAAGGAGCAGCTTGAAAACCTTTTGAAAGGTCTTTCTGCAACCTTTCTGTGATCTATTAAATCTTACCTTTAGTCAGACTTTGGAGACTGTATTTGGCAAGTGTAGACATATTCCCCCAGTTCAGTATAACCTCCTTCACATTGTAGGCACATTGCACATCTCAGCAGCGCTGGGTTGATTGGGAACTGTGTGAAAAACCTCAATTTTATGGGGCCAGGTGTCCCAATATGAGGTACAAAATCAGCATATCAAGACACAGTCAAATAAGAATGGACTGACTCAAGTGAGTTCTAGGGCAGGATTAGAAATTCATGAAGATTTATTGCAAACATTCAATAGGTACAATAAAAAAGATAATGAAGTGCGATGCAGAAGGTGTCCATAATGCATGAGATCATAGCCATGAAGGATCTCACTACTAGGACAATACAGAATAAAACATAAATAAAGAATAGACTACGTTCCAATTATGCAACAAAATCAGTAAAAAATAGCCAGCATCACTAGTAGCATAGGAACAATACCTGTCTCACTCACAAATTCGAGGGTTTATATAGGAAATCTTCTTGTACAACATCATGGAAAGTGCAGAAGCATTGTGGTGTGAGCAAAGAAATACATTTTCAACAAATCATAATCGGCTATTTAAAATCCACATACAGCCTTACCATCTAGGCACTAACCCACTACTTGAATATCAATTCAGCCCCTTCTTAACCTACATCATCCAGAGGTGTGAGAACAAACTAGATGCATAAACAACAGTGAACCACTATGAATGAAAGCACTACAGTGTGCAAGTAGAAGATCCTTAGAAAAAAGACACAATACTGAGCCCAGGCTAAACACTCTTCTTCAAGAGCAAAGCAATTTGCTTGACTATATGCAGTAGAAATAATAAACAGAGAACGATCAAGATGAGACATCATTTTGAACAAGATAGCGTTGAGCCCAGTTGAGGCCAAGTTGGCACCAGCCCTTGAAGAGGTCATATCAAAATTGTTTCAAAAGTAATAGCTTGTTATCTGTATAAGCATTTGAATGTGAATGTAGATTACTGTCCTGCACATTGTTATTAATGCACAATTCATACATAAAAACGTACTCAACATACCTAAACGTGGTTGCAAATACAGACGTAACAGAACACTTCTCATTGGCAGCTCGCAAATGTGTATGCTGAAAGCAAGCAGCCCAATTGCCTTACCAGCAGTCCTTAATTTGAGCTAGTGGTTGTAGGTGGGGCCCACCAACACACATTTTGAAGGGTTGGCACTTTTTTTTTCTCATCGGACTTTCATCCAAACCAAGAGAGAAGAATACAAAAGGGGCAAAAAAAGACAGCTTCCTGCTCCTAAAAATGTGTTTTTTTAGACATTTACAAACGGGAAGGGTTGCGATGCTTACCACCAATTTGGATTTAGTGGTAAAGGTTGTACATAAGTTAAAGAATTTGTATTTGAACAGGGATGTCCCTGGCATGCTCCTTTCAAATACCCATTCTGTATTTACTCTGAAACCAAAAATGCACTTTGGTAATGTGTTACTGAATCGCAATTTGTGTTTTGTACATATAAAACGCCATTTTGGGGTCGCAAAAGCTCAAATTTGCCTGTAGCGACCATAAAATCACTTCGTACATCATGCCAATGAATAATTCACTTTCTCAAAGTTTCCATTTGCATTCGTCCAACTAGACCTTTGCTTGAATAAGACATATGACCAATTCAACACACATACAAGCATTTCAACAGGGGAGTATATTTCCAAAAATAAATCCAATCTACAGAACAACATAGAAAAAATCTCATAAACTCAGAAAGAGAAATTCAGGTACAGTTCTGGAGAATATAGAGCAGCTATGAAGAAATTGTCTGAGAGACTTGTCTTGGGTTCCTCTGGCTGTGGCCATGGTCATATATACACAAGAAACCATGGATGATAAAATAATAATTAGTTGACATTATAATGATTCAATATGATGGGGTTCCTGTTTATGGGGGGTTTAAGGGCTGGGAGTGATATAAAGATTGTATTCGGCTACTCCTGACCATTTCGTCAAATATTCTCTCTCTTGATGTGAACACAGTGTTACTATGTTTCTCTGTGTAAACCTGAAATTTAGAATGATATGATTTGAGTTCTGTTTTTCTAGATCTATTTTGCCCTCTGGTAATTGTGGAAATTCTTCCTGACACAGCCAACATTGATGCGGTCTGTGTTTGGTTGGGTGCATTCCTTTTATGTGTAGTGTTTTGGTTCTACTAGCTCCCAACGAAGATATGCTAGAAATTTATTCTTCATTGTTCCTGCATATCTGGTTCTGCACATTAATGGTGGTACTGTTTTGCTAATTGAAAGCATCTTATTCAGTAATCGATTTCCAAAAGTAGGTCTTTGACTGAACTAAGGTGTCTTTACTCATAGATAAGTGTAGGTAACTACTGCATTCTGTGTCACCCTCCTTGTCTCTTGCTTAACATTGCCTTAATAATGTTAACTTCTTAGGAAATTGACACAGACTTTTATTTATTTATATATTTTTAGTGATAAAATCTGACAATTAATTAACAAACCATCCATCTTTGAATTTCAGTATAGTACATAAAACTTGCTTTTGTTGTACGTTATAAATACTGAACACAACCTCAAGATTGAGAAATAGTCCCATTAATTCTTCCTATCAACATTTGCATGTTCCACCCTGCAGCATGTGTTCTGTTATTATCAAATTACTGAAGCCATGGTTGAGTAATCCCCAAACATTTTTATATTGTTGTCACATTTTTCTCTTCTTACCCCTCTCCCTCGTTCAATCTTTGGTAGCCTCCTTTCTATCCATAAATTAGCAATGAATGCACAGTGCAAATCTTGCTCCAAACCTGCCATAAATATGGTCAAATACTTCCTATGAACAGACCTAAATGTATGTCAATGTTGGCAACACAATTTTTAGCTCTCAGATCTCAAAATTATGTTAATCTACCACTGAACTGTGCAAGTCTTTGAAAATACAATTTATGAGGCCCATAGCAGTTTTAAAAGCTGTGAAAGAATCCAATGAAAGTTAATTGATGGCTAGCTAGGGTGGCAGGTAGTTCTCTGCTGAGATGACTTAACGTATTTGTTTTCAAGTGTACTGTTAGACTATAGATTCATGTAATATTATATTACTATAAGACAAAATATTCACTTACAATTTGTTACATTAGTAATGCCATATGAAGTACCAAAGTTTAGCATTGTGAGTTATGTTATTTAACCCCTTAACTGCTATCCCCCAAGCCCCACCCCTGTAGGGAACCCTTTTTTGGCTATTTGGGATAGTTTGCACTTAGGGCTCCATAATTGTATTTCAGAATATGGTACCCACTCCAAATGTATGCCCTTTTTGTCCAACGTCCTGGGAATTCTAAAAGTAACTATGGTTTCTGGATTCCCTTGGAGAGGACTGAGAAAAAAGACAAAATATAGCTACACTTTGAGTTTTAGGGAAAGGTAGGAAACAAAGTCTCTGGATAAAAGTGTCTGTCTTTTTCTTCCTAAAAATGGCATCAACGAATGGTTTGCTCTGCTAAAGTCACAATCATTCCTCTTTTTAGGAATTCTTTAAAGAAGTAGCCCATTTTTCCTATTTTTAATCTCTCAATCTACTTCCAGTTTGTGGTCGAAACCAGTATGAACCCCATGGATGATCCAGACATACTACATATTCTTTCTGAAAAGTAGACACAATTCCAAATTTAGCAAGGGGTCATATGTGTAGACCTCTCAAAGTTTTTCCAAAGAAAGCAACCATTGAAATTAAAAAATATTGACAATGAGCATGAAAAAATGACCATTTGTGACAACGTTTTCACCTGTAACTTTTTGTCACAATGGCCGATTTACAAACGCACTATAGCATTATATCCGGTAGAACCTTCTGATTATGAGGATTTATATTATTTGTAGCTTCTCTAAAAACCCAAGGTACCCCGAGCCCACAACTGAGCTGCACCATTCAATGGTTTCTCTTTGTTAACTCAGGATAGACCAATTCTTAGGGTGAAATATGTAGAGTGCAAAATGGGTATCAAGGAAACCTGTGTAGCTCTAAAATCGACACATGATATAGAGTTTAGGAGCAGTGATTATTTTTACATCTCTGAATTTGTGGGTACCCTTATTATTGCAAGGATTTTGCTCTGGAACAGAACTATGCTTGGGACCATAGAACATGAGCATGCAGGTACTGGGTCACCATACCACCTCCATATCTATGAGCCAGAGTCTGACTAGCTACAGTGCCTCACTAGCCCTCCTAGCTTTTCCAGAGATACAGGTGATTTGGTACCCCAGAACAGAACACTCTCGACCCTCTCAGGGATCGCAGTACCAGGGTACACCCTTTCGCTCTCTCAATCGTACTTGTCCATAATCAGATAAAAAAAGAGACACAAAGGAAGTTTACAATGTTTATTTAAACTATTGTGCTTTAAGATGCAGTCTTTGCGCCACAATTAGACAACAAAGATCAATAGCATGGTTAACAAACCATATACCATAAAATGCCATGACATGTTGTCAGATAGATTAGCCTAACCCCCCCTCTTCTACTGAAGCTAAATGATTAAATACCATAGATCTCTGGGATTAGTGGTGGACCCTGTACCTTTTCACACATAGGTGTATGTTCAACATCTCAGCTAATGCAGCATTCTTGCTTCAGGACCTTCACTCAGTGTGTTTTTTCCCAGAATCTCTGACTTCACTTACATGACAGGATGTGAGTTCGAAAACAGCAGCTGCATTCCTTTATTATGTCTAGGTGCTAGTGTCTGACCAGATATAATAACAACAGTCAATGTTGTTTGAACTTGACTAGGATGTTCAGCCTAAATCCTAGGAAAATAATAAAATACATAAACATGTGCAGATTCTGTGTGAAAATACAATGTGGCACAAAGTCAAGCGTGATATTCAGGAACGTGTGCAAAATAAAAGCGGCCTACAATGTGCACAATTAGACTAACGTAGGGAAAACAACGAGCCAGGCAAGAAACACACAACGGTATAAACATATGATTTAGAAATTATTTTTCAAAATGTCTTCCTTCTTACACACTGGCTTACATTTGGAAGGCAAAAATGCAAACAAATCCAATTGGTAATAACAAACATTATACTATTCTATCCCCTAACATGTCTCTAATAAAAATGGTACCTCAATTGTATGGGTAGGCCTAGTGCCCATGACAGGCAACTGGACACAACACAACATGGATGCACAGGGTTTAGAGGGAGGGGTGAGCTTCAAAGTTTCCAAAAATCACACTGACATGTAAGTTTAAAGTACTTTATAGGACAAGCAGGATGCATGGGTGGCACTAAATGGGCAGTGGAAAGGAAGACAAATGTAAATTGGTAGGGGTACTCAGGTCAGAGAAAACACAATATTGTGTAAAATAAACAAACATTTTGGGGTTTCAAAACAGAGAGGGAAAGAGTGTGAGTGTATTTTTGTCTGTGTGTATGTGAAATTTCCAGGTGAAATCCAAAAGACACCACTCCTTATCTGACTGAACGTACCTATACCCAACTATTTACCAAAATACACTTTTATGTAGCACCCCAAACACCCAACCTGAAGCTACACCCCTGAGAATGCATCACATTTTTCCACTGAAAGATGACGCTTTTTTTGTAAGGTGGGTAGCTGTGGGTATTAGGTCCTAGCTCATCAGTCACTGAGGGAAACTTGCCAAACTTGAACATTTTTTAAACCTAGACACCTGTGGGAATCCAAGGTGGGGTGACTTGCATGACTCTTACCAGTTTTCCCGCACATTTCTGTGATGGACCATTCTGAAATCTGCCACCAGCCATAAACTTCCTTCCACCCAGTATTCACCCCGGTGTTCGACAAAAATGGTACCTCACTTATTTTGGTAGGTCTAGTGCCCATGACAGGAACTGGCCCAAAACGCAACATGGATACATCACATTTTTCCACGCAAAACTGACACTTTTTTGCAAAGTGGGTAGCTCTAGCTTTTAGATCCTAGCTCAGCCGGTATCTAGGGAAACATAGCAAACTTGCACATCTTCAAAAACTATACATTGTGGAAAATCATCCAGGGTTGGGTGACTTAGGTGGCTCTCATCAAGTTTTTACTTTACACAGAACTCCTTGCAAACCTTAAACTTTAACTAAAAAACACATTTTCCTCACATGTTTGAGATGGAATGTTCTGGAATCTGCGAGGATCCACATATTTCCTCCTACTCAGCATTCTCCCCACCCCTAAATTTATTTTGAACATAGACCCTAGTGTCTAGTGGTATTTCTACCATGCCGGAGGGGCAGATCAGGGGAAACTATCCCATCTGTCCCTGGGGGTGGATGGACAGAAAGGCTGCCTCTTTTTCTCTCTTCAGCAAGGTAGCTCCCACCCCTATATTTCCTTTTTTTTTACAGCAAAATACCCATCATTTTGTGAGGGGGGGTTAAGGGCATGGCCATGCCAATAGATTGAAACCCCTATCCCTATATTAATTTAAAAAATTGAATCCGGTGTCTAGTGGGCTTCCTGGCAGTGGTAATAACCCAATATACCACCCTGGGGGGGGGGGGGGCAAAACAACTATCTTTCTTCTTGTTGGGGAGGGGGCATGTCCATGGCTATATTGGGCACCCCACCCCTATATTTCTTATTTTAGAAAAGCATTCCCTGGTGTCTAGTGGGCTTTCTTTCCCTCCAAGGGAGTATATTGGGGTAATCACCTCCCTCTACCCTCCATGGTGGGCACAACAACTGGACCCATAGGTTTTTAGGGGTTTGGGACATTGCCATGCCCATAGTGGGCAACCCACACCCCTATATATATTTTACAAATAGATCCTGGTGTCTAGTGGTCTTTGTACCCCGGGGGGCAGATTGAGGGTAATAATCTCCATCTGCCTGGGGCGGGGGGCGGGGGGCGTGTAGCATAAAGACTGTCACCTTGTTTTTTGGGGGTTGGGGATGGCCATTCCTATAGTCGACAGAAAGACTGATCTAGGATGCAGGTTAGGGGAGTACAAGCTCTCACCCAAGGGGCCTCTCCCACAAAACCCCTGGTGTCTAGTGGGTGGATCCATGCTTGAAGATTACTCCCCTATGGCTATCCCTAAGCAAGGATCCACTAGGCAGGAATATCATTGAAAAGAGGAGATTCTCCCTTTTCCAATGATACATCTTCCACTCCAATCAGTGCTTGGTGTTCTGAGATGTGCCCCTGAGCACTGAGGCACTGAAAGTAAAACAAGTCATTTGGCTCATTTCACTTTTACAGGCTGATTAGAAAGCTCTTCCCCAGCAGTCCAGGGTTAAAAACCACAGGGACCTTTATATGCCTCACCAGTGTTGGCCAGTGGCCGACACTCGCATGAAAGGGGTTAATATTTAGAGAGCACAATGTACACTGAGGCTTCTTAGCACGATCAAATAAAATACAACAGAAGAAATCACATTAAATGACTCAGCAGAGTAAGCTCAGGGAGCCTCAACTTTCTGTCTGACGAGAGAGGGCATGCGCAACTCAAATGTAAGCTTATTTTAGGCTTTTACTGCTGACACCGTGAAAGTTATATAATGAATAAAACAGCTGTCATCTTGGGGGGATGGAGCAGTCATTATCCCTAGCAATGTAGTTCCAGGTGTGGCTCATAACCCCCAAATTTCAGCTATAAAATCTGGGGAGGTGTTGTGGACTGCACAATGTACAAGCACCATGGCTTGAACAGTACTCACTCCCAGAATGGGTGCCAAATGGAATAGTCTCAAATGGGAGTGATATATATATATTTTGTTCTAATAACTTTCTTAATTTAGAAAAGACATATAAATAGTTAAGATGCAATAAAAAGCAATAGACTGACAAAGAGCAACACAAACAACAGTGTAAATAATGTCAAGTATAGCCCCTACATAACAATTGCAACAATAAAAACCGTAGAGAAACCATACGAAAGAGTCAGGTGCATCACCTGAATAAATAATTATCATAAGAAAAAGGAAAATGAAGAAGGAAAAAGAGAAAGAAAGGAAGAAGAAAGGAAGCAAGAAAGAGAGAAGAGAGAACGAGTCACCTGCTACAATAAGGCGGGAAAAAGAAATTAAGGAGAAGACACGAAGCGATTTTGCTCTACCATGCCTTGTGAAGCTAAGTCCACATATCTATCCAAAGATCTCCATACCCCACTAGAAATAAAGGGGGGAAATGATTCTCTTCCACAGAGGTATGAGCCCCACGGAGAAAAGAGACCCAAGCCCACCATGTATGATAAGATATAGACCCAAATGATTTCCACTCCGTAAGGATAATCTTCACCGCAATTGTCAACAACAAGTCTAATAACTGCATATCTAAAGAATCCAATGGCAATGGTGACATTGTAGCCTCTGGACCTAACAGAATTAAAGGTAACAAGAGCTGAAATTGAATGTTAAAGATTAACACGAGATGTTTGCGAACCAGGTCCCAAAAGGGTTGGAGTAATGAACATTCAAAAAACATGTGTTGATGAGTGCCAGCGGCTGAATTACAACTCTAACAGAGATCATTATCCTTAAGTTTAAGGGAGTACAAGCTTACCGGGGTCCAATGTAACAGATTAAGAGAAAAAGATTTAGACTGAATAAGAGAAGGAGCAATTTTATTACGTAGGGAAAGTTTCCCAATAATTTGCCAAGTTTCTGGTGAAATATGTTTAAAACGATCACGGTCAAAATGATGTAGCCGTTTCTGTTGTGTAACAGTATTCAACATAGGTAGTGTGGTGGAAACAAATTCATAGATTTTAGAGGCCACATTACCCTTTTTGTGCCACATAGATAGGAGGGAAACTGTATGTGAACCTGGATCAAAATGTACCTTAGATACAGCAACTTTTATTTTTAAAAAGGTATAAAAGTCTCAATTATTGAGAGAATACTGCCGAGCTAAGAAAGAAAAAGGCAATGGATCATGGGATGGACCATAAAGATGTTTAAGTAGCGTGATACCCTTATTAGCCCAATAGGCCACTGTTGCCGAATCAAGATCAGTCTTAATTTTAGGATTGTGCCACAAAAAAGACCATTGAGATTTATGGGTTGGCTTAGATACTTTTTTATCGATAGCCTTCAAGTCAGCAATGCTATCTAAAATAATACCACAGGAAAAAGGAATAGATAATGTGGACGCAGTTAAAAAGGAGGAGGTAGGTAGAGGAGAAGACAATTCTCGCTCAATAAAGACCCATGGCGGAAAATGGAGAGAATCTGTAGAGAACCAAAGAGCCCCTTGGGAGGCTTAAAATGCCACTTCGTAACGATCCCAGTCTGGAAAATTATAAACCTCCTATATTATAAGCTTTCCTCAAATGTTTATAGGCTATTCTCGCTCGCTTATCACTCCAGAGGAATTTTGAAGTGAGGGAATCAATTTCATGAAAAAAGACAAAGATAACTTAACAGGAAGCATTGAGGACACAAAATTAATAATGGGAGTTATCATCATCTTCAACGTTTGAAGACGGGCCCACCACAAAATATATTTAGGTGACCAAGTATCCAACAATGGCCGAACCTTAACTAAAATTTGAGATTCATTATACAAGACTGTGTCTGTTAAAGTATGACAAAGCCAAATCCCCAATTATTTAATATGTTTTGATTGCCATTTAAAGCCAGCAGATCCCATGTGTGTAGGAAAACAATACGCGTTAAGGGGAAACATCTCCGTTTTATCTTTATTGAGAGTATATCCTGAAACACTAGAAAATACATTAATAGTCTCGGAAATGGCAGGAATTGCATTAACTATATCATAAGAAAAAATGAGCACATCATCTGCATAGGCAGCTGTTTTGATGAAGGTTGAACCAAATTGAAAACCTTTAATGTCTTGATTAAGATTAAGTAATCGAAGAAGAGGGTCAATAGATAACAAGAAAAGAAGAGGTGATAACGGGCACCCATGTCTAGTACCCTGACACAGATTAAAAAAGAAAGAAGTAGCTCCATTGACCCTGATATTTGCCCAAGTTTGCGCGTACAAAGACATCACCACATTGATAAAGGAATCTCCAAGATTATAAGATCAAAGCACTGCATGTAAAAACGGCCATGAAACCTTGTCAAAAGCCTTTTCGGCGTCGAGGGCAATAGCTGCCGCAGGAAGGTTAGATAACTATGCTTTCCCCAGGATATGGCAAAATGTTCGAATATTATCCCTAGCTAACCTGCCCTTAACAAAGCCAGTCTGCGATGGGTGAATAAGCAGAGGAATATGTGGTTCTAGATGTTTGGCCAAGATCTTAGCGAACATTTTTGCTTCCATATGTAGAAGGGATATAGGGCGAAAAATTTTAGGTTCCAAGTGATCTTTACCCTCTTTAGGGATTACCACAATAGTAGCCTCAGCCGCAGAACCGGAAACCGAACCTGACGAGACAAAATCATTAAAAGCATCCTTGAGACGAGATACTAAAGATGGGAGAAAGGTCTTATAAAAAAGAATGGGAAACCTGAGCTTTCCCTGAGCGAGTGACCTTAATAGCATGGATAATTTCTTCAGAATCAATCGGTCCCCCAACTTTACCCCATCAACATCAGAAACAGTATGAGTAGGAATCAAATTCAAAAATTGTTGCCATTGATCAAGAGAGGATTGATTATGGGGAGTGTATAATTTACAATAATATTCACGAAAAAACTCAAGAATCTCTTTAGTTGGAAATTTCCTAACTCCAGAACTGTCATTTATACAAGATATCTGCACTGATCTAATATTAGAATCCTGGTATTTTAACGTAGCCGCCAATACTTTCCCTGCTTGATTCTTCAGGAGCAGCTGTTTGGACTTCTGCGCCTGAACACCAATGTGAGCTCTCTTAGTTACATTAGAGTTGTAAGAATATTTTAGATTCTAGATATCCTGTAAAATCACTTTATCTTTAGAATGCCTATATAGGGATTCTTTCCGTTTAATAGTATCCGCTAGGGCAGAGAGTTCCTTCTTAATATCCGAATTCCTTTTTGACATGTTTTTAATATTCTGTCCCCTAATTGTACACTTAAATGCATACCATAGAACCACTGGAGAGCTAACCGAGGACTCATTCTCAAGGAAAAACTTAGCAATATCCCTGTTAAGCAAATCTACCTGAACCTGATCATACCAGATCTCTGTATTCAGACGCCAAGTGTGTGGCTCCCTATTTTCTGAAAAAATTCAGAAGCGTAAACAAAACCGCGGCATGATCAGAGACAAGTATAGGATGGATGACAGGATTTGATGAATATTTTAGGAGTACTGAGTGAACTAGAAGATAGTCAATACGAGAAAAGCTAGAGTGGGGAGAAGAAAAAGGTGAAGTCGCTACCGGTGGTATTCTGCAATCTCTACACATCAGTAAGATTGGAGGAGGAACACATGTTAGTCATCTGTTTGTGGGTCCTAGTGGGACGAAGCAGAGTGTCTGTCCAAGTTAGGACCCATTGGAAGATTAAAGTCCCCTCCAACGATCAAATTGCCATTATGAGGGACATCTGAAAGCTTTTTAGTAAGAAAATGCCAGAAGGACAGGTCAGCACCATTAGGTGCATAAATATTCATGACATAAATATCTAGAGAGCCATTGGATAATCGAGTCAGCAACCACCTACCGTCAGAGTCATGCTCCGCAGTAACAATAGTCAATCCAGAGTTTTTGGAAATCATAGTCACCACTCCATTCTTCTTACCAGAAGCCTCAGAACAAGCAACATCAAGAACCCACTCCTTCTGCAACAATAAAGATTCTTTATACGCTATTTTGGTTTCTTGCAGTAATACTAAATCGCTAGAAAGGTTTTTACAATAATCCAAACTTTTTGCCCTCTTCACAGGGTGATTCAAACCACGCACATTGAGTGATAAAACGTTCAAACCTGGCATAATAGTGAAGAACCAATATACCAAATTCTACTTGGTGCAGGAGAAAGGAAACACATAATATCAGGATCTGCAAAATGAAGAGAAAACAAAACCAATGGAAACACAAAAAATAGATTACAGCAGGAGACTCTAGAAAAGAAGGAATAAGTGAAGATTGGAAGAAAAGGAAAAGCAAAGAGAAAAAAGAAAGCAAAGCACAGCATAAAAGAGAAGAGAAACCCCACCAGGGGAAGTCTATAATAGACAAAATGCATAAGAGGGAAGAACATGAAGAAGCAACCAAGGAGGCCAGCAAAAACACCAACCGCCTAATAAAAAGGAAGCTACAGAGTAAGAAGTGTAGGCAGCAGAAAAAGGGAACTCGAAATAAATATATAAATATATTCTATGAATTGGTAAAAACAGTTGATCAAACGAGGAGCTATCAATCAATATGAGCAACAATTAAAAAAAAAGGTTATGTAGTATTCTTCCTATTCAATATAAGGCAATGTGAAATATATATATTGCTATTGGACAAAATATGAAAAAGGTAACATATATAAATAGATATAAAAGCACATAAGCAAAAGAGAATTCATATGCAACAATTCATGTATCATATTAATGAAAGCCAACAATCAGGTTGGTAATCAGTTCATAATATTATCAGGCTATCCAATAACAGTGGAGAAAAAGAATATGGGAACATTGGAATATGGTACACAACATAAAAATAATGAAACTACATATTCAAGAATGAAATATAAACTAATAGCCTCAAAGGCCTATGAATGAATAGAAAATCACTGCAGAATGCACTTACATAAAAATAAACATGAAGGAACAAGAGAACAGAGATTGATATAGATAACGAACAAAACATCAACACATCGTACATATATATATTAAGCTATCTAAGTTGAGAAAGAGAAAAAGAGAAGTACCTATAGAACACATTAGACTAAGATTTACCAAGGAACTGGAACCTAAAGCAAGAAATGACAGTAGCTCCCCAGCAAAACCTAACAAACAAGAAATGGGAGAAAATACTCTAAGAAAAAATAGGAAAGGAGAGAAGGAAACCAGACCAAAAAGAAAAGTAGTAAGGAACACAGTTGCTGGAGCTGTAGATAGAAAGAAAAAAAATAGTAGTATGGATAGAATATCATCTTGTACCATGGAAGCAGAACCTGCAAAGAAAGGGTTAGAACATACAAGGAGCTGCAAGTATCAGCAAACAAATCTCCTAAAGTAGGAACAGTTACCCTAGCTTACCGCAGGGATACTAGTAATAAGTAAGAGCAAAATTCCAGAAATCTCATAGAAATGCTTAAGACCCAGATGGACCAGGAGAAGAAGCAGACTCCATTTGGGATTCAGTCTGATTATCCAAAAAGGTTTGACAACTCAGAGGGTTCATAAAATATCTGAGTGCGACCCCTGAAGGTTATACGAAACCGTGAGGGACCAGCAAAAGAAAACTGAATGTTCATGTCCAGAAGTCTTCTTCGAAGGTTGAGAAATTTTTTCCACCTGATGACAGTATCTCTAGCAAAATCCTGGGATAAAGCAATTCTGTGGCCTTCTCAATTAATCGCTTTAATTTGCCTCAACGGTTTGAAGACCACCGGTCTAGGATGAGATGAAGACTTAGGTCTAAATGTGGGAACCCTGTGTGCACATTCTATTTCAAACTCCGTCTGAAAAGAAATATTCAGCACAGTAGGGATCCAATTGAGCAAAATTTTAGCATTGATGGTGCTGTTTTTTCTTAGTCCTCAGGTAAACCAATTATACGTAGATTATGTCTACGATTCCTGTCCTCCTGCTCCATAAGATCTCTCCGTAAAGCAACCAGGAAGCGCTCCATATTCTGCATGGATTTAACCTGTTGATGTGAGGAATCCTCCACAACACTTATCCGTGATTCCGCATTGGAAACACAAAGTGTTAAGTTCTTGAAGTCATTCCTGATTAACGCAAGTTCAACCTGAAGCAAATCAGTATTTGCTTTAGTGCTCTGCGCAATATCATGAACAGCGTTCAGACGAGAAAGAATAGCATCTAAGGTAGCACCAGAGTCTTTCGGTACAAGCTCTGGAGTAGGAGAAGTTTGCATAGATCTTTTAAGGTATCCTTTAGAGTCTTTGTTTTAGGAGGAAGACCAATACTGTCTGCCATTGGAGAAACAATCAGAATAGAAATAAATGCGGAAGCACTCAGCGTGTATTGGCTTCCACTGAAGTAGCACCAGAAACCTCACTGTTAGAGGGCCGCCTCTTGGAGAACAACGGAGTGGGTAAGTCTGGGCCGTCACTTATAAGTCTCTTATTACCCTCCAACAACAAACTGGATACAGCGCACACACCTGTACTCAGAGAATAGTAGCCAGAAGAGCAGCAGAAAAAACAATTCCGTGTGGTAGACCACAAAAAATATAATGGTGCGTTCCACTGTTTGATAACGCTACTGAGATAATGCCAGAGCAGAAACAAGCATGTCGAATAGGCAAACACAATGAGAATGCATGGCAAAGCTGGTATCCACTGCAGGAGAAAGCTGTGACTAAAGTATTAAGTATTTGAGTAGTGCGTCAAGCATAAAGCCGCCTGGTAAAGTAGCACCACAAAACAGGCATTAGGCCTACCACTGCAGCCTGTAGTGAGTTTTAAACCGCTAATGTGACCTTTCATAAGAAACCTTTTACTAGGCCCAGACTTTCTCTTTTAATACCTTTAAGTCACTCCTATGCCAGGCACTAAAGGCTCATAAGGCAGAGTGAATTGCATTTAAAAAGTAGGACATGTGTACTTCTGTTTTTACATGTCCTGATAGTGAAAAACTCCAAAAATCCTTTTGTAAGGCCCGTCTTTCCTATTGACTAACACTGGGTTACCTTTTTACATTTATTAAAAGCTAAGTTTTGATTGGGGCAGATAGAGGTATGTTGTTTACACTTAAACAAATTGCAATTTTAAATCTTTTTTAATAATGAAGTTGTATTTTGAGTTACAGGTCTGACATTGTTGCAATTTTCTAGTCCCAGTTGCCATTTTCCTGCCCCAACTGGCAGAAATTGTTTTGTTGGTTTACTGGGACGTGAGCCCTGCTGAAGCAGCATCCACAATCCTTGTCAGGGGATGCACCAGCCAGCCTTAAATTAACGTGTGTTCAATCCCCCTGGTAGCCTGGCACAAAGCAGTGAGGCTTAACTTAGAGGCAATGTGTAAAATATTTGTGTTACCAAGTTAGAATGATAGAACCTTCCGTTTGGTCGCTGTTGCTGCATTTCATTAAGCCTCAGTTTTAATCCTTCTAACTCCACTGCTCGCGGTACCCGCTCCGCGGGTCCCGCTTCGAGGAAGGCGGACTGAAAGCCTCGACGAGGGAGTGAGATAAGCAGGGCTGCGAGCTCGTTGCTGGCGCAGGACTACCTGTCCCAGGAGCGCCAGCAACTACCCCAAATTGGGACCAGCTGGGGCGCTCTCCCTGCCGGCTCCTCCCTCGCCTTACTCGCGCTGAAAAGCCCTCCTCAGTAACTCACCGGTGGATTCCTTTCGTTTGGTCGCTGTTGCTGCATTTCATTAAGCCTCAGTTTTAATCCTTCTAACTCCACTGCTCGCGGTACCCGCTCCGCGGGTCCCGCTTCGAGGAAGGCGGACTGAAAGCCTCGACGAGGGAGTGAGATAAGCAGGGCTGCGAGCTCGTTGCTGGCGCAGGACTACCTGTCCCAGGAGCGCCAGCAACTACCCCAAATTGGGACCAGCTGGGGCGCTCTCCCTGCCGGCTCCTCCCTCGCCTTACTCGCGTTGAAAAGCCCTCCTCAGTAACTCACCGGTGGATTCCTTTCGTTTGGTCGCTGTTGCTGCATTTCATTAAGCCTCAGTTTTAATCCTTCTAACTCCACTGCTCGCGGTACCCGCTCCGCGGGTCCCGCTTCGAGGAAGGCGGACTGAAAGCCTCGACGAGGGAGTGAGATAAGCAGGGCTGCGAGCTCGTTGCTGGCGCAGGACTACCTGTCCCAGGAGCGCCAGCAACTACCCCAAATTGGGACCAGCTGGGGCGCTCTCCCTGCCGGCTCCTCCCTCGCCTTACTCGCGTTGAAAAGCCCTCCTCAGTAACTCACCGGTGGATTCCTTTCGTTTGGTCGCTGTTGCTGCATTTCATTAAGCCTCAGTTTTAATCCTTCTAACTCCACTGCTCGCGGTACCCGCTCCGCGGGTCCCGCTTCGAGGAAGGCGGACTGAAAGCCTCGACGAGGGAGTGAGATAAGCAGGGCTGCGAGCTCGTTGCTGGCGCAGGACTACCTGTCCCAGGAGCGCCAGCAACTACCCCAAATTGGGACCAGCTGGGGCGCTCTCCCTGCTGGCTCCTCCCTCCATAGCTCAGATAGCTTAATTGCAGTTGAAGAGTCCCGCTGCGCGGGAGGGCGCCGGGAGAAGCCCGGGACAAGGGCGGGACCGACTATGACCGACAGAGACTGATAGAGGCTGGGCTGGGCCACATCCCTTTAGTCTCCCTTATATCTAGATTGCAGTAGTATCCAGTATCTCTTTTTTATATTTTATTATTGCTATTTATTGGACTTTATTGTGATCCACATCTGCCTACTCTCCTCTCATATAAGATGACTACTAAGAAATTAAGATCCGGGCGAGTGGTAGTCGGTAGAGCCTGTTCTAAAACTAAATCCAACCCATTGCGAAATAGAAATGGGCCAGCCCTACAAGTAAAAAGTACATGCCAACTATATTCTCTATGGGATAAGGGTAAAGATAAAGTGGATCGAGAAGAAGTCCTTATTGAAGATACTATTATTAGTACTAAAGAACAGGTACAAGACTTCCATACTAATAAAAGAGATAGTACTTTGCCAGGTGTTATTGCCCCATTCCATTCTGATGTTTTAACCTATAAGAACCAAGAACAAGACATAGTTTTCCTTTCAGAAGCCCAAAATTCGGCAACAAAAGCGGTAGATCAAGGTTCTCCAGTAATAGCAATAGTTCATAATCTTTCCCCTCTTTTAACCAATGATCAAAAAATGTGTCCTGGTTCGTCTACTTCGCTGCATATCCCTCCTGAGGACTATATTCTCCCTGATATTAATCTTGAGTCCCAGAAAGTTTTAATGCAGAATCTCACCACTCGACAGGATACTATGGCCACTCCTGTGTTACATCTTTTTAGCAGCACACCTTCAAAAAATTCGGACTTTTCTACCCCCGAAATGAACTTATTTGCTAGCCCCTCCCACGACCAAAATCAAGATAATGATCGTCAAAATTTATATGCACGAGAAAATAATGTAATCTCTGATTCTTTAACTGCCCTAGAGCGACTTATTTCATCTATTCTAATGCTCTTGGAAAAATTAGTAAATGGGTCAGACAACGTATTTGATACAGTAACCTTAATCCTAAAGGCAATTTTGAGTAACCATACAGGATTGGAAGATATCATCTATCCAAAAATAATAAATTACCCAAAAAATTTAAGTAAGGAAGAACAAAACGAAATAAAGGATAAAATAATTACTGATCTATCTACTACGTCTGATCCCTTGGATAAGATTAACATGGACCTTATAGCCCCGATTCAATCTTCCACTCAAAGGAATGAGAATCTAATTAAAAACAATTGTGCTACTCTTATTAGTCAAGAGATCAAGATATCTCCATCTATAGAGAATAATGAGTCTAATACCTTACCCCCTATCTTTCCCATTTTTTTCCCTCAATCAAATAAAGCAACATTAAATCAACCGGCTCTACCGGACAAAGTTCCTCCACTAGAAGAAAATAAATCTGAAATAATAGTATCAAAAAAACAACGTTGTAAAAAAAGAAAACCAAATCGTAGATTTTACAAAAAGAGGCAACGGAAAATTACTTTTGAAAATGATAAAGATTCTTTATTGAATAATTCCAATCTTGTGGATTTGGATCTTAATTCACCGCATGAACAAGTGGCAAGTCCAAAGGTGATTTCCACAGTAGTCCAACAAGAACTATTATGCCATACAACCCAGCAATATTCTGATGTTCAGCGTACTTTTGTAAACGACCTAAATTTAATCCCTGTCTCTGATTCTATTTCAAGAGTGACTCTCAATCCCATGGCTATCCCTTTTTCACAAGTAGTTGCATCTGAAACCACATCTAAGACAGGCCCCAAGACTAGTGAAAATGTAGATACTCTCTTTCTTGATTTTATTCCCATCTTTGATCCAGATCTTATTTTAAATAGATCTGCTCTAGTTAATTGTTTTCAGGAAATAGAGAGCCTAAAATTAATACAATCTGTAGACATAGATGTTGTAAAACTAATAAATTCAAAAAAGGGAAAGATAGCACGCGTAAAATTCTACTCTAAATTGGTACTAAATCACATTTTACAGTGGGTAGAAGAATTTCAAATAAGAGGAATCGATGTCGATCCTTTTATACCGGTCAAAATAGACGGCCAAAGTTGCCAAGGGTTGTTAACCTATCAGGGCTCAAATGTATATCCCTCGGGCAGTCTTCTTGTAAAGACTGAAGAGTTGAAAATAAGTATATTAAAAAATAAGCGGCAGGTGACAGTTAATAACCCGCTCCCGATAAAACAAACTAGGGTAAAAGACGCTGATTTCGAGTGGAGCTGGCTACCCTCTATTCTGTCGAATAAATCTGGTCTTACATCCAGAATAAATCCAGATTTTTTGCGATAACTTAAAAATAATATCATGGAACGTTGCTGGTTTAACCCAGAGTTCCGAAAAGTTGCTATTTTTAAACTCTCTAGATGCAGATATCATCTGCTTACAGGAAACCTGGTTGATAGGGAACTTGCCGGCTGTGAAAGACTATTATGTGCTGGAGAGTAATGCCACTCCGTCTATAAGAGGCCGAGCGAAAGGTGGGTTAGCTTGTTTGCTATCAAACAAAGTTAAATGGAATTATACCCACTTTGTAGATCCGAACAAATTATTTCAGGCGATCATCTTAATAAATCTTATGAATGATGGCTCTAATAAATCAGTCATAATAATAAATGCTTATTTACCTCCTGACCTAAATCATAATTGCGGAATTAAGAAGATCTGTTCTTTTATACTCAATTTACAGGAATCCTGCCCCCCCCCCTTATATTATATTGGTGGGTGACTTAAATGGTAAAATATGTAACGGAGCTTTAGAGTTATTTAGAAATAAAGTAAAGGAGGAAATGTTCCAGATACCTAAAGCTATATTCCCAAAGAATATTAAAACAAATAAAAGAGGGAAATTAATCCTGGAGAGTTTAATCGAGGCAGATTGTATCATAGTCAATGGAAGGTTCCCCTCTGATAGCCCTGCCCATCTAACACATAAATCAGTGAATGGTGGTTCGATTTTGGATTACGTGATAGTCGATAGCACTTTTTTTAGCTCTTTGAAGGATTTGGCAGTGTTTGTTACCGATCTTAGTGATCATAATGTTTTAATTGTAAAATTGAATGTATCATCTTCTCAAAGAGATTTATGGAATATTGGGGATGATTTATTGAACTTCAATATTAAAAAAAGGAAATGCCACTGGAATTCCGGGACTATTAAAAACCTGACCAATTTATTAGAACATACAGTAGATAACTTAACTTTATGGGAAGGCAGAGAACTAGCCTGCTTTACGGCATTTTTACAAATCTTAAAACTAAAAGCTCGAAAGCCTCTACCAGTGAAGATAACGCCCAAAATTTCTCCAGATCTTCGTAATCTAAATAAAGAAATAAATAAATTGGTCAGGGCCCAATACCTTTCCCCTATTCCAGATCGTAGACAAAGAATCTCACTTCTGAGGAGAAGAAGAAACAGGTTGAAGGTTAGATTAAAATGTGAGAAAGAAGACGCTCTTTGGAGTAAACTTCGTGAAGCAGCTAAGAGTGGCCAGTCTAAGACCTTCTGGTCATTAATCGGGGAGGGATGTGGGGTAAGATCCAGACCTTCTCCGATATCAATAAATGAGCAGACTTGGGCAGATTTTGTTCAGAGTCTATACAGCAGTAATGGTGAGGAGTTTGACCCCAATAAATTGCAGCAAGATTTATTTCCTTACGATCCTCCTTCCGAATTAGAAATCACTGCCGCAATTAAAGCTCTCCGCTCGTCCGGTGCATTAGGCCCAGATGAAATACCAATTTCAGTATTGAAAACTCATAGTACCTTATGGGGAAAAATGTTATACCCTGTCTTTAAATCTTGTTATACCAATGGCATCGTCCCACACTCTTGGAAAGGGAGTTTGTTAATCCCCATCTACAAAAAGGACGTTAGGGATTTACCCCAAAACTATAGGCAAATAGCACTCCTAGATGCCATAGGCAAGGTTTTCACCAAATGTTTACTGAACTCTATAAATGACTGGGTGACTATGTTCGCTATTCTCCCACTAGAGCAGACCGGTTTTAGAAAACAACACGGTACCCTGGATAATCTTACCGCTCTTCAAATCTTGGTTGAAAAATATGTCACAGTCCGTAGAGGAGGTATTTATGGTGCTTTTATCGACTTCTCTACGGCATTTGACAAGGTGGATAGAGTTTTGCTTTGGAGTAAGTTAATAAAGTTAGGGATGCCCCCCAGCTTATTGAGACTAGTTATCGCACTTCACACAGACACCTGGTGCAGAGTTCTAATGGGTGGTGAGAGAGGACTCTCTAGGATAATACCCACAAATAATGGGCTTAAACAGGGCTGCCTATTGGCGCCCCTGTTATTCTCCTTATACATTGCTGACCTACCCAAAACAATATTGTCCATTAGCAATGGTATTGCACCTGTATTAGGGGGATCACCCATTGCATGCTTAATGTATGCTGATGATATTTTAATTCTGGACCTCACCCCAAAGGGCTTGAATCATCGTTTAAAAGCTTTGTACTCCTACTCTGAGGCTCATTTTCTAAAAATTAATATTTCAAAAAGCAAAATAATGTGCTTCTGTGGAAGGAGAAAACCTAAATACAATGATTATTCCTGGTCCGTTGGGGGTGAAAGACTAGAAGTAGTTAAATCCTATCCCTTTCTTGGAAAGATAGTCATGAGCAACCTATCCGAAAAAACTCATATTGAGAACAATAGTAGGAAAGCTCTTGCTCAAGGGAAGAGTCTCATCTCCTTATATAAAGCGACAGGTAGGAGGCATTTTTCCATATTGCTCGAAGTTTATCGGGCAAAAATCCCCGCATCCCTAATCTACGGACTAGAAATAGTGGATATGGCATGCTGGAATTTTTTGGACTCTATTGAAGGAAGAATTCTACGTAATTTAGCCTCTGTAAATACCGCAAGCTCTACGTCTTCGTTAAGACAAGAATTTGGCCTGCGCAGTGCACGGTCTCAGGCAGTTGCGAGTGTGGTGCGTTGGGTTTTTAATATAGCTGAAGGAAAGCCTGGCACTCTGAGGTTTCAAATAAAAAATGAGTTATTGGGTTCCTATAATGTCTATTCCTCTATTGTAAGGAACTTCAGACAGGCAATTACTTTATTACAGATAGATGAACAAAGTCTTTTTTCATCATCAACTGCCCAACTAAAGTTATCCTTAAAGACCACGTCTTGGGAGTTGAGTTTTAGAGCAGATAGTAGGACCCGTAAAGTTAAGAGAGGAATGTTCCCTATCGGTAACTCTTGTGAAATTAAAAAACTTCAGCCATATTTAGGTTGGAATCTTCCTCATGCAGTTAGGCAATTTATTCTGTTGTTAAGATATGATTTACTCCCATTGAACTGCCTTCTGTCTAAATGGCATGGTGGTACAGATATCTGTGATTTTTGTAAACTTTATTCCCAGGATTTATACCATGTTGTTTTTGTTTGTCCAGCCCTTATGGTACACAGGCGCAAATGGTTAAAACCTTTGTGCTTTCAGTTGGGTATTTTCACTGCTTATGATTTTATTGCAGCTATGTTTAATCCCCCAAACGAAATGTTTTGTTTTAAATTGTTTTCTTTCTTTAAATGTTTTCTAACATTGTATTGATATTTTTATTTATTTATGTAATTACTGTTGCTTTTCTTTTTTCTGATAAACTGTTATGTGGATCTCGATAGAGTTCCGTTATCATAAATAAATAAAACTTGAAACTTGATAGAACCTTCTTTAATAAATACAAGACCAAAATGACAACAATACAGTCAGTAGAACCAGAGATAAGCAAGATTTTAATGAAAATAGCACCAAAAAGCACAAAGCACCGACTGTGGCTTTCTGGTCTTGCCGGACTGGGAAAAAGTCACAGAATCAGGCCAACCATGATGAAGCACAGGCTGCTAACAGGATTTACAGCCTCCCAAATGTTTCGGGGTAGAAGTGTTTAATAAACTTTTCTTGCCTATGTTTCTACTTCAAATTAGGGATCGGGAGGCCATTCTCAACAGTTACATCTTTCGTTCCCACGCTTTCTTACCTTATCTAGTGCGCCTATTCACCTCTCCTCTTCATTTCCTCATCGGCCGGCTGTAAGACAATTCTCTCAGATACAGATCAAGTATGTTACATATAAAACACTGAATCAAACTACATTTCAGCTCCGTGTTAGAACATTTAATTTCTGCCTGGCTGAGTATGTCTGGAATGTTCTGAGACTAATTACTGTGCCTTACTCGTAAAGCACACTGCCATATGGCCATTATCCACAACTGAATCCACTTCTCCCTTGCTCGCTCACAACATTCTAAACGCACACAAGCATGGCTTATTCAGAATGACAGCCGAAGAGAAGGTGCAGTTGCATCCTCCCGTTTAAATCTGCTCCCTTGGCTTCAATTGTTAGCTCAGAGTTGAATTCATAAAATGTGGACTCATTGTGTTGGATGTTGTTCACAGTCTTCTTCTCAATCCATCATTGGGTGTGGTAAATGTGTGCCTGCCTCCCATGTGTTGTGTAGACGTTATGCATGTTCATTGCAAGTGATTGTTGCATAGTGCCACCTTGAAATGCTTAGCATGAGTCTGCATTGTCATTAAAGGCTTGCGATACATGGATGGAGGTCACAGTGATATTTAAATACAGAAATGCCTGCTTACCATTTGCAAAAGGCACTTCACATTGGTCCAAGGACAGGATTGGTCCTAGCTGATAGGACCATCTACGCTTCCTATGATACCTGCGCCCTTCCAATTCTTCTGTGTGGTCAGAATGTGTCTCAGTTCTTCTTTTCTTTGTTGGAGCAGTATTTGATTAAACCGCTCAGCTGAAGGAGCTGTTGGCATCCTTCATGCATGGCACTGATGAAAGCGTAGTGTACATGATGTGTGTGGATGGGAGCCATCCGGCTATCAGACTGAGCTAGGTCCAGGTTACCCTTACCCATGACTTTTTCACCACACCACCCCCCACCGCCCCTTGTGCTTGGGATGTTGGCTTTTTCTCTACATTGCTTCTATACTTGAGTGCAGGGTAACCTCAGAACAGGGGTCATATGTGCTCTCATTCTTTCCGTATAGGGAGCTGCCTAGTGCCAGGACTGCAGTGTAACCTTGCCCAGTTTCAGCACAGCATAGCAGGTACACCCGCTTTTTCTTTCTGCAATGGTTTCTGATACTGGAGCATGCAGTACGTGCAGCGTCTGCAGGTGTGACCCACGTGCATTTATGCACCTACTCTAGAGGATTTAATCATGTTTTAAGCTGTTATGAAAGTTAACATTTCCCACAGAAAGACGATACCAGGAATGTGGGTAAAAGATGCCAGGGAGCAGTGCCAGTCGATTTGCACAAATTGCACTTTTTTTGTCACACTGGTTAAATAGAGCAATCCAATTACATGGTAGGAACGACAGTTGGAACCATGGTGAGCCAATGTATGGATTGTAACTCAGAGTTAAATGGAACTGCTTGGACCTAGAGATCTATCACATGTAACTCTAAGGGCTACTCTCCGGTTAACGTAATCGATGGTATATCGGTGTGGATGGAATCCTCAATGCGGCTTGAGTGGAACCTGGTAAATGTGACAACGATGGTTGCCATTCCATAAAGTAAATACAATGAATAGGTATCTGAGACATGGAGAAAGAGTGTATTTTGGACAGTGGGTAAAATTATAACATTTCTGGATGATAGCCGAAGGTGAAGAAACATTTTTAACCAAGCCAGGTGCGTAAGCCTTTCTGCTATTTCTTACAGAATGAAAATCTTTGACATATTTGTCTCATTCCACGTTTTTTACGGGTTTCAGCATGTGTAGAAGCATTGATAATGGCGAGAAGGAATATTGTCTGGTTGTGTGTGAGGAAGATGATGATAAAGACTTGTGGGGAATGGTATGGGTTTTACTGAATGTGGATGTGAGTAGCGGACAACAGTGTGTGTAGAGCAGGTGGGAGGTAGCTTCCTGTTGGTTGAAACAGAAGAGGGGCAAAAGAAGATAAGCAAGGGAGAGAAAACTACAGTTGGAGATATTTTAATTGGGTGTCCACAGAAGAGAGAAAATTGTCCACTCACATTGACCGGGACTCTTTCTTTAACCCTGCTATAAGACAGGCATAAATTAAGTGTTCCCTACTGGATATCGCTCTCAGACGCTATTTTACCATGAATTGATTGTATTTTATTGTTGATTTGTGTACTATCATGCTGTTATATTTGACTTGTGCTTTTATGGATATATCTGTATCCAAATAAAGATCTTTGAAAGATCTTTGAAAGCGCTGCGAGGCCTCAGTGTAGTTTTTGCGCTATACAAATGCAATTTTCATTTAATTCATTTCAATTGACTAGAATTAACCCTGCTACAAAACCTGAGAATCCTATTCTCACGTAAGCCAGTAGTGGTGGTGGCTCTTATTTCCTCCTCTATTCAGGAATTAACCAGCAATACTTAAATGGATTGCAGCGAGTCCAAAACGTGGCTGCTTGTTTTATATTTAATATCCCAAAATATCAGTCGATCTCAAAGGAACTATCTCGTCTTCACTGGCTTCCTGCTAGAAAGAGGTCCCCAGTTAAGGCTCTGAAAACCCTTTATAACAGCAGCCCGGAATTCATCAGGCATAAACTTTGCTGGTACATTTGCAAAAGGCTTCTGACATCTGCTTCAAGAAAGCTAGTTGCGGTTCCTAGAGTGAGAAAGCTAGTTGCGGATCCTAGAGTAAGAAAGCTAGTTGCATATCCTAGAGTCAATTTTAGTGGTTGGTGGGCAGGTCCTTTTCTTATGTTAGGACCAAACTTTGAAACACTGTGCCATCTGACCTACAGGCTTTGGAAGAGCATTCTGTTTTTCAAAAATCTCTAAAAACATGGCTATTTAGCGGTTAAGCATATACTCTTCATTGTCTGTGGTCTGGCTAGTAGGTAGTGTCAAGGCTCCTCCGAGTAAAAGTGCACTTTATAAGCTCTTTTCATTAATTCATTCATTCATTCATTCATTCAGCCAGTGAAGTTGCTGGAAAATATATGAGTAGAGGAAAGTGTTACTTTCATGCTAGTTTATGTACACTCTTTAGGGATACCTGTTGTGTTGGTATGCAGACTATAATCAGCTAGCTACGAGTTTCCAGATAAAGCAGGGCTCCAATTGAGCTCCACGCATCAATGTACCTTGTGTTCCAATTATAGTGAGCATGTCTCCCTGCCCCTCTGTCAGTTGTGTATTTTCTGCTTCAGTGTCAGTGTTTTCCTTGTCCCACTGTTAATGTGGTCTCTTAGCATAACCCAAAAGGACTCTTGAATATGCCCTTCTTCTCTTGTTTCCTAACGGATACTGTTAGAAATGAGTGTCTCTAGTTGGCATTGCTTTGCACGCTGTCCACGTAGGGACCCTTTTTCTAGTCAAGGTAAGGGAGTTACACACCCAAGATAACCCCTGCTTACCCCCTTGGCAGCTTAGCACAAGCAGTCAGGACTATCTCTGAGGCAATATGTACAGCATTTGTAAATAAAACACACATTAGCTCAGTGAAAACACTACAAATGGACACCACACCAGTTTAGAAAAATATAATTATTTATCTAAACAAAACAAGACCAAAATTACCAACATCTAACATACATAACTCAAGATATAACTTTTTAAAGGTTTAAGCAATTCAGTTCATAGAACTCTATGGAAGCATTGCTTTTTAGCACAAAGAACCTTTGATAAAGATAAAAAACAGCTGCAAAGGAGGAAAGTGTCAGAAAACACGGCAATGCGTCGATCCTTGGGGATACCTGGGGAATGGAGGCACCAGTTCTGCTGCACACCAGAGAAGTGTTGAACTGATTCCTTACTGCGAGGAGAAGCAATGTGTCGAATTCCAAATGCAGCTCTTTACTGCAGGCGATGCAATGGAAACTTGGTGCACAGGTGTGATGCTTGGAAAATCCAGGCACACTGGGAGGTTGCGGCGTCAAAAAAGGCGCTGCATTGATTCTTCTAGCCACGGGCCAATGATGTGTCGATTCCTTCAGCCGCTCAGCAGGGCCTGCGTCGAAGTCGGAGCAGGCATCTCGGCTATCGGAGACATGGTGCTCTGGACTCGGGCGATGGGTCTTCCAGCCACGAACAGGTGCTGCAGTGATTCTTCGCCCACATCGCTGTAATGTGTTGGTTTTTCAACTGCATAGCAAGTTTGCGGCGGGAAAAACTGCAGTTGGCAGGTCAGAACTCCCAGCAGAGGAGTTCAGGGGGGCTGCAGATGAAGGCTTTGATGGTCCTGAGACTTCAATCAGGAGGCAAGTACACACAAGCACTTGGAGAACTTGGAAAGTAGGATTCTAGAGAGAAAAGTCCAGCTCTTTCACTGCTCACAGACAGAAGCTGCAACTGAAGGCCAACCCAGCAAAACAACATAGCAAAGGGACAGCACTCCTCCTGAAAGCTCTTCAGCTCTTTTTTATGGCAGAATCCTCAGTCCAGAAGTGTTCTTTAAAATATGGGGTTACAGGTTCAATACTTATACCACTGTCTGTCTTTGAAGTAGGCATACTTCAAAGGCTAGTGTTGGACTTGGCCCATTTTGCAGGGTCATCCTAGAATGTGCTCTCTTGTAAACTCTCTTGTAAACTTGACAAGATCGGTCTACACCTGTATGGCATATTTAATTTACCTGTAAGCCCCTTGGACAGTGGTATCTCATATACCCAGGGCCTGTAAATTAAATGCTACGAGTGCACTTGCAACGCTGCTTGCGCCACCCACCGAAGTAGCCTTTCAAACCTGGCTCAGGCCTCTGCCGCTGCAGGGCGTGCGCATGCAGTTCACTGCGGCAGTTAGTTGGGATGTAGTGTGGTTGCCACATATGCAACTTCTCTTTTACTACATATAAATCACCCCTAAAGGAGGCCTTAGCTAGCCTATGGGCAAGGTGCTGTATAGGTTAAAGGTAGGACATGTGCCTTAACTGTGTGACATGTCCTGGTAATGACAAACAGCCTATGTTTTTTCTCACTGCTGTGAGGCTGCCCTCTCATAGGTGTGCATGGGGGATTCCCTGATATGTGCTTCAGTAGTAATTTCTAATCTGAGAGGGCTAGCGTGACTATGTTTGGTATGTTTGGAATAGTAATGATAAATTCTGCTTATTGGCGAAAGCTGATTTGTCATTACTATTTTAGAAATACCTTTTTTAGAAGTGGGCATTTCTGTGTGCTTATGTGGCTTTGTGCCTGGCTGGATATGTATCCACCATCTGGTTTTGACCGACAGGAGAGAGGGGATGTGCATTCTCTCTAGACAGTCACAAGGGGGATTGAGGTGTTTCCTGCCTTTCCTGGGTGACTCAGCACTAGGCTGAATAGACCTTGGATGTATTTAAATTCGTGGGAAGAGTTTCCCTTGCATCTGAATAGGTCTGGTCTGCGTTTAGAGGGGTGGGAGGAGTTGCCTACCTGTTTGCTAACAGAACGTGGTAGGCACTTTTGAAATTGTGCTGCCAGAGTCAAAGGATTGGGCTCACCCTGCCCTGAGAGGAAAAAAGAGGCAGGCCTTCTCACCGTACATCGCGTGCAGTGCTTCATTTCCCCCACAGAGGTTGAGCAACGGGAAGGGAGTGCTACAGCAGTTGAAGTGCTCTCCTTCTCGTGTTCCGGATTCATTGTTAGCTTTGCAGCAGCAAAGGCATTCCTATATGGCCCCGGGCTGCCAAACAGCACAGAGACAGCAAGGTTACCCAGCAATGCCAAAGTCACTAAGGGGTGGGTCCCAGCCGTAGTGGAGGTGCCGGGTCAAAGAGAGCGGAGCCGACCGAGATTTGCTCTGTATTCTGTCGGTCACCACCCTCGAAGCACAATGAAACAGGGGCCTCCCCCCACTCACCATTGCTTGTTGGCGGGCAGGCATGGTCCAGGGACAGAGAGCTGGTGCTCCCCAGGTGAGGCAAGGCAGCTACACCGCGTGGTTGCAGGCAGGCATGGTAAAACGGCATAGAGTGGAAGGCTCTTTACCAACAAAGGTTTCCTCTGGAAATCTTGGCAGTGCGTGTGTGCCTCAGCCCCTGGTCCAAGAGGAGGGTAGCACTTGAGCCACATCTGTGCCACGTGGTTACTGGCAGCTGCTTTTTGATATACCTAAGGGGGCAGGGCATTTGTGCTGGATCTCAGCATAGGAATTGTGTGAGACCTCTACGGAGGCCCCTGATTCCCAAGTTGGAAGGGATCTCCGCAACATTACCCCATTCCCTGTGGTAGGTGGGCAGGTAGCCCAGGAGCCTAAGAAGAGAAAGACAGTTGCCGCATAATATGTAGTAAGAGCTCAGGTGCCGCTCTTAGTAGTGTGGTTCCCCATGGTGATGGGTATGCTGGTAATTCATCTGTTATGCCTCACTCTAGTTGCCTCATATTCGTGCCCTGATGTTATTATGAATGTGGTGTTACATTTGCCAGGGTTTACACCATAGGTACAGTGATGTGATGGTGGTATGTATAATGTCAGTAATTATATTTTTATAATGTGTGCAACCGACCAGCATTTACTTGGTTTCACTGCTTGTGTTGCCATGATTGGCCAAGTGATTTATGAATATGTGTGATGTCATGACAAGTGCCTAGTGGCACAGTAATATATGTGATTGTGGTTTAATGTGTTTTATGAACAATACAAAGGATATTTTTATATATCCTTGTGTGGAGTCTCTTATTGTGGTGTTCCTAGTGTGTAACTAGTGTGTGTGTGTGTGTGTTGTACAAACGCTTTACACATTGTCTCTGGGATAAGCCTGACTGCTCTGCTAGGCTACAAGGGGGGTGAGCAGGACTCATTTTAGGTGAATTACTCCCTTGCCCTGATTAGAGTGGTGGGTTCTGCCTGGCTTATGTGCATATCCAGCCAACCAGAAGCCCCAATTCTAACAGCTAGTCTTTGTAGTGCACATATCCTGCTTTGCCTTGACCTGGGTCCAGACACACTACAGTGAGGTGGAGACACCAGGCACAGCCCTATTCAGGTGTCAGTGACAGCTCCTTCTACCACTCTAGCTCAGGAAGGCCCATCAGCCTGGTGACAGGCAATCAGGATATGCAGGGCACCATTCAGCTCCCTGTGTGTGAATGTCCAATGCCCAACTGTCAGCCTAAACCAGATGTGGATTCCACAGGCAAGCAGAGGCACAGGATAGTAAAGCAAGAAAATACCCTCTTTCTAAAAATGGTATTTTCAAACACATAATTTAAAAACCACCTTCACAGAAAGATATGTTTTTAAATTCTGAGTTCAGGGACCCCTAACTACAAATCTCTATCTCTTCCCGATTGAAAGTTACACTTGTAAGATGTTACAAGCTAGCTCTAATGATAACCCATGAAAGAGATAGTCCTTGCAATAGTGAAACACAGAATTTGCAATATTTCACTATCAGACAATGCAAAACACACCAGTACATAGTCCTACCTTTCACATACTGTGCACCGTGCCCATAGGGCTGCCTTGGGCCTACCTTAGGGATGCCTTACATATAATAAAAGGGAAGGATTGGGCCTGGCAAGTGGATGCGCTTGCCAGGTCGACTTGGCAGTTAAAATCTAGCCTTGCAGCACTGCAGTGGCAGGACTACCCATGTGAGTGGCACAATCAGTGCTGAAGTCCCACTAGAAGCATTTGCTTTACAGGCCCTGGGCACACACAGTGCACTTTACTAGGGACTTACCAGTAAATCAAATATGACATTCATGGACAACCAAACATAATCACAATGTACATAAAAAGCATTTTCACTTCAGCATTGATCAGCAGTGGTAAAGTGCCTAGAGTTCAACAACCATAGAAAACGAAGTCCAGCATAAAATCAAAAATGCAGGAGGTAGAGGCAAAAAGACTGGGGTAACCATGCCAAGGATACCAAGTCTAACAGATGCATGCACCTAGATAGTCAAAAGTTTAGAAGAGTTAGGCAGAGGTAATCTAGGGGATTGCCAGCTCCATAAACCCTATTTCTTAAGGACATTAAGGGGCCTATTTACAATGAAGTGACGGAGTGCTGCGATACCCTTCCTGGCCACTTAGGAAGAGCAGGGCTGCACCATATTTACAGCAATCTACAGCCTCTGTTGGTTCGAAACTTAGCAGTCTAGCGCCAACGCAGGCACCCGTGCACAATAGTGCAAGGGTGTCTGCGTTGAGGTGAAGATTCTTTATGTGCAGGCAGGGTCTATAAGTTCTGTCAATGGTGCTTTGGAATGAACTGTATGTCCAGTGCCCTCAGGACGCACGGACCCCAATAATGGATCTGTTTTCCTTATCCCTCCCAGGGTGGAATACAGAACTCACATGAGGCCCTGGTTTTAAGGAGACCCAATGGACAGCTTGGCCTCAGGATAGAGAAGTACAGCATTTGTAAAGATACTGACTCTCTCTCCCACAATGTGTGATGAGCTCCGTTCAAAAGGTTCTGTGAGGGAGAAACTCCCATACGCTGACGAGGCAATCCAGGTGTGGTGCTCTATTACGCACAGACACCAGAGTCACATTACCTCAGGTAAACACAAGTGAAGGTTGTATGTGGGAATGTCATATACAAAACATTATCTGACATTAATAATGTGTCCTAATAACTTTTACAAGCACTGTATGTTTGGGTGCAGATTTTCTATGATTAACTTTAATAGGGTGATATTTTGTTAATGATATCTAGGGCACAGTATTTGTCAGATGATATTCTGATTACCATATTCTGGTTAAATATCCCGGTACTGTGAGGGAGGGCCTGTATGGTGTAGTGTGCCCTGAGAAAATTTTCACCCTCTCTCACCCCCTTTTAGCATTGTGGAAAATGCATCCCACCTCTTTATTCGTGTCCACTCCTTGCTGCTATATATTCACTCTGTTCATTCATTTATCTATAGATTTGTTCCCAATTGGAACCCATTCAAATATTGCAACCTCCTCTGTGAGACCACCTGGAACCTCATTTTGGGAATCAATTTCTAGTTTCCTAAAAACTCTAATTTGTGGTCACAAATGAGTCCAAACACTGTGGAAAGGGCAGTGCACTCCTGGGGTAGAAATCCAAGAAGCAATAATAAACTGTTGGATTTTTAATGTCGTTCATTAGTTAATCTGTCTGTGGCAAGTCTACATTTGTCGAGCTGTCATCAGCTCGCAGTTCTCTTCCACTCACTATCGCCTGCCTTATATCTCTATAAGTCTTCATTTTCATCATTTATGCTGGTGGGATGGCTGTAACCCATGTATTTATGGTATGGGACCTTAACCCCTTCCGTGCTCATGATGAGCTGAGCTCGTTATGAGGCACGGGGGCCGTGTGCTCATGACGAGCTGAGCTCGTGATGACAAGCGCGGTGCTCACACGCGGGGCTAATTCCCTCGCTGTGCTGAGCGTTCTTAAAAACGGGTGTGGTCATGACGAGCTGAGCTCGTCATGAGCACAGCACCACCGGGCAGCGTGACGAGCCGAGCTCGTCATGAGCACTGTGGTGCTGCGCGTGCTCCCCCTCCCCCCAGCACCGCAGGGGAATTAGCCCCGTGGCGAAGGTGTTAAGGGAATCCCATGTAAGCACAATATTGCTTCTGGCTTTTTTGGTCCTTGGTGAACGCGCTCAGGAGGCGAGATCATCACTGGGAGATATATCTCGCCTGATGTAAGGTCGGTCACTAGGACCCGAGCGAGTCGATGGTATGTGAAGAGTGTGGCCAGAGGGAGAAGGGAGATTACATCTTTGGGTGGGGTAACATGAGTAGGGAGAACAGCAGTAGAAGAGGATAAATAAAGAGAAGACTTTGGGAAACTGTTGTGGAACTGGGTCCCCCTTATTTATTGTCTACCTTAGAGTTTACTATGACTCTACATCCAGGAGGAAGAATGGAGCAAAACGTCTGGTTACTAAGGGCCTGATTTATGGCATTTTGGCTTAGGGCAGCACAGCAAGACACGTTGCTCAACCTATTGTATTTATCTTACTGATCTGTGCATGCAATAATCAAACTCTAAATGGCCGATACCTCGTCTTTTCTTCCCCTTAGGATTTATACTGCCTGATATGGGGAACTTTTTTTTAATTTGGCACAATCTTTTTTTCTTGTATTTTTTGGTATTCTAGAAGAATAATATTTCATTTTCCAATAGACCTTAATTTATTTTATCCCCTTCTTCCACTGCTCAGTGGCACCACTTTCTCATTTGATAAAACTCACCCACAATGGGCCTAATTTATGAGGAGATTGCGCCTCCAGCTGTACATAGCGTCATAGATATGGAGTAAGACAAAGCAACACAAGTCACTGCCTTGCCTTACTCTGTTTTAAGAAGGCATTTCATGGGCATTGCAGTAGGTTTTCCCCGCTACACTCATGGATTTTGACGCTGCCCCAGATTTACTTAATCATGTAAACTTGGGTCAGTGTCAAAACCCCATGCCTCCCCAGAGCAGGCGAAATAAAAACATTTCTCCTCATATTGCATTCTACAGCACACATAGAAAGAGTAAAAGTCAATTGGGATTGTTTTTGTGCAGGAAGGTGACCCTTCTTGTACAAAAAAATCCTGCCTGCAATGGAGGCACCCTTGCACCCAGGCACCATAATGCAAGGGTGCCTACATTGCCGTTAGGCAGCAAATTGTACACCAACGAAGGACAGGAATGCACTGTATTTCATAAATATGGTGCATTCATGCCGTTTTAGAGCAGCACAGAAAAAGAAGACTTGTGGCATTGTCATACGCCAATTCCCCATAAATAATGCCCTATGCTTTTGGCTGAAGTGATCTCACAGGAGAGAAAAAAACTCTACCTACCACTGGGGAAGAATAAAAAGATACAAAAAATATATATTTAAAGATTGAAGATGCGTTTGTATCGCGACATTTATAGCGGTGCTTTTTTTTCCCATGAAAGTGATGACAGAAATAAACTTCGGTTCAGGTTCAGGACGCCTTCCAATAATTTTCAGAACATCTTCTATTTTTAATCGTACCATGTCTACTGCACAGGTTCTACTTCTGAAGTTTCTGTGCCTTAGCACTGGTGCTCTGGCTGCGCGTGTACAAGGTTTATAATGTACTGGAAACAAATAGACTGTTTTAGTTCCTTCATGAAATTTTCAAGGCCAGTGTTGTTGTTAGCACCTTTTCACATTTTGCCATTATGGCTCAGGGGGAACTATAATTGATTTAACAAGAAAATGCCCATAAGGCTGCGAGTTTGTGGATGCTTCACATATATTTGCTCCGTGAAAGAGAGCATTGATTGGATGTTCTGAATGGCGCAGCAGCCACCAGAGGAACCCTGGTGTATTGATTCTTATTAAACTGAATCTGTGCTTTGCCATCTTGGAACGGGAACAACTTCATTCAGGGAAAGCAGATGTACCGCAATAGTTCAGCTCCCATGTCAAGGACTGAGAGTGCGTGCGTGGCTGAAAGTGATGCTTTCCGACAGCAGCCCTGTGTCCACCCAGTAATTGTGTTTTGGTGCAGAAGAGGCGGCAGCCAACACAGACGAATGCAATGGATGTCCTTGCTCTAAAAATGAAACGCTGAAATGTCGGCCATGGCCTAAGACACCGGTGAGTTAACACTGCTCGGTGTATGTGTGTGTTCAGCTTTATTTTGTAAAGAATTCCCTGAATCGCAGCTTGCTAGGTACTTTGAAGTAATTGGGTTTTGAAACCAGACCTGCGTTTGCTTGCAGCGCAAATGCATTACTTATTAATCATAGGCTGCTGTAGAATGAATTACAGGGCTGGAATGCATCCAACACAATATGCAATTCACTGGCTTTCAAGCAAAAAACATTTACAAAAAAATAAAAAATCAAGACTCCTAAGGTCAGCAAGTCCATCAGCCTCCTTCTAAGTCCATCAGCCTCCTTCTGCACAGCTGCCAGGTAATGGGCGAATGTATTGATTGAGAAAACTAATAAGTCATTTGTTGTAGTTCTCCATTGTCCTGTATCAAACGTGTAATATTTTTATGCTAACACATTTATCTAACAGAGACATACTGTCATTACCTCCTCGTCCTGTCTTCCTCGCCACAGTATTCACAGATGAGCCTCAGGCTCCACACAGAACTCCAAGTAAAAAATAACAGCGCTCTAGTCTCCCTCTCCCTCCACCAAGATGGCCCCCAGTGGCTCCAGCCAATCCCATAAAGGGACACCGAAGCACCAACACGACCTGTTCTTTTTATCTGCACTTCTCCGAGTGCTGTGTTTTCCCTGCTGGTCAGGTGAGTGGGGCTGGGTTCCTGCTTTAGCAGTTCCCCTTGTCCGTTGGTATCTAGTTGGGGGAAGGTAGTGTTTCCATGCTTGTGCACTTTGTGTTCGTTTTTTGTTTTTGTCATTTACTGTGATTCTTTTTGGTTATGTTTTGTTTCCCCCTTCTACTGCCTGGGAGCCTCGTGTCCTGCTTCAGCGGACTTTCGTGGCTTTCTCTTTTGCGGCTGGGTTAGTTCCGTTTTGGGCGTTACGCCTTGTGTCCTGTTTGCCGTTTTTGTTTATTTCCCTTTCCCGGCCGCGCGTCCTGCTGAGCGGACGTTGCGCGGCCGGGTGCGAGATCTGTGGGAGCCGGAGGCTTCTTTTGGATTTCCTTACCTTCTGCCGGTCTACGCGTCGGCAGGGTTTGATTCCTCTTCGTGTCTCTGCTGGGCTGTGGACGCGTTCGGGGGTTGGCTCGGCGCGCTGCGGTCTGTGCCTCATTTTTCTAATGGGTGCGCGCGGCTCTTCCCGCTGCTTTTGTGCCTTCGGCTTGATTCGAGGTGGAGTTTGTTCGGTTGCTTAGCAACCTCGGGTCCTACTTTACTGGGCTGTTCTACGTTTTGCCTGTGTTTGTTTTCTTTTTTCACTCATTCACGTGGCTGGCTGTCATGGATCTTGGTGCTCCTGATCCTTTGGACGTGGCTTCCGGTTCTGGGGTGCAAGTTCCTTCTATGGCGACTTTGCAGCAGATGATCGATTCTGCTGTCTCTGCTGCTTTGCAGGGTCACGTACCTGTCCCTCCTCCTAAAAAGGCGAGGGTTGATGGCGCTGCTGCTGCTGCTGCTGCTGATTCTGAGAATGAGGAGGAGGTTGAAGTCAGGGGTCGCTTTGTGCAGGGTGCCGACCTGAAGGAGGTGCTGGGTCACATTCGCGAAAACTTGGTGTTCCCTGCTTCTGTGGTGCCCCTGGAGAACAATCTGTTTTCGCAATATCATCGTCCTGAGCCTGATTCTTTGCCTCTCCATTCCTCTGTATTGAAGGTCCTGGAGAATGAATGGAAAGATGTGGACAAAGATTATTTTCCTCGTTTTTTGTGTAAGAGATACCTTCTTCAGGATTTTGCTGTGAAGAACCCTGCCTCTTTGAAGGTTGACTCGTTGTTGGCCAGCATGTCTTCGCATGGGTCTGTTGTCTCGGAGGACTCTTCTCCTGCTGACCCGGTTGACCGTAAGGTGGATGGTGCTGTAAAACGCACTTTTGCAGCTGCCAATTTTTCTATCAGGGCTGCGGCCTATTCGTCTTACACTATCCAGTCCTTGCTCAAGGATTTTCAGTCTCTGTCTGAGTTGTTGGACCAGGGGGAGGATGTTTCTTCTACCCTGGCGATGATGGAGCAGCAGGTTCGTCTACTGTCGGATGTCTCCTTTGATTCTCTGGGGGCTGCTGCTTCTGCGGCCGGGTCCTCTGTGGCTGCGAGACGTCAGTTATGGCTCCGTTCGTGGAAGGCTGATGCTGCACAGAAAAACTTGCTTATGAAGATCCCTTTTTCTGGTGTTAAACTTTTTGGTTCGCCTCTGGACGAGATGGTGAAGAAGACGGCGGAGGACCGTAAACTGCTTGCTCCTGAACGTCCTGGCAGGTTCCGTGCCTTTGGTTCACAGCGGTCTTTTGGTGCTTCAAAGAGGGGTCGGGCTGGTCAGCCCTTTCGTGGTAGGGGGCGTGGCCGGGGTGCTCCTTCCTTTGATAAATCCCGGTTCTCCGGTGCTTCTGCCTCCTCCGCTCCTGCTTCCAAGTCCTGACTGGGTCGCTCCTGGTGTAGCTCCGGTTGGGGGTCGCCTCGCTTGCTTCATGGACTCTTGGCGGGAGACTGTGTCGGACCAATGGGTGCTTCAGGTGCTCTCGGAGGGTTTGCACATTTAATTTGCCCGGACACCACCAGACTGTTTCAGGGCCACTCCTTGTCCCAGAGATCCTGTGAAAAAATTGGCGCTTTTGGACGGCATTGCTTCGCTGGTGGTCAAGAAAGCGATCGTTCCTGTGCCCGGTGATCAGTGAGAAGAGGGGTGTATTCCATACTTTTCCTGGTGTCCAAGCACACCGGGGATCTTCGGCCAGTAATGGACCTGAAGTGGGTCAATACTTTCATCCCTCACCAATGGTTCAAAATGGTTTCCCTTCCTTTGATCCTTCCTCTGGTGTCTCAGGGGGATTTCCTTGCATCGATAGACCTGAAGGATGCTTACCTGCATGTTCCTCTTCATCCGGACTTTCAGAAGTTTTCCGGTTTTGTGTACAGGGCCATCATTACCAATTCCAGGTATTACCTTTTGGGCTCTGCTCTGCTCCCCGGATCTTTACTAAGATTCTGGCTCCTCTTATTGGACATTTGCATGGGGAGGGCGTTAGTGTTTTTCCTTATCTGGACGACATTTTAATTTCTGCTTCTTCTCTTCCTAAGGCGGAGTTGCATGTCCAGAAAGTGTGCCATGTCCTGGCGCATCATGGGTTCCTCGTGAATGTGCCGAAGTCCTCCCTGGTTCCTGCACAAGAATTGACTTTCATTGGGGCTCTGTTCAAGACTCAATTGGGGATGGTGTTCCTGCCCCCTCCCCGCATTCTGTCCCTGATGTCTGCAGTCCGTGCCCTGTTGGTGGGGCAATCTCATCCTGTGAGCCTGTGGTTAAGGATTCAGGGTCTGATGTCGGCTTCATTGTTGACGGTGCCGTGGGCTCGCTTCCACATGTACCCGGTGGTGTCCCACATTTTGTCGCATTGGGACCCCTGTTCCCTCGATATGGGTGTTCTGGTTCCTATGTCAGAGGATGTTCGGGTGGTCCTGAATTGGTGGTTGGACGAGGGTCATCGGTCCAAAGGCCGCCCCTTTCTGATTGTTCCCACCCGCGTGGTCACTACCGATGCCAGCCTGGTGGGGTGGGGTGCTACTCTGGGGGATTCGACGACTCAGGGGGTTTGGCCTCAGTCTGTATTGTCATGTTCCTCCAACTACAAGGAGTTGAAGGCCGTCCTTCTGGGTCTGTTGGACTTCTCGGATCTTGTTCAGGGTCACCACGTGCAGATCCGGACGGACAATCAGGTTGTGATGTCTTATGTGAACCATCAAGGGGGGTGCAGGGTTCGCTCCCTCAGTTGCCTGGCCCGTCGGATTGGTTCTTGGGCGGAGGTGCATCTGGAATCCCTTTCTGCCATCTACCTGCCTGGTGCGGAGAACACTGTGGCGGATTGTCTGAGCGGATTGTCTGAGCCGGGTGTTTCCTTCCATGGGGTCCTTGTCCCTCACGAGACGGATGTTCAGGACATTGCAGGTGATGTTTGGCTGTCCGATTGTGGACCTGTTTGCCTCCCGGGACAATGCCCAGATCCGATGTATTTGCACGATTATGCCTTGCCGGGATGCCTGGAGGGTGGACGCGCTTTCGTTCCTTTGGCCGAAGGGTCTGTTGTATGCGTTTCCCCCTGTTCCCCTGCTTCCAGCTGTGTTGCAGAAGATCAAGAGGGAGGGGTCGTTGGTGCTTCTGGTTGCTCCTTGTTGGAAGCGTCGCCCTTGGTTTCCCCTTCTGTTGGAATTGGCTGTGTCTCCGGGGTGGGCCTTGCCGTTCGTGCCGTATCCTCTGCTGGGTCCTCTTCTTCCTCTGCCTGTGTTCCGTTCCCTGGGTCTGCGGGCCTGGCTCTTGAGAGGGAATCTCTGATGCGTGAGGGTTGTTCGGTGGCTGTGGCTGGAGTCATCCAACAGTCCCGGAGGCCTTCTACGCTTAAATCTTACACCAAGCATTGGGATAATTTTGCTTCTTGGTGTGTTGGTCGTGGGCTGTCTTTGGATTCATTGGATCCGGCTCGCATTCTGGACTTTCTGAATGATGGGTTTGTGTTGGGCTTGGCCATTTCGACTCTTCGGGCTCAATGGGCCGCCATTCGGGCGTTTCATGTCCTACCTTTGGTTTCTATTTCTCCATTGGTTGCTGGACTTTTTAAGTCTCTTTCTTTCCAACGCCCCCGTCCTATCTTGTGTTCTCCTCCTTGGGACCTTCCTTTTGGTTTTGCGTTCCTTGCAGTTGGCTCCTTTCGAACCTTTGGAGTCTGTGGACTTGAAGTTTTTGGCTCTCAAAGTGGTGTTTCTTGTGGCGATTGCCTCTGCCAGACGTATGGGTGAGTTGGGTGCTTTCCTTCGTTCTGCTCCGTTTTTGTTGGTTTTGGCGGACCGTGTGGTCTTGCGCCCTCATCCTACTTTTGTTCCTAAAGTTGATTCTTATTTTCACCGGTCTGCTGAGGTGGTTCTTCCGGTTCTTTGTCCTGATCCTTCCTCGGCTGAGGAGTCCCTTTTGCACCTCTTGGATGTTCGGCGTGCCTTGCTGATTTATTTGTCTCGCACGTCTTCCTTTTGTAAGGTTGACAAATTTTGCTTTGTCACGTCAGGGTTTGAAACCCTCCCTCTCCACGATCCGTCGTTGGATTAAGGAGGCCATTCTGTTGGCATATGCTTCGGTCTCTGAGGTCCCCTCCCTTCCCGTTCAAGGTCATTCCACCAGATCTGTGGCTGTGTCCTGGGCTTCTTTCAAAGGGGTGTCTATGGAGGATGTTTGCAGGGCTGCTACGTGGTCTTCTCCGCATACCTTCATGTCCAATTACCACCTCCAGCTTGGGGGTGGGGGTTCTGTTTCTTTTGCCTCTTCTGTTTTGTCTGCGGGGGTACCTTGAGAGGTTGTCCTTTGTGGTTGTTCTGCCTCTATTTATTAAAATATGTTTTCGCTGCACTATTGGTGTGGTCTGTTTTCCTTACATGAAGCTGATTACTTTGGTATCGGCTCATCTGTGAATACTGTGGCGAGGAAGACAGGACGAGGAGGTAATGCCCCGGTTACTTACCGGTAATCTTCATTACTCCGAGTCCATGTCTTCCTCGCCACAGTATAGTTTCCCTTCCCTCCCGGCCCTGGTGGTGGCTTCATGTATGCGGCTTGGTTATTCAGGTCGTGTTGGTGCTTCTGTGTCCCTTTATGGGATTGGCTGGAGCCACTGGGGGCCATCTTGGTGGAGGGAGAGGGAGACTAGAGCGCTGTTGTTTTTTACTTGGAGTTCTGTGTGGAGCCTGAGGCTCATCTGTGAATACTGTGGCGAGGAAGACATGGACTCGGAGTAATGAAGATTACCGGTAAGTAACCGGGGCATTCATTTCACTGGACATACATCTTAACAAACTCAATCAGACGGTCTTTGCTAGAACTATCGACTTTAGAAAGAGGCATTTTTATAAAGAAGTGACAGAGCCCGGTGTTAGCGTTCTTGGATTAACGCCACGCTCTAGCACTTCCGAAACGCAGGGCTGCACCGTATTTATAACAATACGGTGCAGCTCTGTGTTTTCCCCTGTACTGGCATCGTGCCTGAGTTGTGGGGAATGATTGTTTATGTGCAGGAAGATGTCCCTTCCTGCACATAAACATTCTTAAATGGTGATTTGTAACTTCTGTGTGTGCTGCTTTGTGCAGCACACATAGAAGTTGCAACTCGTCATTTATAAGCAATCATTCATGGTGTTTTGCTGTTTTTATGTGTGCTGCACAACGCAGCACACATGGAAACAGCAAAAACAAGGAGAAATAAAGCATTTCTCCTCTTGTGCACTGTTAAGGCCAAGTTTTCCCTGGTCTTAAATTTGGTGCTGCTCCACATTACGCCACTCTTGTAAATATGGGGCAGCGTCAAAATCAACGGGTGTTACGGCGGAACGCCCACTGCAACACCCATTGCCCACTCATTTCACACTAAGTATAGAGTGAAAGGGTGCCTTATTTACAAGGCAGCGTTAAGCCATGTTAAATGACCTAACACTGCTTCGTAAATAAGGCAAAGCCTGTATCGCCACCACAACCTCAAATAAAGTGACGTTCCAGTGGCGATAGGAGCTTGAAAATATTTCCTGTAGTTTTTGACTGTTGAAAAGTTATTAAATTCTGTAGTAATTGCTGACTGTTCACTATAGAAATAGCAATATCATATAAAATTATTGCATTTTTAATTTTAAAAACCCAACCGCTAAACCATTTGAAAAAAAATGATAATATCTTTCCGTTTTTTATGGTGCTTGTATTGGAGCTTTGTAGAGTAAATACACAGCTAAAATATGTCAAGCATTTGCAGGGACTGGATAAAATGTCCTTTTTTTGCATTGTGTTTTTGTAGACTCATCTAACAATCAAAACTCTTTGTCAACCTGTTCTTGCCACTCCGCTGCTTATACCTCATCGTGCAACAAAGTGGTTTAAACCATTCTATTGCCTCCCTGTGCCTTTCCAACACCCTTGTGCCTCATTCCTTTGCATATCTCATTGGCCTATCTGCACATGGACTTGTACCCCATATTGAATTTCTGCTCTGCGTCCACGTTCACACCCATCTTGTGACATACTGTCTGTGATACTCCCTGTCTCTAAGCCATCTTACATCCCTGGCCACATGCCTCCCAGCCTGTCACTCCCCCGTGTTCCCTCAGACCCTTAAACCAAGACACCTTGTACTTTGCTATGAATCACCAACTCCTAACCCCTGTTGCACCTGGCACGGCTCTTACACACTCCTATTACGCCCCTCAGCCATGCACATCTTACCACTACACCTTCCTTGTCCCCCTGCCCTTTTTACTTCCCTGCAACTCATATGTATTACCTCCAGATGCCTTTCTCCCATCCCGTGCTGATCCCTTATACGCACTACTTATGCGGCCAGGCCCTGTGCCTCCTTGCCTTTTGCCCTTTGCACTCCTGCCTATTTTCTTTACCTCGGTACAAAAGAGGGTGGTGATGGACGGAGCATCTGAACCAATCAAACACTCACACCCAGTCAACAGATCTGGGTTTAATCCATCACCGTTCTTTAGCCCACTCTGCCACCCCAGTTCAGACATGGCCATATGCAAATCAGTCTGACCCTGTGCCTCATGGCAACAGTCCAGCCCGAACTGCCAAGCCATACCTTCCCGGGACCGGAAACAAGCTTCCTAGGACCGGTTTCTGGCATTTCAGCCGTCTTCAGCCAAGCTTGCTTGAATCCAGTGGCAAAGTGAGCAAGGGACTCACGTCGGAGCATACCCTGCCAATTTATGGCAAACAAAGCGGTACAGAAGGGGGTGGTGATGGACAGAGCATTTGAACCAATCAAACACTCGCACCCAGTCAACAGATCTGGGTTTAATCCATCACCGTTCTTTAGCCCACTATGCCACCCCAGTTTAGACATGGCCATATGCAAATCAGTCTGACCCTGTGCCTCATGGGAACAGTCCAGCCCGAACTGCCAAGCCATGCCTTCCCTGCACCGGAAACAAGCTTCCTGGGACCGGTTTCTGTTTCCGGTCCAGGGAAGGCATGGCCATGTCTGAACTGGGGTGGCAGAGTGGGCTAAAGAACGGTGATGGATTAAACCCAGATCTGTTTACTGGGTGTGAGTGTTTGATTGGTTCAGATGCTCTGTCCATCACCACCCCCTTCTGTACCGCTTTGTTTGCCAACAGAGGCAATTTTTAAGTGAGAGGCAGGTGAAATAAAGCCATTTCTGCGTCAAAAGTCCGGGGTCTCCCGCCTGAATCAGGTCTGTTGGCTTGTATGGCCCTTGCATGCAATATTACAAAATCTTTTCCTATTTAAAATGTATCAGACACTTTTCTCTGCCCTGGTATAATATCAGAGCAAACTTGGAAGTCCCTGTTGTAATTGTAGCAGACTAGGATCGCTGGAATGCACTGAGGGGCGGGGGGGGGGGGTTTGTTAGGTTTAATCTGTGCTATTTATAGCCTAGACGGGATTTTCCAAAACAAACTTCAGAACTAAATAAAAGCAAGTCACTAAAGTACACAGAAGTAAATGGCACTACCACCAGAATTATAAAAGTAATGTGTAAAATGTATTTGTAGCCTCCCAAATGGGTTACATTCTAAAACATAATACAAAGTGATTAAAATACCACCTAAAGTGGTAACACAGTATATAAAATACAGTCAAAGTGTAAAAAAAAGTCGACGCGGCGTTTCGGTGCTAATCAATCTTGACACTTTCATCAGGACATTAAGGACATTTGACTCCGTATCTATGAACAAATAACAGTATTTTAGCATCATTGTGTACTTTATTATATATTTTCTACATGCCCTACTATTTCAGGCTATTGTCTAAACATTATATTAATCCCTTGTTCCTTCCTGACCCCAGTTACTGACATACTCATATTATCTGCATTGAACCAGGATGTTGCTACTGGTTGTCAATTTCTATTTAAGGTGGTATTTTAATCACTTTGTATTATGTTTTAGAATGTAACCCATTTGGGAGGCTACAAATAAATTTTGCACATTACTTTTATAATTCTGGTGGTAGTGCCATTTACTTCTGTGTACTTTAGTGACTTGCTTTTATTTACTTCTGAAGTTTGTTTTGGAAAATCCCGTCTAGGCTATAAATAGCACAGATTAAACCTAACAACCCCCCCCCCCCCCCAGTTCATTCCAGCGATCCTAGTCTGCTACAATTACAACAGGGACTTCCAAATTTTTGAGACTGAATATCCCCCTCCCTGATATATATGACAGGGGAACCTCCTTTTCTTTAAGGCATAATATCAGAGCATCCACATTCTTGGTGGCATCTTTGTGGCATCTCAAGTGACTGGTGTTAATATATGACTCAATTCTCTGCAACTCGTTTCATTGACATCAGAAGGGTGAAACGCCAAGCTGGCCCTGCTGGGATTTCCTGCAGTTGCACAAACCAAAATGTGTATGACAAACCAGTGGGTGTGCTACACATGATAACATACACTGCAAACTTGTCAACCCAGCAACAGCCGCTACATTGCATCTATCAGTAGCCAGCAGGGCTGGTAGAGACTTTTTTTTCTTTTTACATGTCCTGACATTACTTTTTGCCCTGCTGCTCCTGCCCCCTCCCACATTGTGTTCCCCACCAGCCCTACACCCCAACCTATTCAATGTTGCATTTATAAAGTGCAAAATAAGACCAATCGCTTTGGATCGTTTTACATGCACACCAGATTACATTACAGAAGCTCATATTATTTCATTTATTGCTGATGTGGTGTTGCCTGCCCCTCCCACCACCCTCACGTCTCTGTTTTCACCCTCTGTTTGCTGCCAGTCCTTCCAACAGAAAAATCATGTTTGTAGTAATATTCCGTTTTTCAGTGGTGAACATAATTCGCCTTGCCGTCCACCTTGGAAATGTTTCTCTTGAAACTGAGCTTCACACGAGGCTCAGAATCCTTGGCTGTAGGTGTCTATTATTTGCAATAAGGTCAAATCAGTTGATAATTGTTTGCTTTTTTACTAAAGGGCTGGAAAATTGGCAGCTATTACCTGACTGGCGGCATATATTATTCTGATGTAAAGCATATTATATGAAACCGTCTTTGAACGCGAATCCCTTGCACCGCCATGGGGCAACTAACAGAAAAGGCAATGTCCGAGCGGTGGCCTGGGTCAAACACCTTTTGATAGGAGGTTCTAGTCCTCTCTGGTCAAGCCTCCTCAGCTGTATCACATCCTGCTCTTCCACCGTTACAGTAACAACGCGGACCCCAGGGGGACACTTTTAAAAGAATGATATTCCCTAACTTGAAGAAAGACTAAAACAAGCCTAGGCAATGCAAGTAGATCTCACCTATGGAAGATCTATTAGCTTTGTCAATATTTTTAGCCATGTCATAGAGCAGCGTGGCTGAATGAACAAAAAAAAGCACCATGACACGTCTGTCATTGTGCTTTTTTTTTTTTTTTTACTTCTACCCTCGCTGCTATACCAGATGGCTTAAAATAATGCCAATAGTTCTCTTGTAGGCGAAACCTGTTGATTTTGCCAATGCTTGTTGTTTTCTGGCAGCACGATTTGTCATAAGTTTAGTGGCTCTGACACTATTTTTTAGAACAACATTTAATAAAAGTTAAGAGTTAAACACAAGTTTACAAGCAAAAAAAGTGTATGTTTAATTCGGGACAGAATTCTTTTTTTTTTTGCAGGCTTATATAGCGTGAACTCGACCCGAAGGTATTGGAGCGCTTTACATGAGCACCAGTTACGTTAGGATACATTCACTTTTTGTACTATTGTTAAAATGGTGTGTTTATTGCACTTGTGCAACAGAAATGGCACTATCTAGAGGTACCATGGTAAAAAAGTCAGAGCTAAACATTATCCTGGGGTTTACTGTTGTCCCTTTTCAATTTCACATTTCTGAAACGGAAGTTGCCCTCGAGTACCAGAAGCGGGTGGTAGCCAGACTGGCGAGGAGAGACAAAGAGTATGGTCAGGGACTACCGACCCTCCCCCTCCCCTGCCTTGTGTTTCCCCCACAATTCATAAAATTGGACACAATAGGAAATTTCTTTGGAAGGTGGGGGGTCTTTCAACCCCCCGGCCATATTTAATAAAACATAAAAGCAAACAAAACATTTTAAATAAACAATATTTACACAAATATTTATGCAGAAAACGTAACTGACATTAGATTACAATTCATGTAGACAGGTATGAAATGACTAACCTTAACATACTTCTAATACAAAGTATTCCTATCCAAAGCTAATATTTTGCATCATAATCACACATTATTATTTTTCTGCATATCCTATTTGGGCCTACGGCAAGGTCGCTAACCGGTGTCACATCCTTATAAGTCAGCCATGCCCTCACGTATGAGTGCGCATGGGCAGAGGGCCCGTTTACCGAGAGGGTACTCCCCCCCCGATTACTCCCGTACGCTACCTGAACTCCATTAACAAAGGGGGCCCTTGCACTCTGCACTGTTTAGTGACGTCATATTGCACGTGCGGGGTGGCTAACCAGCCTAAAGAAAGCATGACTCCTCCCTCCCCTGCACCCATCGATCCACCGGATGTACTGCCGCTGGAGTTCTAGTAGAGACCACTTGCCCCTCTCCCCGGGCGACCCCATTCAAGAATGGCGCCGCCCCCTAAGGACCTTAAATTGACTGCTCACCAATCATGACCTTACCGCCTGACCAAGAATGTCAATAAATACGACGATTGCTGACCTGCAAAACAGGAAAAAGTCCTAAGGACCTCAGCCCCCCCCCCCTTTGACTCGGGAGCGATCCATCACTTCCGGGCGCCGCCTCTTAAGGACCTTAAATTGACTGCTCACCAATCATGACCTTCCCGCCACAGGCCAGCGTATTTGCCCGACTATCTGGCCCTCCCCTATCCTCCTACACTGAATGGTCATGCCCTGACCTAAAACCCCCTAACCAAGCCATGATGTTCTCCAGAAATATGTCATTACCCACCACAGTCAGGTGAACACCGTCTTGTAAGAAGCACTGTTCCCCCCTGACACACCAATGTGCTATGTTTTGCAATTGAGGTGACCTAAATAACTTCTCTATTTTATTGTTGATCCTCTTTACCAAGTGATTCAATGCCTTGACAGACTCCCCTCCTCTCCAACTGAACCTGGGTATCATCTGGGACCAAACTATGGTGCAGCCCTGGCATGTCTTGGCCAACCAGCCTACCTCCATGATTATCTCCTCCATCAGAACCCTTCTACCCAGATTTACCAGATCATTACCGCCCAAGTGCGAGATAACTACCGTGGGTGGCGGGGTGTGTCTGTTTAGCAGCTCTGTAAAAACCGCCTAAACTGACTGAGGCAGAGACCCCCTCTCCCATGAAAGGACACCCTTAAACCTCCCTGCTCCGCCCTCCGTCTGTAATTACCTGCCAGAAAAACAGATTTGACACGCTTTATGTAAGAATGACCAATAACCCATACAACATGGGCGTCCTTGTCCTGAGCTTGTGTCTGACGTGGTGAAGATATCTGCTGATGGTGTCCAGATGGCAGTTTTCGTCCTGCGTGACAGGTTTGAGAAACTGAAATATAAACAAACAAACAAGACAGGCATCAGTCCAATTGTTCTGCCACCCTCACAACATGTGCAGCCGTACATAACGCTTGTAACAATCAGAAGACCATCTCCCAATTCTTTGCACACTGCTATTGTGCAAACCTCTAGCAGTCGTCTCTGTGGCAGCCCCTATACGGAACAAATGGGTCCCAAAGTGTTTTGGATTCAGGCCAGTCCTGTCAATTGTCAAAGCCAACACCCTTTTGAATTGGAACTTGGTAAGTGGGGTACCATCCGCATGCATTAACATCGTTCCCCCTACTGCACCCACACTCTGGCGGAGGAAGGCCTCCATGTGCATCACTGGGCGGCATGGGTTAGTTAGTGCCCGATGAAGTACCAGCCCCTCACCACGGGCTTCCTGATCAGTTTTCGATTTCTTAATGGTAATTAACAGCGTATCACCTAATATCTGGGCATGTTCTAGCTGGAGTCCACCTTAAAGATCCTGTTTATTGTTAGCCACCAGCTCCCCGACCCTGAATGCCCCATAAAAAGCTAGTGAAAAGGCTGCTCTAAACAATACCACCTCCCCTGCTGAACTACAAATTCCACCTAGGACATTTAATAGTGTTGCCAGCTGCTCCAAACCTATTGGTTGCTTTGTGTCAGAGGCGGTCCCCTGGAGGCGCCGTCACCCCTTCAGAGCTTTCTTCACAATTAAACTATTCGTAGGGTCCTTGGTACCCTTGATCTGTGCAAAGAAAGTTACAGCTACCCCGCAGAGCACCCCCCCTTTTGTGCAATGCGTCCAAGTATTGAATGAAGTTTCCTGACTCAGGATGGGGGGCAAAGGGCAGGCCTGGGAAGCGCGGGAACAAGAGGACGCCTCCCGCGCTCCCCAGCCTTATAAACCCTCACCAGTCAGACCTGTTCTAACTGCCCTGACCTCAGCTCCCCCCTTTGACCCGGAAGCGATCCCATCGCTTCCGGGTCACCTGGGGGGCTTTACACCGATGGTGCGGCGCGCCCACCACGTCATGATGATGCGGCAGGGGCGCGCCCCACCATCGACTGACGACACAAGGCGGAGGTGGGGCGGCGCCCTGCCATACCTGCGGGGACCGATGCGGCCCCCGCCTTTCCCGAAGAGCTGCTGTGCTAAGTGACCGACAACTGATTCCATGCTGTCTTGTGTTTGCAGAAGAGTGTAAGTGAGATGGATTGCTGAACATCGTCATATTTGATTGTTTTTTTAAGAGGGAGTTGTGGCTTCCCACCTCCACACTCTGGGTTGTCTCATCTGTGGTTTCGAAGGCAGGAAACTCTCCAGACATGTCGGCCATTGAAAGAGGCACTTTATTTAAAATAGGTGATGCAGTAGGCTACCTCTCATCCTGCATCGCATCGCTCCAGGGAAACAGATTGTGGTCAATTATTCATCCAAGCCAAAATCCACATGTCAGGGTAGTACTGGGGAAATGTACTGCTAAACTGACTTTGCACGCTCTCTGTGTCACTGTGGCGGACGTACGAGAATACAAGATATCAGGTAAGGAAGGAACTGTCTGGGCTTTGAAAGGCGGGCACATGGGAGACCAAGTCTTTTCTGCCATTGAAAACATGCAAGGCCCGCAGGTGCTAACTTGGTCGGGGTAATAGAGCAAGGCCAGTCCTGCTGTTGCAATGTAACAGTGGAACCAGTGCAACGCAGCGCTTGAGTCATTACTGAGGGAAAACATGAAATTTACTTCAGAGACATTCAACTTTCCCTTGCTTTTATGGACGAGCTCGCATTTCAGGCCAAAGAGAAAGCGTTCATACTTTTAACATATAGACGACGCTTACAACAAATGCTGCCTGGCAAGATTATGTGTGTTTGATATAAATGATAACATTTTGTAAAAGAACGCCTTTTTCCTGGGTTTAAAGAAATCAAGTTAAATCTGTATAAAATAAAAGGCCGTATAAAACACGCCAGGCAGAAAGCTAGTATCTTTTTAATGCACGTCGTGCTGTGGGCAGCGTATTTCATACTAGTCACCGCTCCTGACGTCTGAAACTTTGTAATGTCCACAGACAGTTCTGCCTTTTAGAAGGTCTCCCTTCTAAATACCTTGTGCCACAATCTCGCCTTTTCCGTATGCCAATATCCATCCCCGCTCTCTCCACATCTTCTCTATTAACCGGTGCCCACACTTTTTCTCTTCCAATCCTGTCAAAAAACGGACCAGGACCATTGCCATTAGGAGGCAGGGGAGAAACAAATTCGGCGACAGGGTTAACTAAATTATGCGGAAAAAAAAGGAAAATTATGCCGCTGAATGCTGCACATTTTGTGATCATATTACTTCATTGGTTTATAATTTTTTTACTCATGCTAATAGAGTCTGGGCAAACATTTTTCCTCATTAGTACCAGTTTAAATACTAAATACAGCAATAACCAATAGAAAAATGACCAACTGACCTTTGCCAAGTACTTTTCACTGCACAACAACCATGTTGTCACGTTTTTAGTAGTTTGATCTGTTTGAGCAGAAAACACTTTTTTGTTAAACTTTGCAGATTGTGCAGCATATAATGTACTCCAATCCAAAACAATCTACCCAATCCAGCCAAAAGCAATCTACCCCACTCCAATACAATTTTCCCCAATCCATAGCAATCTGCCCCACACCAATCCAAAACATATCTACCCCACACTGATCCAAAACGTATCTACCGCACACCGATCCAAAACAATCTGCCCCACACCGATCCAAAACAATCTGCCCACAACGATCCAAAACAATCTGCCCCACACCGATCCAAAACAATCTGCCCCACACCAATCCAAAAGAATCTGCCCCACACTGATAAAAAGCAATCTGCCCCAGGCTGATCCAAAGCAATCTGCCCCACGCCCATCCAAAGCAATCTGCCCCTCGCCAATCTAAAGCAATCTGCCCCATGCCAGTCCAAAGCACTCTGCCCCACGCCAGTCCAAAGCATTCTGCCCCACTCCAGTCCTAAACAATCTGCCAGCTCCAATCATAAACAATCTGCTCGCTCCAACCCTAAGCAATCTGCCCCGCTCCAGTCCTAAGCAATCTGCCTCTCTCCAGTCCTAAGCAATCTGCCCCACTCCAGTCCTAAGCAATCTGCCCCGCTCTAGTCCTAAGCAATCTACCCGCTCCAGTCCTAAGCAATCTGGTCGGCTCCAATCTGAAGCAACCTGCCCCACTCCAGTCCAATCCGCTCCAGTCCAATCCGCCCCACTCCAGTCTAATCCGCCCCAATTCAATCATCCCCACTCAATTCCAACACACCCCACTCTAATTCGCCTCACTGCAATCCACCCACACAAATCCATGCCACCCCACTCCAACCCGGACCACCCACCCTACTTTAATCCATCACACTCCAATCTAATCTACCTTAATCCATCCCAGTCCCACCCAGTCCACCTTAATCCACCATCCCAACCAATCTACCCCGCTTCAAACCACCTTAATCCACCCCACTCTATTCCAATCATATCCGGTCCAACCCACCCTATTCCAGTCAAACCCAATCCACTCCAATCTAACCCACTCCAGTCATTTCAGTCTAGTCCACTCAAATCCAGTCAGCCCCACCTCAATCTACCCCAATCTACTCCACTTAATCCAATCCCCCTCACTCCAGCCCACCCCACATCAATCTACCCAGTAGAACCCACTCATGCAATCCAGTTCACCCCACTCAATCCAGTGCACCCCATTCACTCCAATTCAATCCAATCCACTCCACCCCCAATCCAATCCACCCCTGTTCAGCCCTCCCCAGTCCAGTCTACCCAACTCCAGTCCATTCCACCATAGTCCAGTCCACGTCTCGCCTCTACTGAGGAACCTTCATTGGCTCCCAGAAGCTAAGCGCTGCTTGTTTAAACTCGGATGCACCATCTTTAAGGCCTTATCTGATCTAGCCCCAGCATTCATTGCGTCTAGAATCCAGCGCTATGCCCCTCTGCGAGATTTGCGTTCTTCTTCCTACAACCTGCTTGTCATCCCGCGGTTCAAACGGAAAAAACACGGCGGTCAGTGTTTCTCCTTCCTAGCCCCCAAGTTGTGGAACTCTCTCCCGAGCAACCTCAGACTTAGCTCCAGCTATGCTTCCTTCCGGAAGTTGCTCAAGACTCATCTCTTCCAACAAGCCTATGAGTAACTCATGCACCTGTTTCTCGCCCTTCCGTTTTGAGCGCCATGAAACCGCCTGGTGACCGTGCGCTGTACAAGTTCTTTTAACATAACATAACATAACAATCAAAACTACCCTATTCCGCTCCACCCCACTCCCAATTCATCCCAATCCACCACACCCTAGTCCTATCACTTCAATTCAATGCATCCACCTCAGTCTAACTCACTGCACTCCAATCCACCTCACCCAATTTCAGTTCACTCCTCTCCAATCCAGCGCACCCCATTCACTCCAATCCAGTCCTGTTCAGCCCACCCCAGTCCAGTCTACCCCATTTCAGTCCACTCAACCATAGTCCAGTCCAATCAAAACCACCCCTTTCCACTCCACCCCACTCCCAATTCATCCCAAATTCACTGCACCCTAGTCCTATCACTTCAATCCAATGCACCCACCTCAATCTAATCCACTGCACTCCAATCCACCTCACCACATTTCAGTCCACCCAACTCTACTCTAATCCACCCAACTCCATCAATCCACTCCAACCGACTCCACCCTGTTTTATCCCACATCACTCCACTCTATGCCTCTGCATCTACAACACTCTCCACCACTGAACCGTTGAAATTTACTCCCCTCCATTCAACTCTACTTCACTCTGCGACTCCACTCCACTCTTCGACACTGTACTCCAACATATCCACTCTACAACACACTACTCCCCCACTCTATGACACTCTAAGCAACTAAATTGTATCCATGCTAAACAGCAGCCACACTGGTGTACAGCATCGCAAAAACACATTGTCAAAGCCTATCGGCTTTGCCAATGCTTGTTCTTTTTTACACTTAGGCTGCAGTCTGGTGGTGTCTTGGCTGTGGCTTTGCAGAGATCCACCAGGGATGGCGAGCTTATCTGCAAGATAAGCAGGGGTGCTGCTCGTGATAGCTTTATAAATGATGCAGCTGGTTTTGAATTATCACCATCCAGAGGGAAGATCACAGCTGCTTGAACAGGAGATCCAAAGTTGCCTTCTGGAAGAAATGTTTTGATTTTTTTCTTTAGAAGAGAGATCTGGTACAATGATGTATTTGTTTTATGGCAATGTATTCCCTGAGGATGAGTTTGGTGTCCAGGGTGATTCAAAGTGACTTGGTATACTGTGAATGTTGGGGTTCAAAGCCGTCAAGGTTCTTGTTATTGAGTCTGCTGCTGTATGTATAGGTTGAAGATGACAAGACAGTTTGGAGCCAAAGGGTGCCCACTTGATTATAGGGATCTTTTGTTACCTGGACGTGCCTTTGTGAACAAACTGGTGTTGGTTGGAGAGGTAGGAAGAGAACCAGTTGAGGACATTGCTGGTGAATTCAATTAGAGACTTCAGGGTGCATATGAGGGCAGGATGGTCGGCTGTCAAAATTTGCTGAGCTGTCGAGTAATATAAGAAGGCAGGGCTCATCTTCATCTTTGGTCAAGATGGCATCATCTACAATACGTAAGGTAGCCGGTTTCATGCTGCAGCATTATCTGAAGCTAGACTGGTAGTTGAGCAAAAGATGGCAAGCATTGATGTGATTATGGAGTTGAACCCCTAACTTCGTTTAGGCGTCTCCTTAGACAGCACATGCAATGTCGTTTGAGAGACATTGTGTTTACTTCCCGGTGCCATGCCATCAAACTTCGCACATAGCCATGTGCAACAAAGCTCATCCATCCACATGCTAACAGCGCCTTCAACTCACTTTTAACACCACTCATATAACTGTATTATAATACTAATTGCTTACCTTACTCATTCACCATAACACCCTCACAAAGCACCACTCAGCCACTTGCGGTACTGCACAGCAATATCAGCAAAAACGGATTGCTCACAGATACGAGCAGGCCAACGGTTTAATCCTTACGCAGATTCCTACTACTTTGACTTTTAACAAAACCATTTTCACTCCTAGCATGTTCAAGAGCCATTCGCCTCTGCTGCTTTCCTACGAAGTCATTACGCCACTCCTCTGAACAACTCTTATCACTTGCCTGGCTCACTCACTCTCACTGACTGACTCACTCTCACTGACTGACTCACTCACTCTCACTGACTGACTCACTCTCACTGACTGACTCACTCACTCTCACTGACTGACTCACTCACTCTCACTGACTAACACACTCACTCTCACTGACTGACACTCACTCTCACTGACTGACAGACTCTCACTGACTTACTGACTCACTCTCACTAACTGACTCACTCACACTGACTGACTGACTCTAACTGAATGACAGACCCACTCACTCTCACTGACTGACAGACTCACTCTCACTGCCTCACTCACTCTCACTGACTGACAGACTCACTCACTCTCACTGACTGACAGACTAGACTCACTCTCACTGACTGACTGACTCACTCTCACTGACTGACTCACTCTCACTGAATGACAAACTCACTCACTCTCACTGACTGACAGACTCACTCCCTCTCACTGACTGACAGACTCAGTCTCACTCTCACTGACAGACTCACTGACAGACTCACTCTCACTGACAGACTCTCACTGACAGACTCTCTCACTGACAGACTCTCTCACTGACAGACTCTTCCACTCCCTCTCACTGACTGATTCATTATTCTCACTGACTGACTATCCCACTCTCTCTGACTGACTTACTCACTCACTCTTACTGACAGACTCTTACTGACAGAATCTCACTGACAGACACTCTCACTGACTGACTGACTCACTCTCCCTCACTGACTGACTGACTCACTCTCCCTCACTGACTGACTGACTCACTCTCCCTTACTGACTGACTGACTCTCCCACTCTCTCTCAATGACTGACTCACTCTCGCTGACAGACTCTCACTGACAGACTCTCACTGACTCACTCTCACTGACTGACTGACTCTCTCTCACTGACTGACTGACTCACTCTCACTGACTGACTCATTCTCTCCCATGGACTGACTGACTCACTCACTCTCACTCACTGACTCACTCACTCTCACTGACACACTCACTGTCACTTACTGACTCACTCTCACTGACTGACTCACTCACTCTCACTGACTCAATCTCACTGACTTACTGACTCTCTCTTAAGTATGGGTGCAAAATCCGGTCCGCTCGCGAAATTTGTGAATTTTCGGCAATTTCGCGATCCGCTAATCTCGCGAAATTGCCGGAAAATTCGCAAATTTGCTCGCAGGCGGATTTTTTTGCACATGCCCGAGTTGAAGCTCAAATAATCAGCCCAAACAACTAGTGAGCACGGTCTAGGCTTGGCAGGTGTGCTTCCTCCCCATATCTACCGCCTACAAATAGATGTAATCCTTGATGGAGGTCTTTGCATCCATGAGTTTCTCGAGCGCAATCCCCGTGTACTTTCACTGACCAGGAGGCTGCTTTCTCCACATTTGGTGCTCTGATCGGTCTCTGACCCTTTATAAACAAGAGGCATGTGAACTCGCATAGAAGCCCCGCCCCACACACACTAGGGTATGCAACGTTTTCCCGCCCTTTCCTCACTATGATGGACTGCTCACTCGAGGGACCTCGGCGCCCAAACAACTAGTAAGCATGGTCTAGGCTAGGCAGGTGTGCTTCCTCCCCATATCTACCACCTACAATTAGATGTAATCCTTGATGGAGGTCTTTGCATCCACGAGTTTCTCGAGCGCAATCCCCGTGTACTTCCAGTGACCAGGAGGCTGCTTTATCCTCATCTGGTGCTCTGATCGGTCTCTGATCCTTTATAAACAAGAGGCATGTGAACTCGTATAGAAGCCCCGCCCGTTTGGCCCCGCCACACACACATTAGGGTATGCAACGTCTTCCCGCCCTTTCCTCACTATGATGGACAGCTCACTCGAGGGACCTAGGCGCCTTTTGGCGTGGTGGCAAAGTTACAGACACACGTGGTCACATTTGTGCAAATGGCAAAAAAATCTGCGAGTTCACGGGAAAATCCGCAAATTCGCAGATTTTTTTGCCATTTTGCACGAATACGCGGACCGAGAATCCGCAAAATTCACCCATACCTGCTCTCTCTCACTGACTGACTGACTCGCTATCTCTCACTGACTGACTCACTCACTCTCTCTCATGGACTGACTGACTGACTCACTCTCTCTGACTGACTCACTCTCACTGACTGACTCACTCACTCACTCACTCTCACTGACTCACTCACACTGACTCACTCACTCTCACTGACTCACTCTCACTGACTCACTCTCTCACTCTCTTTCACTGACTGACTCTCACTCTCTCTCTCTCTCTCTCTCTCTCTCTCTCTCACTGACTGACTCACTCTCACTGACTTACTCTCTCTCACTGACGGACTCTCTCTCACTGACTCTCTCTCACTGACTGACTCTCTCTCCCTGACTGACTTACTCTCGTTAAAAGACTGACTGACTCTCGCTAAAAGACTGACTGACTATCTCACTGACTCACTCTCTTTCAGTCACTGACTAACTGACTCACTCTCTCACTCTCATTCACTCTCACTGACTGACTCTCTCACTCTCACTGACTGACTCTCTCACTCTCACTCTCACTGACTGACTGACTCTCTCACTCTCACTGACTGACTGACCCTCTCAGTGACTGACTGCCTCTCTCAATCTCACTGACTCTCACTCTCTCACTGTCTGACTGACTCTCTCACTCTCTCACTGACTGACTCGCTCACTCACACTAACTGACTGAATGACCTTCACCCTTCTGTTATTTATGCCCCCCGTAACAAAATAAAAACACAACAAGCAACCATTGGGACAGGCAGATATATGTTGCCAACATTGAAAGGACAAAAATAACTCAAGACATTATTTGTAATATTTTTTTATATGGTTTTTCAGTTGTACATAATGCTTTTTTGGTCATATCTAAGGTAACAAAAATGCTTCTGACACTTCTTTCTGTACAGCACAGCTTAAAGACATAGGTAAAGTGAATATCTCTGGGTAAACACTCATAAGTTCCCAAAGACGAGACCTATTGGCTTTGCCAATGCTTGTTATTATGTAGTTGTGTAAACCACATGCTTTAGTCTTAGAACATTTGTGGCATTTCCTAATCAAGCCTCCAGTACTTCTTTGCACTTCGTAGGTATTATGTGATTGATTTTTTCAACTTAAGCTATTTGGTCATTATGATCATATTCTAAATGTTGTAATAAACACTGGATGTTAAAAATAGAGTTAATACATAAGAACTATGCTATATTTTACTACTAAACAGGCAGCCGCAATTGCAGTTACCTTGCAGTTAAAAGGGACTTGATTTGAATGATGCAGCAGGTGCAGTGGCACCAGTGCCAAAAGCTCCAGGGATTCCACTAAACCCAGAGTATTGCTAAACTAAAAAAGCAGTCACAATTGCAGTTCCCTTGCATTTCAAAGGGGCTTGATTTAAATAGTGCAGCAGGTGCAGTGGCACCAGGGCCAAAAGTTGTCATAACTCCACTAAACATCAAATGTATATTTTATTACTAAATAGGCAGTCACGCGTGCAGTTATCTAGCAAGCACTAGGGCCATGATTTCAATAGGGCAGCAGGTGCAATGGCATCAGGACCAAAAGCTCCAGGCACCTTACTAAGCAGTATTGCTATATGTTATTCATAAACAGGCAACCACAATTGCAGTTAGCTTGCAGGCAATAGAGTCATCATTTCAATGGTGCAGCAGGTGCAGTAACACTGGGTTCCAAAGCTCTAGAAACCCCTCTAAACATCAAATATTGCAATATTTTACTACTACACAGGCAGTCACAAGTACAGCTACCTTACCGGCAATAGGGTCATGATTTGAATGGTGCAGCAGGTGCAGAGGCACCGGGCCCAAAAGTTGTCAGACCTCTACTAAACACATAATATTGCTATTACATCAATTAATTATATTCTTTCCCTCTTTCATTTTTCAACATTTTGCTTTGCTTACTAACACTAAATCACTAGTAACAGCTCAATATTTTGCCTTTTTGTACATATCAGAGTCATAACGATGTAACAGACTTTCTGTAACTTATATTTTACGACGACTCAGCAACATACAACTCACAACAAAAGCAGTCTATTAATGATCACATAGGTGAAACCTAATGCTTTTACCAATGCTTGTTTTTGTTGGAGTAATCTGCTCTGAAAACAAACTAAAAAAACTGCTGATTTCCTAACTTTCTGTGTATGGCAAAGGTTTACACATTACTATTCCAGATATATAAATAATACATCCGCATATTGAAATAGTCATGCTGTAAGTAATACAGCCAGAACCCATCCTAAGGTAATACATCCCCATCATGAAGTCATCATCGATTAGTAGTCCCATTCTAAATATATTTTGGAATCATCCTTGAGTGATACTGCCTCATTCTGAAGTCATCACAAGATCATTCTGTAATAATACAGCCCCATCCTGAAATATTCATAAGGTCATCCTGGAGTAATCCAGACTAATCCTGAAATCATTCTGGGATCATCCTGCAGTGGTAAATCATCAGCACATATATTCCAATGAAATAATCAGGAACCCATCCTGGAGTAATCCAGCCTAATCCTGAAATAATCATGGTATCATCCTGCAGTAGTACAAGTTCATCAAATGTTTTCCACTGAAGTAATCAGGAAGCAATATTGCAGTAGTTTCTCTGAGGACTCCAGGAGTCATCTCATTTGAATATTCCACTCTATAGGCACACTTCAGGATGGCTTGGGATGTGTCCCCCCAGATAATTGCAGGAATAGCCTGGCTGAAGTCATCGGATGACTTCAGAAATACCCCAGGCTATTCCTCCTGTTTGACTTGGGTGTGCACGTCTGGGGGGATTATGCTGCTGCAATCTCTACTGCACCAACTGCATGCGGAACAGAAGCAGGGCCCATTTTAGTATGTATATAGGCATGTCTAGGGCCTACAAATTTGGCCACACTGCACAAATGTAATCCTTTCTGATCAAGTTCTACAATTTAGTGGCCAGTTGTCAACCCTGTTTCTTAAGGTCAGAGCTAGAGGGATGCATCACTGCTACTGCGCATGTGCTAACCTGCACCGAGTGTTTTACTGAGCTGTGAGGAAACCTTGCACTATATAAAAGTAGAAACGGTTGGCTTTGTCAGTGTGTGTTGGGTGTACTGCGGGGATGGGTGCCTCCTGCTCGGCTTGGTGGTAGGTGTTATTCATCAACTCGCTCGTGCTCCTCGCGGGCTGGTTTGCTGGAGGCGTGCGTGCGTGCGTGGGACGTGAGATCCGAGCCATCTGTGCCTTCTATGCGTTGTGTTTGCTCTCTGCGCAATACCCTTATATAAACAGGAGCCTGCAGTTCACGCCTTCTGCCTCTTCCCCACCTGGTGCCCGGCCTTAGATACAGATTGTTGCCCAGGACAGTCTTCAGTCTGCGCAGTTCATCCCAGGCACTTGTAATAGAGTATTCAAGATTTATTTACTGAAGAGGCAAGCTGGGCCTTGCTGCTATTTCCGTGTTTTGGTGCCGATTGATGTCCTGTGTTTCCGACACGATCACTGGGTTCTGGCTGACACGAGGGCCGGCTTTAATGCAGCTGAAAAGGAATCATTTCGCTCCCTGCACCGAGCAGACCTTCCAGCAGTTCCGAGTAAAGCAAAGCAGATGGTACACGCACATTTTATTTTTATGGACAAGTCCTCGCAGGGGGCAAGCAAACCACTGCTCTCGAGATTTGTCAGAGCCGCTCAGGTTCATCTGCAGCCCTACTTCCGGAACGCAGGGTCATGTTTCCTGGGACTCTCCTTCCCATAGCATAAACAAAATGTAGGACTTGATTAATATTTTAGGATTACAGTATTTTTTGATAGAGGTCGTGCTCAAGAAATGCGTTAAAACAGTATAATACATTGAGATGAACATTTTAACAAAAGTGTAACAGCAATCAGTTTTGGTGAGGAATAAAGAAATTCAGAACAGGCATTCTTCATTCCTAAAAGAGGTGTTCTCAAAGAAGGAAATGTCTACGAATCTGCTGTGCTGTATGAACAAGACGAGAGAAGTTCATTTAAATATGATATACATTGTTGGTTATTCTATTGCTTGGTATGTTAAGACACAATAGTTACTGACAAGTTTATTTTTAATCTTTTTAGCAGAACTCCTTCTGGCCAGAACAAAAGCAAATACATATTAAACGATGTCCTGTCCATGGAAAAGTCTACATTGGTAGGAGAGACAGTGCAAGAAAAAGTTCTTGAACTGTGGCTATATTATCCAGGGTGACGAAGGGGCACAACGGATGTATGTGCCCGCTTTTTACACCCCTCATAACTTGAATGCTGTCACTCAGTAGGTGCCGTCACGCACTTCACCTGCATGCAAAAGCATTTTGTATACGCCCCCTCCGCACCCCCTTCAAAAGCAGGTCACATTGCTGACTGCACAATAAAGGTAGACTGGACACTTCAAACAGCTGGTCTACCTTTCAATAATACGCTGCCTCCGAGGCAAAAACGAGTTTGCCCCCAGGCTGAGGTCAGTAGATTCTTTGTAATAGGGTGCACTCGGGGCATCTCGTTAAAGATGCATCATGGCACAGACCAGGGCAGAGAGCCTTATCTAAAATATGAAGACTTAGGCCATATCATGATCCTCTTCTCTGTGCTGCACTGATGCAGAACAGGTCTATGTGTTTCTTTCTCTCGTCTTCAGTGCATACATTAACTCTAAAAATCTCAGAGATAGTGAATGGGCTGCAGACATCAGAGCTCAGAAATACGGAGCAGTATTTGCCTCTGGTTCTGCATTTTCACTAACTCTGAGATTTTCCCAAGTTAATGCATATGATGTAGATTGAAAAAAGGAAGGCGTGGGCCTGTCCTCCATCTATGCAGTGCAAAGATTCAGATCATGAGATGGTTCCTGGAGTAATCACATTTCTAAACCTTCAAAGGATTGAAGCATTTATATATGCTGTAGTGTATCTTTGGAAAATTCCAGAGCTGCTGCCATCTCACACAATCCCATCTTGTATCATGAAGGATTAGCATTTTTCACATGAGTAAATGGTAAAAAAGCCCCTGATTAACAAACATTTTGCACTGGTTTTGCGAAAAGTGCAAAACGTTTATTTAATTAATTTCCATCGCAAAACTTGTTTTGCACTGAAAAACTGGCTGAGAGTAACACAAAACAGTGCAAAGTACTGCTTTGTGCTACTCTGTGTCATGGGGCATTCCACGGGTGGTAAATGGGTACTCCCATGTTACCACCCAAGGTTTTCGAAACAAAACCCTATCTTCTAACAATAGTAGAGAGCGTTTTGTGCCAAAAATAACGCCACTTGAAAGCATACATTTAAAAGGAGAAATGCTTTTATTTTTCCTAACTTTTCCCACTTTAGATGTGTGCTGCCCTGAACAGCACACATTCGATGTGGAAAAAGTTTTAAAGTTAGCCCAGGCATATGCTGCACTCACGCAGACATCTTTGTACTATGACACAAAGGTGTGCGCATGGCTCTTGGCAGCCTATTTGTGTGCCAGCACTAGGGAGAGAGAATGATAGTGGCGTATTGTTGTAGATATGGCACTTTCCTGCTCTCTCCCTCTCATGCAACGCAATGCAGCATTGGGTGAAATTTATTTTAATCTGAGCTAAAATGGTAAATGGGAAACCTTAGGAGAGCTATAAATCTATTCATGGAATGTTTTGTCAACCTTATGTAAGGGCTCTCTCTGCTAGATAAACACAGTTTGTGTTTCATTGCTTCCACAGGACATTGGATGAACCCCAAGATGATGCTGTATGTGCTGGTTCGACGGGTAGGCAGTATCCTAGGCACTGAGTGGCACTCTTCACTGGTTGGACATACAATGTGGATAGGGTTGGGCAGAGCAAACTTAACTCGAATGCCTGATCCTTGCACCCACGAACCTCCCATAATGGGATTGAATGTTTCTCTGTACATGCTGCTACCCAGAAGTTCACTTCTCACCTTCAACAGTAAATATCCGTGGTCCCTACTGCCCTCCAAGTAAGCAGCTCTCTCAGGGGGTTTGGACCAATATCCTACACTGACGCCAGTGCCCTCCAACGCCGCCCAAGCAGCCAGCCACCTCTAGCACTGTACCCTTTTCCACATAAAGGATCAAAGGTCTAAGGATGGCAGTTGTGCATACCTCACAACAAGAATGCTGGAAAGATGGCGAATCAAGGTCCTTTTACATCTCTTTGCCTCATCTTCTGGTAGCGTTTGCAATCAAGTTAAGGAGAACATTGGAATTCTAATGGAGATGGTAGAAACGTCAAGAAAGAACTAAGCATTGTCATTTGAAGTCCAAAATCCATTACAAAATGGCTTGCCGTGCATGCACCTGTATGATTCGAAAAACGTTAATAGAGCCTATAGATTAAGCTTTTAGAGCAGAGACCCATTGGAATTGCCAATGACTGAGTTTTACCCAGATCAACATTTTTTAACTAACAGTCCTTTTTCCACAGGCTCATATTTATGTAAAATTATTTCTCAGCCGTCACTTTCGGATATGATTATGATTATTTAATCATGTTTGGATAATATCAGGATATTTGTTTGCAAATCTCCTCTATCTCTTATAAATGAACAGGACATTGTGCCACAATCCTTGATCATTATTTTCTCTCCTTCAATTATTCCATTGCTATGATGTATTCAATAGGAAAATGAACATCAAGTAGACCCTAAAGTCACTTCTATGAAAAAGATGGACCTAAACTATAAAAATACCTCTTGGAACCTCTGCATGCTTTGGTCTTGGTGCAGTCCACTAAAATTGGCCATCAGACTGTGATTATGGTGATTTCCACAGCAAGGACTGGCTTCACCTACACTAACACACTTGAGACACCTTAGGAGACTGTAGGCACGCTGACAACCCATACTGTTACACGTGACACACTTAAGTAGTCTATGAGCATGCTGATTTCCATAGTAAAGACTGGTGCAACCCATACTGTGACAAGTGACACACCTAAGTAGTCTGTGAGCATGCTGATTTCCATAGTAAAGACTGGCGCAACCCGTACTGTTACACGTGACACACCTAAGTAGTCTGTGAGCATGCAGATTTCCATAGTAAAGACTGGGAAAACCCGCACTGTTACACGTGACACACCTAAGTAGTCTGTGAGCATGCAGATTTCATAGTAAAGACTGGTGCAACCTGTACTGTTACATGTGACACACCTAAGTAGTCTGTAAGCATGCTGATTTCTCTACTAAGGACTGGTGCAACCTGCACCGTTACATGTGACACACCTAAGTAGTCTGTGACCATGCTGATTTCCATAGTAAAGACTGGCGCAACACGTATTGTTACACATGACACACCTAAGTACTCTGTGAGCATGCTGATTTCCATAGTAAAGACTGGTGCAACCCGTACTGGTACACATGACACACCTAAGTAGTCTGTGAGTCTGCTGATTTCCCTTGTAAGGACTGGTGCAACCTACACCGTTACATGTGACACACCTAAGTAGTCTGTGAGTATGCAGATTTCCAAAGTAAAGACTGGCACAACCCGTACTGTTACACATGACACCCCTAAGTAGTCTATGAGAATGCTGATTTCCCCAGTAGGGACAGCGCAACCAGTACTGTTACATGTGACACACCTAAGTAGTCTGTAAGCATGCTGATTTCTCTAGTAAGGAGTGGTGCAACCTGTACCGTTACATGTGACACACCTAAGTAGTCTGTGACCATGCTGAATTCCATAGTAAAGACTGGTGCAACCCGTACAGTTACACATGACACACCTAAGTAGTCTGTGAGCATGCTGATTTCCATAGTAAAGACTGGTGCAACCCGTACTGGTACACGTTATACACCTAAGTAGTCTGTGAGCATGCTGATTTCCATTGTAAAAACTGGCACAACCCGTACTGTTACACATGACACACCTAAGTAGTCTGTGAACATGCTGATTTCCATAGTAAATACTGGCGCAACCCATACTGTTACACGTGACACACCTAAGTAGTCTGTGAGCATGCTGATTTCCTTAGTAAGGACTGGCGCAACCTGTACTGTTACATGTGACACACCTAAGTAGTCTGTGAGCATGCTGATTTCCCAAGCAAGGACTGGTGCAACCTGTACCATTACATGTGACGCACCTAAGTTGTCTGTGAGCATGCTGATTTCCCTAGTAGGGACTGGCGCAACACACACTGTTACACATGACATACCTAAGTTGTCTGTGAGCATGCTGATTTCCCTAGAAAGGACTGGTGCAACACGCACTCTTACACGTGACACACCACAGTAGTCCCTGAGCATGCTGATTTCCATAGTAAAGACTGGCGCAATGGCGCAACCCGTACTGTTATAAGTGACACACCTAAGTAGTCTGTGAGCATCCTGATTTCCTTAGTAAACACTGGTGCAACCTGTACTGTTACACGTGAAACACCTAATTGGTCTGTGAGCATGCCGATTTCATTAGTAAAGACTGGTGCAACCCGTACTGTTACACGTGACACACCTAAGTGGTCTGTGAGCATGCGGATTTCCCTAGTAAGGACTGGCACAACCCACACTGTTACACGTGACACACCTAAGTAGTCTGTGAGCATGCTGATTTCTGTGGTAGGAGCGCCCAGTCTAGCATACACACATGCAGAACCTGAGCAGACTGTGAGCATGATGAATTCCACAGTAGGGACGGTCTCCAGCAATGCTAATATTTATGAGAAATGTCTCCACCTATACCAATACTTGTGAGACACCTTAAGAGACTGTAAGCATGGTGACCAACGTACTGAGAACTGTCTCCACTTCCACTAGTACATGTGAGACACGTTAAGAGACTGTTAGCATGGTGACCTACGCAGTGAGAAATGTCTCCACCTATACTAATACTTGTGAGACACCTTAAGAGACTGTAAGCAGGGTGACCAAGGTAGTGAGAACTGTCTCCACTTACACTAATACATGTGAGACACCTTAAGAGACTGTAAGCATGGAGACTTCCACAGGATTCCACAGGCTTCACATATACTAATGCTGCTGAGAACCCTAGCATACTGTGAGCATTGTGATTTCCACCATAAGGACTGACCCAACTCATACTGATACACATGAGACACGCGTGTAGGCTGTGAGCATGGTGATTTCTGTGGTTGGTCTGGCCCTATCTAGACTGCTGTACACGCGGCACTCGGGCAGAATGGGAGCATGGTGAATCCCACAGAAAGGGCTGGTGTCTTGGTAAGAAATAGTCCCATCCGTATTTATACATATAAGGCGTGGTCCAGAGGACCAGAAATGCTTTAATGAAACGACACACACATTCACACATAACGCACCCAATCTGAGTTCTAGCTTCTGAATGAAGGATGGACATTCCCCTCACTGAAACATGAGAAGCATGTCAATGAGCACTTTCACTGAAATGTCTGGTCCCCACCAAAGCTTACTGATGTGAGATGGAAATGGGGCACATGCACCTGCAGTGAACCTCAGATGCCATCAGCAGAGTGTGGGCACCAGCGCTGATCTCCCATCCACAGTGATGAGTGAGGCGCTACAAGCAGAACACGAGGAGGCAGCTTCGCCCTGTGTGAGGCTCCATCACAGAGCATGAACGGGGGGACGCCATCTCCCTGGCACTGATAGTGCCATGCCGTCCCTGTTGCAAATGGCACCAGCCCACAGTTTACCAAACACTCTTAAAAAAACAAAATAGCAGGTTGCTTAAAAGCAGACAGTGCCATGAGGCCGGTGGGCTTTTAAAGTCCCAAAGACACGTGGTGATGGAAGCCAGGGGGAGGGTGAAAAATACAGTGTGTGGTGCGGTACAATTTGACTCTGCAAATGATAACGTAAGGGATATTGCATGAGTATGCATCCCTTTGCACCAAAACCTTCAAACATATTGTTGCATTTTTGATGAGCACCGAATTACGGTATTTAGAAACATGAGCTAATTCTATTCCTTTTCCATTAGCCTGTGATCCCAAAGGCAGTAGAGATCTCCTTTTAGCAAGTAATCTGAAACCAGCATCCGATGCTTTTTTATGCTGAAGTGTTTGTTCATCTTCGATTATCGGCGCACTCTGTTTGATCAGCAAAGGATGCTGCTCTGAAGCAAAAGCAAATTGATCAGTAAATTTCCGAGGTGCGGCGTCTAGCCTGCTCGTGCGATGAAGGCCAGGAACCTATTTAAAGTAAAAGACCGCTTCCTGTGAAAACAAGCGTTCAGTGAGAGGAGTGGGAGGGACCGCTGAGGCCGTCTACGAGAGGTCTCTTTTTAAGAAGCTTTAGCTGCTAAAAGATTACTCCATCATGCAGAGTGCAGGCAGATAATCTACAGAGTCATCGCTAATCTGTCTGCGTGTACTCCATGCACACAATGTGTACGTGCCAAATCGCATCAGGCCAAAACACTGAAAACTGGATATTGACCGTGTAAACTATGGACGCTACAATTGGCACTATCTCTTCACATTTAGGTTATTTGTGTTCATGCACTCAGTGATAATTACTCAACATGATACTAGTATGATACATGGAATTCAGCATTCCCTGTATGAAAACCGTTTTCTAATTTATTTATGATAGGCAACTTGTGTGATGCGCCCAGTCTCCTACTATAAAGAGAGGAGTTGGCCTAACGCTAACAGCGAGGGCGGTAAGACCTCAAATCTCGGGGAACTGGCTTCGAGTCTCGGCAAGGACCGCAACATCCTGTGATTCTGGGCAAATCACCTAATCTCCCTGTGCCTAACAAAAATGAATGTGTCCTCGTGTAACGCAACTGGTGCATCGTGTAAAGCGCTCTGATACCCGATACCTGCGGGTCAAGTTCGCGCTATATAAAATTCAGTAACAAATACATAAAAAAAAGAAATGATGCTAGAATTTGACTGTAATAACTTTTTACAGTAAAGTTCTGACATCACAATGCCTTCTGCTGGATCCAGCAGCCAAGAAGAAAGGCAGGGTAAGTCACAGAGCAGCATTAAATCAACTGTTTAAGGAACACAATGAAATGTTGATTTTCTTTCGTGTCGTCTTTGTTTTTTTAGCTGTACAGTGACAAGCGGAAAGAAGATTTTTAGGGCAACATGTTTATTTTGTGCACCCCTTAAATAATCATAAAAAAGGTGGAATCTTTCTGCATTTTTGTACACATTCCGAGCTGCAGACCCTTTATTTTTTTTGTAAATGGACTTGTATTAAACTGATTGTAATATCTTATTGCAATAGTCTATTTTCATTCTTTAAGTTTGCTAACAAGCTCTGTATTTCATATCAAAGAGCTATGCACCAAGGATTTAAGTTGTTTGTGGGAAAGGTGATAGTACGCACATGTATTACATGGAATACAATACCAACTGAGGTCCATGATAAGGATATTGCAAGTCATCTTGGAGTTCCATAACCTTATTTAGGAATTCAACCTTGGGCTTCTTTCCTCTACATGGTCATGAAACACTTTAGTGACTTGTGATATCCTTATAATCCACAGCAGTGGGTACTTTAACCCATAAATTGCATGGGGAAAGGGGGTTTAGGTCACCCAGCTTTTGCTATTGGTTTCCTGGAGTGGCAATGAAATGCTGGGTCAGCCCACTTACAAGAATGAATACTCTTCGGGTATGGGTCGGAATTCTTCAACTATTGACTTACTTGGAAGCATCAGTCTTATCTTGGAACAGCCTGTAGTGTCCTGCTCGTAAGAACGACAGACACTACTTGTGTTTCACAAGAGCCTTTATTCGTTACCTCTTGCTGTGACCTGGTCCTGGCTCTAACTGCCCTTTCCTCCCTGTGCTCCTCCTCTCCCCTTCCACCCCACTAGCTCCACCCACCCAACGACTGGACTGCTAACTACATAACATCTCCCCCTTTCTTAACAAAATGACAGAATAATGCGCTAAATTACATCTCCTCAATTAGTCTCTTTGGTCGCTGAATATCTCGGCGGGGTCTCGTGGATATGGTTCCAGTAACATCATCACTCAAGGGTTCACTTGGTTGACCCCTGCTCTCTTGTTCAGTTGGCACGGACTCCTCAGGAGTGAGCAAGTCAGACATGTTCGTCAATGGTCCTTTTATGTCTCGTGAACATCTCTTGAAATGTGACACATTCCTGGTGACTCGCCGTTGATCAGATTCAGCAGTCAGCATGGTGCCCTTTTGCTGAGTGACCAGCAAAGGTTCATCTCGGAACCGACAGCCAGTCTTTCTCTGTTGATCTTGTTTGACAATAACGTAGTCTCCTTCATGCAAGGATGGTGACTTCGCTCTCCTTTTGTCATCAGCATACGATTTCATCTTGTCCTTGTTGCATTTATCAGTCGCCATCATTTCTTGATGGCTGCGGATTGGCGACATTGGAGGTGCCCCCGGCCAAGCGTGTCCGGATGGGAGAACGATCCTTTCAATTTGTGGTCGCTCGATGTTGGAACGAGCTTCCTCTCTCCCTGCGTAAAGCTACGAGTCTCCTGGCTTTTAGGAAAGAGCTGAAGACCTTGATCTTTTCCGCGTAATGATTAAGACTGTAGTGCTGCTGCCTTTTGTGTTTTGAGGTGTCTGGTCTCTTTGCCAAAGCGCCGGGACGCCCTTTTGGGCAGCCGTGCGCTCTAAAAGTACGGCCTTAACATAACATAACATAACAAGGCCCCTTCCCAGGTGGGGATGCGATTTCTCATGGGTCGCCCCAGCATGAGTGTCGCAGGGCTCTTTCCCGTAGTCGAGTGAGGAGTTGTCCGATATGACCTGAGGACTTCGTTGAGTGCCACTTGCAGATCCTTCTTTTCAGCCGTGGCTTGCTGAAATGTCTTTTTGATCGTGGCCATAAATCTTTCAATGGTGCCATTTGCTTGCGGCCAGAGAGGTGCAATCTTCCTGTGAGTAAAGTCCAGGTGTTTTTCAAATGCACTGAATTCGTGTCCATTAAACGGAGGTCCATTGTCTGTTTTCACCTCTCTGGGGACACCCCAAGTTGCAAACACTTCATCCAGCACTTTGAGAGTGCTAGAGGCACTGGTGGATGGCACAAACTGGGCGATGGGAAATCGTGAATATTCATCCATTATGGCAAGTACATATTTTCCGGATTGGAGTGGTCCGTAGAAGTCCATGGCAATCTCCTGCCACACTCCACTGGGTAGGTTAGTCATTTGTAGCGGGGCCAGGGGATCACCTTTGTTGGTCAGCTGACACAGGTGGCAATCCTTCAGAGTGGACTCTACCATCTGGTCGAGGAGGGGAAACCACACGCGTTCCCGGAGAGCTCGCTTTGTTGATACTACTCCTCGGTGACCTTCATGGGCAAGGTTGATGACTCCCTGATGTAGTTGACTGGGAATCACAATCCGTTGACCTCGGAGAATCACTCCACTAGTGGTGACATACAGTTCGTCCCAGACATGACGAAAGGCTTGCATCTCCTGCTTGACAACCGGGTCGATGTCTTCTTCTTGAGGGCCATGCCTCCACCGGTTGGTCTGAATCCGACGGAGCACTTTCTGCAAGATGGCATCTTGCGCCGTGACTTCCTGGATGACTTCCATGGGAATGGCAGGTGGCAGTGCCTGATCAGCCACGAAGTGGATGTACTCCTCGGCAATAGATGGTTTGGGGTCCGACGATGCATGAGGGTGTCGGGACATGTAATCGGCCGGGTTCTCTGCCTTCCCGGGTTTTTGGACAATAGTAAAAGTATATTCCTGAAGTCTGAGACTCCACCTCTCAATTCTCGGGGGCATTTTGGATCTGGGGTTGCCATAGATGGTGACTAGCGCCTGATGATCGGTGATCAAAGTAAAGTGCTTGCCGTAAATGAAAACATGAAAATGTTCACATGCCCACACCACTGCAAGACTCTCCTTCTCAGGTTGCGAATATGCCTTTTCAGGATCAGACAAACTGCGACTGGCATAGGCAACGATGCGTCTCTGGTCTGAATCATTGTCATATTGTGCCAAAATGGCCCCCAACCCCACGGGGCTGGCATCTACAGTGATCTCGGTCTTCCGCCGAGGATTGAAGTATGAGAGGTTGTCAGCAGATTCTACCGCACGCTTGATTTCTCTGAACGCGTGGTCACACTGGGGTGTCCAGTCGAACGGTTGTCCTTGTTTAGTGAGGCAGCGAAGGGGATGGCTGATGGTCGCATAGTCTCTGATGTAGCGGGCACAGTAGCTGGCCATCCCTAAAAATGATCGCAGTTCACTGACATCTTGTGGGCTCTTGGTGTCGTTCAGAGCCGCTATCTTGTCCGGATCAGGTTTCATCCCCGCACTCGAGAAAATGTGACCGAAGAATTTCAAAGTGGTCTGGTGAAACTCACATTTGGTTTTGTTCAGCGTCAGGTTCGCATCCAACAGGGCGTGACAGACGCGATTGAGAGCTATGTCATGCTCACGGACATTGGAGCCATATACAAGAATGTCCTCGCTGTAATTCAGAGTGTTAGGGATGTGTTGAATGATTTGCCGGATTGCCTCCTGAAAAATTTCCGTGGCTGATGACACGCCAAAGCTCAGTCTCTTATATCTGAAAAGTCCTAAGTGAGTTGCAAAAGTCGTAATATAACGGGACTTGACGTCCAGTTCCAGCTGGTGATAGCCTTTGTTTAAATCCAGCTTCGAGAACACTTTTGCTCCGTTCAAAGCAGAGATCATATCACACAGATGCGGCCCAGGGTGACGCTCCCTTTCTATTGCTGTGTTGGGGAGTCGCATGTCAACACACAGTCTCACCTTGTTAAGAGTTCCTTTCTTTGGTACAATGACCACTGGCGACACCCACGGAGTTGGACCGTCCGTTCGTTCGATGATACCTGCAGACAGAAGGTCTTGCAATTCATCCTCAACAGCTATTTGAAGATGGAATGGAACACGTCGAGGGTGCTGCGCCACCGGCTTAACCTGTTCATCGATGTGTAGATGAATCTGGCATCCCTTTAGTTTCCCTAGACCTTGAAATAGTTTGGGAAACTTGGTGACAATGTCCTGATTATCACTGACTTTGAGTAGTATTTCAACTAGGCGGAGGCGCTCTGCAGTAGGTAGGCTAAGTAAGCAGTCAGCTTCAGGACCTTTGATGACATGTATGACTGCTGGTATGGTGATGTCGTCATGTTGGAGTGTTGTTGGGAATTTTCCTAAGCACGGGAGTGGCTTCTTGGACATCCAAGTGAAAACTCGGACTGGCGCATAGGTCAAGGAAGGCTTAGGGTTCATTCTCTCATATTCAGTGACTGGGATATAATTCAGCGAAGCCCCGCTGTCCAGTACGAATTTCGTGTCGGGGTTCCCTACTTTGATGTCCAAACGTGGATATTTCTTGAGTTGGTCGGGATCTGCGATCATATTCACGTATTCTATAGTGTATTCTGAATCTCTGGACGATGATCTGGATTCTTGAGACGGTGATCTACGTTCCCATTGAGATCTACGCGATTCTCGGCTAGAGTGTGACGAGCCTGAGGACAATGTGGACTTTCCTTTGACAGCTCGTATGTGATGTTTGCCGGTGTCGGAGCGAGATGACCTCGTCGTTTCACTTCGCCTCTCCTTGTGATAATCTCCACACATCACTTCGAAATGGTTTGTCCGTCCGCATTTCCGACATCGCTGGCCCATGGCAGGGCAGGTATCGGCATGAGGATAGTCATATCCACACCTGTAGCATCTTCTCACACTTTCCGGTCCCTTGTCTCTTCTCCCAGGTTCTCTCCTTCTGGGGTCTGGACGTCTTTGACGTGATGACGGTCTTGGTCTCCATTGTATGTCTCTTGAACTTCTTTGGCTGCTGCCTTTGGCTTGGACGCGACGCACTTGTTCCTGGCTTACATTGCGCCCTGATTCAATGGTGGTGGCATGTTCCTCGGCCTGATCATAGACGCGAGTCATTTCTTCAATGTCGTCTAATTCATGAGGCTTTCGTAGCAGTCGCCTCCTGAGGGCTTCCGAGTGACATCCAGCTATGATTTGCGACTTGATGGTGGCATCTGTTGAGAAATTTTCAAATTCACAGTGTCTCGACAGCCGCCGTAGTCGAGTGATGAACGCGCTCATCGCCTCATCTTTTCCTTGGCGCGCTTGGTGAAACGTGTGACGTTCATAGTCCACATTTCTTTTATGATGGAATTTCTTGTTCAATGCCTCACGTACCTTGTCATAGGTTCCAGCATCTGCAGGGGGAAGGTCTTTGATTATTTTGCTCATTTCTCGACCTGCTAGGTTGCGGAGGGCAATCAGTTTTTCTTTATCTACAGTTACTTTGGATCCCTCGATGTAGTCTTCGAAGTCTTCTAGCTACTCTTGCCTCTTGGGGCCCATGCTCCCTCCAGTGGTTAACGTTAAAGGTTCCGGGGCCCGTAGGTGCGACCCTCCTGCAATGGTGGGCTTGACTTCATTTCGCTGTGGGGATGTATCTGGGGTCACCATCGTGGCAGTACGTGCTTTTCGTTCACAAGTACTTTGGTTGATTGATCACGGTCGTCTTCAGTCAAGGCTATTTGACTGTGTTCGTGTTTGTTTATTCCCTCACTATGTAACTTGCTAAGGCTTGTCCGTTCCTGTTTATCACTGCTCATTCATTTGCATTTGCCAATATTCATTCCTTTACCTTTGCCAAGGCTTGTTTCACTTGTGGCACTTGCTCGTGCTTGTTTATTTGCCGACTTTTGCACTCGCCAGTGCTTGTTCATTTGCATTTGCTAGTGTTTGTTCCTTTACACTTGCCAAGGCTTGCTTCACTGATGGCACTTGCTTGGGCTTGTTTGTTTGTTGACTCTTGCACTTACTAGTGCTTGTTTGTGGGCCCTGTGCCACTTGCCGGTCTTTATTTGTACTTTCAAGTCTCTTGCCTGACCTCAAAATGGCCGCCGGCAATCCCTCGCAGGGGATTCGACACTGCTGCCTGACTCCAAAATGGCCTCACGGGAATCTTGTTTCCGACGAGATTTCGGCCGTTTTCTTTCGTTTCTTCACCGGATTCTCTATATTCTGGAGAAGTGTGGCTCACTGGTTAGAGGAGCCAGACCTGGAAGAAGAGGTCAGCCCGGGACCAGGGTTCAATTCCCGGCTCGGCGGGGTCTTGAGTCCTAAAATGTCCATGGACTCGACAATTCTCGCTCCGGTGCCTACTCGATTCATGGGTTCACACTCTGCGACTCTGGGCAATAGCTTGCTTAATCTCCACAACGGCCCCTCGTGGCGGGATGCCTGGCTTTCACCTTGCGGATACCCTGCCGGGGTTATCTCACAGGGGAATACCAGGACGGGTTCCCTAAGCAAGCGCTTAGAAACCGCTCGGTGATTTGCGCTATATAAATTCCTGTACATTTACATTTACATTTACATTCCTCAGAGCTTCCACTCACTGCTTGCCGGTTGCAGCCAGGGTCCACCGCTGGAGTCAATACTTTAGGTAAGGCAGCTTCCTTGACTTCTGCCGCCGGGGTGGACTCTCGGTGGGCGCTTCAGATGAGACGCTCCAGCTGGCACACAGGGGCTCTCAATTCCAGCGCTCAACCGTGCTTTTTTTTTGCAGGCGATTTAAGCACCTTACCCAGCAGGGCTCCACACACTTCAGGGAACTCCACACGACCGGCCGGTCGCGGAGTACGGTCACACACCGCTGGCCTTTGCAATCTCAGCGGCGGTTTTCTTCGCAGCACACGTGTCGCGACGGCGACTTCCAACGTGTGTGGTGAGGACGGACCACAGGTCTCTGTCGGCGTGGAAGGTGACTGGCTGCACGATCCCACCCTCGTCGCCAGCTGTAGTGTCCTGCTCGTAAGAATGACAGACACTACTTGTGTTTCACAAGAGCCTTTATTCGTTATCTCTTGCTGTGACCTGGTCCTGGCTCTAACTGCCCTTTCCTCCCTGTGCTCCTCCTCATCCCTTACACCCCACTAGCTCCACCCACCCAACGACTGGACTGCTAACTACATAACACAGCCCACATGGATTTTGTAAATACAATGTATTTTAACTCTTGGGATGGGGCAGAATGAGCGTGAAAATGTCACAGCAGTGGTGGAAAGCTTTTTTTCATACATGGTTGTGAAACAGTTGAAAATAATGTTTATTAATAGGTGTAAGTAGGCGCTTACCACTAGTAATAAGGCCACAATCACAATATAAGGCCCAATCAAGGTCTCAATAAATTATTCCCTTACCTTGACAGCTGACTGCGAGCAGGTAGGCTTAACTTAGGAGACAGGTGTGTAAAGCATTCAAAACACCAATACATTAGATAAGTAAGTCACAACACGCAATAAAAATCCACCACCAATTTATAGAAATTGGAAACCGTAATGCAGCGCAGTTCGGATACAATGAGCGGTAGGCCCCGCTCAAATTACTACCTTCTGACTTAGTCACTTTTATGGAGCTTTTTCTCTCGATGTTGAGCATGGCTCTTCGCAGGTTGCGTTTCAATTCAACGTCGGCGGCTTGGTTCAGCACAAGGCCTTGTGACAACCTGGAAGTCTTGAGCTATGTAGCTTTCAGCGAGCAGAATCTGAACTCCAGACTGGGTCCTGGGAAGATGTAGGCAGCTCGACTCTCGACGATAGGTTGCTCAACTTATGGAACTTTTCCCCCAAAATTCTCCAAAGTTCCCCATATTTCTGGAAATTCTTCTAGAAGGTCTTTTTGGAGTTCCAAAGTGTCCACAACACCAATCCAAGGGTCTAGAAGCTTCAAATTGATCCTTGGGATATTGATGATGCAGGTGGAGCTCTTTTAACCTGTTGCTCTCAGGGAGTCCACTTCTTTAACTTTCCAAGCAAGGTAAAGTCCTTTTTGGGTTGAGGACCAATGTTTGTAGGAGGCTCAGTACTTATGAGTGCAGTCCTCTCTTGTGCAGTCTAAGGGTCCAGCAGGGCAGTCCTTCTTCTGTTGGTAGTTTCAAGGCAGGGATCTTAGTTGCTGGGCAGCTCTCCCGTATTTATCCCGTGTTCCTGTGCGGCAAGCGTTGGAGCACTCTTGACCAATGGGATACATGACAACCCAAGTATGACATATTCCTCTAAGGTATGGCATATTCTTTTCCCAGAAAGCACTATTCCTTTAAGGTCCAAATTGGAGAAACTCTCTCCTGTAGGTTAGGATCTGGCTAGGCTAAGCCAACCTATTGGCGTTGCTAAGTTTTCCTTACACTGCAATTCCAACCCCTGCTATATCAGTTACTGGGGCTCCTGTCTGGCTGGGGGTGCAGGATGTGGTGGTGAGTTTGGGTCTTCTCCTAAATGTAATTCCCTCTCTGAAGACCAGTTTGCCTACTTTTTGCTCTGCAGCTTGCAGATCTCCACTCACCAGATGTCCTTTGTCTCGATGCAGGCCATGTCACCCCTCATCTGAGCATTTTTGCCCAGCCAGCCAAAGGCTGTCCAATCAGGAGAGGCTGCTGGATAGCTGGATTTTAGCACACCAGAAAAGCAAGCTCCGTAACTTATTTTCTGTGATAGTTATAATAAATTCAACCTTGACAAGTTGTTGTATTTATTCTGTCATTTACATATTTTGAGGTATTTTTTAGCTCACTTCTATCAATACTTTATAAAAGTAATTCCATGTTAGCCTATGGAGCCATTGTGCTAGGATGTACGACAGTACACCGCGTGGTATTACCACGCGTACCGTTACAACTCGTTTTTTACAACGCAAGTTGTTACCATGACTTGCGCTGTAGGGGTGCTGGACTTAGAATAGTTAAATTTACTATTCCAACACCAGCCTACGTACAGTAGGGAAGGTGTTGGAATAGTAAATCTACTATTCCTTGTCCTTGAGCGCCCTCCAGCGTAAAAGACACGTCGTAACTGTAGTGCGGGGTAACATCCGCATCGTAAAGGATGTTCCCCATTGTGCTACAATGGGAATAATTGAAATTGGCAGTTATTCCCTTACAAGGGTATATAAAACATTTCTTATAATGTCCCTGCTTATAGTTACAGGGCCATTTGTAAAAATAGGTAATTTAAGGCTTTGGAAGAACTTTTAATTTCAAAGTCGAATTTGCATATATTTTAATGTTAAAAGCAGTCTGCAAAGCAGGGCTGACTTTAAAATGACAGCAGGCAACACAGCAGTGCACACTTAACTGCAATAAATCTACTGGGCCTTTAAACAAAATGCCTTACCATATACTAGGTACTTATAGGTAGGTTGTCAATACCAATTGCAATTATACCTGATTACCATGTACTTTTAATCAGAGCACAGGGCCTAGGTCTGGTTAGTAGGCCAAAGGGCACTGTCAGAGTCAAAAGACCAGAACCTAGTCATCAAAATGGAGGCAAAAAGTGGGGGGAGACTGCTAAAAGCCCTGTTTTCTCACAGTGCTGCCTAGCAATAATGCTGGCACACCTGCACCTGGATGCCAGTATGCCTGCACTACAGGCAGGGTTGATTTTGTCCTGCACAAAGACAATCCTTAGAGGCATTTTCCTCTTTCTAAGTGTATTAAAAAATGCAGAATACATAGAAAGTGGAAAAAAGTAGAAATACACATATTTCTCCTTGTTATGCCTCTGTCGGGAAGGCACACTATTTTTAACAATTTCTGGTTTGCTATTCTTATTAAATTGAGGAATGTACCAAAATCCATGGGTTGATGCGGGAAAACACACTGTACACGCGATGGCTTCTCAATGCAGAGTAAAAAAAGGCAGCAACTGGAGCCGCTTTGTGTTACTCTAGACAGAGCTGACATAAACTCTTGTGTTGCCTTGCATCACCTTATGTGACACAAGGGCAACGCACCGTCCTGGAGATATTTGCTCCAGGCAATGTTTAAGGCTGATGGGGGATGTAAGTAGGGGACAGATGGGTGCCAGGGGTATCGGTCACTTCAGGCGGATTCCTCTTGACACCCATGGCAAAAAGGTATACCTCATATGCCCTGCAGAGTGGAGGAAATAGAAAACTGGACCTCTCTTTTGGTGAAGTAGAAGTCAAGTTAGTGCTGGGATGTACAGTCAGTCCTGCCTTTTCAGTGCCTCTCAGCCAACCCCTCGAGTTAGTACTCACATAGGGCATAAAATGTGAATACTGACAGTCTATCATGAACTATATGGGATAAAAATAAACGCCAAGCATGCCATTCGAACACTTTATAAAACATTACTCCAATGATAATAGATTGTAGGCCAGTGGTCAGCTGACATTTTGGTCTGAGGTGGACATGAATAAAGCATATCCATGCAATGGAACAACACTATCATTAGGAGGATGGGGTAAGGTAAAAAGCAACTACCAAAATAAAAATAAATTGTTAAAACCTAATTACTGATGTAGCAAAATGTGTCAATGGAGGCCACACATGATATTCCTGTGAGATAAGTTGTGTGCAACCAGCCTTTGACTCAACGTTACAAAAAGAAGCACATGTTATCTTTCAATCACCAGTAACCTGATTGGGAGTGAAAAAAGTATGTGGCACACCTACAGGCCAGTGTATGGCCAAACTGCTGCTCGAGGCTAACTTGAATAGAGAGGCATCATGAACCCCCAACATTGGCAGCTTGAGAAGGGTGGGTATTACTGGGTGGTGGGTGTAACAAAACCTTTAACATTTTATTTATGGATATATTGGCGTTGATCAGAGACACTGGTCTCCAAACAGAAGCTCAGATACTGCAGCCAAAGAGTACAATGATGTGGTTGAGTGTCAGAGAACAAATGATACCCGGAAGCACAAAATGAAATATGGGAGGGAGGTAGTGAGGTGAGGTGGGATAGAGAGAAGGATAAAAGGGTAGAGCAATGGATGAAGGGAGACATGGATCGATAAACAGATGCAAACACGCATGGATGGAGAACGAGACAGAAGAAATTTATGAAGAACTGTCCTGTAAAAGTAGCCAACTGGCAATCATTTTTGTTTGACATAAGATTTCCTCTATTCAGGCATCCTTTAGACTCCTAAACAGATGGCCATAATACCCCTGAAGTGTACTGGGCAAAGTAAAACATAAAAACACAGCTATAATAAAATGCAATAAAAAACCTTTAAAGAAAAGCTGATCCTAAATATTACACAATGAGCTAATGAATATAGTCTGAATTTTGAGCAGCTATCCTTAGACTCACACTGGAGATAACAACAACTCTACCTTTCAACTACCAGGAAAAAAAACACATATACTAATGTGGTCAATTATTGTTGCACAGATCCTTGACTTTCCATATGCTGATAGTACACCATCAAAGATCAGCAGATTTAAGTTGCTGCTTTCAAATGTGAGGGTTGGCCAGCCATATTTCAACAGTGCAAATTGTTTTGTAATTTCTTTACTTGCAATACACACACACACACACACACACACACACCACACACACGCAGACACACCCACACCCATACACGCATATGTGTGACATCCAATGTGGGCGAGTTTTAAGCTGCTCAGCCAAGGGGGTGGAGGAGAAGCAGGTGCAGAACTTCCCTCAAAGATTGTGCTTTTCTAGTTTGGTGTAAATCTGTTCCGTAGTTTTTGAAAAACTAGAAGTAAAAAAGGTGTTTGTTTTGGGTATGAATATTTTACATTTTATAGGTATTGAAACTGTTAATTTGTAATTGTGATTGCTTTATATAGCGCTTACTGCCCCTGATGAGGCATTGAAGCACTTTTTGGTGAGTAGCACGCTACTCTGAAACCCAAAGATGGATTAGTGGTGGATTAGTAGAGGGAAATATAAATTGTTATTGGCAGTTGTGGGAGTGGTAGACATGTGAGCCTCTTAGTTGGATGAATAGGATAAAGGATGGATAGAGCAGGGGAGAGTTTAGAAAGGATTTTAGGGGAGTTCACAGTAGTAAAGTAGTATAGGTTGAATCTGAGAACCTGTTAGTTGGATGAATAGGATAAATTATGGACAAAGAAGAGAAGAGTTTAGAAAGAGTTGTTTGGAAGTTCACTGTAGTAAAATAAGTTTGGGATGAGTGACACAGCCTGTTTGTTGAATGACTAGGATAAAAGCTGGATAGAGGAGGGAAGAGTTTGGAAAGAGTTGTTTGAGATTTCGAAGCAATGAATGAGGTTTAGGATGAGTCCAAGAGTGGAGGTAGGGGATATTTCGGAAGAGGAATAGGATGAGTCATAGAGTGGTGAATTGATGAGGTTTGGGAGATTAGTTAACTTTTTTTCTTCCTCTCTTATATATATATATATATATATATATGGCGAAAATCCTTTTCATCGAAAAAGAATAGAGGCTGCAAGAAGAAATCAGGTTGGACACAGCTTTATTTCATATAGTCCCAGCTCTGGCGAATGCATTCCGGTGGTTGTGCCTTCTTCAGCGCCGTCAGCTGTTAAGATCAACTCTAATGTCCTCATCCTGTTTTAAATAATTGTCGGCACTTGTGTCCCTCCTTCTAACGCGGTCTGCGCACCAATCAGAGTCCGCATACAATGTCGGTGAACTCCAATTCCCAGCATGCCCCATCATGGTATCCCGAGCTGGTGGCGTGGAGGAGTCAACATTCAATGTGAGCAGTGCAGGCTTCAGGTGAGTCGAGTGGGTCATGGAGCCGCTGAAACAAGTAGGGTCCTTGCTGCGTCCCCATGAATACTGCAGCAGCCAGATGCGCTCGGTTGTGACATATATATAAATATGTAGCTATTTAAGATTTGTACACATAAAATGTGTACATACAATGATATTTTAACATGATACGCATATGGAGCAAAATCAAGAGATATAAAATTGTACTAGATAGATTCCCATGTGTACATGCATAGATACATATTTACAAACTCAGGCTTTCAGTTTTTGCTGTAAATGATTTGCTTTATTTAATATTATGTTTTTTTAATTAAATTTAATTATTTATTTGTTTTTTAATTTGTATTTGTTCCCAAATATTTCAGTAGTGAAGCACTAATAGATACAATTGTTATAATCATAATTGTATCCAGTGACACATGTGTATTCTAGGGAAATAAACCCATAAGTAAACACTCATCATCTTATTTGTTATTGATTTGTTGATCTACTTATAATAGATATAACGTTAAAGTTAAACATATATGTATGTGTATACTATTTTGTATTTATCTCTGTTTATTTAAGTATAGTTAGTTAAACTTTATTTGCATGATTACTTAAAACCATTGCACCATAATAAAACAGCGATGTTAAAAACTCTTAACAATAATTTAACTCTGAATTAAGCCATATTATGTATAATAAAAAAGTTGAATAGCAATATATAAGGTATCCATATTAAAAAAATACGTCATATGCCAGAGATTGCAGTTTGCTGTATGCTTTGATTGTGTGTACCAGAAACATCACTATTGTCCATGTCAAAGCCTTTAGTTATGAGTCCGCAGGTGTAGTTCATTTTGACGGGAGTTGAGGCCGCAAGTTTGTGTACAGTAAGCAATGTTTAACTTTATACCTACAGTGCCTATGAGACTTAACAGTAAAATATACATTTTCACTGAATGCATAAAACCATAAATGAACTCTAAATGAAGCCGTTATGTGCAAAGATAGCTTGTAATACCTTTTGTCATGTACCAAAAGTACTGGTTCAGTGTATACTTTGAATTTATGATCCTTTAGTCCTAAACCAGCCCTTGTAATCCATTTGTTTAACAGGAGCAGAGACCAAGGTTTGTATCCAATGTGTCAGCTAGGTGCTGGTGTTTAGTTATTTTCCTACTGCACTTATGATTTGAACCATGCGACACGCTAGCTGGATGTCCCCTCCTTCGAGCATGCTTTCACTGCCTGTCTGCCTGTTCTTATCTTTTTTCTGTTAAGGGCAGGTTTTAATATCATTCTTCGTTCTTTCTCTAATGTCTTACATATGCATAATAAGTGTAGCACATCTTCTTTTATCTCCCCGCATAATCTGCATGATGTTGTTGACTGTCTTCGTTTTCATGGGGGCAGATGCAGTATTGATGGCAAAATGCCCATCCTCAGCTTCAGGTATTTTTCATGTTTTGCTCTAGTAAAACCTGCACCTAAATATGGTTGGGGGTAGAAAAGCTATGTATAACAAACCAGCCGTGAGCCCACTCCTCTAATGTGGCTTTGTCCTCCATAAGGGACATTATTTTTACCATTTTATTTAAAAGGTCTTTGAAGCTTTTGTGTGCCCCACTGGCAACCCAAGCGTCCAGTAAGGCCAAGAAGTCTATTGAAGCTTGTAATAGGTCATGGCTGCGCTGTCTTTTTTCTGATTTAGCTCATTCCATAAGTACGCATTCAGTGACCCTGAGTCTGCTCCCTTTATTTTATGCCAGCATTTAACATAGGCACCCTTGCGTGCTATTTGTTTGCAGACCAAACTCAAATCTTATTTGTGCCGCAGAGGTGTACCGTGGGAGAATATATATTATTCTCAATGCCCTGGATACTGTTTTGTCCAGAATGCCTGCATCTCTTCCTCTTAGGCACTCACTTCCATAAGTGATGGTGGGAAGGAGCCTTTCTCGGAACACTTGTAGTAGAGGGGTGAGGCTAGGACCAGTTATTTTATGATCCAGGTTCTTTAATGCAACCGCCAATGCATTCCCTCTTCCTGTTATGACTGCTTTTTTCTGGCGGAACGTGACTTTACTGTCCAATACAATCCCCAAGTATTTAAATTCTTCTACTATGTCGAATCTGAGTTCCTCCAAAATCCAGCAAAACCGGTGTGTGAACTTTTTCTGGTTTATTACCATCACTTTGGCTTTGTTTAAGTTTATACTTATTCTATTCCTGGCAGAGACGTTGCTCCAAGTATTTATCAAGTACTGCAGGCCTATCAGCGAACGGCTGATTAGTACGAGGTAGTCGGCATAGAGTTAATTCAAGAGGATGAATCCTCCCAGATTCGGGGCAGGGTGATTGCAGTTATCTAGTTCTGGTGAGAGATCTGACATGAATACATTGAACAGCGTCAGCGCCAGGACGCAACCCTGCTTCGGCCCCCTGGTTGATGGTATTCTCCTGAATAGACAGTCACTGGTGCCCAACTTTATTTGTACCCATGTATTAGTATGGAGCAAATGTTTTGGTGGAATTTCCATTTTAGAAAGTTTTGACCAAAGTTTCTTCCTGTCAATGCTGTTGAAGGCAGATGTATAATCTATGAAGCAAATAAAAAGCGGTTTGTTGATGTTTTTGATGATGTCGATTATAAAAGATAAGGCGAGTATTTTTGCCGATGTCCCCATACGTTTTTGGAATCCCGGGATTGATGCCGATCCAGATGCCCAATCGATAAGCTCTTCCAATAAGAGGCCCGCAAACTATTTGGCATCATTATCTATTAAGGCGACAAGCCTATAGTTTTTCGCTTCATTTTTGCTTCCTTTCTTATGAATGGGTGAAATAATTGAACCCTTCAAGGAATCTGGTATTCTTTCTGCTTCCAGGCTATGGGTGAAGAGTGGCAGTAATGCTGCCGCCCAGTCCCCTGGTCTTGCTTATATAAGATTGGTGGGATTCTTTTCTTCACCCGACCAGTGCTTTCTGCTCCTTCGTGCCTCAGGTGCCATATCATCTTGTTCATAGTTAAAATGATGTCAAATGTAGTTGGCTCAGGCCTCCTTGGTCAAATGAGAGTTGATTCCCCAGGCCCTTGGGTTCTCTAAGTTATTTACTATGCGCCAGAACCTGGTGCTGTTATTGGCTTATGTGTCATTTAGCAGTTTGGCCCATGCCTTATCTGCATTTTCTCGGTTTGCTGACCAGATAAGTTTCTTCTTGCTCGTTTTTAGAAGCCTTAGTTCCTTTTGAGTGTTCTCATCTGAACCCGTTTGACAAAGAATTCGTTCTACGATATTTATCTCTCTCTTTATTCGCCTTAATTGGGTAAATTGTATTGTTGAGAATTGATTTCCTTGCATCCTATGTAACCTCTTGTGTGTCCAATTTTGAGTTTTTGCTCCTGTTGTTGCATTTGTCCCTTCTTTTTAGAATGCGCAGCTCCAAGACTTTTAATTAATTTTTGCCCAACATATTATTATTATTTTATTTTTTTTAACTTTATTTTTGAGCATTTGGTGCAAAATATACAGAGGTACATTCTCGTGTGGTCCAACATAGATGACATAATTCGTTAAAAACAGAAGCAGGGACATCAATAAATTATGCGCAGTGCATACAGCAACAACAATGTACAGGCCGATGGGGTCCGAACCAGCAAGGGCAAAAACATGTCAGTGTTCAAAATACAAGCAGGACACATACAAATTCTGGAAAGGAAAAACCAGGTCACAGCATTACAAAACGTTGTAGCAGAGATCCTGGGACATCCACCCTCTTGAATAACAGTGCAATACACCCCATAGCTCCACCAATAACGTATCCTAAGATAGTATGTTATAAACTGATGAGACCATGCTATGACATTAAGGCCGTTCCTCTCCACTCGCGATTTCTTGGACATTACTGTGTATTGATCCTTCCGAGTCTGACTCTGCAGTGCTTAGAAGGTAAGTGTTCAGTGGCCCCCATACATCTGTAGACCTGCTTGCCATCGGCCGTGTCTCCGCATAGATGGCAGTTTGCTCTTGACAGTATAGTATATAATTGAGCCATTCGTTAAACTTTGGGGCTCTCCCCCTTCTCCAGCGGCACGCCACTCTTCGTTTGGCCAACAGGAGGGCGATATCCAGGAACTTTCTGCATTGCTAGGGCATTTGGATAGTGTAACCCAACAACACAATTAGTGGATCTCTATTCAGTGTGACCCCTACCATGGTCTCCGGAGCCGTATGCACTTGCGTCCAATACTCCAAGACACCAGGACACTCCCACGCCAGATGCATAAAGCCAGCGCCTGCCGCTCTACATCTTTGGCATCTATCATTGACGGTCAAGTGAAACCTGTACTTCGTAGCCGGTGTATAATACAGTCTCTGCAAGAACCTATAATGAATAATCTTGAGTCTGCAGCTAGCTGATATGTTTGCTGTAATTCCACAACAGTAGCTCCACTGTGCATCAGAAACCTCCTTACCCATATCCTCACCCCAACGCATACGAGCTTACCCCTCATACCCCTGCCACTGCGCCCTAATACTACAATAGATACTAGATACCAAGTATGTCCCGTTTGCGGACCCTAACATACATTGCAGCGGAGATAAACTCTCGGGCTCCCGTGGAAATTCCGGTAAGACTTCCCTCATTCCCTGTCTCAGCCTTACATAAAAAAAAGATCTCGAGTGGTGTAGGACGTACATCTCCAAAAAACAGGTCCATGGACCGAAACTGCCACCCCAGGAACAAATCACCCCAACTAGTTATCTTAAGGCGCTGGCAAAGTGCTTGGAACCCCGTTTCCTGCAACAGCACCAGTTTGGGATGATAAGTTAGTGGTAGCCGATCAGAATATAACAACTTAATGTGTAACCATTCTGCAACTCGTCTCCAAGCATCGATCGTGCAGGTCACTGTTGTGGGCGGTGTCTCTAAGGCCTCAACAGGGCCATGTATGAGGCCATTCAAGGGAAGGGGATGTGCCACCCAATCCTCCACTGCTATTTGTGGCATACAGGGCGTAGGCACCATCCAATGATATGCATAATGAGCCTAGTACACTTCAAAATCAGGAATATCAAAGCCGCCTTTATCATAGGTCTGTGCCAGAACTGACCATTTAAGCCGTGGTTGCTTTCCACCCCAGAACAATCGAATAAGTTCAGTTTGCAATGTTTTAAAGAAAAAGGCTCCTGGGTAATAAGGGACGTTTAAGAAGAGATATTAGAAGCGTGGCAGTATCACCATTTTAATGAGCGAGGCTCTGCCAGCCATAGACAAGGGTAAGGATATCCATCTTGTAACACTGGATGTCAATTGAGTGATCGCCGTGCCATAATTAAGTCTGAGCGTCTCTTCTCTATCCCTAGATACTTGTATTCCCAAGTAGCAGAGGTCAGAGTGACACCACTCGAATGGGTAATCTAAGGGAAACTCCGGAACATCAGTTGTAAGTGGGAAAAATTGTGATTTTCCCGTTAATTTGCACCCCAGATAATCTACCAAACACAACAAATTCGCGCAGTAAGGGGTTCAGATTATGTTGCGGGTCTGTAACATATAGCGTGAAGTCATCAGCATAAAGAGAAATCGCGATTTGTCGCTGGAAGCATTTAAATGCACTATTACGATAGAGTTGTCGGAGCTGACACGCTAGCGGTTCTATTGCAATGGCAAAAAGAAGGGGGGAAAGAGTGCACCCCTGCCTAGTACCTCACGTTATAGAGAGTGAAGTAGAAAGATGCCCATTTATAAGAACTCGAGCGGTAGGTTGAGTGTAGAGTAATTGCACCCATGATACAAATAATTTAGGGAATCCCATTGCTGCAGAACTGCGAACAAGTACTTCCACTCAACCGAATCAAATGCCTTTGATGCATCTAAAAATATCGCAGCGACCGGAAATTTAGGCGCCACTGTCTGGATCAAGGAAAACAAAGTGCACAAATTGTGATTAGTAGACTTGCCTGGAACGAATCTAGCCTGATCCAGGAGTATAATCTTGGTCATCAGGAGGGACAATCGGGTAGCCAGAACTTTAGCTAAGATCTTTGCGTCACAATTAATCAATGACAGCGGGCGGTAAGAATCGCAAACCGTACGATTTTTACCAGGCTTCAAGAGGGACGTGATCACTACTTCTCGCATTGAAAGAGGTAGAACCCCCACCTCCAATGACTCCTCAAACACCTCCTGCAGCACCGGGGCCATAATGTCAATGTAGCATTTGTAGAATTCAGCGGGCAGCCCATCCAACCCCGGCGCCTTCCCATTCTTGAGTGACATTATCGCCTCCCTAATCTCCTCTAGTTCCAATGGGGCGCTAAGGAATGTTCTATGTACATCAATCAGCCAACAGAGTGCAACATCTCCCAGGAAGTCATCAAGCCCTACCTCTCCCACACTTTGCGTAGTGTACAATTGACCATAATGCGACGCGAATATTTCCAAGATTCCCGCATTGTCCTGACAGGACCCTCCCTCCGGCCGGTTAATTTCCAAAATATTATTGCTGAAACGTGGATTTCTGGTAATCTCTGACACGGCCTTCCCCGGCCGTTCCCCTTCACTATATCTACGCGCCACCCAGTGTCGTCACCGAAACCGAGCCTCCCTTGTTGCCTCCTCTTCATACTCTGACAATTTAGCTCTAAAATCCTTATGCGCCTTTCCCACCCTTCCATGCACCATGAGTAACTCCAACCCCTTCAATTCTCGGTCCAAGGTACGGATCGTCCGCTGTATATCTCGTAAAACCCCGGAGCTCTTGGAGATACAGTATCCACGTACCGTAACTTTAAATGCTTCCCATACAACTTCTACGCTGTCCACCGATCCCTTGTTACGGGGAAAGAAGGCGGCAATCTCCTCCCCAAGTTCTCTTTTGAACACCTCATCCAACAATGCGTTAGGTTGAAGTCGCCATGGCGGTCTAGGTCTGTCACAGCCGGGCACACTCAACTGTATCAACACAGGACAATGATCAGAATATGTTCTGGTAGGTGTGCAGCTTTCCGGAGATCCGCACTGAGCCCTCAAGAAATGAAACAATAATCTAGGCGTGCCCATGTGCCAGTGTAAGATGTGAAGTGTGTCCCTTCCCTCCTCAGAGGATATGCAAATCGCCAACAATCTATCAGTCTACTTTCTTCCACGATATCCTGCAGAACTTCCCTGAACCGACTATTGTAGCGTGTGTTTCCATCAGCCCTATCCTGGGTAGGTATCATAGCAACATTAAAATCTCCCCCCAAATAATGAGTGTAGACCCAACATTGACAATCCGACCCCACAGCACCGTAACAAATTCAGGTGTCACAGTATCAGTCCCCAGTCCACCCCATACAATAACATACCTCCCAGATGGGGTCAGCAACTCTCCCAAGACCAAGTACCGCATAGATTTTTTTATCAATATGGCTGTGCCCCTGGCGTAGAAGGAGTATGATGAAAATAACCGGACATCCGCCCATCTACTCGCAAAGGTGTTATGTGAGTGTGGATGTATATGTGTCTCTTGTAATAGTGGATGTGTACCTGATGTCGTTCTAAGTATGTCAAGATATTCCTACCTTTCCTTGCATCGTTCAACCCCTGTATATTCCAAGACATTATCGTTAAAGAGGTATCATTACCAATCCCCGTCATCCTGTGTCATGTATGCGATAGAACAGTTCAGCAGCATAAGCATTTACAGTCCCACCTCCCCAAACATTATGACTAGCTGGACCACACACAATATCTTCCTCCTCTGCTTGTAAAAGAACATTCCCAACACCGCAGCCCCCACCCACTGTAGCATCCCAATCATGCCAGCAACAACAACACCCCTCCCACCTCCCCCAACATACCCAAACCAAGTTTCAACAGGGGTACTCCCATTGGGGTTATCCCACCAGGTGACACACTCAAACCTTGCCTCTAGTCAGGAACCTTCCTGCTCTTATTAGTCCCCAATACCAGCAAGGGCATCCGGTAAAATCTATTGATGATGCTACGCCTCCCCCGTAGCAAAACTGGCTAGTGGTGGAACATTAACAGACAATATACCCCAAAGCAACATGTTCTGGTACACATTACAGTCGTTCAGTGTTAGTAGATCCCGCAGCCACTCCGCATCAGCTGTCCTGTAGCTACTCTTTCGCTGCTTCAATGCTGCAAATGTTTATTCAACATCTTAAAGTGGCGCCTCTTCCGGCTCCCCCTGTCCCGTCGAGACCATCTTACTAGGTTTCAGCGTCTTCAAGAATTTCTCCACCGATTGTGGTGTTGTATGAATAACCTGTTTCCCCTGGTGGGTTACACGTAGACGCGCAGGATTTAATGAAGCATAGTCCACCGGCTCTTGCCACAGCTTCTGTTTCACACCATTGAACCTCCATCTCTCTTCTTGGACCCACACCGTGAAGTCAGCGAAGATGGTAAAGTTGACTCTGTCATAGTTAAGTTGTTTCTTCTCTCTCGCCACTCTTAAGACCGTATCGCGGTCACGATAATTGAGAAGATGCGCTATAATGGGCCGAGGAGTTGCTCCGGGAGGCGGTCTCGGGCCTAGCGATCTGTGCGCCCTCTCTACTATAAATTGAGCAGAGAGTGCACCCTCAGTGGTGACTGCCATCAGCATTTTTTCAATGTAGTTCTCTAAGCGCCCCTTATTGGTGCTTTCAGGCACACCTAAAATTTGTACATTATTACGGCGGCTGCGAGCTTCAATGTCCTCATTCTCATGAGCTTATCCACTTGTGTCACCGCTGTTTTCAGTTGTTCCGTTACGTCTTCCGAATCTGATATCCGTTGCTCTGCTTCTTTAAGCCGGGTGGCATGGCTGTCAAGTTTGCGTGCGATACTATACATGCGGGTCATGAGCGTGTCCACTTTTCCCGCTATCGTCGCAAATCCTTGCCTCATTTCAGTGAGTATAGTGTGCAGGTTGCTGTCAGAACCGGTGTTCCTGCCGGACGGCTTCTCCGACGCAGTAGCCTCTTCCTCCGCAGGCGGCTTTTTGGTGTTCCGCTTAGCCTCAAAGGTAAGGTGCAGTTGACGGGAGTCCAGCCTACCCATGTGGCTACACCAGTTATACAATCACACTTTAGTAAATTCTATGAGGAGTGCAGGCTGAGTAGTGACCTGCGAAGCTATCTGTGGCAGTGGATCCCCTCACAGAGGGCAGAGCACCCGAGCCTTCGCGACAACCTCCCAGCTTTCAATTCAGTGATGGTATCCACCGATGCATGCAGGTATGTTTGATCGTTGTGGACAACTCCCCTGCAGGCGATACTGTGCAAGATGACTTCCTCATATGTTGAAGTCGCAACAATTGCTCCCTCGTGGTCCGTTCCGTGAGACACGCCGTCACCAGGACACCGTCAGGGAGTATTATTCATGTAGAGCCGTGAGTCTTTCACCATGAGCCGGGATACTCAGACATCCTCTTCGCTCCGCACGTCTTGAGGACTTCAAGAATATATACCGCCACCAAGATCATGACGTGTTGTCCCTTCCAACCATGTAATCACCATACAACCAGACAGGGACGTGGTATCTGTGACCCAAGTGCTATTCCAGTTGCAGTGCCCTCAGTAATCAACACGTATTGCCATAAGTTTAAGTATGCGCTTTGGGTGCCGCCATTTTACAGTAGTCACTGGAGCGTTAACCGGTCTGTAATCCGCTAGTAAGTTCCTGCGGGCTCCCGTGCGACCGCCGCTGCCCTTCAAACAGCTGAGGTCAGGCAGTATCCCCTCCTGCCCCTGCAATCTCTCAGAGGTGCCTCGTCTCGGGGAGCCCAATGCATGCAGTCACGCAGCCCACTCGCCTCGTTGGAACCGTGGCGCTCTCATGGCTGTGGCTCTCCGCTCCGAATGTCACATCGCCTCACAGTTCACACCGCGTGGCACGTTATTAGCAGCCAGCGATCTTGCGCCTGCAATACATATTAAAGGGGAGCTCCTCGTTCTCACCGCGATCACCGTGGGGTTGTGGGATCCGCAGCTGCCCTCAGCAAACGCCAAGCCTCCAGCTCCAGAAGTTAGGTTTCCGTAATGGCCGCCGCCTCATTGCGATGTTGGGCCTGTCACCGAGTGGTTGTCGGGCCACCGCGGTAGTGCTGTATGTTCTAGGGACTGCGGAACCACAATCAGGCCCGCCAGAGCCCGCCAACTGTTCCGCCTGCTTCCTCTGGTGCCTACTGGCTCCGCAGCAATGCCGTAAGGTCGCACCCTCATGTGCGGCCTGTTCTGCGTGTGTAGACCACGGCACTCACGTAGCTGTTGTTCCCCGCTCAGAGCACCACAACACCTCTGGGGGGACGTCACAGTCGTGTTACCAACCGCCAGAAATAACTCTATGCTGGCAGGATGACAGTAGCGCTCAGTCCCTATACACCCCCAGTGCTCCGTCAGGCAAGGGCCACAATTATTGCCCTCTTAGGGGATCGTAGACCAAGGATAAATGTTGGATAAAGAACCGGACAGCGGGAGCCTCACGAATCTGCAGCCTTTCCGCTCGTGCGCCACCTAGCGCCGCCTTGCCCAACATATTATAATGTTTGTGTTCGGCAGCCTATTTTGCTCCCAAATGGTTTTGGCCTCTACCAGAAATATGGCCAGATTACGTGTATTGCATTTGATTCTTTTGCAGTTGGCTGTGAACAGAGGGCCAGGACCCCCCACTGGCTGTGTAGGAGCTGTCCCGTGTGCATCCAATAAAAGCTCTATTTAAGTATAGTTATTTATATATTTATTTTGCATTGCTCTGGTAAGTATAAAAATATATATACAGAGATACATGCCCTTATTTTGTTTGTTTTTTTCTTATTAATTTGTATTATTAGCGCAGTATCCACGATACCTGTACCTCAGACATCTGCCCGCCAAGAGATTTTAAAAGTACATAGATCTGACTGACTGAGGGAGCTTTTTTTCCCACTAGCCATTTTGATTCAACGGATCCTGCAGTGGATCTGCGGATATGAAAAGATCTGATTGGCTTATTGTAATATCAGGGGAAAATGTTGCGGCCACCATTACCGGAAATGGAGGAACCCAAAGGTATCATGCTAACTCTCATGTAGTTCTGTGCAGGGGAAAAAAGTTAAGAGAAGGATAAATAAAAATTCGTTTTCCTATTTTAGCTTGCACAGAAAGTTTTGCTTGCATCTGCAGTCCAAACTACTAAACGAATTTGCACCTAATGCGGCAGGAATGTAAACATTTGCTTAGACTGTGTGCTTTTGATGGTTTGGTGTAAATCCTTTCAGTAGTTTATTTGTAGCAGTATATTTGGCTCTCACACTTATCCCACATATAGGCAAAGTGGCAAAAGCAATCAATTTTCTTCTTCAAAAAATAATATTTGCCAAATCATACCCTCCTGAAACATCAAAACAGCCATTTGCTTAGTAGTCATAACTCGGCTGGATTTTGGAAACACCAACCTTGCTGGAGTACCAAAGAATCCACTACCCGTCTTAAAGGGGGAACGTCGTTTATGACGCAACTTTTAGCACGCAGTGCTATTACAACGCGGTTTTTAAATCGCATTCTATTACAACGCATGACTCTGGGGGGCGCTCAAGGATAGGGAATACTTTTAATTTACTATCCAACACCTTCCCTAGTGTCAACGGGGACTGGTGTTGGAATAGTAAATTAAAATATTCACTATCCAACACCCCTTTCTGTTATGCGTTGTAAAAGAATGCGTTATAAAAACCGCGTTGTTACAGCATGCGTGCTAAAAGCATGCATTGTAACAACGTACATCCGTCTTAAAGCCATACTACTCTTCAGTGGCAATAGTAGTGAACTCAGCAAAAAACATATGTTCACTTTACCCTCATTTTGAAACACTTACACTGGTTCCTCGTATCATTCGCACTTCAATTCAAAGTCTGGATGACCAATGCCTGCTTTACACAGCAATTCTTCTGACAATTTTAAGTAGGTCAAGTAACACCCCTTGCTAAGTTTAAGATCACTGTGGCCCACAAACAATCCTTCTATGGGGAATCTACTTCAGCCAGGAACTCTCTTCCACCTGACCTACATATGTTAGCCTAAGCTCCATTTAGAGTTCAGTGGACAATCATGTTTCTGCTGGTGGTGTCTCCCATGACTCCGTCAGTAGAACTTTACACACTGATGTCTTGACAAGCTTAGGGCTGGTAGTGTCAGTACCTTAGACCAGCCAACCTATTTAGGGTGGACAATTTGAAGTACATTTTGTTATGTTTGAGACCGCCTGGAAAAACCTGGGTGCCTCGTCGCCTGAAAAGAAAACATTATGAACTATTAAAAATTACTCCTCTCACTTTGGAAGTTTATTTTTGCTGAATGGCTGCATGTAACATGGTAGCCTAACAGCAGACTTTCAATGCCTTCAGAGGAGCAAACATTGCAGAGGCACCTCTGCAGGCTTAGCTGTCTCTACCAAGCAGATGGAGATCTCTAAATATGGTGAGATGTAGTCCATCAGGGTAGAGGAGTACATCTATTTGCTGCCCTAGCAGACCACAGCCTGCCAGAGTTTACATTATCCACTTAGTTACTGTTTTTTTTAAACCTAAATCTAAAATAGATGCTGTAGCCAGGTAGGGCTACACAAATATGCATACCTTAATCACAAAGTCCCAGGGGACCAGTTTTTGTTGCAGCAAACAGAGTAGGACAAACCTGGATTTCTTGTTAGCCTTTGGAGCGACCGCCCTGGAAAAGCCTCAGCACTTCTCCTGGTCCTCCAGGCATTATAAAAGAGTTGCACTTTTACCCACCTGCTGGGAAAGTTGCTTCTAGTCAGTTCTGCAGCCCCTTACTCCCCAGAGCAAGCCTTTAGGAATCAGCTTTCTCTCCATATGCAAGGTCTCCTGCAGGGTTCGGTACTCTGTGGTCACTTGGGCTCTCTTTATGTCACTGAAGAAGGCGGCAAACCACTTGGCGATTGAAGAGCAGTCTCAATCCCTGGGTACCAGCAGGATTTAGGAGTCCTGGGGTCAGTCCTCTTTTTCCAGCAGGAGTCAAGAGCCATCAAACATGCCCTTCCAGTGCAGTCTTTTCAGGTCCAGGATAGTTCTGAGGAGGCAATGGTGAAGTGCCAGATTTATCCTATGCACCAGCAGGTGATTTTGAGAAATTCTGTTACCCAGTCCTTGTAATGTTCTCCCAGTCCCCCGCCTTCTTTTGAAGCACTTCCTTTTCGCCTTAATGTAAAATTATTCAAGAACCCCTGTTTCAATATAGTAGAACCTTTCTACAATCAGGCAGACCTGCCTTCAGCGTCTACACTGGCTCACTCTCTCACTGTTACTAGAGACAGGCTGTCTAAGTGGATTCTGGGAACAAATAGGAGAAGCCTGTGGCATCAACAAGTCAAAACAAACATGCTAAAGCATTCCTTAATTCTGCCAAACATTTTTGTCCACTCCTAGTTAGCTAATCCTGTCTAAGCGATCAGTAGTTAACACCTCTCTGTCCTTACTGGGCTCTGAGGCAGGCTATAGTCTTCCGAGCCAGGATACTTAACTTTCCCAGCCAAAGATGTTTATTCCAGTTCTGGAGGTGCAAACAGTAGCAGACATGGATGTATGCAATTTCTGACTCAGGCAGCTCGGAGTACATTTTTATAAAGTTAAGTTGGCAAAAATCGAATTTCACCATTAAATCGGATTTCGAAAATGTTGTGGGATATAACTTTGAAGGTCAGAGCTATTAAATTGTATATTTCAATCACACCTACACTTGCCATGTGAAAGATGTAGCTATACCTACACAATGTACTTGCATGTAAGCCTTCTTTTAGGTTGAGGACACAGATTCCAAATATATAGTGTACCACTTTGTTATGCGGTGCAAGCTGTCTGTTTGTGAAAAAAACTATTGTCAGCTTACAGTGGGCTTAGAGCCCACGTATTGCTTACCACTGGTTAGTTCAATTGGCATTTTCATTGGTTCACTTCTTATGTGTCAGCTGGTGTGGGCTTTCCTTCCTCTTCTTGTGTTTGTCCCTCCATTAGATCATGGCCTCATTACTTGTGTTCTCCCCCATGTTGTTTTCAGGCGCTACATTTTCTTTTTTGTTTCAGCACTCCAAGAGAATGCATTTGTTTGTCAGAAGGCTCCTTCATGCATTTCTCTTGCCTCCTCTGCTGTGCCCCGTGTTTTGTTGCTCTCTCTCACCAGTGTGCTTCTCCCCTGCCCCTTTCGTGTTGCTCACACCCTCATGTGGTTCTCCCCCTTATTGCTTTTTCACAGCTGTGCTTCCCCCAACACCACGTTCCACTCTTACCTGAGTGCCTCTCCTAACTTCCCTCCAAGCTGCTTTCTCTCATTTCAAAATCAAGCTAAGACAGAGCCTGTCAGCACTGACTTATGAGTTCAGTTTTTGTTCTTACTCAGCACAGCGAAAAACTGGGTCTTCTCTGTGGTAGAGCATCTGTTGTTTTTTTTCTCAACATTGAATTCACTCCCACTGAATGACGGGACAGTGAATGCCTGATGAGCAGCTCCTGCTGCTGGAGTTGCCACCTTTCCCACAGAAAATTCCAGCCATTTGTTTACGTTTTAAGTGTTTGCAAAGACTCAGACATGATGCTTAAATAGAACTTGAAATGAAATCATGTATGTTTATTTTGAAGATGGCCCTTCTGTCTTTGCTTACTTTAATTATCAGTCAGGAGTCATTAAGGCATCTCTAGAAACCAATTAAAAGTGCTTTCTTCCATAATGACTGTTTTAAATATATACAGTTATGAAGAAAAATAAAAACTTTAGGTAATTTTTCCAATTTTTAATCTGAGTGAGACATTTAAATACTAGTTATGCCGGTCAAAAAAAATAGTCAGGCAGCAACTTTACCTGTTACTATTTAGGCCTTCACTGTCCCAGTATGCATGCAGTATTGCTGCTGATTGTGGACACATAGGGACAGATGTAGGTGGCTAAATACTGGTTGGTAATGCCGAAATTCTGTACATTTCAGCGTTACCGACCGGTATTTAGCCATTCCTAATGTAGGTAAGGAATCGGTAAATAAGGAATCGGTAAATACCGATTCCTTAATACCGATTCCTTATTGCTCTTGCATTTAAGGAATCGGTAATACCGATTCCTTAAATGCAATGTAGGAAGCACATTAAAGAGTGCTTTTGAGCCTTAAGGAATCGATAATTAGCACCAATTTCACGTTGGTGGTAAGTAGGGATTTCCTTTCAAAAAGCATTTTTTTGCTTTTTGAAATGTGCCCTAAGGGCATGGATGTGTGCCACATGTGCACACATGCACATTTCAGGGGTGCAACAGGGTGTCATTTGGACACCCTGGCACCCTTGAAATGCCTTCCGGTATCAATACCGAATCGCTAATACTGAATGTCTTCACATTCATTCCTATGGGCCTCCAAGCCCATACAAATGAATGGGTAGGTATTCCTTATTAACGAATCTCAATTACCGATTCGGTAATAAGGAATATTAAGGATTCAGTATTTTTTACTGAATCTTTACCTACATAGGAAATACCGATTTCTTAAATGGCAAACCGGTAAAAATTTGCTATTAAGAAATCGCTATTTCTGATTTACCTACATCTGGCCCATAGTGCTTTCTATTGTTTTACCACAGATGTGTGTTTTGTTTATGACAAAGTGTTTTGTCTTTTGTGTGTACTCTCTCTGTCAGATTGTAATGTTTGTTCATTTTAGTGTGTTTTAGCTTTATGAATTAATTATAGACTTCATGGTGGTCCTGCTACAAATGAACACTAACAACATGTGCAAAGGTTTTTTTTCCACTATGTGTTATGACAAAGTCTTTTAAATAATAGTTTGAGGTTGTTTTTAACTTTAGAAGCAATTTGTATCTTCTTTTGTATACCTTTTTGATATAATTATCAATAAATAGATCTATTTTTACAATTTCGTATTGTGACCTTGGACTTACTATTATATCTCCCTTGTGCTTATGGTGAATGATAAGTGGTTTAGAGATTGTGTGGCTATGGTTAGTACCAGTTGATGTGGTCAGTGGTATAAGTTATTCATGGAGTGTAGTTCAAAGGAAACCCTCTTTCTGATATCGTCTTATTGTACCCTATTTCTTTGGTTCTAAGGGGTCCCTCTCATTTTCATTACAACTGATATTTATCAGGCTGCATTAAGCCAAAAAAGTGGCTTAGTGCTGCCTGATAACGGAACGTTACAAAAAGTGATGTTTGGGAGGCGCAGGGAGTCTCATAATTGAGGCCCTAAGTTAGTAGACCTATTTCGCTTAACCTCTTTTCTCAAAAGTTCCCAAATAATTAGCATTTACCAAGTGTTAAAATGTGTTTCGGTAAATGCCTTTTATCTTGAAATTGTGCTCTAATGGCCAGATTCACAGAACTAACTTAAGACAAAATCCTAAACTTACTACCATTTTGGTATTCACAGAAGGCACTTACTTATTTTGGTATTCACAGAAGGCACTTACTCATTAAATGAGTAAGTGCCTTCTGTGAATACCAAAACGAGTAACTTACTCATTTTGAGTAAATTACTCATTTTGAGTAACTTAGCCCATTGTACCAATCCCACTGCACTATTGTTCCATACTTTTTTTTACTTCATTGGAGGAGAAAGAAAGGCCACATGAACCTGCCATCTTTAGCTTGTTCACCTTTTATTCACTTCTTTTTTTCCTTTCTCATACTTCTTAAGTCCTCATTTCTCCCTCCTCATCCTTCTCTCTGCTACCGTCTTCATTTTCTTCCTTTTTGTCTCTTGTTGTGGAAGCACCCTTTTTAAAAATATTTTTCCATTGATTTAAGGTATTGATTATACAAAATTGTGTCATGAGAACATACAAAAACATATATATCAAATAGGTACTATTAATTCTTGGCTAAATATAAGTTTTCCGACTAGGTGGTTGATACAATTACCCGTCTGATTTTGCATAGTTTAGTCTGGCAGGTTTTCTGATCTCGCGAGTCTTTGGAATATTTTAAAACAGTGTGCCACCGGCCAATCCCAGAAAAAGATTCTACTGTTTGAAAATATTTTTGGAGTAAGTTCCAGATCCTGTTATATAAGGCACAAAAAGGACTTGGAAAGCTAACAATATGAGAATACGAAAAATATTGTTTTTCAACAACGTTAGGTGTATTTTTAAAATACCCACCTAGCCATAATTGTATCTGTATCTGATTATAGAACATGTTTATTTGTTTCCCTATCCACTGTTTGCCAAGCTTTAAAGGACCTTTTAAATAGTCACTTTAATCATAACATTGCCTTAAATGTCTCTCCAAATATACAAAGGTATGTTATATGATTTACAGAAAGCCTTTCTGTTTAAGTGTCTTTTAAACTGTTGTATCTCATAGTTTTCTGATAGTGAAGGAGCTTGAAAAACCAATGAGGCTGAACGTTTAAACCAACCAACATAAAAGCAATAATTAATTATATGGGAGACAGGAGTTGATGATCAGTTCAAAATGTAAATGTGGAAAAATACTGAACTGAAGCAGGTTTTTTTCATCTTTTTTCTCTCCTTGTTCTTCTCCCCACTGCCATATTCATGTTTCTTCTTTTCTGTTTCTAGCTGTATAACCAACCAAAACCCATCACCACTGCTTCCGACCTTCTCACCTTTATTTTTCATTGTTGCTTCTCGTTTACCCCTAAATAGATTTTACTCCTCCCAACATTTTTTTTCGACAACAGAGAAAATCTTGACCTGCAATTTTTAATTGTATCTCCCCTACATTTTACCTGCCCACCTGGTTCCCTGAAGCCGTCCCTTTTTCTTTACTTATTTTCCTTTCGCTGTACTTCTTTCCCTGTCTTTTTTATGGGTGCACTAGAAATGGAATAAGGAGTACTTCCACCATTAAGTGCACCAGTAAGTGCTAATTTCTTTTTTTTCTTTATTATTTAATGCTAAAAATAGCAGTCCTCCAATCGTTTTTCAGGCGCTGTTGGATTTCTTTTGTTTGTTTGAGTGATCTTCAAACTGTTATGTTATGTTATGGTGTAGTATGGTATGTGTACTTGTACAGCGCACATCTCACATGGACAAGTATTCAGGCCTGGAAGAAGGCATTGTGCTGGCTATGACAGGTGCCTAATGGAAAAATTAGGTTTTCAGTTTCTTGCGGACTTCAAGGAAGGTGGTTGTTCTAGGCTTTAGGAGCTAGGTACAAGTAAGTGCACATGCCGCTCTGACACTTTAGCTGTGCAGAGGGAAGGTTTCTGGTTGAGGTGTGGAAGCTGATGTGGCAGTCAAGGTATGTGACGCTAGAAGGTGTAGGGCATTTTGAATGTGTGTGTGAGGACCTTGAAAAGGTAGTATTTTTAGATAGGGAGCCAGTGGAGATCTGTGGAGATCTGTGAGAAGTGAGTTGATATGTGTGAAGTGTGGGAGTCTGAGCATAAGACTGGCTGCTACATTTTGGAGGACCTGCACTCTCCTAGTGAGCTGAGCATAATGCTTGCATAGATAATGTGGCAATAGTCCAGTCTGCTGGTGATAAGAGCCAGAATAATGGCCTTTGGGTGTTTAGGGGAGCCATTTGAACATTTTTCCTGAGGATCTTGATAGTGTGGAAAGAGAAGTGAATCATGTTGATTGTGTAGGTCATCGATACTATATCACTATCCCTGGGTTCCTAGATTGATAAGCTGGGGTGGGTGCTGATCTGAATTTGGCTGGTCACCAGGCTGAGATACAAAATAAGGTTTCTTTTCCGAAGATTTCCATCTCCAGGTTATCTGACCTGAGCTTGAGACAGTTGATGTTCCTCTAGCTAACTAAAATAAATAACAAAACAATTATAGAATTACCCCTTAAGGCCGTCAGTATGAGTAAGTCTTTATTGCATGCAATAAATATCAAACATGATAAAAATGATGCCAAGGTTGTCGCTATTTATCTAAAACAAAATGACTATTACGTGCATTTGGGGACTAACATTGAGCTCTTTGTGTTTATGCTACCAATATCCACCTGTTCTGGTATTTATTGGGTAGTTTATCCTAATAAACATTCACAGATTTGACCTGCTGATCAATTAACTCAAAACTCAAGATTTTGATATATGCAGTAACAGGACACATATTGCACGTTTGATTTATCAACCCATTTTTAACGAGGGCTTTATTGTAGATAATGTTGATGTGCTTCCTTTGGTCCTCTGCACCCACCAGCAGAAATGCTTCCTTTTAAAATGTTTATGAAGACAATTTGTGTAAACAAGAAAACATTTTACCAGCAGTAAAAAATCTGGTCAATGAAATAATCAAGTTTTTCACTAAGATGAGTTAAATTAGATTGTATTGCTTTTGTTCTGCGTGTATGGGTTGTTTATGTAATGCGTTTGATGTATATAAGTGGTGGTGATACAATAACATTCATCTTAACCTTAGAGCTAGCAAGGTCTTTCTTGCTGAATTTTGTGTTATCTATATTAGAGATTTTAATCACAGCTGTCTTCACCTTTTCACAGGATTAATAGTCTACCTTGGAATGATGTTGGGAGCCTTCGTGTGGGGTGGTCTAGCAGATAAGATTGGGAGAAGAAAATGCCTCATCATCTCACTTATCATCAATGGAGTCTTTGCATTCGTCTCTTCCTTCATGCAGGGATATGGACTTTTCCTCTTCTGTCGCCTTATTTCTGGATTTGGGTATGTTAATGTTTCTTCATTTCTCACAGAATTTGCTCAAAACAATAAATAGTCAGTGTGGGTCATCATATAGGAAAGCTCTGAGTAAATCCCCTTTACTTCTTCCTCGTCCCTATTCAAAAAAGTAAATTCTGCCAGATTCTTTCACAGTCGATGCACACTATTTAAAGCCTGTGGCTGGTTTTGACATTTATTGAAGACTTGCTGTTAAATCTGCACATCACAATTTACTGACAGGCGACTCAATCAATAAAATGAAAGCCATCTGAAAAAATATACATCTGAAACATATTCGTAGATTTCAATGTGTGCTGGAGAGAGTGTTTTATTATCTTCCAATACCCTCTTTTATCACCTGGGATTTTGCTATGATCACATGACGCCAGTCTCCTATATAGATTTTTACCACTTCCCTTTCTTGGTGTTACCCTTTTTTCCATTTCTTTATCAGCATGAAATATTAATTCCTGATTGAAGTCAACTTGTGTTTACCAAATGAGGGTTGGAGGAATCAATGCTGTTCCACAGATAAAGTGCCATGAGGTTATCTTCTGCCAATGCCTAGAATGGAAACAGTTACAATTTGACTTCATGAGGTTAATTAGTCTTTTATATGCTCCTAATTATGTTCCCTTTCTAAAACCCACAGAATAGCACTGATTGCAACTTTTGTACAAAACATTACTCTACTAACATGTTGCCAATTACTAATCCCATCAGACATTTATTTTAGATAACTTGTTAAATGAATGGTCAAAATACGAGTTTAATAAACATTTGAACCTTGATATATTTTGATGCAACATTCCAACATCAGCCATCATTATATCTCTTCAAGAAGAAGCATTCACACCCATTCTGAACATTGTAAATTCCTTCCTCAGTTTAGCAACCTTCCCTGATACCCTCAAGAATAGCATACACTCCACCTTTGCAAGAAACTGTCGTTGGAACAAGACAACGTTGTAAAATTCTATCCCAACATCCACATCCACTTCATCAGAAACATCACCAAACATACAGTCTCCTCCAAAATGCAGGAGCAGGTCAATAAGAAAAACGGGAAACGGCCATTACAACGTGGCCGTTTCCACGAAACCATTTACCACGCATGCATTAAAACGCATGCGTGGTTACAACGACAGCCTTTACCATGCATACCTTTACTACGAGATACGCAGTAAAGGCATGTGTGGTAAATGCAAAAAAAAAAGGGGGGGTTTGGGGGTCTCCCCCCCCAAAAAAAGCGTAGGATTAAAAAGGGGGGTTGGGAGGGTCTCCCCCCCCAAAAAAACGAACCTTAAATGCCAAAGCAATCAGCGTCGTGAGAGAGGAAGCTGGAATAAACATCCGCTTCCTCTTTACGACGTACCAAGCGACGTGACCTACGTAACAAACGAAGATGAAGAGGAGACAAATTAAAAAGGTAAGGCGAATTTTAGTTTAAAACGAAAAATCGTTGTAAATCTATGCGTGGTAAAGGAAAATTCGTGGTAAAGGTGATGCGTGGAAAACAAATTCCGTTGTAACGCATGCGTGGAAAAGGCATGCATTGCAACGGAATTCGTAGTAACGACATACAACCAAGAAAAACATGCAAGGGGCTAACAATCCAACTTCACACCATAAAGCAGCAATAAAATAGCTACTCTTCAAATAGTGGAATATGTCCCACTCACCAACACAGAACTGACTAGTGTCTTCTGATCGTAGTCATGTTCCTCAGAGCTGACCGTGAAGCATTAATTCACATTCCTGAAAACATGCATGGGCTTCTATAACACAGTCCTGCAATGGGTCAGCTCCTACATTACCAACTACCAACAGTTCATGCAGATAAGAATCACAAGATCCCAGAAGCACTCTCACTTCTCTGGTGTACCGCCTGGATCCATCCCCCTGTCTATCATGTTCAATCCTTACATTGAACCTCTCGGATCCCTCATCAGGATTAAACAATATCCTTGGTGACCTACACCATACCTTAAAACCATCTTAGATAATGACATTCACTGACCCAGTGTTGGATGTCAACCTAACGTTAGACCGAACAAAGGCAATGTTCCTCCTATTTGCAACTGCACTAAACAACCAGAAACCCAACATGATTCTAAACATCTTAAATCTCAGCTGAAAAGCAAAGCAAAATTACTTGGATTTATTATTAACGCATTACTGACTGGCAAACAGTACATTGCAGGAAAATAAAGTCATCATTGGGCCACCTCTCCCCTTGAAGAAAGTAAAACTATTCCTTCTGGAAGCAGATTTCAGTTAAGGTATACCTTTCTGCAGTGCTCAGAAGGTTATCACAACTGATACACTGGTATACCTGGCCAAAAAGCACCATACCAGGAACAAGGATATCACCAGACTCAAAACAAAATGTGCATCAAAGAAATACAAATAAGGCAGTCTATGCTACCAAGTTATATAACTGATCCAACCCTCCTATTATTCAAAAGGAAACAGGAAACTCACCTCTTCAGGGAATACCAACCACCATCAACATACACATCACGATAGCAAAAAGACATATATGTATGTACATTTGTGGGATCTCTGCCTCACGTTTTCTCTGTTGCTCTCTCTCTCTGTCTCTACTTCCCTATCCCTCTCTCTCATTAGTTCCAAATCTCTTCTCTCTCCTTCACTTTTAACATATTAATTTATTTACATTCTTTTTCACTCCCTTCTTTTCACTCACCCACTTCCTCTCTTTGTGCCTAGCAAAGTCTATCTATTTACTTTAATGTCACCCACATTCTCCTTTTGAGTCACCCCTTTTGTCTCTATTTCTCTGCCTCTCACTCACTTGGTGCCTCCCATTGTTTTATATTCAATCAAAAATAGTTTTGCAGTTATTCTGTATTGCTGTTCGCAAATATCTACTGTATCAGTGATAGGTGTGCTTTTCTTTTTTAAACAGAATTGGAGGATCCCTCCCCATCGTGTTTGCCTATTACTCTGAATTCCTTTGTCGTGAGAAGCGGGGGGAGCATCTCAGTTGGTTATGCATGTTTTGGATGATAGGTGCACTCTACGCATCAGCAATGGCATGGAGCATCATCCCTCACTATGGTAAGAGACCCAGACAATGCTGCAAAGACATATACTACAATTCATCTTTTATATTATTTAACCTAAAGGAATTCTCCACCATTGTATGAACAACAGTTTTCAGTGCTGAACCATTGCACTTAACTTTGGTTTTCAATCATTGGGTGAATAGTGTACACTCTATGGCATGTATATATATATATATATATATATATATATATATATATATATATATATATATATATATATATATATATATATATATATATTCACTGAAAAAACCATAGGTTATAGATCATATATAGTTAGGAATTAGCATTTACAAAACCTTGAAAATTCTCTGAAAAAACCATAGGTTATAGACCATATATAGTTAGGAATTAGCATTTAGAAAACCTTATTTTACTCACACAAAACCATTGAAATTCCATATATAGTTAGTTGCACTAACTATATATCGCGCACCCGCAATCCACTGCTGATGATGTCACATATTACATCATTCATGACATGGTCAGTGACATCACTGATGACATCACTGATGACATCATCTAGTGTCTGTGTGTTTTTGTAAAGTTTAAATACGTTTTACATATTGAAGAATGACTGGATGTATGGAAGACTGAGTGTGTGTGTGGCTGGCTGGGAGGTGTGTGACTCTGTGCATATCAATGTGTACTTGTATCAGTGATTGTATAAGAGAGTAAGTATGTGTTAGTATATGTGTGAAAAGTATGGTGTTCTGTGTTTAACTATAGATGAGGAAATCGAAGTGTGATTGATTCTTCACAGGACTGACTAGGTGTATGAGTGCATATGATAGTGTTCTAATAATAAGTGACTGTATGTATGAGTAATTGTATGGGTGAATGAAGGAATGTGTGTGTAGACGTACGAATCAGTGAGTGCGTATGTAGTAACTGGTATTGGTGTGTCATGATGTCATCAGTGATGTCATTTGAGATGTCATCAGTGATGTCATTTCAGATGTCATTAGTGATGTCATCAGTGATGTCACTGAAGTATGGTGTTCTGTGTTTAACTGTATAGATGAAGAAATGGAAGTGTGATTGATTCTTTACAGGACTGACTTGGTGTGTGAGTAACTCCATGGATGAGTGGCAGTGTGTGACTGTCTGCATAGGTGTATGAGTGCATATGATAGTGTTGTAATATTAAGTGACTGTATGTATGAGTGATTGTATGGGTGAATGAGTGAATGTGTGTGTAGACGTAGGAATCAGTGAGTGCGTATGTAGTAACTGGTATTGGTGTGTCATGATGTCATCAGTGATGTCATTTGAGATGTCATCAGTGATGTCATCAGTGATGTCATTTGAGATGTCATCAGTGATGTCATCAGTGATGTCACTGACCATGTCATGAATGATGTAATATGTGACATCATCAGCAGTGGATTGCGGGTGCGCGATATATAGTTAGTGCAACTAACTATATATGGAATTTCAATGGTTTTGTGTGAGTAAAATAAGGTTTTCTAAATGCTAATTCCTAACTATATATGGTCTATAACCTATGGTTTTTTCAGTGAATTTTCAAGGTTTTGTAAATGCTAATTCCTAACTATATATGGTCTATAACCTATGGTTTTTTCAGTGAATTTCATTGGTTTTTTAACAGCTAATATCTGTAGCTGTAAAATGTATTCTTCTTTAAATCCAAAAATATATTTTATATGTTTATTAATAACTTTTTTTTAAAATATTTTTTTTTCTTCGTTCCCGCTTCGCGAATCGGGAAGCTTCCCGTTAGCTGACCTTGATGCCGCGAAATAGACGGCGAGCCGGTAAACGTTTCTTTACCGCAACTGCCGCGTTAGAAAACAACATCGTGACGCCTCCCGTCCGCATGACGTTTCGCGTTGTCGCGTGATACGTCATATGACGTGCTACGTTAGCGAACTGGTACGCTTACCGAGTCGCAAAGCACAGGTTTCTGGAAGCAAACCGGGAGGCCCTGCAAAGCGCGTGACGTAAACACAGCAGGTCATGTGACTTGGTAATAACACTTTTCATTGGTTCATTTCACTTTTGGTTTCCTAATGATGTAAGACTAGGTCATATAATCTAAAATGAACACTTTTCATTGGTTGAGAACTATTGTTTTTCCCAAATGATGAAAATCCCTCCTTCTTTCCTCACTCTGACTTTCATCATTGTGAGAGAAAGACCCTTTGTTACCAGTGAGCAATGGCTTCTTTAGTAGCTTCAGCTGGTGCTTCCCCACCACCTCCACCACATCCAAGGAAGAGTGGACCACCTGCTAAAGTTATAATTCAGCAAGAAGAGGAAGAAGAGGAACAGGACGACCTAGATAATCTCCCTATTATGGCCAGACGATCTGTTGTACCGGAAGTAACGGGACCAGAGGGCAGGGAGATGGTGCCAAATATACAAACGAGATTTCGTGAAGTAAAACAAGTCTGCGTACATTGCAGTGGATTCATTTGCTACGGAGAAAGTAGCATCACTCTGATCAACAGAGCTATTGACAATCATGCTCATGTTTGTCCGAAACGCCCCAAACAATAAATTCTTTTTTTTTGTTTTGTTGCTCCTGTTGAGCCCTTTACAATGAATCGTTTTCGTTGCCCCCTCCGAAAAAAAAACAAAAAAAATATAAAACTGTTCAGAAAAATTCAAAAAAAGTAAAAAAATGTTCAGAAAAATAATAAAAAAAATATAAAACAACAAAAACAATTAAAAAAAAAGTTCTTTTCAGAACTACCTCCCCGTTATTAAAAAATTGGTACAATATTTGGAACTGTGCCAACCTCTATTTCTCTTAGTTCGCTTCCCAGTTCGCTCCCCGGTACGCGAACCGGAAGCGAACCAAAATTTTTTTTTTTTAAAAAAGAACAGTAAGTATAAGGGAAGGAAACAGACAGTTATGTTAAAAGAAAGACAGCTATAGGGGAGTAAACTAGAGATACTATTACCCGTAATCCACTGCTGATGATGTCACATATTACATCATTCATGACATGCTCAGTGACATCATCAGCAGAGGATTGCGGGTAACAGTATCCCTAGTTTATTCCCTATAGCTGTGTTTCCTTTAACATAACTGTCTGTTTCCTTCCCTTATACTTACTGTTCTTTTTAAAAAAATTTTTTTAGATCAGTCAGAAACAGTGAAAGTAATGAAATATAAAAGACTACGTAGAATATGAGCACTGTATGCAACAACTTTGACACTTACAGAAGCCTCACCTTCTCCATGCCTCCTACACAGTTCTACATGTACATCATAAATGCAAACAGAACAGAATTAATTATACATGTTAAATGGTTTATTTTTGCTGTTCTCAGAATGTATCAAATTTCACTAAAACAGTGACTTGAAGGTATTCATCATATAACAGCGGGGAAAAAAAAACACAATCAAAATGATTGTGTTTAAAAAACCCATACAACATAACAAATCAGAATTCAGAACTCCTTAAAGTTAACTTACTTTCCATGACGGCCAAGGATGTCCTATGAACAGCTTACACTCTGTTGTGCTGTTATTACTTTCAACCCGCCACTTTCTGAAAGAAAACCTCCATCGTTTTCAAAAACATGTTACATACAATAAATGACTTCTCGCTCTCTACCACACGTTTCCACAAGGCCAAATCGTGTCTGAGCCATTTATAACTCTTAGAATTCTTTTAAGCCAATCCCGTCATGTTGTATTTCCGCAACTTTCACAATTAAAATGTTGAAGATCATTTTCACAATCCTGGACTAGTAATATCTTCCCCTTCTTGCTCAATCATGTTCTACATTTCCTATCACACTGATACTGCTTACTATGAAGCAGACTTACACTACCTTTATGACTAGTACAATTATTTAATTCTCTACATCACTTTTAATGACAAAGCAATGTAAAACAGTAGACAGCATTGCAGACTTACATTCCCTCTACTCCATGTTTTGATTGGCTGCTTCAATTAGCTTATAAAAAGAAACAGTTTTTCTGAACTCATTCAAAGTGCACGTATTTCTCCATGACGTCCAGTGTTATTGTAAGAAGTTATGTCTCTGTACTACACTTATCCTCAAGGCCAAATCGTGTAGGAGCCATTAGAACTTCTTGAAATTCCTCAGAGCACATCCCGAGATTCTTTCCCTAAAATTTTGGTTTTAAAAACACCAGGTAAGAGTTTTTAAGGTCATACGGCAATTTTTTTTTGAAAATTAAAACAGAATCATTGCAGAATGACCAGCCATTTCTACACTTTAAATAAGCTGTATAATGTCCTGATGTTATTGAAGGACCATCATGATATATAATTGCTACAGTTACAAAAGTCCTTCCTGATATTGACAACTGTGAAGCCACAAAATTTTTAATTAAAGTTGTCAATTTTGTTCCATCAGGCCTACATCGTTGGAACATTAAAATGACATACTGGCCATATGTTCGTATAAATAATGTGGACATCATTTCAGATTTACATTGGCTACACTCCATGTTGTGATCAGCTGCTTTTACTAGCTTATTAAAAGAGACTGATTTACTGTCTGGCAAAGTTAAATATATAAATCTTTCTGAGTCTACACTAGTAGTACTTGATACCCTACAGTTCTCGCAGTCATGCTGCCATTGATAAGAAAGCCCAAACAGGTGATCTACATCTACACCTTCATCATGCAATACATCAAGCATATACATTAAAAACTCCTGACAATCTTGCTGACTATTTTGAGAGAATTGTGTTTGGCCTGAACATCTGTCTAACAGATTTCGAATTTCAGACACACTTTCTATGTTTGTTCTATCAGTGCTACATTTCTCTAACACAGAATTTAACAAACTGCAAAATCTTTGATCAGAATTGACCACAATCTCTTCTTTTACATTTTCTAGAGAAAACAAAACATTAACCACTACATTAGCATAGCAGTTGACACCAGAACTGTTTTCAAATTGAAAACCAACAGCATCTTCAACAGAATCCTTTTTGTTTCTGCTTATAATTTCAGGTTCATCGACTTTTCGTCTTTTTGCTACAACCTCCCCAGTATTGGTCACATTTCTTCGTTTCCGGCCTACCACACGTTTCTCAAACAAAGGATACTGAGGCAAATGTGGCGCATACTCTCTTCTTAACCTATTGTATTCCTTAACACAATCTAGATCCGCACAAATGTTTGTGACATCACACTCAATCAAGTACAATCCCGATAAAGTTCTAACTCGTGACAATGCCACATATGCCATACCCTCCTTGAACACAGAACTGCCAATATTCACCAATGCACAGTCTACACTTAAACCTTGCGATTTATGGATTGTCACCGCATATGCCAAGCAAACAGGAAACTGCTTACGACGAACATATAAGTCTTTTACAAGCAAAAATCTAGCAGAACAACGAGCAATTAGCTGTACTTCCTCAATGCCATCAAATTTAATTTTTAAAAATTCAATTCCATCTCTATTTCTGTATTTCACAAAATCAACAACATTACCCATTGATCCATTTACCAGACCTCTTTCAACATGTAAATTCCTTCTTAAAATTATACGGCAGTTCAAGCACACATTCAGAGTCTTTTCAAAACCCGCAGTTTTAGATATACTCTTCTCTAATGAATCCAATTTTGTTTTCAGATTCTCAGACAAAATAATTGTTGATCCCATATGCTCTACTCTGTCAATAGCTTCCAGTTTCACAATCTCTTGCTTTTCTAAATGCAACATTTTGTTGTTGAATTTGGCACATTCTGCAAGAGTTGGCATCAAACATATTCCAGATTTTTTCTCAGTAACTTTCTGAAAAATATTCTCAGGCACAACATCTTCGTCTGGATATAAATTTGTCAGTAATCGTGCATGTAAAGCTTCTTTCCCATGCTCGGTCACTTTTCCAATTCTAACATCTTGTAGAATAGTCTTGTAAACTTCATCCTTTGCCTGACGCATATTTTCATGCAGTTCAGCATAATTGAAGTTTAACCATATATTGACGTTGCCAATGCTCCCTAAGCACTTCCTGGTATCTTCATGCGTGAGCATTTTGAACACAGGTTGCCCTTTCACTGGTGTCAGCTGCAGAAGATCTCCGAAAACAATGATGTGTTTGCCACCAAATAACACATCATACTCTGTTTTGAGAACTTCTTGCATTCTCAAATGCACAAAGGCAAGCATGACATTGGAAACCATGCTTACTTCGTCAATGATAAGAAGTTTCATTTTCCTCAAGACTCTTGAAACTTCAAAACAAGCATCTCCAGATAGCTTGTGATATTCTAATTTGTTGTCATGCTCCACTGGCAGCATCAGTAAACGATGTAAAGTAATCCCTTTAATGTTATGTGCTGCCAGTCCAGTTGGAGCGGTGACAACACAAGACAGCGATGACTCTGTCCTTTCCTGCAAATAACATGAAATTGCTTTAATAAGGAAACTTTTTCCAGTTCCTGCTTCTCCACTCACATACAGTCGGACAGGCTTCAACGACGTACATGAGCACTCTTTCTTGTCATGACTTAATCCATGATCAATTTGCATGGTAAGTTCGTCATATATTTTCCTCTGCTCAACGTTGAGTTGTCTTTCCAACTCTTCTAAGTTAACCGCATCCTCCTGAGCATGTGCCATGGCTCTTTCCACTTCATTCATAGCAGTGGCAGCTTCATTTTCGATAAGAGGTCCTCCTAGTGGATCCTGACTCAATGAAGCAGAACTCTGACTGTCCTGAGAACTGTCTCTGGCAATCTCGGCTGCAATCGTTGCTTCCTGCTCAATTTCCACATTCAACATTTCTACATATTTGGGAAAAGCAGGACATTCTATGGTCTCCTTGGCAGCATTGAATGAGTCTTCGTAACAAAGGAAATCTCCAAGCAGTTCCTCTTCTGCACGCCATGGCTTAAAAAGTTGCAAAAGTGCTAAATAGAAAAACTCCTTTTTTTCAGGAGATTCGCCACTCAATTTTCGATGGTTTATCAAGTGGCATTTTCTTTGCTTGACCAGACATCCCTCACTTCCTATTACAGCATACACTCCTTTCTCAGTATCTTCTTTGATGTTCCTCTTGAATATGTAATTTTGCAGAACCTCATACAGACAAACATTCTCGAGGTGACTGCTTCGATTTGGATAATATGTATCCAACATGTTGCTCTTCAAAATGTCGGTACTGTTTGGCTCCTTTTCCGCCAAATACTCAATTTCCCGCACAGGTTTCAGAACTCGATTACGCGTTGCAGCAAGACCAACACTCGCCCAAACGATACTCCTGGACTTGGCATAGAGACTTGCTGAAGACAACCGGTCAGAACATTCGTAAGCTCCGATTTCTCGATGCGACAACATCTTCAGACTGAAACTGTACAACTTCTTGCTGAGGTTCTTTTCATGGGAAATGTCCTCCCACATATCCTTCAATTCTGTCTTCTCTTTTTTGGTGATGTAAGATGTCACATACCGAGCCACAGCCATACAGTTATCAGCCACAAACTGTATATCCATGTTAGCATTCCACATGGACAAAATCACCGGGTTGTAGTCGTTGATGTACTTGGACTCTTCGTACCTCTTCAAATTGTATGTGTTTTTAGGTGATTTCTTCATCACATTATGTCGCAGCGAAGACATCAAACTGTTTACTCTTCCTTTAGAAATCACCGGTCGTGGAAAGCCGAAACGACATTTGGTGTAGAACTTGCCCTTGTTTCGGAATTTACGACGGCAGTACTTTCCACATCGATGGCTTTGGAAACGCAGAACTTTTTCTCTTAGGCTTTTCTTCTCCTTTGCGTTTGGAACAGCACACGTAGAATACTGTTGGATGAAACTCATCACTGAGTCTTCTGGATCCGTTCCAAATTTAGGTGCATCCTTGATCCACAACAACATATGTATATGAGGAGCACCTCTTGCTTGGTACTCCTTTCTCCAGAAGAAATCCAACACCTCTCCAAGAGGTGGATTCTTCTTATTCATGATGAAAGACATCATAGCTTCAAATCTATGATTGAAGTACCTACATACATTGACTGGATCCAAAGAGCACAGTTCTCCGGGTGTCTTGAATTCGATGTTATCTACGTTAGCATTTGCCTCTCGTAGAAATTCAAGTAAGTCTTCCCAGCCATACTCGGCACAGCTCAGAGTGAGGAACCATGTGGGAGTACCTAAGTTCCTCAGCATACATTTTAAATCACCATGACGACGGTACCAGTACTCATTAGTACCACGCTGACACGCCATGAGATTAATCAGGTGAGAATCCAAAATACTGTCTTGGACATTGACTTTATCCATAAAGTCACTTGCCGAGATGTTTTGCATGTGTATACCACTTTTCAAGATGTGGTTCACTGCATATGACAGTCCAGACAGATCGCTTTCAAACAGGAGATGAAACAAATAAGGAATGCATTGTCGAAACCTAGCATCTCCTGCATACAATCGCAAAGTCCGGTATTCAGAAGCAGGAATTTGATGAGGTCGCTCATCATATCTTCCTCCCTGACCTGTTGGAAAAAGCTGTGGGAAACACAGAGCTTCCAAACTTTCCTCCCAAACACTAATGGGACTCCCTTTGGCTTGTTTCATTTGAAACAACTCAATAGCATTCCCCATGACTTCCTTGGAATGCAAAGGATGAACACTATAATGTTCATATATTTCTTCACTAGTAGAGGGTTCTACTTTCTCAATTTGACCAGCACACAAATCGCTATCCTCTTCCTCACTTACTTCCTCTTCTGCAACATATACATTCTTATAGAATTTATTATTTTTTTTCAAATACAATGTTGCCTTTTTAACTTTCCTAACATCTACTAAATCTTGCCATATTTTCTTATTCTTTGTCGGAACCCCATTAACTAAGATAACCAGAGGTTCCTCGTCCACTTTTTCTACTCCAATTGTGTTAATGTTTTTCTTCAAATCTAGAGGCAAATAAACAACTCTTCCCTTTAATCCTCTCTGTAAATCTGATGGAGGCAATTTCCCTGTCTTTGGCTCCATTCTTACAATAGCCTGAAAGGGATGGATACTTTGAATCAAAATAGATTCATAAGTATTTAAATCCTTCAATTCAGAAGGAATCTCAATCAATTCCAGATTATTATGAACTGCTCTAGCAGGCATCTGGTTTTGATTTAATTTGTTACAACAATAAGTACACACACGTTGATCCAATCCCAAATCAAAACAATTTTCTACCATCAAGTATGTTGTGAAATCCTTCCATTCACTATTATTTTCCCTTTCACTTTTTGCATATAAATCCACTAACTTAGTCTGATTCTTATAATAAGTGCGTCGACAACACACACAAGTGAAATTTGGCCTCTCACTTGATTTGACCTGAAACGTCGCAATTTCCCTCTGGAAATTATCTGTACTGGAAACCTGTACACTATCTTCCACATTACCCGCTTCTTCTTGGTCAATTTCAACATTCTCCTCTTTACTTCCAAAGTAACAAAACTCAATTTCTTCACATATATTCTTCACATCTATTTCAGAACCATGCAAAAGAGCAGCGCATAATTGTTTAAGCATAATTGCTGGACTCTTAGCATAATACAACATTCTAACTAATTTCCTCACTTTATTATGATGCACTGCTAGCATCCTGAAATGATGAAAAACACTCTGGCATACTCTCCTGGAAAGACAAGCCAGTGAATGACCATGCAAACCTGTCACTTCTCTCACTCTGCAAGGATCTAATTCTTGCAACAACATCATTTTCTGCTTCAAACTTTTCTTATTAAATGACCGTACAAAATCACAAAGCAAATTGATGGAATCCTGTCGCACACTACAAATACTACTACACTTCCAGGTGTACACAGGACCCTTAGCACGTCTTCCTAAAACCTCATTACCTAACACCTCTTCTGCCTCTGTTGTCACAAGTTTTTCTTTTTCAACTGGACAACCATCTTTCACTTCATAAGCACGACCACTGGTGTCAACTGCATGCACCAAATCATTATCCTGGAAATAACTCTCCTCATTAAAAAATGCCTCAGAGCTTGAACTATGCATCCATTCTCCAGAAAAAACTTCACAAAAATTACTACGATTAACTATTCTCTTCCATCTACTATTTCTTTTGAAATCATAAATTGCCTTCTTTAGCTTCCTAATTCTATTGATTATCAAAATAAATAACTTACGTTTAATTTCAAATGCCTGATCAATAACTTTCTCAACTTTTTTTTTTCTCTTATAAAAAACCACTTTCTGTTGACCTTTCTTAATATTTTTTAACAAATTGCCAATTATCCTGTTGCGGAACATTCGTTTACGAATGTCCCTAAACTGTTGTTTCCTTCTACTATCATGCACAGAGTTATCTCTTGCTCTAGCAGTAACATTTTTGATTGGCCTTTCCTTTCCATTTGAATTGCTTCTCTTTTTATGGACTGAAACATTTTCTGTAGTAATATTTTTTTTACTACACATATTTCTTATGAATGTTTTTGTACTCTTACCCGGTGCTTTCTTCGTGACTTGACAAATCTTTTTGTTAGAGGACTGCTGCTTCTTTTGATTGGCCTGCTGTCTTTGACGTTTTGCAGCCTTTCTCTCTCTTTCTTTCGTTGGCATGGTGAAATGTTGAAATGATCTGCAGTTGAATCTGTGGTAAAATATATTAAAAAATGTTATTAACCACTATTACCAAACAGTAAATCAATAACAGTGATCAAAAACTTAACACACTACTTGACATTTTAAATAGAAGATTTTTTAGTCCTTGGCAAATTTACAATACAGAAATAGCAGAAAAGAAATGGAATTTATATTCATGTTACCTGTGCTATTTTATATGTGAATCTGATCTAATTTTATGAGCATATTTTAATATTTTATTGAAGACACTACACATAACCTGTTTTTGAAGGTGTCTTTATTTTTAAATTAAACGGTTTACACTTTTACTTTTTATTTATTATAAATTTTAAAAATAAATGTTTATAGTTCCATAGGCTCAAGCAGGTCAGCTTCCCACCCTATGTCATATAATTCGGACAAATCTGCATCCTCATCACGCTCTTCTTCATCCTCAGGATTTAAATCATCCAAGGGATCAACATCCACTGATGTTTCAATTACAAGTTCAATGATGAGGTCAAAATCAACTGATTGCAGATTGTCGCTCATGTTGATGTTGTCTTTATCTTTAAAGAAAGATAACAACAATGAGATGTTGCAGAGTAAGAGACAAATCTCAGAGATTATAATAGTAAAATTGTTTAACAAGAGTAACATTTTGCAGCTATTATTTAGCCATGTCCAGCGATGCTGAGCAGGTGAAGCCTATGTCTAATTTTTCAGTGAACAGGACTCATCTCTTCTTAACCTTGGATAAGCCTCACCAACTCTGTGTCCCCTGCACATACTTAAATGTAAAGGGGCAGATTTATGTTAAATGGCACATCCCCAGGCATGCACCAGTTAACGTGCACCGCTGCTCTGCCACCCATGGTGTGCCGTATTTACAATCAGATAGGAGAAAGCTGCGTCAAAACCCTGCGCCTGCTTTAAGCAGGCATAGGTCTTGACGCAACATTGTGGAGATGGGGCACCCCTGAGCCTTGCTTGAGCTGCATCGGACTTGCGATACAATTCCAGCAATGCGCCACCTTTACAGCACAGATACGTCACGCATCTGTGCCATTTTTGCCCCATGCTGCGCCGCATTGTAAATGCAGCACACCATGGGTGGCGGAACAGCGGCGCAAGATGACTGGCACATCCCTGGTGCTGCGCCAGTCATCATAAATCTATCCCTAAGCTTCTTATCTTGTTACAGATGAACCGCCATATGTACCATCAAACTATTTTGCATTTCCTAAATAGCGAATTTTAAGGAATAAATAGCAATTCTTTACCATTCCTAATTTGCAATGAGCAAATTGCTAATTGCAAATTACCCATTCATTTCCATGGGCTAGGAGGCTCATAGGAATGAAGGTGCAATTTGCGATTAGCAATTAGCTCATCACAAATTAGGAATTTTTCCAAGGGTGCATGGGTGTCTCAAGAACACCCTGCTGCACCCCTGAAAAAGAAATTTGGGGGCATATGGCGCACATGTGGCGTCATGTGGCACCTTTTGTTTTTTAAAAAAAAATTCTTTTTGAAAAGAATTCGCAAATTACCACAAACTAGAAGTTGGTGGTAGTTTCCAAATCCTTAATGTCATTTTTTACATATTTTTTGTTTGATACATTGCATTTAAGAAATCGCAAAATTTGCAAATCCTTCAGTGCAATCGCAAAATAAGGAATAGCAAATTTTGAATTAAGGACATTTTAAGTCATTTCCACATGTGCAGTGTTTTGAAATTATGATTTGTAAATCGTTTTTGGGGAAAAGGAATGGTTTGCAAATTTATGACAAGGACATAATGGTGTATGCTTCTCTATAAGGCATTTCACTGTCTCTGATGTAATTTTTCCCATATTACATTATAAGACCTTTCCCCATGGAGCACATTCCTTGTAAATATGCTCCCACCTGTGCATGGTGAATTTAGATTTTGACTGTTTGAGTCACATAGCCATGTTAAAAGTGACCCAAAAAAATTGCAAACGCTTTAAAAAAACACATTCATGTGTCTTAAGCACATTTTAAGTCATTTCCCCGTGGACAGTGTTTTGTAAGTGGCGCAAAAGAGGCATACACCTATCATAAATCTGTCCCTAGCATTTTAAATGATTAATTCATGATGACGATAAGGTGTGGCCTATCCAGAGGTTTGTTTAAGGTGAGGCCTACTCAGGATTGCAGATTAAAGTTACGCTTGATGAAGAATACAGAGGACATAATACATGTAAAGCTCTACCAATGAAGTAAGTAATATCCACTTCATTGCGCCAGTCATCATAAATGTATCCCTAAGCTTCTTATCTTGTTAGACATCAACCGGCATATGTATCATATAACTATTTTGCATTTCCAAAATAGCAAATTTTAAGGAATAAATAGCAATTCTTTACCATTCCTAATTTGCAATGAGCAAATTGCTAATTGCAAATTACCCATTCATTTCCATGGGCTAGGAGGCTCATAGGAATGAAGGTGCAATTTGCGATTAGCAATTAGCTCATCGCAAATTAGGAATTTTTCCAAGGGTGCATGTGTGTCTCAAGAACACCCTGCTGCACCCCTGAAAAAGAAATTTGGGGGCATATGGCGCACATAAATTTTAACAACATTCCATTACCTCAAAAACGATTTTCAATTCATAATTTGAAAACACTGCCCACAGGGAAATTACTTAAAATGTTCTTAAGACACATGAAAGTGTTTTTTGAAAGCCTTTGCAATTTTTTTGGGTCACTTTTAACATGGTTATGTAACTCAAACAGTAAAAACCAAAATTAACATGCACAAGTGTGACCATATTTACAATGAATGTGGCCCACGGAGAAAGGTCTTTTAATATAATATGGGAAAAATGACATCAGAGACACAGAAATGCCTTATAAAGAAGCATACACCATTATATCCTTGTCATAAATTTACAAACCATTCCTTTTCCCCAAAAACGATTTTCAAATCATAATTTGAAAACACTGCACATGAGGAAATGACTTAAAATGTCCTTAAGACACATGAAAGTGTTTTTTGATTGCCTTTCCAGCATGGTTGGGTCACTTTTAACATGGCTATTTAACACAAACATTCAAAATCTAAATTTGCCATGCACAGGTGGGAGCATATTTACAAGCAATTTGCGCCACAGAGAAAGGTCTTACATTAAAATGGGAAAAATAACATCAGAGACAGTCAATTGCCTTATAAAAAAGCATACACCATTATGTCCTTGTTATTAATTTTAAAAACAATTCCTTTTCCCCAAAAACGATTTTCAAATCATAATTTCAAAACACTGCACATGGGAAAATTACTTTAAATGTCCTTAAGACACATAAAAGCGTTTTTTGATTGCCTTTGCAGCATGTTTGTATCACTTTTAACATGGCTATGTAACACAAACATTCAAAATCTAAATTTGCCATGCACAGGTGGGAGCATATTTACAAGCAATTTGCGCCACAGAGAAAGGTCTTACATTAAAATGGGAAAAATAACATCAGAGACAGTCAATTGCCTTATAAAAAAGCATACACCATTATGTCCTTGTTATTAATTTTAAAAACAATTCCTTTTCCCCAAAAACGATTTTCAAATCATAATTTCAAAACACTGCACATGGGAAAATTACTTTAAATGTCCTTAAGACACATAAAAGCATTTTTTGATTGCCTTTGCAGCATGTTTGTATCACTTTTAACATGGCTATGTAACACAAACATTCAAAATCTAAATTTACCATGCACAGGTGGGAGCATATTTACAAGCAATTTGCGCCACAGAGAAAGGTCTTACATTAAAATGGGAAAAATAACATCAGAGACATTCAATAGCATTATAAAGAAGCATACACCATTATGTCCTTGTCAGAAATATTATAACCATTCATCTTCCTCAAAAACGATTCTCAAGTCATAATTTGAAAAGACTCCACAGCTCCTATGCAGAAAAACACCCTGTCAGTACTAATACTTCACATTTTCTCCAATTACATTTTCTCAAAGAAACAAAATCTATTTGTAAAACACTTGAGACAAAGCAACATTTGAAAAACACAACTTTCTTCATAATTTTCTCCTTAAAGCACACTATTCTCTATCTAAATTAAAGAAATATTTTCTCACCTTAGCAAATACTTTGAGTTTGAAAACAGTCTCAGAAACACACCAATTTGTCTTCAGCAGAGCAAAAGGTATGCACTCCAGAGTCTGCAGCTATCAAAAGCACAGAAATGCTGTAATTCTTCACACATATCTCTCATGTCACCCAATCAAAACTCTTCCCTCACTTTTTTTCAAATGAAAACCCTTCCCCCCTCTGCCATTTCATGCCTTTTCTGCATAGCAACCACCTCTTGCAAGACCTCTGGTGTTTGCAAGTCACACAACAATGTTGCAATTGAACTCTGAACTCTCAGTGCACCTGCGTATCCACTGCAATCTTTCATTTAATGATTATTTATTGACCATTCAAAATACATCTTTCAAAGAACTCACCCATGCACCCTAACTTTCTGTTTTCAGCAATCAAAATCCACCAATCACTGTTACTGCTTCATTAACACAGAAACTCCACAGTTTTTTTCATTTTAAACTCTCATTTTTTCAACTGCCATTTCATTGCCACACTTCATATGACTGCAGCAGAACCTTCTCTCACCATGTTTTCTGTCTGGATTGTTGGACATAGTTATATCCACTGGGCTCACAGGTATGCTGAGAACAGAAAATTACCTAACCTCAATTTACAAGATGTGGAAATTAAGTGGTTTGGCCACAGAGGATTAAAATGTCACCAATTGATACCATTGGTGAAAACCTTTATGCATTTGCCCAAACCTGACCTGTTAATTGTGCACTGTGGAGGTAATGATTTGGGCACTTTGACTGGGGTAGGTCTGGAAATGCTTTTAAAGGACACCTTTGAGCAATTGATGGCACTTTTTCCTCAGACTGCCTTGGTATATTCAAATATATGCCAAAGACAGAAATGGAGGTGGTCAAACCAATTTTGTCCACAAATTGAGAAGTCGAGGAAGCATGTAAACAAATCTGTTTCAGCTTACATGAGAGACCATGGAATGGGCTCCCTGTACAACAATAACTTGCGTTACTACATGCAAGATATCTACAGAGGAGATGGAGTTCACTTCTCAGATGAGGGCAACAGAATTTTCATTCTGAATTTAAGAATGTGCATTGGTACCTACTTATAAGTACCTAAATGTACCATAAACCCAAAAGCTCTTCTCAGAGCTACCCTACATCTGATCACTCACAATTATTATTTTACTCTAACTTTTTTCACTAATTTTCAACAAAGTACGCTCCCCGGGGCGCTACCCGGTACGCGAACCGGGAGCTAACCTCGTGAAATTTTTAAAAAAAAATGTTTTTTTTCGCACATATAAGCCTCCTCAGCCATCCTCACAAAACCTAGGGGGTCAAGATAAGTCTACCGTGCCCCCTTCTACCCATTCTGAACATTATTTGCCCTCCATTTTGTATCTTAATTCGAAAAATTATTTTTTTTTGCCCCGCGGGGCCCTTTTAAAACCTCCACATTAAACCTAGGGGGTCAGGGAGGATCTACTATGCCCCCTTATGGTTATTTCCCCCTTTGTTTTGGCCTCCTCTTGTCTCTCAATCCTACCGAGAGACAAGATGGCGGCCGCTACGGACTGTTTGGAATGTTGACAGACGCCGGAGAACCAATCAGCTTCGCTTCACAAAGCTCCGTTGCGCGAAAAGTCCGCGAACCGGAGCGCTGCCCGGTCCGCTGTTACAGATATATATCTTTTTTTAAACATTAATTTCTCAAAATCCACTGGAGCACATATATTGAGACCTACAAAAGGCACATCGGGCTACCAGTCCCTACAATTTTGCCAAGTTTCGTGCAAATCCATTCAGCCGTTCGGGCTAAAAGTGAGGCCAACCGCCCTATGGAAAACTCAATGTTAAAAACACGTTTTGGGACCCCCCTTTTTTCTCGGCCCCCCCTTGACGAACCCCCCCCAGGGGCTGCTCAGAAACAAAATGTTCCATTTTCCTGAAAATTTCAGCCAATTCCGTCCACAAACGCCAAAGTTATTAGACATAGAATTTTCAAAAATCCCATAGAGAAAAAATCCTAACTATATATACCTACTGGCGACCGCCAGTAGGTAATATATATATATATATGATTCAATAATATTCTTTCTCTATTGATTCTTCTACTTGTTTTTATTATAAAATGTGTTCCAAAATAGACTCACTGGGCAGTATGAATTCTCTCTGTTTCATTTGTTTATCGGTGCATCAAAATTTTAAATTCCCATATTTGGATTGTTGTGTAAAGACCTTTTCATTTTTGATTCTTTCTGTGTTATTCATGGGTAAATAAATTAACTAGGCATACAAAGTAAGTTCTTTATAGAATCAGCCTGTTCTAAATTCTTTAAATTCAGAAATCGGAAGCCAAATCAGTGGTTTATAGAAAGATCAGAAAAAATTAAAATGCTTTTTAATTTTTGAAAAAGTAAAGATAGAGATATACATATAAAGCAAGAGAGACCTGAAACGTAAAATGTCATATTATAATATAACTCAGTAAGAAGAACCTACCCTGTTTTGCATCAGCTCTGTTATGTCATCCCATTACCTGAATAAAATAGTAACAAAATAATTGTCACATGTCATAATGTTGTGCTGCAAATGCGAGTCGGATGAGGGGTTTGTCTTTTTCATTAAGGAATCCCAGGTAGCTGAACAACTTTTCCTACATGAAATTTGTTTGGTAATGAACATGTGACTTTTTGCCAAAAATTTTAGAAGTAGATTTCCATTCACGTCTGTTGTAATAAATCTGCCAATGGCTAATTACCCCATTGAATGAGGCTTTGAGACCTAGATGAAAGAGGAACGTTTAGAGACTGAGCAACAAAATAGTAGTAAAGTGGCAGAAATCTTCCTTTTCTGCATGGTCATCACTTGATTGGATTGTGGATATTGCAGATATTGGACCAGTTGCGTGGAAGTTAAATGTCATGCATTTATACGACCCACATATATCACAAAAATATATACCCGACAAGAGCACCACCATGCTCTGGTTGGGCTGCAGTTCAAAGGCTGCAATTTAAAGGCACTTCAGTAACATATGGAAGGGATAAAGCACCTTGACAATGTAAGTAAACCTATTATATATGCCTGGACAATGTAAGAAATCCTATTATATATAAATGAACCACTCCTAAAGTTTGTCGTGTAAACACACAGGGCATGGAACCTAATATGCAAAAAAACACTCTGTATGTAAAGTGTGTCCTCACAGAGAATAAAGGCCTAAAAGCTGTTTCCACTGTGTAGCTTAATAATTTTCCATAAAATAGACCAGGGTATGATTAAAATATCTCTGCTTGGGAAAATGCCCGGGAAATACTTTTAAATTATTTTCCATTGCGGAAAGGTGTACGTTGCGCTTAAAAGCAGTTTTGGCACACATACTATTTCCAGGGATCAATACAAAACCTTGGCTGGAGTTGGTAATTCTGTCTGTCAGAGGACAACGATCTGGCTCCAGGGCACATCATGGCTGGGGTGTAGTTAATAGCTGGCCACTTAGCAGGGATTAGTCATCTGAGAGGGGTACAGGACAGTTAGCATGAATATTTCCCTAACATTCCTGTTCCCAATTCTTCATCTACTCTCTTATATTTCTTTTCTTTCCTTAACACCTTCCCCTCCTGCATTATCTGTTTGCTTATCCTAGTTCTATCCATTCTCGTTCCTTTTCCCCTTTGACTCATTTCCTCCTCTACCCTTCCTATAGCTCCTGTCCTACTTCTCTGTGCCGTCGCCCTCCCTGCCACAGCTTTCCCACTACTTGCTACTGCATCCACATCTCTCTGCCCCTGCCTCCTCCTCCTCTTTCCTCACTTTACATTACCTCCTTCATGATCTGTCTCCTCTTTGCCATTGCTCTCTGACCACCTCTTCTATCCCCCTACTTCCTCCTTCCCATCTTCATCATCCAACTACCCCAGCTGGTTCCTGTACCCGCGTTTAAACCTTACTGATACATACTGATCCCTTTCCTACCACTTTTTGGCTGCTGCCATTTCCTTTCAACACTTCCTAGTACTTCCTTCTCTACCTTCTACAGTGACCCCATGCTACCTTCCCGCTTCTTTCACTACCTCCATACTACTCAATCTCTACCCTCTTCCATGCCCAACTCTTTGAAATCCCTCGCTCACAATTCAATCCTTTGTAATCTCCTTCCCCAATCTCTTCCTCTTTTCCCTTTCTGCCCTCTGCTCCTACTCGGGTTCCTACTATATTCTATCTCTGACCCCTAACTGGCACTCCTCATGTCTTCTTTGCTTCAATCAGGCAAGCAGGAGCTAGACAACAGTGTATTCGACTTTGAGGGACCTTCATCAGTCTCGCCATTGGACACTGTTTTACCAAAGGATTTTGACTTCCAACTCATGAGTCTATTCCTAAATTATAAACTCTCATATGCATGAACAGCTCGGTGCATGGAACCATCGCTATTGGGGTCAGCCTGAAATCATGTCTAGATCCTGTCAAGAACGAACTCTAGAGCATTTTACTTTTACTAGGTGCTTTTTGCCTTAAAATATTACACATTCATATCTTTGGGCCCTCTTGTCCAGTTTTAATTACGTATGTTTCTTGTTGCTCATCAACCATTTCGCTATTTTTCAAAATTAGTTTGGCAATGTTTTTGTTTTTGCTCTTTACTTTAAAATAGTTGGTGCTCCTTGAAATGAACACACACTGCTTGTGCTGTAGTTACCAGGGATTGAACATGGGGCATATTACCAACAACCGAGCTGCGGCGATTTTTATCACTTAGGAGCCTTGATATTATCAAGGTTTATCTCCTAAGCGATAAAAATTGGCCAAAATGCATGAATATCGCTGAAAAGTCAGCGATATTCATGCATTACCGAGCTAATGATCTTAGCCATGTTATCCACCTACCATTGGATAACATGGCTAAGAACTGCTCAGGGGCAGGTGTTAGCTTTTGGAGATATTCGCGCTTAGCGTGAATATCTCCAAAAGTTGGTAATAGGAGATAGCGATGTTAGCGACTGTTTCCAGTTGCTAACATCTTGGCACGCCCACTTTGCATGTCATTAGTGATAAATATCACTGACATGCAAAGCGGGGCCCAAGATGGTCGCTATCTCCTACTAGCTGTCGCTAACTGGTGTTAGCGACAGCTAGGTAATAGGGAGATAATTTTATCTCCGCTTTCTTGGCTTTTAAAGCCAAAAAAGCGGAGATAAATCCCCTTGAAAATATGCCCCATAGTTTCTCTGAGACTTGAGTTGCAGCCTAACCGGGGTATATTTATTAAGGTGGTTGCGATTCTCATATTTACCAGTCAGTGTTCTGTAAAGACAATCATTAAACATGAATTTATCAAACCAATAGGCATAGAATAATAATAACACACTGGCATGCTAAATATCATTTTGTTTGGCAGGTAGTGTATGTTTCATAAGAAGTACGAGGCAGTGAATTAGTTGAAGGTGGATGGCACTGTCAGTTTAGTAGGACAAGGTGCGCCACACAGGTCTTGTTAATATACAGCCAGGAGGTGGTTGATGGCAGAGAATGAGCTCTCTCCTGCATTGTCATAGTGCTTGGTCTTACTGCAGTGAAAACAGAGATGTAGAGGCAAAGAGTAACACTAACATTCCAAGGGCAGGCTAGACACCAAGGTTTTGGTTTGGTTGGGGATAATCATGTTTTACTAGAGAGGATGCTAGATAATCCATTGTGTAGGAAGGCAGTCTTGCAGTATTTGGTCTCCATACAAAGAACTCTGACAAAAGATAGTGAACGACCTGTAACATGCCTCCAGGAGCTGGAAAAGACTTATCTCTTTAGACTGGATTTCCATTGTTTAGCAGCCTGCTATTGACCCTCCTTTAATTTCAGCTACTATTTATTTTTTAAAAGTTCATAAATGTATTATGATGGGCTGAGGATATTTGAAAATCACTTGTTACAAAATATATTTCTATTAGGAGATGAATATAAATTGAAACACGGTATTGTGGTGTATAAACTGGAACCCTGGCTGTTATGTAGTTAGACCAGATTGATTTGGCGATGTTTTAAGAATTGTAGTCTTTTGGTGAAAAAACAATATATTCTTTCTTGCTGTTCATGTTTTAGCTGCTGGTGGATCTATCTTTTGAGGATTCTTTCTTTCGAAAATGGGGTTGGGATATTAAGTGTAACTGATATTATTAATCCTGACATCCTTAAGGTGGTCTTCCCCCAACGTTTTGCCTGCTTACCTCTACTTTTGTGTTGTATCTGTTTGTTGGCCTTAGGACTCTGAGCACTTTACCATTCCTATCCAGTGCTAAAGTGCATGTGCTTCTCCACTAAACATGGTGACATTGGTGTATACCCTTGTAAAGTGGTATACCATAAATCCAGGTCCTGCACTCTAAATGAAACTAGTAGGCCTGCAGCACTGTTTGTGCCACCCACACATGTAACCTTTCAAACCTTTGGCCTGGCATTGCAGGGCCTATGTTTGCAGTCTACTGCCACTTGGCATTTCAAACCACTTGCCAATCTTTAAACTCCCCTTTTATTACCTCTAATGTAGGCCCTTGGTAGCCAGCCCAATGGGGAGGGTGCTGTGCACACATACTTTTAAGTTATACATCTCCTGATAGTGACAAACAGATACATTCATTTTTCTCTGTTGTAAGGCGTACTCCTCTCAAAGGCTTGCATTGGGAATTCCTTAAAACACCAACAAAAGAATAGCTAAATCATGTTTCATATCTTTGGAATGGTAATGATAAATCCTATGTAGTGCTAAAGTTGGATTTGACATTACTATTTTATAAATGCCACTTTTAGAAATTGAACATTTCTTTGCTCTTAACTTTGCTCTGTGTTTCTGCAGCCTGTCTCCAATACACATCTAGGCTGGGTGACAGCTACACTTTGTGCATTCCCTCTAGACAGCCACAAACACAGGAAGGGTGGGTGTGACAGAGGATCATCTACATTCATCTGTATTATGGTAGCCTTCCTGGGCAGGATGGGAGAGAGGGAGCTCATACTTACATCTGAGTCCAGTCCTCACACAAAGAACTGATCACACCCACAGAGAGCCTGGCAGAAGGGGCTGGGATGAAATGGGACCTGTGCACCTCAAGAACCTGCTTTGAAGCCACCCCCCACTTCAACTGGCAGAGGTGAAACCCCTCCTAAAGAAAGCTAAGGCCGACCCAACGGACCTGAAAAACAAACAGCCCATCTCTCCTCCCCTTTGTGGCCAAAGTAACTGAAAGACTCTTAAACGCCCAGCTGACTGCATTCATCGAAGAGAACTCCATCCTAGATGCCTCCCAGTCTGGATTCCGCAACAACCACAGCACTGAGACCGCCCTTGTTAGAACTGGGGGTCTCTAGTTGGCAGAGGTAGGTACCACTGTCCAAATAGGGACCCTTGCTTCTAGTCAGGGCAAGGAGATAACCCTCTGAGATAACCCCTGCTCACCCTCTAGGTAGCTTGGCACGAGCAGTCTAGGCTAACCAGAGGCAATGTGTAAAGTATTTGTACCCACACTCACAGTAACACAGTGAAAACACCACAAACTGACTCCACAACAGTTTAGAAAAATAAAGGTATTTTTAATCTAAACTACACAAGACCAAAACGACAAAAATCCAACATACACAGTTCAAGAATATGGTTTCAAAAAGATTTCCTAAGGTTGCGTTAGAATTCTCTACGTTGCAATAGAATTCTCTACTGATGCGTGAAAAGTTCACAGTTGCGTCACGTTTACTCACAGTACCTTTAGTTGCAACAAAGTTCCAAAAGCAGAAGCTGGTGCGGAGGAAAACAAGCGATGCGTTGCTCCTGAGACCCTGGGGAGGCGATGCGACAGCCCCGCTGCAGCAGCGGGCGTGTTGCGACGAATCCGGTCTGTATGGGGAGGAAGGCCACTTGTATGGATTCCAGTGCGTAGGTTCCGTAGGAAGTCTGTTCTCGCAAAGGCACGATGCGACGATCTCATAGGGGCTGCGACGATCTCCGGGGCGACGATGCGCGGTCCAGCGGGGATCCTCTCTCTCGCAGCTCCTCGATGCGTTGATTCTGCGATGATGCTCGCAGCGACGTGATGCGGTCCGCAAGCAAGCGGTGCGGCGTTCTCACCCAGCGACGACAGGCTCTGCGACGATACTCGCAGCGATGTTCGATTCTCCCGCACCGGTCTGGTGCGTCCCGCAAACGAAGGATGCGACGGCTCTGGCAGCGGCGTCAGGCGCTGCGACGATCTCGACCTCCGTAGCGGCGGGAAACTTCTCGCACTGTCGGGGATGCGCTCCGCAAGCAAGCGATGCGACACTTTTCAGTTTCAAAAGTCACTCAAGCTTAGTTTCAAGCTTCCCAGCTCAGGTACAACTTCCAGAGGCCCCACAACTGGATCAAGCACTCTAGGAAGGACAGAACTCTCTCAGCAGAGTTCAGGGAAGCTGGGGGTGAAGTCCTTTTGTTCCTGGGACTTCAAAACAGGGAGCCAGCTCTTCTCAGGCCCTTGGAGATTCCTTCAAGACAGGGGACACAGCTCAGCAGCAAAGTCCTTCCCCTCTCCTTGGCAGCAAAGCAACAGGTCAGTCCAGCAGAGCAACAGCAGGACAATCTTCCTTCTTCAGTTTCAGCTTTCTCCTTGGCAGAGGTTCCTTCTTGATTTCCAGGATGATCTAATTTTCTGTTGTCAGGGCTCCTGTACTTATACCCCTAAAGTCTTTGTTCTCTTGGTGCATGTGGGCCCTGAGCCCGGTCTGAACCAGTTCTGGGTGGATCCTGAGCACTTTGTTTTGCTGGCTGCATATTTCCTTTCAGAGTGAGGGCAGGGTCCTCAGCCGCCCAGCAGGGGGGTGGAGCCAGCATTGTGGAAGGCAGGCACAGCCCTATTCAGCCCAGGTGCTAACTCCTCCCACTACTCCAGTTGCAAATGCAGTCATTCAGCCTACTGCTGACTCATCCAGGGGAATTCCCTCCTGGGGAATTCCCCAGCCCCTGTCACTCTCAAACCAGACAGTCAATACACAAACAGGCCCAGGCACACTGAAGGGTCAGACAAGAGAACAGCAACTTTCTAAAAGTGCTGTTCTCAAATACAGGATTTAAAAACAACCTTTCCCAAAAGATGTGTTATTAAATTCTGAGTTCAGGGATACTAGATACTTATGTCCTATCTTGTTCCTATGGGAAGAAATGCTGTTAACCACTGTAGCCAGCATCCCCCATGTTAACCTAAGGAACAAGATAGCCTTACAGTAGTGAAAACGAACATGGCTGCCATTCACTATCAGAACATGTTACCTGCACCAGTACATGCTCTACCTTTCACATACACTGCACCCTGCCCAGGGGGGTTACCTTGGGCCTTCCATAGGGGTGGCTGATGTGCACAAAAAGGGAAGGGTTAGGCCTGGTCAGTGGGGACACTGGCCAGGAGGACATGGCAGTTCTAAACTGCCCATAGGCACTGCAGTGGCAGGCCTGAGACACCATTTTAGAGCTACTCCTGTGGGTGTCACAATCAGTGCTGCAGGCCCACTAGTAGCATTTGTCATCACCAGCCCTGGCACACCCAGTGCACTTTACTAGGGACTTCATGGTGATACAAATATGCCAAACATGTATATCCAATTAGAATAACACTTTACATAGAGAGCATATGCACTTTAGCACTGATCAGCAGTGGTAAAGTGCGCAGAGTCCTATTGCCAACAGCCAAGGGTCAGGAAAAATAAGGGAGGAAGAAGCAAAAAGTTTGAGGATGACCCTGCAAGAAGGGCCAGTTCCAACACAACCCCCTTCCAGCCTAAAACCAGGGTAGACCAAACGATACCTCGATGGGATTCCCTGCTTAAGGCGATAGAACACGGAAACTGGCCCACACAGCAGGGCAGTCCTGTTCTACGCCGTCCTAAACCCAGTTGGATCACTCTATCCATACTCTCAGGGTCCACCATGCCAATCCATGTGGAACCCTTCTCCTCACCTGTGGACACCACCTGTGCAGCACCTAACCTTAATGTCCTCACAGGTGTGTCCCAACAGACGGACAGCAAGCCACAGTGACCACCAACAGTGATCAGGGATGAGACCCAGGCCTCATGCCTCTCAGGGCGCTCAAACCTCTGTGGCGTGTGAGGGTGGGGGGCAGTAGCCCCAGGTGCTTGGCACCTTTTGTCCACTCCCTCTCTTGTCAGGTCAGGTCTGACACTCTGGCACTGACCCACCAGTCCCGGACCAGTATCCGGTGGCTGGACAGGAGGCTGGGGTGGGCTTCCCCACACCCGGCCCTCCTCTTCCTTGGGGCTCTGTACCCTCCAACCTGGAGCGGTACCCCCTTCTAGAATAGTCAGGACACCTGTGGCAGGTATCCTGCACCATTCACCCACCAGGTCAGGGGTGCTATCCTGCAACTGGTATTCCAGGTCAGGGGGGACACCCCAGACCTGGCCCTCAAACCTAGGCTCCAAAGCCTCCAGGTCAGACAGCACCTGAACCTGGCTTCCCCACCCAGGGACTAACCCCTGCAGTGGAACACTTGCCTGGCGCACCAGGACTTCACTCACTGAGGTGCCTATACTGGTAGACAGTACCCACCTGGCCAACACAACGGTGTGGCCCAGTCCACCCCCAGGGTGAGACTCCTGCCCTCCTTCCAGGGGCAACCCTGTCCACCAAGACAACCAAGAACACAACTTTCCTACCAGTTCAGGACCTCCCTCCAGCAACTGGTCTCCCAACCTAGGGTTTAACCCCTCAGGTTGTACCGGGGTCAGAGGCGAGGACTCCCTCCCTCTGCACCCCCTTCCAGAGCGCTTCACCCTCCCTACTGGAGGGGTACCCCTGGGAACCATATTGGTCAGGACACTAGTTACAGATGTCCTTCCTTCCAGGTCAGGCAAATCCTGAACCTGGTGTCCCAACCCAGGGACCAAAACCTGCGGTTGTGCATTTGCCTGGCACGCCAGGACTTCTGGGGACTCACATAGTACCCCCTTGAGGGTGACACACAACTCATGTGTCCTGTGACAGTCTGCCTGGCGCAGATCTCCCGACCCCTGTCCACCTGACAGTGCGCGAAGATCTCCCAGGACAGGAGTGGTGTCACAATGGTCACTCACTGGGGACTCAGCCCTTCTGACTGGTCCCTGACCCACTGGTTCTCCCACTGGGGACTCCTTCCCCCTCTCACCCCTCAGTCTGGACTTCTGTACCCTCCCAAATGGAGTGGCACTGCCAGACACCAGAACTGACGGAGGCCTGGTTACAGGCACTCCCCGTTCACCAGACACTAGGAGATCCTCCTCAAATGGCCTACAAGTACAGTCTAGGTCCCCAACCTGATGTTCCCTTAAGGAACCCTCCAGGCCCTGAGACTGGGTTTCGGGCACCATGAGACACACCGTCCCACACTCATTCCTTCTCCACTGAGACCGGACATGAGCCCCTACACCCCTCCCACTACACTGGGACCTAACTGGGCTACACTGAACCTCTTCCACCTCACAGGTCTGGAAGATATCTGAGCCACTCCTTTTGGGATCACTCCCCAATGCCTCCTCAGACTCTCTGGAATCCACCAAGAGGTCTGCCTCCAACGCAAGCTCTCTGGGATCAGAGAACTCACACTCCACCGGGTGTTGGCATAACTCTGGAAAACAGGGACTTAAAATATGCTCTCCAACAAATGAATCACACAGCCCCCCACAGTTGTTAACCAAGCTACCCTTTGCCTCACCCTCCAGTGCCTCACGCAAGTACCCCACACCACTCTCCTGAGACTGGCAAGACAGTATCTGACTGTCTCTGTCACACAACCCACACTCTTCTGGCTGGTCTTCACACACACACACCAAGGTTTCTACCATGGGGGAACCCCTCTCCCTGTACCTCTCATCTAGAGTCAGTAGAGTGTCCCTCCCACCACTAGGAATATGGTCCCCTGTGCCAGTCCCCCAATCTACTTCAGGGACACTGCACTCCACTGGAACTACATCATAAAACTGAACCCCCTGGTGTATGTCGACCCCCTCCCTCAAGTCAGACGCCACATCTCTGGGTGTTTGTACCTTTCTTTCCACACTAGATATCATAATCATGCTGCCACCATCTGAGCTGGACTCCACCTCCAACTCAGCAAAGCTCACCTCTTGAGCTACCCATGTTTCTTCTTCAGCTGAGACCCTCATGGCCTCACGCCTCTTGAGCTCCAACTCAAGCTTCCTCATTCTTAATTCATGGGCCAAGGTCAATTTCAATTCTTCCAGGGCACGGGCATTTTTGCTCTCCTCCGCCGCCCATTCTCTCTCTTTATCCATTTCCAATCGCTTCAGCTCCATTTCAAGCCTCAACATTTCTAACTTATGATCTCTAGCCCTTTGGTTTTCCTCCAACTCCTCTGGGGAAAAACTTTCAGCTGAATGGTTGCTGCCAGCCCTTGAGGCTGCTCTGGACACAGGCAGATCCTGTGGCCTGAAACCATCCCTTTGTGCATCCTCATCCACTTCTGCATCATCTGTCTCCCCAGCCTCTTTGGTCTCCCACCAGGCCCTTAAGGCCTTTTGTAGCTCCTCCCTCTTGGAGCGGCGCTTCATGGGGTATCCAAAGTTCCTGCAGAACTGCCTGAGTTGACCTACTTTGTAATCACTTAACATTTCAATATCAAACTCCAGTTCTGCAACATCACTTGCTGGTTTACCATTCAGAGACATGACGCTTGGATTCCTTCAGGGTTATGATCAAAAATAGAACCAAAAATAAAAAACTTAACCGTGGTATGCGGTGGCGTAGTGGTCTGCACTCACTAGTGATGTACACTAATCACTGTGGGTCTAGTACAAATACAAGTTCAAATCCCACCGCCTGACCACCAATGTTAGAACTGGGGGTCTCTAGTTGGCAGAGGTAGGTACCACTGTCCAAATAGGGACCCTTGCTTCTAGTCAGGGCAAGGAGATAACCCTCTGAGATAACCCCTGCTCACCCTCTAGGTAGCTTGGCACGAGCAGTCTAGGCTAACCAGAGGCAATGTGTAAAGTATTTGTACCCACACTCACAGTAACACAGTGAAAACACCACAAACTGACTCCACAACAGTTTAGAAAAATAAAGGTATTTTTAATCTAAACTACACAAGACCAAAACGACAAAAATCCAACATACACAGTTCAAGAATATGGTTTCAAAAAGAGTTCTTAAGGTTGCGTTAGAATTCTCTACGTTGCAATAGAATTCTCTACTGATGCGTGAAAAGTTCACAGTTGCGTCACGTTTACTCACAGTACCTTTAGTTGCAACAAAGTTCCAAAAGCAGAAGCTGGTGCGGTGGAAAACAAGCGATGCATTGCTCCTGAGACCCTGGGGAGGCGATGCGACAGCCCCGCTGCAGCAGCGGGCGTGTTGCGACGAATCCGGTCTGTATGGGGAGGAAGGCCACTTGTATGGATTCCGGTGCGTAGGTTCCGTAGGAAGTCTGTTCTCGCAAAGGCACGATGCGACGATCTCGTAGGGGCTGCGACGATCTCCGGGGCGACGATGCGCGGTCCAGCGGGGATCCTCTCTCTCGCAGCTCCTCGATGCGTTGATTCTGCGACGATGCTCGCAGCGACGTGATGCGGTCCGCAAGCAAGCGGTGCGGCGTTCTCACCCAGCGATGACAGGCTCTGCGACGATACTCGCAGCGTTGTTCGATTCTCCCGCACCGGTCTGGTGCGTCCCGCAAACGAAGGATGCGACGGCTCTGGCAGCGGCGTCAGGCGCTGCGACGATCTCGACCTCCGTAGCGGCGGGAAACTTCTCGCACTGTCGGGGATGCGCTCCGCAAGCAAGCGATGCGACACTTTTCAGTTTCAAAAGTCACTCAAGCTTAGTTTCAAGCTTCCCAGCTCAGGTACAACTTCCAGAGGCCCCACAACTGGATCAAGCACTCTAGGAAGGACAGAACTCTCTCAGCAGAGTTCAGGGAAGCTGGGGGTGAAGTCCTTTTGTTCCTGGGACTTCAAAACAGGGAGCCAGCTCTTCTCAGGCCCTTGGAGATTCCTTCAAGACAGGGGACACAGCTCAGCAGCAAAGTCCTTCCCCTCTCCTTGGCAGCAAAGCAACAGGTCAGTCCAGCAGAGCAACAGCAGGACAATCTTCCTTCTTCAGTTTCAGCTTTCTCCTTGGCAGAGGTTCCTTCTTGATTTCCAGGATGATCTAATTTTCTGTTGTCAGGGGTCCTGTACTTATACCCCTAAAGTCTTTGTTCTCTTGGTGCATGTGGGCCCTGAGCCCGGTCTGAACCAGTTCTGGGTGGATCCTGAGCACTTTGTTTTGCTGGCTGCATATTTCCTTTCAGAGTGAGGGCAGGGTCCTCAGCCGCCCAGCAGGGGGGTGGAGCCAGCATTGTGGAAGGCAGGCACAGCCCTATTCAGCCCAGGTGCTAACTCCTCCCACTACTCCAGTTGCAAATGCAGTCATTCAGCCTACTGCTGACTCATCCAGGGGAATTCCCTCCTGGGGAATTCCCCAGCCCCTGTCACTCTCAAACCAGACAGTCAATACACAAACAGGCCCAGGCACACAGAAGGGTCAGACAAGAGAACAGCAACTTTCTAAAAGTGCTGTTCTCAAATACAGGATTTAAAAACAACCTTTCCCAAAAGATGTGTTATTAAATTCTGAGTTCAGGGATACTAGATACTTATGTCCTATCTTGTTCCTATGGGAAGAAATGCTGTTAACCACTGTAGCCAGCATCCCCCATGTAAACCTATGGAGCAAGATAGCCTTACAGTAGTGAAAACGAAAATGGCTGCCATTCACTATCAGAACATGTTACCTGCACCAGTACATGCTCTACCTTTCACATACACTGCACCCTACCCAGGGGGGTTACCTTGGGCCTTCCATAGGGGTGGCTGATGTGCACAAAAAGGGAAGGGTTAGGCCTGGTCAGTGGAGACACTGGCCAGGAGGACATGGCAGTACTAAACTGCCCATAGGCACTGCAGTGGCAGGCCTGAGACACCATTTTAGAGCTACTCCTGTGGGTGGCACAATCAGTGCTGCAGGCCCACTAGTAGCATTTGTCATCACCAGCCCTGGCACACCCAGTGCACTTTACTAGGGACTTCATGGTGATACAAATATGCCAAACATGTATATCCAATTAGAATAACACTTTACATAGAGAGCATATGCACTTTAGCACTGATCAGCAGTGGTAAAGTGCGCAGAGTCCTATTGCCAACAGCCACGGGTCAGGAAAAATAAGGGAGGAAGAAGCAAAAAGTTTTTAGGATGACCCTGCAAGAAGGGCCAGTTCCAACAGCCCTCCTCGCCGCTACTGATGACATCTGCATGCTGCTAGATCAGGGACACACCGCGTCCCTCAACCTTCTAGACCTCCCTGCAGCCTTCGACGCAGTTTCACATCGTACGCTTGCAGCCAGATGTCATGATGCGGGGATACAAGGAGCCGCCCTTGACTGGATCCAATTCTTCCTCGCTGGCAGAACCCAGAGGATTCGTCTCCCTCCCTTCCTCTCCGAACCCACGGAAATCAACTGCAGAGTACCCCACGGATCATCAATCAGCCCCACTCTCTTCAACATTTACATGGCCCCCCTCGCCGTCATTCATCATCAGGCAGCATGGGCTCAGCATTGTTTTCCTCGCCGACGACACCCAGCTCATCCTCTCACTCATGAAGAATCCCGAAGACACCAGACTCTGATTCCAAGAAGGAATGAAGTACGTGGCAGCCTGGATGAAAGACAGCTGCTCGAAGCTTTACTCGGAGAAGACAAAGGTCCTCATCCTCGGACCATGCACCTCCACCTAGGACAACACCTGGTGGCCCACCGCCCTCGGGAGCCCACCCACCTCTACAGATCATGATTGGAACCACGGCATCATCCTTTACTCCTCCCTCTCCATGAACCATCAGATCATCGCCGTCACTTCCACTAGCTTCAACTGCCTTCGCATCCTCCGTAAGACCTTCAAATGGATCCCCCCAGACTGCAGAAGGACCGTCACCCACGCACTCATAACAAGCAGACTGGACTACGCCGGTATCAACAGAACTCTTCTACAGAAACCCCAAACCATCCAGAACGCGTGGCCAGACTCATACTCGGGACAATGCATCACGAGCACATGACCCAACACCTACGAGGCTTCCACTGGCTCCCCGTCAAGAAAAGGGTCACCTTCAAACTCCTAACCCACGCCTACAAATCCCTCAACAACATCGGACCCGAACACCTCAATGAAATAGTATCCTGTACCGTTTTTGTTGCTTTTCAGTGCAACCTAATTGCTCTCATTTCCTCACGAGTCTGCTGGGCAGATATGTAGCGGAGGAAGGCTTTTCCCGTTCCAGACTGCGACCTTGATCGCCGTTGTACCCTGCACACCTGGTCATCTAAACACCGATAGCCAACCACACTATCAGGAGATTAAGTCACTTCCTTCTTCTCCTGATGAGGCCATGGGCCGAAGTACATCAACATTTTCTTTTGGAGGAGCCATCCAATCTTGAATACAATAAATTACTTTTTGGACACATACCTCAGAGATGGATAACAGAATTGTCCTCCAAGTCACACCATTTAAAGGACTACCTCCTATGTGGACTGCACAGTAAATGCCGAGCGCAGTCACATTGCTCAAATCAATTGGAAGTCTAAAGCAAGATTCTAGTTGTTACATTTATTTTGTTGTTTGTAAAATTTAAGTGATTGATTTACTTTCTGTATTTACTTTGATGTTTAATTTGAATTTTAAATGCACACTCCAGATACTGGTACCAAGAATGAAGAATATTACTCCACCAATAAGTGATTATTATTATTATTATTAAATTAGTTTTGTAACGTGCGCAGCTACCCAAAAAGGGTTTCCCGGTGCCTAGCACACAAATTGCTAGAAAAGGAGCATTCAAGAACCATTTGCTACTAAAAGAGCCAAGTTTTAAGATTTCTTCTAAAGCTGAGATAGGACGGGTCATTCTTCAAGGACACCGGAAGAGAATTCCAGATTTTGGGGCCAAGACAAGAAAAGGAACGGCCTCCCATTCTTGCAAGTTTAAATCTGGGAATCACGAAGTCTCCATGGGCTGTAGAGCGCAGGGGACGCGAAGGAATGTAAAGATGGATGAGCTCTCGCAGATACGCTGGTGCCACACCTTGTTTTATTTTAAAGATGTAACACAGGGTTTTAAATTTAAATCTTTGGTCAATTCGAAGCCAGTGAAGGTCACGTAAATACGGCGAGATGGAAGCCTGTCTAGGAACTTGACAAAGAAGGCGTACTGCAGAGTTCTGAACTACCTGTAGCTTTCTCAGTACCGTTTGGCAGCTACCGAGATAGAGAGCATTGCGGTAATCGAGGCGAGAGGTGATGAGTGCCTGGATTACTGTGCATTGTGTTGAGGCAGGGAGCATCCAAATGATCTTACAAAGCCACCTCAAGATCGTAAAACAGATGGCAGCAACACTCGCCACCTGTTGTCTCATAGAGTGACTATCATCAATAATGATGCCCAGATTACGGACATGGGTGATAGGTAGGGGAAAGGAACCCATTTCCTGAGGCCAATGGTGAGGGCCCCATAGGTCCCTGTGCTTGTCCAGGATAAGGACCTCAGTCTTATCCCCATTTAACTTCAAAAAGTTAAGGCGCATCCACTCTGTCACTTGCCGTAGGCCGCACTGAAGGGCAGATGTTGTGGCGTCTTTAGTGGTGGAAAGCGAGAAGACAATCTGAGTATCATCCGCATACGAATATAGGGAAAGACCCGCCTCTTCCACAATCTCTGCCAGAGGTCTGACATAGATGTTGAAGAGCAGGGGGCTTAAATTGGATCCCTGTGGGACTCCAGGTGCTGATACGCAGATCTTAGATGATGCCTTAGCAGAAAAGACGTCAAGGAAAGAAGCAAACCAGGATAGGGCAGTGCCATCCAGCCCAAGAGACCTAAGGGCGTTAAGCAAGATGTTATGCACTCAAATCTAATAGAATGAGTGCCGCAGTTTCCCCTTGATCTAAATGCTGGCGCAGTTTCTCAGTAACCCTAAGCAGAGCGGTTTCAGTTGAAAAGTTGGCTCTGAACCCGGATTGTGAATAATGAAGAAAGCCAACTTTATCTATGTGTTGTGTCAGTTGAGTATTGATATGTTTCTCCCAAATTTTGGAGAAAGCCGGAAGCAGAGATATAGGTCTAAAGTTAGATAGTACAGAAGGATCTGCTCCGGCCTTTTTCAACGAAGGGATGACCATGGCGCGCTTCCACTCGGGGGGGGAGGGTACCAAGGCCTCCCGCATAGAGGCGTTAAGAAGGTCGATAAGGATGCCTTTAGATGTGGCAGAGAGCTGACAAAGGATGTTAATAGGCAAAGGATCAAGAGGAGACCCAGATTTAATAAAGGAAAATAAATCATGTACTTTAAAAATCACACTTATATACCATTTATTTATTTTATTTATTTTATCAATTTATAGGGCGCAACAGCTACCCAAAAAGGGTTTCCCGGCGCCTAGACACAGCTAGAAAGAGGGCAGAGAAGCGGAGGTGACTGTTAAGTGGTTATTGTTCATACAGCCAGGTCTTTACGAGCTTTCTGAACCTACAGTAGTTTTCTTCCTTCCGGATACAGGGGGGGAGCGTGTTCCAAAGGGAGGGCCCCAGATAGGTAAAAGATCTGCCTCCTGTTCTTGCTCGTTTAAACCTTGGTATGCAAAAACAGGCTGCTGTCTGTGACCGGAGGTTTCTCTTGGGCGTATAGAGGCAGGCAAGAGATTGGAGGTAGTTTGGTGCTGTTCCTGCTTTTATTCGGAACATGTAGTTCAGGGCCTTGAAACGGATTCTGCTCTCGATCCTGAGCCAATGAAGATTCCGACGATGGTTCGAGATTCCAGCGTTCTTCGGGATATTGCAGAGGAGTCTGACCGCAGCGTTTTGCGCTACCTGTAATCGTCCGATCACAGATTTGTTTGCGCCCAAATAGAGAATGTTGCCGTAGTCAAGCCTTGATGTAATAAGGGCATTGACTACGGTCTTTTGCGTTGACACTGGCAACATCCACAGGATCTTCCTCAGCCATTTAGCTATGGTGAGACAAAGGCCGGTTACTTTACTGGCTTGTTTGTTCATGGATAAGGCGTTGTCCAGTATAAAGCCCAGATTACGAGCGTGGGACAACGGGGTAGGAAAAACGCCCATCTGATCCGGCCAATGTACGGGATTCCAGAGTTCTTGATCTTTTCCCAAAATCAGTATTTCCGTCTTGTCGCCGTTTAGTTTTAACTGGTTTGTTGTCATCCCATGACTAACGAACTGTGGTTAACTGATTTTACTGGACCGGGACAAAGTCACAAGTTCAGGCAGACTGCAATGGAGATAGGCCGAATACAGGGACCAAGTTATGCCCGTTGAATGAAGTACCATAAAGCCTGGTTTGTGGTGCTTTGCTGGATCCCGTGTTGAGAATGCGTCGCGCAGAGTCTGTCCGGGTAAGTTGCTGTTTTGCAATTCAGATTCTTTTGACATCATTGAGGATACCGTCGATGAAGGGCTTGTGATGCGAAGTTCTGCATTGAGGATGGGTCACGCAGTGGCTGTTCCAAGGAAGATGCGGATTGCAATTCGAAGCACTGCCTCATCGTCAAGGAAGCCATCGATGAGGAGTTTGTTATAAGAAAGCCTGCTTCGAGGGTGCGTCGTGCAGCTCCGGTTGTCAGGAAGCTGCAGGCTGCGATGCCAGGTACTGCATCTGGGATGCGTTGCACATTGGCGGTTTCTATACAGCTCTGAGGAGAAGCATCACACTACGACCCTTATGCTCATAGGACAACATCCGGGCTAGAAGAGCATCTTCAGGCCCACTTCCAAGATTCCAGGACTGGGGTGGCACCACTTTGGGGCAAGACTCACAACAGGCAGAATCCAGTTGAAGGGTTCAAGGTGGTTGGAACCTTTTCTGCCTCTACGGCTCTGATCAGGAGGCCAGGCAACTAACCCTTGAAGTCCCTCTGAGAGTACTTCCTTCAAGATGCAGGCCACTCCTTCTCATTCAGGCAGCAGTGCTGAAGCATAGCAGTCCTTCGTGCAGAGCATCTCAGCAGTCCTTCTGAATTTTCCACAGGTCCAGATGTGTACTGAAGAGTTGGGTCTGTGGCTCCATTAGTAATACATGGTGCCCACTTTTTTTTTTTTTTTTTTTTGGTGTAAGACATTTATTGGTTTTAAACAAGTGTTACACTGCGTCATGCCAACAACCCGGAGGTAGGCCGCGATACGTGCAAGTGTCAAACAATAACAGGTCTCCCGTGAGGGAATTTCCAGCATATCCGGTGGGTTCGTAACTGGCAGTTCCTGTAAACGTTGTTAAAGGTAATTAAACATACAGTGCAACAGAAGCAAAGCACATAATCTTACATTTTTTGTAGTTGGTGTCGCAAATAGTCAAAATCTCACATGTACTAGACATCGCACCGTCATATTGACGAGCACGGTGGTCATGGCTTATCAAAACATCAGTTCAGCATAGACAAATCTGCGGCACCTTTACTCCCAACCCCTCACAACAGTTTGAGGGTAACAAAGAACTTCGTGGTGCTTAGCAGAGCATGATCTACATGTCTGAAATGGCAATCTCGGGGCCGTGCGCGCGAGGTGCAGACAGCTGGTGTAAGATGTAAGCATGTGGCAGGGTCAGTGACAGGGGCATTCCAGGAATCTCCCGGAAGGTGGTGGGGGGGGGACAGACCAGCTAGTGTGTCGTACGATCAGTGAATGGGGCATAACGATAGGTCTGGCAGGCGCTAGGTGAAGCAGAACTAGGGTATGGGGAGGGTGTTTCGCAGGCCAGAGGAGCAGTCTCTTTGGCAGTTCTCAACCCGCCATAAGTAACGTGCATGTAATCCAGGGATCTCAACCCATGTCATCAGAGACGCCCACGTCAGGGAAATCTTCGGAGGTAGCAGAGCCTGTTTTCTCCCTGGCCCACTGGAGGAATGGCTCCCAAATGTCATTGGGCCTGGTGGCAGTGGGCATCGACTCCCAGTAGTGCGTGAGTTGTGTTTGACCATAAGTCACGTCTTTAATCCACGCCGCGAATGCAGGTAGAGTCCTGCGGCCCCAGTTTATTGCCACCTGGCGTTTCGCATAAAGGAGCAATATCGCGTGCAGCTTCCGGTCACAAGGCTCAGTGTCCCTCACATAACCTAACAGGCCCACGAGCGGGGTGGGCTCGTCTGACCTGCGCAGCATTTGGTTAATTGCAGTGAAGATGGCCGACCAATATTCATGTAACTTAGGGCAGGTCCACGCCACATGCAAGAAGGATGCATCCGCCCCACCACATTTCCAGCATGAAGCATCTTCTCTGATGCCCATGCGGTGTAACAGTGCCGGTGTGCGGTAGTACCTGTGCAGGAATTTAAAGTGGACCAGTCTCAACCTATAATTCGGTGACAGTGCCGAGAGTTGTGCACAGCAGTAGTCCCATGTGTCGTCAGTGAGGGGGTCATCCAGGTCGGCAGACCAAGCCTGTTTGGCCGCTGACTCTGTGATCTGGGCCTGTTCCTGCATGCAATTATATAGTCTAGAGACCAGCTTCGCGGAAGACGGTCGTGACAGCAAATTATGGAGTGCGTCTAGGCGTGGCGGCTCCTCAGGGAATTGAGGCCACAACTTTTTACAGGACTCCCGGAGGGAGTGGTGCAGCAGTGCGTCCGAGAAGGAGTCAGGTCGCACTGGTACCTCAGCGAATTTCCCGTCGGGATAGAGATCCGCAAACGTCAGTATGCGTTTCCCTCGAAGCAGAATGGTGTCACCCCTGGTGCAGAGGCACGGTAGCATCGGGTTACCACGTAGTGGGATTGATGGCGCGTAGAGTAACAGGAGTTTCGCCCGGATCCTCAGTTCACGCCAAGACCAGCGGATCATTTCCACCGTGTCAATGTCTTTCGATGGGCGCGTGACCCCGCCGTATAGCGCCACCTGTAGAGGCGATGGGGCGACAGCGGCTAGTTCCACCGCCACGTGTGGCTGGTATGGGGTGGGGAAGACCCAGAAATGCAGGAACTGCGCCTGTGCGCATAGGGAATACAATTTGAAATCCGGCGCTCCAAGGCCTCCCTGCCTGAGCGGGAGGGTCAATAGGGCCCAAGAAGATCTAGCCTGGCCACCGGACCACACCAGTTTCAGAAGTAGCGACCTCACGCGTGCGTGGAAGTGCGCCGTCATTGGTATGGGAACATTCACAAATAAATACAGAAATTTGGGGAGTACTACCATTTTCACCAATGCTATCCGTGCAACCAGGGAGAGGGGAAGCCTGTTCCAGATCCCTACTTTGCTTTCAAGCCAGTCCACCGCTCTCCCGAAATTCAGGGACCATATTTCCTGCATATCCCGACTCACCCAGATGCCCAGGTATTTCACCGCCTCAGTTTCCCACCTCAGGGGATATTCCGAGGGAGGCTGTGTAGTCGCGTCAGTTAGGGGGAATGCTACAGATTTTGACCAGTTGATCGATATTCCAGCCAGGCCCTCGAATCTCACGAATTCTCGGAGCAGTGGGTTCATATTTTCAGAGGGATCTTTAATGTAGAGAGTGACATCGTCCGCATATAAGGAGATCAGCAGACTCCGGGAGCTGAATCCTATCCCCCTCGCCGTATGATGTTGATGAACCCTGGCCGCTAGCGGCTCCATGGCAATGGCGAAAAGGAGAGGAGACAGGGGGCACCCCTGTCTGGTCCCTCTAGAGATGTTAAAGGGCTCGGACACCAAGCCATTCACATTCACCCGCGCTCTGGGTGCATCATACAGCAGTTTTATGAGTGTGATGAAGTTGAGACTAAACCCCATCCTCCCTAAGATTTTGAACAAGTAGGGCCATTCCAAGGAGTCAAACGCTTTGGTGGCGTCTAGGAACACCACCGCAGCCTGAACAGATGGGTGTAGATAGTGTAATATGGAGAAAAGAGTTCTGAGGTTGTGGGAAGTCGCACGGCCTGGGATAAACCCGGACTGGTCAGGGAGAGCTATCATGGGTAACAATGGTTGTAGCTTGTCTGCAATGACTGTAGCAAAAATCTTGGCGTCTACGTTAATAAGGGAGAGGGGACGATAAGAGTCAAGTGCCATGCTGTCTTTGTCGGGTTTCAGGAGCGTAATTATTAGGGCTTCGCGCATCGAGTCAGGAAGTGAATTCAGCTCAAGTGCCTCTGCAAACAGCGAGTGTAGTTTCGGGGCCAGTTCCTCCACATAAGTCTTGTAGAAGGAAGTCGTAAGCCCATCCGGGCCAGGCGCCTTGTTCGATGGCATGCTCCTAATAACCTGAGCTATATCTTGTGCAGTAACGGGGAGGTCCATGTATTTCCTGTGATTGTCATTGAACCAGACCAGGGCAACAGAATCAAGGAAGCTATCTAGGGAATCAGGGATGTCCGTCTGTTTAGCCTTGTAGAGGGATGAATAAAAATCAGTGAAGGCTTTCAAGACTGCCTCTTGACCCACCACCAGAGTGCCTGCGCTGTCATGAATAGTGTGTATGTGGTGTGTTTGTGACCTAGGGGCGATTAACCTGGCCAGGGTCCTGCTCGGTCTGTCTTCTTCCCCGTACCTACGCGCTTCAGCCTGTTTACCCAGAAATTGTACTTCTCGCTGCGCCTCCTCATTGAATACGAGCAGTTTGGCTTTGATGCTACTGGCTAGCTCTAATTGCGGGTCTCGGCAGAAGGCCAGGTCCAACTCCCTCAGCTCCTGTTCTAACCTCGACAGAGAACGTCGAATATCATGTAGTACTCCTGCTTGTCTGGCTATGCACTGTCCTCGTATTACCGCCTTAAAGGCGTCCCATACAATAGCCTCCGTGGAGGCCGACCCCTCATTATCCTTGAAGTAGTCCTCAATGTCAGTACGTATGCCTTCAGTGAACACCTGGTCTGTGAGGGCATGTGGGGGCAAGCGCCAAGAGAACGCCCTTGCAGTGCTACCAGGAATATTCAGCTCCAGTGCACAGGGGGCATGATCAGACAGCGACCTAGCTTGGACGTCGGCCCTCTCTACCCATGTCGCCACCTCAGGTGTCACCAACCAAAAGTCCAACCTAGACCAAGCCGCATGATGGCATGTGATGCAGGTACCCAGTCTCTCCCCAGGGTGTCTAGCTCTCCACACATCGGACAGCAATCCCTCCTCCATCACATCAAGTATAGCCTGTCTCGCTTTGACGTGTGTGGGCCTGGCCACACCCTGCCTGTCTAGCTCATCATTTAACACAACATTAAAATCCCCCCCAATCACAATCGAGCTGCAGTTTAACAGAGTAATTTGTGCCCAGACCTCGCGAAAAAAGTCCGGGTCATCCACATTCGGACCATATATAGCAGCCAGAACCAGAGGTTTGCCCTGCAGCGAACCATGCAAAATGACAAAGCGGCCCTCAGTATCAAGCACGCATTTATGTTCTTTCCAATCTAGCCCTCTACGCATAAGAACAGCCACCCCCCTAGCATAATTGGAATAAATGGCGGAATACACCTGTGACCACCTAGTGTGTTTCAACCTGGGCGACGGAGTCGCGTTAATATGAGTTTCTTGCAGGAAGCATACGTCTACATTGTGCCTGGACAGTACACCATGCATCAGCTTAGCTTTCTTGTAGTCTCCAAGCCCTCTAATGTTCCAGGTCCATAGCTTAACCCCCCCATTCCAGCATTTGGGTCGAAGTGACTGAATGCACCCCGCCACCAACCCCAACATTTTCTGAGCGTCCTCGCACCCCACACCCAACAGCCCCTCTCGCACCATGCAAGTAAAGTCGTGAACTATTGTGCACCAGTTCAAAACAAATAACCAAACACCCAACCCCCCTCTCCCCCCCCACCCACGCCAACCCCCCAATCAGGTTGCGTAAAAACCCTTGGAGTGCTTAGACCAGCACTCCAGTGAAGTAGAACCAAGAACAGCGGGAAATACCCCATGGGGGCGAGGTGCTCCCGGCATACACCCCCGATCTCTCGGGGTGGCTGCACATCCCAGGAGATTTGCAGCTCTCCAGAGATAGCCTGTCTCACGAAAGTGCCATTAATGTACCAGTACGGGAAACAGCAGTGTCTTAGATCCGGGACTGCACTCGGTACCCGGTCGATCCCCGGGCAGGGAAAATAGGTCAGGCTGCTGTCAGCGAACCAAGCCAGTGTCCAATGGTCGTGACAAAGCCAGGGCCCCCCATCTAGGTACCCATGTAGGGGGGGCTCTCAGCCAGCCAGGTCCGATGTGTTCAATCATTGTCGCTCATCCGGTCAGCGCTTTCCTCCAGTCTGGGTGATTGTCGGCGAGCACTAGCTCCGCATATGTGTCTGGAGAACTTCAGGGCAGATTTCGCGTCCGTGAAGAAGTGCGCTTCTCCCTCGTGCAGTATTTTCAATTTGGCCGTATATAGTAAGGAGTACGGTATTCCGGCTTGCATCAACAGTTTCTTGGCCGGCAGAAACTCCTTCCTGGCCGCTTGAACCATAGGGGTGAAGTCAGGATAAAATGAGAGCTGGTTCCCTTTGTGGGTGATCTTGCCCTTCTCTCGAGCCAGCCGTAGGACACGGTCACGATCCTGGTAATTTAGCAATTTCGCCAAGATGGGTCGAGGAGGGGCCCCCGTCTGAGGTTTCTTGCCAAGGGTTCTGTGCGCCCTCTCTACCGTGAAAACCTGGGAAAGGTCGGGGTCAAACAGTTCGTGCAGGAGATCCATTATAAAGACCTCCATCTTCCCAGTATTATCAGTTTCCGGAATGCCTGTGATTCGAATGTTGGATCTGCGGGAACGCGCCCCCAAATCATCTGCCTTGGCTCGCAGGAATTCCAGTTCGCGCTCAATGTTCGTTATGTGTTGCTTAGTCTGTTGCTGGAACTCGCAGCATTCCGTTTGTCTGTTTTCGAGTTTATCCAGGCGTGTCTCATGTGTGTCCACCTTAGCTTTGACCGCTTCCAGCTGTGAGGCCATTGCGTCCAACTTGGAGTCGATGCTTTTGAGGCTAGATCGGACCTCCATAATTAAGGCGCCAAAATCTATGTCCGGTGTAGGACTGGTGGAAGGGGGTGTCGCTGCCTCCTGATCTGCCGGCATCTGTTTGGCCTTCTGTTTCTGCTCGAAAGTGAGCTTGGGCTGTCTCGCATCTCTATTTCCTCCCATTTGGAACCAGGAGGCCACCACCACGAAGGCTGCGTATGTCCACCCACACTCGTGTGCTGTTAAGTCCGCCCCTAAGGATATTGCAGCCCAGAGCAAGGATCCCCTAAACTCAAGTGGGGAATTCTCGAGTGTCTCAGCAGGCGATCCCCACTAGTTGTAGGTGTTGAAGGGGTGCGGCGGTATCAGGTGGGCCTCAGGACAGGGAAATGGCGGGTCTCCCATCAACGGGCTACAGCTGAGTCCCGTGTGTCCCGTGGTTTCGCTCCCTAGTCCTCCCCGTGTGCGCAGTCAGGGTCCACTCACCAGGGGTGCAGCAGTTCTCCGCGTTGAGAGCGGGCCGCAGGAGCGCTGAGTATCGCCGAACAGGAGCAGTTCTCTATCGACCCAGCCGAGTGTTCAGGCTGCGGCTCTCCGCACCGCAACACCACACCAAAATGGTGGCCGCTCTGTCGGGCCGGCGTCAGGCCGCTCCGCGGGCACAGGGTAGCCGGCGAGTACCTCCGCCGGGCTCAGACACCGCAACTGCAGCTCCACGAGACACAGCGGCTGGCAGCAAGCGCCCCCGGGGTTCCGACAGCTCCGTCACCGTTCAGGCGAGAAGGCCCAACAATCCCCGGGGTCCGGTGGACAGCAGCCTCCGCCTCAGGTTCCACAGCGGTCTGCGGGTAGAGCCGGTCAGGTCGTCAGCGCCAGAACTCGTGCGCCCGGTGTCAGCGTGTCGCAGGATTTTAACCGAGTGTTCCCTAGGTCATTCAGCGCTCGGCCATCCGCGAGTCAGGGTCTCTCCACAGCGTAGGAAGGATCGTGTCAGGATTTTTAGTGTGCAGCCGGCGGAGCTCACTCACAGAGCGGCCATTTCGCTGCTCGGTTAGCCACGCCCCCCATGGTGCCCACTTTGAAGTAGGAGAAGGTTCCTTTTGGTTTCCGCCCCTAGAGGTATTTGGAATTTCCTCCCTATGTGCTCTGGCTTCTCTGGGGACTCAAAAAGCTAGTGTCAAACCCTTTATGAGTGTGTCCTGGGGAGGGTTTGTGATATGCAAATGTGGTAGATGACAGCTCCTCCCTCTCATCAAATCAGAGATGGCCCATCCTGCCAGAACCTATTCCGCTTTGTCTCACTATCTGGGAGCAATCCACAAATACCAACTGCTATTTACACCTAGTCCTTTGACCCAAGTTGCAGGGTGCAGGCATCAAATACTTAGGGCAGGAAAATACTTTTAGAGAAAACACACAGCCCCTTTGCCACTATTTAGCAATGGTAAAGTGCAGAGAGTTTGAAAACAAGCAAAATAAACAGACGCAATCATTTTGGAAACATGTCAAAAATTGGGCCTTGTCTAACACTTTCATTCTGTCTTATCTTTCTCTTTCTACTGAGACCGGCTTCTACCAGGAGCCAGAAAGTAACATGAGCAGCACACAGTATGTGCAGTCTGCTATTCCATTAGTGCAGCATGGTTGAGAAATTGATGGAAAGTGCTTGGATTATTTTAGAATATAAGAATTATCTAATTACGTAGAGTTGACTATATCTCAATATTGTTTCCTTTTTTATGCCAGTTGGCCTAATGCTACCAAATTGCCCAATCTAATGCAATGAATTAACTTTGTCTACATATTTTTCATTGTGTTCTGTCATCTTTATTATTGGCTCACTATCATTAGTGCTACAGCTTTCAGTTTGTCCTTTGCAGTACAGGAATCTCTAAATTGTGCCACTAGTCTCTACTTGAATCACTTCCTGTTGATAGCACTACATTGAAAGTGACAGTGTTGAGATCAAGAGATTTATAATGTCTTTTGCACTGTTCTCTAGATGTTATAGAAATAGTTTTTTGAATGTGCTTACGTTGTTGCTTGTAGGTTTGAGAACCATGTGATATATTAAGGATATGGAATTTTATCAGTGATTGATATGATAAAACGTGTGGTTAACACCTTTTGATTTTAAGTTTCAATTTTAGTGGTCATTTTGAATTTGGTTGGATGGGAGAACAACCATAAATCAGGATGTCTCCCACCCTACCAAACATGCAGTTACTCTTGCTCATATAGATGTGTGGGTATTAATGGGTTCCCCATGATGAAGCCTTAGCAGCCTATCTATCGGAAACAGACCTACAGCTCTCCAGCTATGACAAATCCATCGACTTTAGAATATTCATAGGGTACCCTTACTTAGGTAGGGTCTTCCAATACTCCCTTTTCCTGTCCACATACTCTGTGAAAGGCAATGTTGTGACACATAGGAAAACAAAAGTACGCCCAACGCGCTCAGTAAAAAAAAAAATATAAGAAACAACTTCATGCCCGTCTAGGCAATTGATTTTTGTTCAGAAGGAAAGCAAAAGATAATGCCAACTGGCTGACATGACCAGTTTTTCTAAAAGTGTGGGTGGTCTTTTGCCAGAAGAGCAGAGGTGGTGGTCTCTGCCGACTATGTGGATAGCAGCCATCAGCCATATTCTAGTCTTCTAGGTCTGTCTTGTGATCCGTTATGAGTAGGATCTCTCATGAATTCCTCAGAACATAAAACTTAAATTTTCCATGAACCCAGATGTCTGTACACTGCTTGGAGCCTCCAAGTATTGTCTAACATTTCTTTCTGGCCCACAGCTGTTAGATAAACATTAAAATCAAGAATATCATACCTTAAAACTTTATCCTAACAGGTTTGGGGTAACTACATTGTGAGCTGCCATACATTTAGGCCAAATGTTCATTGGTATTGTATTTGTATTTGGTATTTGTTAGACCTGTAGGTCTAACAAATCGCCTGTAGGTCTCGCAGCATTTGCAGAATACTCAGATAACCTGTGAGTGGTCACTCGTTAGAGCTGAAAGAGCCAGGTTTTCAGTAGTTTGCGAAATCTCTTGTGGTTTTGTTCCACACGAAGATGCAGGGGAAGGGCATTCCAGGTTTCAGGGCCAAATTTGGAGAAAGCTCTGCCTCAGTTTCTGACTGTGCGCACTTTACGTATGGCTAGGAAGAGTTTGCTGGACGAGCGGAGGAGTCTGGCTGGTTCATATCTTATCAGTTTATTGGCTAAGTATTTGGGCCCATTGCTGTTTAGAGACCTATGGACCAGGCAGCATGTTTTGAAAATGTATTGGAATCTAGGTGCAAATAACCAAGGACATTTTGTTTTCCCTTCTGTGTTCAAATATGTTTTTCTTATTATTTGAGATTTTTCTAGACCATGAGCCTTTTCAGCTTGGGTTTGAAAGCACTTCACAGTTGCATATTATTGATGTGAGAAAGAGAATTATTAGTTGCAGTGGATTGTGGTCCTCTTCAATTAATAATGGCAAAAATCGTTATCAGGTGCAGTTAGATCCCAATAATTTAACCTTGAGCGTATCCCTTGGTATCTATAACACAGAACAGGCAGAATTAATTTTAGAGAAATGTGTAAAGCATTTATGAGTACCAAAAAAGTTCAAAAGTAGAAAACATACCACAATGAAAATCCAACTCCCAATTTATGAAAATAGAGTAATTTCTGATGAGGAAAAGTCACCAAAATTACAAAAATCAAATGTAGGAAGTAAGAGATATGATTTTTTCGAAGTTGTTGGTAATTCTAGCACCAAAAAGCACAAAGCGCCAATTGTGGGTGTCAGGCTGCTATAGGCCGCGTCGAAGTATAAAGTTAAGGTAGACTGAAATTGAGCATGGGTCGAAGATAGGGACGAGGTTCCTCTCAGTGAAAAGTTTACCCTTGTCTTAGCCCCACACTATTTAATATCTACGTAGCCTCTCGATGATACCATCAGAACGTTTGGTTTCACACCTCTTTTATATGCTTATGATACTCAACTTCTTATCCCTATTGATAAAGATCTGCATAATATGAAAGCACATTTTGCAGATGGGATGAAAGCCATCTCTACTTGGATGACCAGGAACTTTCAGCAGCTGAATTCCAGCAAAGCGGAGATCATGCTGTTTGGTAGAACCCAACTGCTTGGGTCCCCGGATTGGTGGCAGGTGGAATTAGGCACAGCACCTAGCCCTAAAGTCACAGTAAAAAACCTGGCCATTTGCCTAGATCAGATGCCTACCATGAAAGATCAGGTAGTGGCTACCACTGGCACCTGCTTTCATATGATGAGTCTGTTGCATAGATTTATTGCCTTAATCCCACTCTTGGTATGCATAACTAAAGTCCCCACATTACTGATCAGTTGCCTAGACTACTGCAACACCCTACTAGCCACCACAAACAAGTCTCTACTTTCCAAACTTCAAGTGGTCCAAAATACAGCGACCCACCTCATCCAAAATTTTCCTTCTAGTGTGGCCTCTACTCCCCTTTTTCGCTCGCTCCATTGGCTCTTTGTGCATAGGAGAATAATTTTCAAGATCTGCTGCATAGTGCATAAATCACTGAATGGTATCAGACCTAGATACCTGGCCAAGAAGCCTACACCTTCCCAGCCAGGTAGATTTGTGCTCACTATATGTTAAGTTACCTAACATACCATAACATCGAGAACCACAATGGCTGAAGTGTAAAATGTAAAGCTGAAGCAGAGTGACGATGATGGAGAGCGCACTCCAGTAGCTCTAAAGAGAGCACAAATAATAGAGGGGAAAGAGGACATCCCTGCCTGGCACCTCTAGATATGCATGTTTCAGCAGAGGTAATCCCATTCACCCACACACAAGCAGTTGGGTCCGTGTATAATAGTGAGCCACTAGCGTCTGAACAGTTTCAGTGCTCCGTCCATTATCTCCTTGTGTTTGCTTTGTTCGCCCTAAGTTGGTAGGGTATGCCCAGACGTGCGTCCCTTACTCACTTTGCCACTGGATTCAAGCTAGCCTGGCTGATGAAGGGTGTTACCCAGAAACAGGTCCCAGGATGCTTGTTTCCGGTTCAGGTAAGACCTGGCTTGGCAGTTTGGGCTGGACTGTTCCCATGAGGCACAGGGTCACTGATTTGCATATAGCTGGATCTGAACTGAGGTGGCGAAGTGAGCTAAAGAATGATGATGGATTCAACCCAGATCTGTGGCTGGGGGGCGAGTGTCTGAAAAGTTTCAGCGCTCCGTCCATCATCTCCTTGTGTTTGCTCCATGTATAATAGCCTGACCACTGTAGGTAAATGTGGGGTATTTCCATTCTATGCAAAATTGCAAACATATATTCCCATTCAATTGTAGCAAAGGTTTTGGCAGCGTCTTGTAACACTGCTGCTGCCTTTAAACTTGGATTGAGCTGATGGGGCATGCAAAGACAGTACACAGGTAATGTGTTGTAGAGCGTGCTGGCACAAACCCAGACTAGGAAGGAGATACTGCAATCAAATTGCTAATATTTTAGCTAAAAGTTTGACATGTGTATTGGGGGTCTTTAAGATTCACAACACACCGGTGCCTCGTCAGGATTTCATAGAGCGACAATAAGGGCTTCTCAAAGAGTGGGAGGTAGAATATGCTGATTCTATGCTTCCTCGTAAAGTTCTTGGAGATGCGGCGCAAGGATGGAGGCAAACTCTTTATAGAATTCTTTGATCAGGCCAGCTAGGGCAGGGGGCTTGCAATTCGGAAGGATAGCTGAACGCAATAAAGCTTGCCAGAATAGAGGGTGGGTCATGCTTGGTTCCAGTGACACAGTGAGCATGGGACCCACATCTGGGCATACCCATGCCACTTAGGGTGGTACACTGTAACCATTTGTGAAATGTTGTGGCGCTGCATTGGTCGAAAGCTGTCTTCAAGTTCTCCATTTGTGTGACAGGTAATTCGCCATTTGTGCAATGTGAAACTCTTCATTTGTTTCAGAGGTAAATCCTAATTTGTGCCACATGTAATTCTCCATTCGTGTGACAGGTAATTTTCTGTTTGTGTTTTCCTTTTTCAGCATACTTCAAAAACAGAATATGTTAAACAGAGTTGTACATTGCTGATAATTCAATTTTCTTTTATTTTCAGGTTGGGGATTCAGTATGGGAACCAATTATCATTTCCACAGTTGGAGGGTGTTTGTTGTCATATGTGCTTTGCCTTGTATAGCTTCAGTGATTGCCCTGAAATTTATGCCAGAAAGCCCACGCTTTTTACTGGAGGTAAGATGTGATACTCAAAATATAAATTGCACGTACAGCTTTAAAATGGTTTTCAACATCGGTTCAATGTGAGTGCACTTGCCTAACATTGCAAAATGTTGGGAATTGGGAGAGACAAGATAGAAGTATGCCATCTGACACTTAGAGACTGACAATGGGCCGTACACCCTCTTGACATGAGAGGACATGCCCCAAGCATCTACAAGTAAGGTGATAAAAATATCTAGCACTTGAAGTGGTATTAACTTAACTAAAAGTGAAGTACTGTAGGGCAATGAGTTTTTTTTAACATCAAATAGTTCATAAAACGTACACGTTTAAATAACATTTCTAAAATTACTGTTATAAACATATACACTAAAATATTAACACAACGAGTTATGAATCGGGTAGTATTAGGCATCAACGCTATTTTTTACACATTTTTTAAAATATCTTTCCCTTAATTATCGAATTAGCAATGTTATTGTAAAATATCAAACATTTAAAAGAAATTGTTTTTATAGTTTTCAATGTCATAAACAGTTTTTGTGGAAATCTGCAGGTCGTTTTCCCTGTCGGCTTAGTTATGCAAGCTTTACATCTTGGAGAAGTTGGAAAGTTGTGAGTCTATTTAACTGTGCTATTCCTCAACAGATCTTATCTCTGGGTCACCAAAAAAACAACCGCAGCTTATTACAGTCTATGAGATGAATGGCATTGATGTGATAATACTTCAGGGGAACAGCCACTCTTTTACTTGCCCCACTGTAAGTAGATTGCTTAATGGTTTTGCCCTGGAAAGGTCCCTCATAACTGGGAAACTTTACTTAACTGAGGTCACTCTCCAATCTAAAAGCTACTCAGTGCATAGTCCATTAACACAAGAAAAACAACGGCTTGGGAAGAATCACGAGTCCAAATGATAAAAAAGAAAAAGTAAGGTAGAAAAACTGGAACATAATCAATGAACTAAACTTAAAAACAGGAGGAAAACTAACAAACTAAGGACCATATTATCAAGAAAGGGCGATACAATATCGCCGCTTTTATCGGCAGGAAACTGCCGCTAAAGCGGCGATAATGGGCTTGATAATATGCTCTTGTGAATTCTCATAGAAGCCGAGGTTAACACCAGAACCTGGGCTTCAATGGGAATTCACAAGGGCATATTATCAAGCCCATTATTGCCACTTTAGCGGCAGTTTCCTGCCGATAAAAGCGGTGATAATGTATCGCTCATTCTTGATAATATGGCCCTAAATTAAACTAACCAGTCTATAAAGTACTGGATCCAAGCACAAGCAGGAACAGCAAAGCAATTCTAGGTCCCCCAGTCAACAGCCAGAGCACACTCAACGGCCAGCATACAAAGCAATAATTGAATTTCTGGAATTACAGAAAAGCCTGCTGCCAAGGTTGTATAGATCCACAGTAAATTAACAAAAGGAGTCAACCTTAAGGGTACTCACCTAACTGAAACTCCAAAGCAGCATCTCATTAGGATGCCATGAGAACATTACGAGCGCTATTGGAGCAGCATCTAAAAAGGAACTGCTCGCAACAATAACGAATCTGAAAAAAGACTACTTGAGTCTGAACAGTCAACAGACTCACAAGTCTGAGATCTAAAATGTTACGGCTAGGCAATGGCCCCCGAAGGTCTAATAATTATTATTAAATAAAAATGAACACAGATATAAACTATATAAAGGAGTACCACACAAGCTGTACAAAAGAATCAAGAGCCAGTTTTCCCTGGGAGATCATAAAGACAGTGAAAAGACATGGGGGGTCATTAGGATCGCGGATTTCCCGCATCCTCCGTGTCGGCTGAAGCCCTCGCTGGCCCGGAGGATGCGAGAAAACCGCCGCGGATGCTTGCAAGACCCACCGCCAAATTAGGATGGCTGGTGGGTCTTGGAATCTGTCTGCCACTTTTCCGCCGCGGTAGCCTTCCGACTGCGGCGGGGCTTGGGGGGTGCACATGGGGGGTACCTATGGTACCCCCCTGCATTTGCGTGAATAAAGCGGCAGGCACCGCGCGGTGCCTGCCGCTTTGTGCACGCAAATGCCGTGCATGCATTTTTAACATTGCGGCGGGTCCAGCTTGAAGCTGCACCAGTTGCAATGTTAAAAATAGAGGATGTGACCGCCACCCTGCCTGGAGACCCAGTGAGCTGGCTCTGGGCCCAGCCTTGCCCCCCTGCCCACCTGCAGAACTTTGCTGGAGCTCTGTTCTTGCCCCCTAGCGCTTGGGAGCGCCCTGCCTTGCCCCTGGTGCCTGGGAGCGCTTTGTTTTGCTTCTAGCGCTTAAGAGCACTTTATTTGGCTTGTAGCGCTTGGGTGCCCGTCAATTGCTGTGCAGGTGCTCACCCTGCTCGTGGTTGCCCTGGCGAGTGCCCACCTCGCTTATTTTCGAGTATTTTGTCCCTGGGACCTTGCCGCTATTTTTTCGATTTACCTCGAGGGAGCCTACCCCTCGTTAAATTGATCCCCCGCCTGCGGTGCCTGAGAAGGCCGCCGCTCTGCCCGCGGCGACCCGGAAGTGTTTGGCCAGCCGGCCAATTGCAGCGCGACCGCCCGGGAGAAGGACCGGAAGTCCCGCCCTTGGCGCCGCAGCGCGAAGAGAGGAGAAGCAGCGGAAGACACCGGCAGGGCTCCGTGGTGGAAGGTAGCCCAGTTAGTCCCTACAGTAGTTTTAAAAGGAACCCCAGGGGTTCGCCGTGGCGTAGAACAGGAGGGTGTCCCTGCAGTTGCGGGCCCGCGTCCGAGTTCTATCGCCCCAAGCAGGGAAGTCCATCACGGTGGTGATTGTTCTCCCCTGCATTTTGGCTAGAAGGGGGTTGTGTTGGACTTGGCCCTTCTGGCAGGTTCACCCCTAAACTTTTTTGCTTTGTGAATAGGAATGCATGGGGATTGTCTGTGTCCCTGGTAGTTCCTGATGCGAGAGGTGTGCATACTCGAGTTTGGTATGTGCGGACTCGTGTGATTGAAGGCTTCGCAATGATGTATGTGGCATGATTGTGTCGTGTGTGGAAGTGCCACTTCTAGGAGTTGGCATATTAGTGTAAAATGTGTCTGGCATGTGATTGGCTGGAGCTGGCTGGGATGCCAGGCTCAATGAGTCATGATGGGCCTGCCCGGTGGTGAGTGTGGAGATTAGCATGCTGATGGCTGGGGAGGAGTGCACCTGGTTCCTGATGGGGCTGGGCTTTCCCCACACAATGCTGGCTCCGCCCCCTGTGGTGCGTCTAACGACCCTAGCCTCCCCAGTGAATGAAAGAGCTGGTTGGGCCATCAAGGGTGCTCCAAAACCAGCTGCGACTGGTTTCTCCCCCACCCTGCACCTACAGACAAAGGAATGTGGTGTATAAAAATGGGGCTGTGTCCCCACACAAACAGTTCTGTTCCAGGATCCTGCCTGAGGGGGCTGCTGCTGTTGCTGGGGCCAGGAGGACCGTCACTTGGACTGTCTCCCTGCCTGGAGACCCAGTGAGCTGGCTCCGGGCCCAGCCTTGCCCCCCTGCCCACCTGCAGAACTTTGCTGGAGCTCTGTTCTTGCCCCCTAGCGCTTGGGAGCGCTTTGCCTTGCCCCTGGCGCCTCGGAGCGCTTTGTTTTGCTTCTAGCGCTGTGCAGGTGCCCACCCTGCTCGTGGTTGCCCTGGCGAGTGCCCACCTCGCTTATTTTCGAGTATTTTGTCCCAGGGACCTTGCCGCTATTTTTCGATTTACCTCGAGGGAGCCCACGCCTCGGTAAATTGATCCCCCGCCTGCGGTGCCTGAGAAGGGCCGCGGCGCTGCCCGCGGCGACCCGGAAGTGTTTGGCCAGCCGGCCAATTGCAGCGCGACCGCCCGGGAGAAGGACCGGAAGTCCCGCCCTTGGTGCCGCAGCGCGAAGAGAGGAGAAGCAGCGGAAGACACCGGCAGGGCTCCGTGGTGGAAGAGGAGCCCCGCCTGCTGCCGAGAAAAGGAGAAGTCCGGTGAAGAGGGAGAGCGGCGCCTGCCTTCACGGAGAGGAAACGCTTCCCAGGACTGCCGTGGCCAGGAGGGGCGCGAGGTACAGTGCCGTGCCTGCTCCCACCGCAGTCCAGGAGAAGGCTCTGTTGCGAGGAGAGGAGCCCCGCGCTGCCCGAGAGAAGAGGCTGGCAGTGATTCCCACCCCCCGCAGCACCAGTGAGGTCCCAGTGAGTGCGGGGGCAGTTTCTCTTTGTTCTCAGAGCGGCCCCAGTTGGCAAAGGGCTGCTCCAACGCTTCAGGGCATTTCCTTCGAGCCCACGAGGGGCCCCGGGGGCCTTATATTTACAAGCCTGCGAGGCTCGAGGCACCATTGTTTAGGAGAGCCCAGAGAGGCTCAGGCGCCACAGTTGTTTTAGAGCCTGAGAGGCTCACAGCGCCCTATTCATTATTGTAGAGCCCCGAGGCTCCCAGCCCCCCCCCCTGGTGTTCTAGAGCCCTGTGAGAGGCTCTGGGGGCATTCCTTGCTACGAGCCTTTGAGAGGCTCTTGAGGGCCATTTTCTTTGCAGAGCCTGCAAGGCTCCCACGTTGGCCCCCATCATTGCCACACAGCTGCCCAGCACTTCGTGGGCAGCTGCCACGTGTAGGCCCTTGACATTGGGACACAGGGCGTCCTAGCCCCAACAAGGCCAGTTGGCCTAGGGACAGTCACAGGTGGTGACTTATGTGAGTTTGGCGCAATTGTTCTTTTTCTGCACCTCTGAATGTGTTTTTATGCGTCATGTGCCTTGTTGATACACCGCTGAATGCTTTTAGGCATCATGTGTTTTCCTTCTCTGCACCTCTGAATGTGTTTTTTATGCGTCATGTGCCTTGTTGATACACCGCTGAATGTTTTTAGTCATCATGTGTTTTCCTTCCCTGCACCTCTGAATGTGTTGTTAATGCGTCCTGTGCCTTGTTCCTTACACCTCTGAATGTATGTTATGATCATGTGTTATGTGCTTACACCCCTACAGGTATTGTGATACTTAGGTGGTTTTTCTCCTAGTGCAGGTGGTGCTAGTGAGGTCCTGGTTACCAGTGATTACTGGTTGTGTACTTTATGTTCTAAATTGTGCTACAGTGATTTATATTCCATGTTCTGAGTGCTAATGCTACCTAGTGTTACTTCTAAAAGTGCTGATTCCTGACAGTGGTCCAGGTGGCCCTGTCTTGTACATATCCCCTGTATATTCTGTCCGTGCCGGTTGGCACATTGTAAAGTGTGTGTTTTCATCTAATGTGTTTTGGTGTAATACAAAGGCTATTTTTATACATAACCTTGTGTGGAGTTTCCTTTGTGGTGGGCCTTGGGTGTTGTTGCTGGGGTGCGTGCGCAAATATTTAACTCACATCGCCTCCAAGTTTAGCCTTGCAGCTTGCGCCACGTTACCTAGAGGGTTAGCAGGGGTTATCTTGGCGTGTAACTCCCTTGCCCTGACTTAGGAGTGGTGGTCTCTGACTGACTTTGGCGCAAACCCTGGCCAGCCAGGGATCCCATTTCTAACAGTCATGTTATGATTTGTCATTTAAATGGATTTGTAAATAATGTATACGAGAAATAATTGCACATGAAGCAAATATATTTTGTTTTAAAATTTGATGTTTGTCAAGTATCAGATTTCAAACAAATAAATGAGTTAAAGTTTGAAAAGTTGGTTTAGGTTGTAGTAACACCAAGTGAACAGTGCGTGACTGTGACAGGCATCATGGCTTGTTATACACATTAAGAGGCCTATTAGGATGGCGGACGGACTTGCATCCGTCCGCCACCCCGAGGTGGAGGGACCGTCCGCAGGGGCAGCGACGGTCCCTCCATTGCAATTAGGATGTGACCCCCACCCTGGCGGTCACCTCCCGTATCTTTAACCTTGCGGCGGGTGCTGCTTGAAGCAGCACCTGCCGCAAGGTTAAAAAAGCACGCTTTGCATTTACATGCACAAAGCGGCAGGCACCACGCAGTGCCTGCCGCTTTGTGCATGCAACTGCAGGGGGGTACCATAGGTACCCCTGCGGAAAAGCATGTTTGAACACGCATCCTAATATGGCTTGCGGTGTCTGATAGACACCGCCACCATATTAGAGCTTTTCTGCCATGGGCGGAAGGCGACCGCGGCGGAAAAGCGGCGGACGGTCTTCCCGTCCGCCGATGAGCCCCCAGCCATCCTAATGTGGCGGGGGTCTTTTCTTGTGCCGCAGCGGTGAATCCGCATCCTTCGGGCCGGCGGTTGCTTCCGCCGGCTCGGAGGATGCGGATTCACCGCAATCCTAATCGACCCCTAAGTCTTTAATAAAAACATCAATGTACTTGCAAAGAGGTTCAGATACTGAACCGCAGCCGGATACAATAGGTCTACCCAGTGGTGTAATCAAGTTCTTGTGAATCTTTGGTAAAGTGTATAGAACAGGAGTGCTAGGAAATTAGATATTAACCCCTTCAGCGCTAATGACAAAGCCAGCTCGTCATGGGCATTACCTGCGCTACGCGGATGACGAGCTGGCTTTGTCATAAACAAGCCATTTTTTAAATTTCAGCGCACAGCGGGAAAACGCGGTAGGGCGGTAGGGGTTAAGAAAACAAATTCATGAGCGCTTAGAAAACCACTTTGTTTAGCCCTAAGTGTAACATTGGAAATAACAGTGCTACCACCTTTATCTGCAGGCTTAAATATGAAGCCTACAGATGAAGGCAGTGGTATTGTGATTCAACCAACCATGACATATAAGGCTGAGATAGCAAAACAGCTGTCTAATATCACCAACTACACACCATTGATATCTAATTCTTTGAAGGAAATCAAAAGACTTATTTCCAATGTTACACTTAGGGCTAATCTCTACTCTGTACAATGTAAAAGGGCTCTATTAATTTCTTCTAAACATAAAGCAGTAGTTTTAACATAGTAAAGCCTCCTAACTAGTTTTCACATTTCACAGTGGAGAATAGCTAACATTCTAAAGTGATGAAAGGTACTTCTGCACACTTTCTACGAAAGACATGTTAGCGACTGTCCCTGCAAATTAGTATATTTCTAACTTTGCATGGATCTAAACCTTGCAAAATCCTATTTTTCTGTTTCAGACTTTTGCAGAGAAACTGACTTTAAAAAAGCTCTCATTATATCAATTGATTCCAGCTAAACACTTCAAACACCGCTACAGTTCCATTTATATATGGGGGCTTGTCTACGCCTTCGTTGTACCTCTTCAGCTGTAACTTCCTTACATTTCCAGAAACCAACACTTCTTTTGGAATACGAGTACCCCTTTTCATCTCATAACATCATCTAGATTGATGAACTTCAGGCACTAATGGGTTCTTTTTCAAGTAGCTTTCTTCATTAAGGAAAGGTTCAGTACTAGAACTATGCATACATTTACCACTGAAAACTTTGCAAAAATTAGTTTTATTGAAAAGTAATTTCTTTTGGCTTCTTCTTCTCATACACAACACTATTTTATCCAGTGTCTTCATTCTGTTCAGAATAAAAATAAATAGCTTTCTCTTCAGACTAAACACCTTATCAACTGTACCTTCAACCAGTTTCTTTGTCTGACTGATTCTCTATTTTTTTATGCTTCATAGTTCTACGAAGATTCTGAGTCACCTTACTACGGAACGTTCTAACTCTGATTTCCATACAGTGCTTCTGTCACCTGGTTAAATTCTCTCCTCTTTGAATTGTATTTTTACTCTTCTTACCATGCACTATTTCTCCTTTTTTAGTTGACCTTGTTTTTTTTATTTACTTGATTTTGCTTTCTATGAAGTACTCTGCCTACTATTTTAAAAAACAAGTTTGTTCTCTTACAAGCAGCTCGGTTATCTTTCACCACTTTTTCCACATTTTGACCCTTTTGTTTCTCAGTTGTGAGGAGAGAGAATACTTGATTTTGTTTCTTACTTCTCTGACTTTTTAATTGGCATCATACCTGCCTGCTATTCAGAAGAAATTGATGCCTGTAAAGAAAAAATAACAATATCTATATTTTCATTTTGTACTATGAGAGTACCCATTCAAAGTGTTCACCTTCTAACATAAATAGTCGCCTTTTTATGATATAGGTCTCTTAATGTATATGTAAGTGTCCTGACGAATACCTTAGAACGTTTGTAAAAGAAGAGGGGTATGTTCCTTCATACATAAGCAGTTACTGAGTATATCAGTAAATCTATAAGTATCTCTTTCACTCTGTGACAGGGTGAGAGAGGGGCTGTATGCTTTGGAAGCATGTGTGCCAGTTGTATTATGGGTGGTATACTCTATGTAGTTCTTGGCATAGGTGTCTGCTAGTGTATGAGAAACTTTCTAAAATTCAAAAGGACATCTCTCAATCTGTTAGGCAAAAAGCACCATTCTGTATGGCATGCCAACAGTGTATCTCAGAGGTGAGTTATATCTACTAAAACATGGATTTAAGAATTGATAAATGACATTTACATGCCAAGTGAAGCTGGCAGTGACAGTGCAAAGACAGGGTTTGCCTGCACAAGTAAACTTCACCAATGTTTAAAGCACTATTTGTTTGGCTGGATGAGGATGGTATCTTACTACTTGCCTACATATCTGAATGAGTTTAGGAATCCTGGTATAGCAGCGCCTTGAGGTGTTTAAGTAAATATGCCAGTATGTGACTCTCTGTTGCAGTAAAACAACATGTGCAATATTCAATACCTGGGCAACACATTGTGAACTAACTTCTCACTGAGCTATTTTGCACTTCACACAAACTGTTACATACTCACACACTTAGATAGTGTCTTGCTCACCTATTCATATATATATATATATATATGTACATATATATAAAAGCACTCACATTACCTCTTATACATGATCTCATAAAGATCAAAACGTTTCTACATATTTCACGCTCACTTATAAACCTCACATACACATATACATTTTCAATATTTTTTTTTCTCAAAATACAATGTATTTCACATACATAAAAATTGAGTTTGTTGGATGAAATAGTTTTTTTTGCTCTTATTTTATAGTTTCAGTACTTTTGAGAAATGGAAAAAATAAGCATAAGAATGGCATACCACTCTCATACAAAGCACCATTAATGGCAAGTTTTTCAACTTTGCTCTCTCTGATAGTGCCAAAGGCAGCAATTAAAACATGCCTTTAATATTTTAGTTTTAAAAGTCAAGTTCTGAATGGTGACTATGTGTTAACCCTTTCACTCACTTTTACAAAGAATCCCACAATGAAGACTATTTGTGCATATTTGTGACTAATTCATGATCATCGTGACGGATTTGTGGAAAAACACGGAAGTCCAAAAACAAATTCAGCTTGGTACTTTTGTGACTTTAAGGGTACAGTACACTTTATTAGCAATATGTCACAAGGAAATGTAATCCTTATTACACAGCAATCAGTCTAAATATCTCTAATCTCTTAAAACAGACAACTCTTTCTTCTAAGTCCCTTCCCCAATATACTCTTAGCACAGTCTCCTGGCAATGAACTAGAACCAATAGGTTCTAGTTCACTCTAGAAGGGCCATACTAGTTACAAAAATGAGTTACAACAGGTGCGGTTTACGGTACAGAATTAAAAGCCTATCCAAGTCTTAATTACATTTATTTATTTTTCCTGCAGCCAATCATAGATGTAGTTACTTAAGCTTTCTAGACACTACCTAATATTATTCACCTCCATATTCACAGCATCCAATGAAGTATTTTGTTATTAAAACCAGGAGAACACCTTCATTTTATCTGCCATCCATTTGGAAAACTGTCTCATTCAGCTCTAGCTTTCTCCTGTCTCCTACTGCTGCTTCACTTAAAAATGGGTAGAGTGTGTATTGTTGGCCACAGCTATGGTTTTGGGCTAGAGCATCTTCTAGAAAAATGGGTGTCGACAGGGACTTGGATTTGGCTAATGTGAACATTACTTGTATTGGCCAGTAGTGTTAAAGTGGCATTAATTGCTGCCTTTGGTCAAAAGCATTCTGGACTCCTAACCCCCTGACCTCATAATTGTGCACTGTGGTGGCAGTGATCTAGACACACTGACTGGGGTAGGAATGTAAATCCTAATTAAGGATACATTTGCACTATTAATGAAATTTTTCCCTCACACAGTCTTGATATACTCCAACATATGCCAAATTCAGAAATGGAAGTGGTCTAATCAGTTCTGTCCAAAGATTGACAAAGCCAGGAAAAATAGTAATAAATCTGCTTCTGCATTCCTAAGAGACCATAACACGGTCCCTATCTACAACAACAACCTGCGCTTCGATATGCATAGAATCTATAGTAATGCAGTTCACTTTACAGACAAAGGCAACAGGATGTTTCTCAGCAACTTGAAATTCTGTATCATGTCTTATGTGTAGCTGTCATACACACACAATGAACACAAAGGCTCTTCTAAGAGCCATCCTAGTGCCCAAATGTTGTTCATTTTATTTGTAAATATCTTTTTTTAAATTTTCAAATATTTTTGACAACTTCGTGATAGTGATATTTGTGAATACATCATGATATCGCAAAACAAAAGCAAACATTCAATAGTCACTAGCACATTCAAAATGTATAACTTTATAATTGATTTTAACATCACACTAGGGGCCATATGTACGACCATTGTGATTTGCAACTCGCAAATTGCGACAAATTGCGAGTCGCAATTGGCGAGTCGCAAATCACAATGTACAACAGTGTCTGAGACACTGTTTGTGATTCCCAATGGGGTCGCAAATTGCATGCCTCATTATTATTAATGAGGCACTCACAATTTTCGATCCGATTTGGAATGGCTGGCCCTCCCAGCTATTGTGGCCTGCTGGGCTCAGCAGACCTCCATGTCTGGGACTGTTTTTAATTAAAGCAGTTTTGTTTCAAAATGCAGCCCTATTTCCTTAAAGTACAAAATGAAATATTTTTGTTTAATTTCTTAAGGGCAGGTAGTGGTCATTGGGGCCACTGCCTGCCCCTAAAAAATATTTTCACCTTCATTTGCAAAGGGGAAGGGGTCCCCTGGAGCCCCCTTCCCATCCGCAACTGCATTACCACCCTCTTGAAGAGGGTGCTAAATTGCGAGTGTTTTGCAACTGCAATTGCAGTCGCAAAACATTCATAAATAGTGCTGCGTGTCGCAATTAGGAAGGGACGCCCTTGGAACACCCTTTCCTAATTGAGAGTCTCTAAACACTATTTTGCGAGTCGCAATTTTTGGCGACTCGTAAAATAGTATTAGTACATGGCCCACCGGGATTTTGCATGAGCAAACGGGTTGCAAATACCTTTTGCGCATGCAAAATCCTGTCGTACATCTGGCTCTATATATATTACTTTCTAAATACCTCCGTAAAAATTAAATGCCAGATCTGCGATGCGAGTCAAAACCACGCGATAAGCCGCGGTAGCAGCAGGGAATTAACACAGCAGGTGTAAACCCGGACGACTACCTGCAGCAGGCAATGGAGCCCCGCACACACCCACACCTAAAGAACAATAGATGCCATGGAGTTACTCATCATGCAGCTCGGAGCCCCAACAGGGCCACAACACCCACAGCTACCACCCCAGGACCCGGACCCGCCCTCCCGGGCCACCACAGAGGCAGCGCAGAGTAAGACAGCGGACCTACCGAAAATGCACCAGTCTCACAGACCTAAAGCCTGAGGAAGTCATTTCCCACTACATGCTTAAAAGGACAACCATCATCCACATCATGACTCACATAGCCCACAGGTTGATGGTCCCAACACAGCGGAGAACCAACATCCTTCTGCAGACAAAGCTGCTGGCTGTGCTGCACCTGTTGGCCTCTGGTAACTTCCAACCAACAACTGCTAGAGTCGGTGGAGTCTCACAGCCAGCCCTATCAAAGTTCATCACACCTGTCCTGGATGCCATCCTCAGCTTCATACCCCAGTACCTTCACTTCTCCCACTCTGCGCAGGAACAGCAGGAGACCAAGCAAGGCTTCTACGCCATAGCCGGATTCCCGGCCGTGTTGGAGGCAATAGACTGCACACATGTCCCACTTGTGCCCCCTGCGGATACTGCACACCACTACCGCAACGGAAAGCACACGCATTCCATCAATGTGCAGGCAATAGTGGACCACCGGGGACGCTTCACCAATGTTGTTGCAAACTACCCAGGCAGTGAGCATGATTCCTTCATCTTACGACAGTCCGTCATCAAAAAGCGCTTCCAGGATGGCACATATGGAACTGGACTGCTAGTTGGTAAGTGCCAAATCAACACCACACACCTCTTAGCCACCATCACACAAGGCACAACTGTGGGAATGCACCTGTGACCAAACCACATACAACTTGGCAATCAACATGTCCTCCTACCAGACACAACACCACCAATCCATGGTGATCCTGGGCTACCCCTGCACACCATACAGCCATATCATGGCACCACAGCCACTCAACAGCTGAACGTGTGTAGATGTGGAATGCAGCCATGTGCGAAGGATGCAAGTGTACACAATGGCACATGAGGTGTGTATGTGCAGGACAGACGTGGGTATGCAAACTACAAATATGTCCATGCAGGCCACAACTGCTGGTGACCGGAGAGTAGTGAACAGTGGACGCAACCATGTCATACCAGGCCGTGGCCCTGATAGCGGAAATGTCGCTCACTGCACCACCCCCGTGTGCGTGAGCATAGTGGGTGGTCCCTGAGTACGCCAGGGCTGGGCAGGGGTGTGGACAAAAACCCGGTGGCGCAGAGCGTGGTTCTATCCTGGAAAGGCCAACATCACTGACAGGGCGGCGCCTCACAGTCCGCCACGAGGCTGACGCTGTGAGCAGCAGGGCCTGCGACCCTGTGCGCCTGTTGCACCTCATTACGCTGACACCCAGACCAGGCCTGCCCGCCCTAGTGCCCCAAGGCCTCACTGCTCACCTGCCGACACCGATGTGTGCCTAAGAGGGCTCACCACATGCCGGAGCAAGCACCAAGACCCAGTCCCGCAATCTCTGCAGCCTGCGCAGACCATTGATGGTCCCCACAATGCTGGCCCCCATCACTCCTTCCTCATTAACATACTCCACCGGCGTCACCTTCGTCACAGTAGTCCCACATGTGGAACTGTGTCCTGAATGGCAGTGACTCCTTGTAAGTGGCGGCGGCCACAGCGCCAGACCCCCTTTGATCAGTGTGGCATATTTCCATATGGCAGTCCGGCTACATGTGGTGCCACTAACTCTGTGCGGCATGAGTGACTGTTAGCCTCCGGCGGAACATCGTTGGTTTCTGAGCCTGTGGCCTGGGGGTTGACATCAGCAACGGACATGTACGTACTTGGTGTCTGGCATGAGTCTGTGGCATTCATGTCTGTCATGTTGCCGGACACAGCTGTCATGTGTCCTCTGGGGGTTTACCTTCCACTGTCCACTGAGACACTCCGCGACCAGCTCCTTTTACATCTACGGATACCTGCACTGCCCCCATGACCTTACCCCAGACTCCTGCAGGTCAGTGTCCTGTGGCGGTGGGCCCGTGTCAGCCGCAGTGCATCCGGGGCTACGAACCCTGTGCGACTAGAGTCATCCCCCTTGTTGTTCTTACATTGCATTTCTTGATGCGTGATGACTGTTGCACTTGTTGCCTGCACTAGCTACTCCCTGGGGGCTGGCTTACACTCACTCAACACACAGCAGACACAGGCATCACTGGATTATTCGGTCTACCATCACATCCTGCCGAACCACGTATTGACTCTTTTCTCCCTGCACTGTCACAGGTGATCAAGGATATGCACTCTGCCCTTGGATGATGGCACCCCTCCAAGACCCGAACACACCCGCCAGGAGGCAGTACAATGTGGCCCACATACAGTGGCATTGTTGAATGCACATTTGGCGTGCTGAAGTCACGTTTCAGGTGCCTGGATGGCACAGGTGGAAAGCTCCTGTACAGCCCGGAGATCGTGTGCAAGATGATTGTTGCATGTTGTGTATTGCACAACATCAGTGTACGCACCAATGCCCCATGGATCCCAGTTCCAGAAGTACCGGACGATGATGTCGACAATGAGGCAGATGGCCCATATCTAGGGGTGGGCGGGCAGCTACGCTCCGTCCACGGAGCATGCGTAGTGCCGTCTGCTACGCATTTTGCGGTGCGGGCGTAGTAGCCGGCACTACGCATGCTCCGTGGACGAGCGTAGCTGGCCCGCCACCCGCCTCCCTCCCGCCCTCAGTAAATACCCCCTTCAATGTTTAAATAAGTTTAAAACCACTTACCTGGTCCGCGCGCGTCCCGGGGCTCCCTCGTCTTTTTCAGTGCGCGTCTTGAACCCTAATGCGCATGCGTGGCCGCCCGCGCATGCGCATTTCTCGCTAGAAATGCGCATGCGCGGGCGGCCACGCATGCGCATTAGGGTTCAAGACGCGGGCACTGAAAGAGACGAGGGAGCCCCGGGACGCGCGCGGACCAGGTAAGTGGTTTTTCATTGAAGGGGGTATTTACTGAGGGCGGGAGGGAGGCGGGTGGTGCGTAGTGGGGCTACGCGAAGTGCGCAGGTGGGCATAGTTTCTCGCCCACTTTGCGTAGCTTCGCGAAGCCCCACTACGCTCACTACGCCCAGGGTTACCCATATCCCACTGCAGCTGTGACAGGAAAGGCCCATAGGAACACCATTATTGACAATTCTCATGAGCACGTGACATTGTGGCCGTCCCAGGCAATCATAAGACAGTACGAGTTGCCCACAAACACAGCATGTGTGAATAAAACATATTTGCTGGTTGCAGGTTGTACTTGTACATTGTCATGTCACGGTTTCCTGCTGTGCTAGATGTGGTTTGCGATGTCGTGCACATTTGTAGCACCAGTTGTGTCCTGTGTTCTGTTGTGGAGGTGTTGCTGTTAGTACCGGAATGTTGTCAATGTCGAGGTGCACTTCTACTTATGTGCGTATTCTGAACTGTGGTTGATTCGCTCGTGCACCTCTGATTTGTCTGCCACTGGTCCCTTTCAGGCAGTGTGCCCGTCAATTCTGTGCTTCCACGGTGATGAGGTGTTGCAGACTTGGCTGACTTGTGCTCTTTGTCCAGTTTTGCCTCTTGGGCATGGTCTGTCCACAGATGTGCCGATGACGTCAGGGGTTGTTTGTGCAGGTGGTTGTGTCTGAGTGTGACCTGCTCCTTTCCGGTTGTGGTCCACACTCAGCTACCACAGTGTTGTGCCGTGTACATTGTCATGGTGATTGCACTGCAGCCGTGCTACGAGTCATGTTGTGTCTCTTACATTGTCAGTGTGGCTGACATATGTGCATGTTTGCTGTGTTTCGCATGTGTGCATGTGTTGGTTGTGTGTTTGTTGATGTGTTGTAGGGGTGCCCCTTTGGCCGCATGGGGTACGTGGGACTACTTGAAGTTTGTGTGTGTGCCATTGTGCCCGGCTCCCCCGTCCACCCACTCCCTGGTCGGTGTATTCTGGGGTGTTCATCCATGGGGATTGGGGGTACATGTTGTGCTCTGCAGTGGCTCAGGGTGCATCCGTGGTACTACGCAGTTGATGTCCTTTTTGGTGGCAATTTCCGTCTGCTGTTCTTCTGCTTTTTCCCGCATTATGCGTGGGGATTGCTGGCTTTGCGCTGGTTATCACGATTTTCTTATTGCGTTTGGGCACATTGCGTCTTTTTACGCTTTGGGGTTTGTGTTTTTATCTCTGTCGCAGTGGTTGTATCGCAGACATTAGCCGCGGTATCGGCGGTCTATCGCATGGTAACGCTGTGTTCTGAATTCCACATTGACACAGGGTTATTTTCCAGCGATGGGCTGCGATGTGTAAAGGCGCGTTAGCAATTTCTGGTGATGTTTAGCACATGTTCTTGTGAATATACCCCTCAGAATAGGCCTGTGACTGGGTGTTTTACTTTCTGAGTTTGTCTGTGAGTGTGTGCATCATCATCAGAGTGGGTCCATGATTGTTTATTTTGCTGATATTCACAAATTCGCTATGCCATTACACTGGGAGCATCGCTCGCAATGAGTAACAAATTCGCGATTATCATGCTTAGAAACAAAATCTGTTTAACGAAATAATGTTGGCATGTGGAGTCCTGAAAGATCATTATATGCCTATTGTGGTGTCAGGACTCCTTACACCAAGTTGTGCCATTTGGTTTCAGCCTCGGGGACTATCCCGATACACTAAAATGGTGGCCACAACTCTCTTCCCAGGTTGGGGATAGCCACCCTATTAGTGTGCGCATTCACGATTTATTGCAAATTATGTGCGATCATAGCTATGCAAATGTGGATTTCCTTTAATTTCTCAACAACTACTGCACAAATTTACACAAAATAACAAAAAGCGCAATCTGTTGATCAAAAGCTTGCTTTCTGCCAGATTGTGTGTAATTCCATCCAGCGGTTCAGGCTGCAGGCGTGTCTAATGAGTCTATGGAATTAACATGGCAATGCACTATTTTTACCACCTTTTTTCTCTACCCCCGCTTGACAGATCACCCAAAAACTTTCATTGTGCAACAAGAATCATGAGTACACTTTTTGGGGAACATTTTTGGAAGATTTGTCAAACAGCGCCAATGTGATGGGCTATTCAAAAAAAGCGTTTTCTATGGAAATTAGGTCCTAACTATAACCACCTTCTGGCGCCCGCAACTAGGTAATATATTTAAAAAAACACCATAGGAAAAAGCATTATCTATCCCTTGTGGAAGAGTTTTTAAGATAGAGGTGGAAGGTTCTAGAGGTCAGGCACCCTTGGCAATCCTATGGTACAACATCACCTCTCCACACCTGCCCCAACCCTCATACAGCATACTGGTACAGTTCAAGATGGTGCAGTTCAGAACCTACTGATCACATCTCCTCTGGAAAGCTCAGCGTAACCCCTCACTGGCATCACTACCATGGAATTTCCAACCAAAACTTTAAAGAGGAGCCCCCCCGTGTTGACTTCAGTTGTCTGGGCTTCCTCCTTAGTTGTTCTTAGCCCTGGTATGGTGTGACAGCTAATTAATGGATGCAGATTTTCTTCCCCACTACTTCCTCCTCATGATCTGTGCTTGTGCTCTGTCCTTTAAACATGGCTTACACCCAATTGGCACATTTATATTACTTGTAAGTCCCTAGTAAAGTGGCACTACATGAACCCATGGCCTGTAAATTAAATGCTACCAGTGGAACTGCAGTATCCATTGTGCCACTCACTTAAGTAGTCCTTTAAATATATCACAGGCCTGCCATTTCCTCCTGTGTGTGTAGTTTAAACTGCTATTTTGACCAGGCAAAATACACCTTTTTGGCAGGTCTAAGCATTGATTTGTAATAAATATTACCCCCCCCCCCTTCCAGGGGTAGGCCCTAAACAGCCAATAGGACAGGGTGCATTGTACTTAAAACGTTTTGCATGTCCTGGTAGTGAAAACATTCTACATTTATTTTTCACTATTGTAAGGTCTACCACCCCCATAGGATAACATTATGTTACCACATTACATTTTAATATTAGGTTGCTTCATTTAATTTAATAAGTGATACCTTTCAATTGGGAGCAGGTAGCAATCCTGATATTGGTCCCTAAATAATTGGTATTTAAAACCCTCTTTAATGGTTAAGTTTGCTTTTATGTCACAATTTTGAAAAGGCCACTTTTAGAATGTTGGTATTTTCTTGTACTAACCATTTGGTCTCTCCCCCTGGTATCCTGTATCACATGACTAGGTGTAGCTGGCTGTTGGTCCTTCTATGTAGCTCCCAGACAGTAAGACAAAGGCAAATAGGTGTTGTCAGGATGGGCCCTCTCTGACTTGATAGGGGGTGGAGCTGTCACCTACCACACATGCACCTCACAAAGACTCAACCAAGGCACACTCACAAAGGGTGTCGCACCAGTCTTTTGTGCCCCATACAAGCTGGGGCCAGGAGAGGTAGGCAAAAAAAATCCCAAAATATCTGGGGTGGGCCATTCAAGACCCTTCTCCTATTTCAAAGCTGGAACCAATTATAAATATTGGACCCTCAGACCTAACTCTTTAGTGCATCCCTGGACCTGTGGATGACTTAGAAGGACTGCCGTGCTTAGCCTTAAAATGCTGCTGCACTGGGTAGACAAGCAATGTGTAAAATAGACAAATGTGATTCTAATTTTGTGCCCTGGCACTATCTCGTATTTGAATGAAGATAAAAGTAGAGATTTATCACAAACATATGCTATTAAAAATATGACTGCAAGTTTATTTTCAAGTATGTCTTGATTTTTCTAATCCAGTTATGTTTTTGGTTACCAGATGGGCAAGCATGATGAAGCATGGATGATTCTGAAGAGGGTTCATGACACAAATATGCGGGCTAAAGGAGAGCCTGAAAAAGTGTTTACTGTAAGTGAATAGTTCTGAGATGTTATTTGGTTGTATTGCTCATAATATCTGAGGATTAGTAAAGTATCTTTGTTTTGCTGGATGGGTATCATCAAGACTAAGAATGTTGCCTACTTTTTTGTACATGAGACTATATACATACTTTAGGACAGTGCATTTAGTAGATAGCTTCTGCTGGGCCCGGAGACACTCTTCCTTTGAAATGGGTAACTGCTGTCTCCCACTGCTTGGGTTTACCTAATAGCACTGCTCTGCTATATGTTGCCATCTCCTATGCAATACCCAACTTCCCCCCTATTGCCATGGACGTCAACTCAGGAAAATGCAAGGGGCAGCAGAAGTGGCCATTATCCCCCTCATAATATCACAGGAAATAATATTGCATGACGTTTGTCATGATTATGTTATTGGGGGCGATAACATGTGGCTCTCTCCATGCTGAAATCACAGCATAGTTGCAACATTAACTAAAAAGCAATAATTCAGGCAGAGGTTCATACTGAGACTATGCTCTGCAAAAATGTCTTCAAATAAGTAGTTGGCTGCTGTAATGACCAAGTGCAAAACATAGCTTAGCATTTATCCTGGGACATTGAGAGCAACTACCAATGATAATGCATTGGCAGCACACTGGTGTTAACCAATAACTATGTGTCTACTAATTTCATTAGCAACAACAGACACTTTCATCATTGCATTTCTTCATGAACATCGATTTCCTTTGGGTTTAAGCCAGCACTGGTCTTATTACAAATCTAAAGAGCTATGGTTAATTTTTTGAAATGGCTAGAGTGGGACAGAGATGTACTTCAGTTTATTAAAGTTAAATGGCTGCACTAAGAAACAAGGTCAAAGCAGCACTTTGCATATGTGTCAGACTGTAAGTATTGCAATCATTCACTCGCATTGGCATATATCAAAGTACTAACTGCTTATATGAAAGAGACCTTGTACCTGCTGTACATTTCTTCTGGACCATCATTATATGACCGACTCAAAAATACACTGTAATTTACTCTATTTTGCAATCTCGATGTCGTCAGCACAGTCACTCATTTGAACCTCATGTTTAGTTTTGATCTAAATACAATTTTCATGCAGTGCTTAATAGAAATGGCCTGATGTCATTTTCTGGGTCACCTTGAGGTCATCTTACACAAGCTGTAACCTCATGCAGAAAGAATTAAAGCTGAATGTTGGACCTGACCTGCTGTTCAGGGTCACGCCCAAACCTTTTGCCTTTTACCCTCCATTTTGTGCTGAATTCATGTTTCTTGGGCCTTAGGACTCTATGTACTTTATGACTACTAACTAGTGCTAAAGTGATAGTGCCCTTTTCTTAAAACAAGTTCAAATTGGCTTGTACCCAATTGGCATGTTTAATTTACTAGTAAGTCCCTTGTAGCGTGGTATACCATATACCCAGGGACTGTAGGTTTAATGCTACCAGCAGGCCTGCAGTACTTATTGCACCACCCACTTATGTAGCCCTCCAAAGCATGTCCCAGGCATGCCATGCAGCCTGAATGCAGTGTCAAACTGCCATGTTAATTTGGCATTAAAACCCCCTTGCCAGGCCTTTAACTCCCCTTTTAACATAAGGCCCCCATAAGGTAAGCCCTAGGTTGCCCATAGGGCAGGGTGCAGTGTTATTAAAAAGTTGGACATGTACTTATCAGTTTTATATGCCCTGGTAATGAAAAACTTCCAAATTTGTTTTTCACTACTGTGAGGCCTACCCCTCCCTGAGGATAACATTGGAGATTCCTTATTACATTTCATAAGCTGTCATTCCTAATTTAGAGGGGGTGATATCTCATGTTTGGTACCTACAAACTGAAATGATAAACCCTCTTTAATGGTGAATTCGGATTTTTCATTCCAATTTTGAAAATGCTACTTTTACAATGTTGGCAATTCCCTGTCTCTAGCCCTTTTGTGGCTATAGCCTGGCTTGGGTCACATGATTGACAAATAGACTGTGACTGTGAAATGTGAATTCCTCCCAGGCAGTCAAACAATTGAGGGATTGGGTGTGCTTGAATGGGCCATCTGCAGGCAGGATAAGGGGTGTGGAGCTAAGCACAGTTCACTTATACCTGAGTAGGTTGTACTCTGCCTCCACACAAAGGGCCTAACAACTCTGTAGTGTCACTGCAGCCAACTTGGAGCCAGTGCAGGGAAGTCAGAATATTCCATGCACCTCAAAGAGGCTTTCCAGAAGCTTCTCCTACCTTCCAGAAGAAGGGCACCAGTGTAAAAAAATAGGACCTTGAACCCCATTTTTCGGTTCACTACTGGACCTGCCAATGGACTCTCAGAGAATTGCTTGCTGCTGTGACCTGTTGTGCACTCTGCCAGACTGATGCTGTACCTAAAAGGGCTACTTTGCTGCCTGGGCCTTCCTTGAAGCTTCAGAGGCCAGCCTTGCTCTTGAGCCCTGCATCTACACCTGCACCTAGGACTACCAGAAGGGACTCCAAAGTCTAGGTTGCTGGCCTCCTGTTCAGAGCCACAAGGACATAACAGGCTCCCAATAAACCTGAACTCTCACCTCTACCAAGCCTGAGTGAGTTCTGAACCCCCAAGAGGTATCCTCCCGGTGCTGGATCCTTGGGTACCCAAAGGGCCATTTTCCAAAACTTAGGACTTAGACAAAATTTGGCCAAAAAGTGCTCTGAGAACCAGGAAAATACCAGGACCAACCTGCTCGACTGAGGTGTGTCACCGGTTGGATTGACTTAGCAGCTTCTCCCGCTACGTTCTTCTCTGCAGCAGCAAATATGTTTCAGCGGTCCTTCTCCAAAGAGGTATCCGATCTCAAGGAACAGTTTGAAGCTACAGCCCTCTGCTTCGTCCCGCTGGAGTTTTTCTACTTCCATTAAATTGACTAAGTTTGGATATAAAAATCTTCACCGCACCTTCAACCCAAGGCCATATGACTTTGAAGCTCCCTACCCGAACAACTCCTGCAGCCTTGCCCCACTGAACTTTACCTTCTCAGACATTTTTCTTCAAGAATATTTCAAATTCCAAAGGTAAGAGCTGACCGGGCCTAATCCCCTTCTTGTACGCAAACCATGCTCCATCACTGTCGGCCTTAACATTCAACTTTGACCCGGACTGCCGCAACCAGATGTCTGCAGTTGATGCTTTGATCTTTTAGACACTAGATTTCACTTACAACTTTAGAAATTCCTAACTCCGGTTCTACTGATTGGATTTTTGTCGTTTTGGTGTCAAATAATGTATTAAAGTTTACTATAGTTTTCTAAATTTGCCTGGGGCTTTTTGTGTTGTGTTTTGACCTTATTTCTGTTTGTGTGCTGCATAAAAACTTTACATATTGCCTCTAAGTTAAACCTGACCTGGCTTGGGTCCCATGACTGACAATTAGACTGTGAATTCCTCCCAGGCAGTCCAACAATTGAGGGATTGGGTGTGCTTGAATGGGCCATCTGCAGGCAGGATGGGGGGTGGAGCTAAGCACAGTTCACTTATACCTGAGTAGGTTTGTTAGACCTGTCAGCCCTTTGGGTGGTCCCTCCTATTATTTATTTATTTTTGTCCCCTTTCTGCCTCCTAACCTTTGTTTTTCATGTCCACTGGAATTTTTAGATGTTGTCCTAGGGGTTAGGTACTCCTTGATCCCATAATTTACTTAGGCCTTGAAGCCCCCCTGTTAACATGAAACTTTAGTTTTACAAAATGGTGGCTTGTAATTGCCACAACTGCTCACCTCAGAAAATGGACCCATAGGTTAACATAGGGACACTCTAGAACCTTCCAGCTGGTTCTAGTAGCCTGAGGCTAGCCTATATAAAGGCCAGTTTAGGGCGGCCATTTTAGAGTGACCAGAGAGCTTGAGGGGAGCTTAGTGAGGAGTGAAGCGATAGTGTGGGGAGGCAGGCGCACTGTTAGAAGCTAGATCGTCCTGTGGGCCGGCTGTTCTACTCTGCTGACATGACCCCCTTTCTACCGACTAAGCCCTGACATCGCTCATTTACCTTCTGCCCTCCCCCCTGATCCTGGTGGAGTTCCTGTGAGGAGCTGTGGTTGACTGGCCTGGAAATTCCTCAGAGATAGGATTCGATCATATGGAAGTTGGCCAGCCTTCTCTCTTACTCCCCCCCCCCCCTTGTGATCTGGGCCGACCTGTCACCTTGGGAAGTGTGGAGATTAGTAGTTCAGTTCCACTTCCCCTGAAGGCTCTCCTGACCAGCCGACTTCAGAGGAAGAAAACCCTACCTGGTAGCCGCTAGCGGGTGACAATCCTGTCATTGGACTGCTGTCCCTTCATCGCGGGTTTCCGTTGTGGAGAATCGGCGGGCAGGCCAGGTGGCTGACAGCAAGGTAGTGGTTGTGGGGCCAACGCTGCAGAGATCAGCGTGTGCAGACGGAAGAACCCGGAAGAAGGGGGCGGAGAAGTGAAGAAGGCCGGGCCGCGTAAGATCTGTCCCCCTCTGACGAGTGAGGCGAGGGCCGGACGCAGACGGAGTGGAACGCCGAAGGAGACGCCGATAACTCTGGCCCAGTCAGCTGCCTAAAGTCTGCGGCGCTGGGGCCGGAATCTTCACAGAACATCTGACCCAAGATTGAAGGTGGTGACGCGGCCAGGCGAGCAGGCCGGGACTAAATTTTTCACCATCCGGTAAGGACGTGGCGGGAAGTGCTGGGCCCCCGGGACTGAGAGGGCCTCGCTTCTGTCAAAGAAGTTGTCCAGGAGGGGAGAGAGTTGGGCCTACCCGGGATAACAGCCAGAGAGTCGATAACTGTCTATCCCTGGGAGGGGACTTGGAAATTCCCCTAAGACCTTGGGTTACCTCCCCACTGTTAAACTACGCCTGGAGCAGCACGACACCAGTGCGTGGGTTTATGGTTGAGGCATTTTCTCTATTTAATGGAAATAGCCTAAATGAAAGAGTCTTCTGAATGAGGCTAAAGTTACCGTTCATGTAAGCCGAGGTAACAGAGTGGTTCTAGGGATAAGGTAGGGGCCACTCCTGTTATGCAGATCGATTAGAGACAGAGAGAATTCTTGTGGAAACCTGACATAATACTATGATTTCAGAGAAGTCTATGTAGCTTAGTTAGAATAATACAATAATCTGCCTGTCTCTACTCAGATATCCAGCTGCTTGAACTGTGGTACTAGTGTGCTATTAATGAAACTGTTGGTGGAACCTGTAAATTCGTGCCTGTAGTAACATTGAGACCTTAAGGGTAATGTATAATCTTGCCTTATTGTAAGGAGATTTGATATTGCTGTTTACTTCAACTTAAGCTGTGTATTCTTTACTGCCTAAATAAGGGAAATAGTACTGAGCTCCTTTTATTTGGGTGAGAAATGTGTCATAAATGCTAAATGTAAATGTGTATTTGCTAACAATCAAATGTAGAGTTATTTTATGTACGGAATCTAAACACTGCTAAGTAACAGAGAGAAAACAACAAAGAGTTTTTATAAAATAGCCCGTATTTTTCTAAGACTGGTGTAGTGTCTTTCTTTTCTAGTGGATGGACGCTGTGTTACTGTAAGGATGCGACGCAAGCTTAACACTTGTGCCTTTGGGATAGACCTTCCTACTTTGTGCCAAGCTACCCTATGTACACTGATAACCCCAGGTCTAACAAGGTTGTACTCTGCCTCCACACAAAGGGCCTAACAACTCTGTAGTGTCACTGCAGCCAACTTGGAGCCAGGGCAGGGAAGTCAGAACATTCCATGCACCTCAAAGAGGCTTTCCAGAAGCTTCTCCTACCTTCCAGAAGAAGGACACCAGTGTAAAAAAATAGGACCTTGAACCCCATTTTTCGGTTCACTACTGGACCTGCCAATGGACTCTCAGAGAATTGCTTGCTGCTGTGACCTGTTGTGCACTCTTCCAGACTGATGCTGTACCTAAAAGGGCTGCTTTGCTGCCTGGAGCCTTCCTTGAAGCTTCAGAGGCCAGCCTTGCTCTTGAGCCCTGCATCTACACCTGCACCTAGGACTACCAGAAGGGACTCCAAGGTCTAGGTTGCTGGCCTCCTGTTCAGAGCCACAAGGACATAACAGGCTCCCAATAAACCTGAACCCTCACCTCTACCAAGCCTGAGTGAGTTCTGAACCCCCAAGAGGTATCCTCCCGGTGCTGGGTACTTGGGTACCCAAAGGGCCATTTTGCAAAACTTAGGACTTAGAGAAAATTTGGCCAAAAGTGCTCTGAGAACCAGGAAAATACCAGGACCAACCTGCTCGACTGAGGTGCATCACCGGTTGCATTGACTTAGCAGCTTCTCCCGCTACGTTCTTCTCTGCAGCAGCAAATATGTTTCAGCGGTCCTTCTCCAAAGAGGTATCCGATCTCAAGGAACAGTTTGAAGCTACAGCCCTCTGCTTCGTCCCGCTGGAGTTTTTCTACTTCCATTAAATTGACTAAGTTTGGATATAAAGATCTTCACTGCAGCTTCAACCCAAGGCCATCAGACGTTGAAGCTCCCTACCCGAACAACTCCTGCAGCCTTGCCCCACTGAACTTTACCTTCTCAGACATTTTTCTTCAAGAATATTTCAAATTCCAACGGTAAGAGCTGACCGGGCCTAATCCCCTTCTTGTACGCAAACCATGCTCCATCACCGTCGGCCTTAACATTCGACTTTGACCCGGACTGCCCCAATCAGATGTCTGCAGTTGGTGCTTTGATCTTTTAGACACTAGATTTCACTTACAACTTTAGAAATTCCTAACTCCGGTTCTACTGATTGGATTTTTGTCGTTTTGGTGTCAAATAATGTATTAAAGTTTATTATAGTTTTCTAAATTTGCTTGGGGTTTTTTGTGTTGTGTTTAGACCTTATTGCTGTTTGTGTGCTGCATAAAAACTTTACATATTGCCTCTAAGCTAAACCTGACTGCTTTTGTGCCAAGCTACCCAGGGTTAAGCACAGAATAATTTAGTGACTCACCCTGCAAGGGATTGTGGCTGTTTTTTGACCAGGGCTCACACCTCAGTCAACCAACAACCTACCTTCTCACACTAAAGAACTAACCTTTGAAGTAAAACAGAAAGAAATACCCATCTAGCAGGTATATTTCATAATGTAAATCTAGTAAACCTGGGCTCAGTCTCAGCTTCCTCAAAGTGTTTGATATTAGGCAAATATCACGGTGTTTCCTGTTTCTTCATTATCACATATGAGAGCACCTTGAAATTTGTGAGATTGGGATGGGTGCTGTACAAAACGCTCTCTTCTATTCTGATTTAATAGATAATAATGTTGCTCCACACATAATAAGGAGATAATCGACCTATGGGCTGAACATGACAACTGACTTTCTTCGTATTTCACTAATGGCATTGTCGTTAGAGTGGGGGTGGGGTACATGAATGTTTTTAAGTTCATGCCTAGAAAGTAGCACTGTTAATGAACGTCTATCAATGCAGTACAGTTTTTTTAAGCCTAATATTTTTACATGTTTGTTGGACCTGGCCCTTTCTGCAGGGTTATCCCAAACGTTTTGCCTTCCTTCTCCCTTTTTCTGTTCCTCTTTTTGTTGGCTTTAGAACTCTGAGCACTATACTACTGTTAACCTAGGCTAAAGTGCACGTGCTCTCTCCCCAAAACATGGTATGATTGGTCTACACCTATTTTGTATATTTGATTTACCTGTAAGTCCCTTATAATGTGGCATACCATGTAACCAGAGCCTTTAAATTAAATGCTACTAGTAGGCCTGCAGCACTTTTTGTGCCACCCACAATTAGTTGCCCTTTGTTGTATGATTTACAAGCCAAACATTTCTATCGCTCAATTTTAGCAAAGGGATTTAGAGCCGACCAACACCCTTAGCTCAGCCTGTTAAAGGTGTTTGTCTGCCCACCTATAGTGCGTAATCATTTGAAAGACACTGGCTGTTCTCCTTTCTGTTATGCAGCTTTCTGCCTTCCCATCATTCTTCTGTGCTGCTGTTTGTGACATTCACGCCCATGTTCCCGAAGGAGGCGTAGACTGGCAGCAGGTCCCACAGCTAAAGTCATTTCAGGCGGGAGGCGTGACTGTAGAGTTCATTCAGTCTGACAGCGCTCTGCTTGGAGGACTTGGGAAGCAAAGCAGCTTTACTCTGCTGCAGCTTTACTCTGCTGCAGCTTTACTCTAGTGTCCAGTTCCCATCTTCAACATTCCTTGAGCTGACAGGGCACACGAGGAACGAACTGGACGCTGTTCACTCTCAATAGGTTTCCAAAAAAACATTCCTTGCATAAGTGGCGAACCAAACTCCTAAGCATGAGGAGGTCTCTTGCAGTAATGTATGCTATTGATGTTTCAGCACTGCAGAACGATAAATCAGTATTCTCTGGTTATTGTCATCTATACAGGGGTTGCAAGGACCATGCCAGGGGTCACAGGCTGAATATCAGAGGTAGCTACTGCAACTCCTGGTGACCCTTAAATGATGTTCATGCCGTTAGCCGCACTTTAGCTAATTTTCACTGTTAGTATCCATCTTCCTTCTCCTTGTTTGACTTGTTTTTTATTGAAATTTAAACATGAAAAGCACACATGTAGCAATAGCGTCAATTTCGTAGCTCAGTGGGCAGCAGCAGCAGGTCACAAAATAATCACGGATTAAAGTCACCAACTACACTTAGGTGCTGATTTTCTAGTTTTCCATGTAACACAGCACAGCAACAAAGGTTGCTGTGTTAATTGGTATGCAGTGGAGACCGCAGAACAGCCCCATATCTACTAAAATACAGAACTGTTTTTCTCTCCCAACAGCGCTAGTGCACTTTGTATGCCATGGTCCAATGCACACACCCTTACACCATTGTGTAATGGTGTTTCCATTCATTAGAGCATTCGTTTTGTATTGGAACAGCTCCTTAATGCAAAGGAGAAAATTGTGATACTTGCATTACTTTAGGCAACTTTCAAATGAAAATCAGAATTTGCATTAGAAAGTGAATCCCAATACAACATTTTGTGCTGGATTTGCATCCCTTTTGTGAACCCATGAACCCTGCAATAGTCGAGTTGCAGACCCATTAACACTTTGGACCCACATCTCCTTCCTTGTAAGGAAGGCTTAAGTGTTGTCCTTGCTGCAACTCTAAAGGAATAATGGCAAAAAGAAAGAACAACAATTCATTAATTAGGGCAGGAAGGTAGAAAGGTTGGTGATGGTAAGACATTGGAAAGGGGAATGCCAGTGGCGTAACAAAACTTGAGGGGGCTCCCCTTCAATGCACATGGAGACCCTCCCACCCCGCGAGGAGCGCGACGATCCGGAAGTGAACAGTCTAGGCCCACCACCTTTCAATTAGCCCCACTACTCAAAAACTTTAAACATTTAATGAAAGGCCTCTATATTGTCTTGCTCAAAGTTCTAATGAATTGAGTTGAGAAATGCTATGCCATTTGTCACTTGTGGTTTGAGAGTCTGCCATTTATTGCAGTACTACCCTTTTACCTGTGTTTGGTACTCTTTTGTAACATGCACACATCACTTTTCTCTTGTAACACACTGTTTGCTACCTCTTACATTTTGTTTGCTTTCGATACTTGCACAAGTACCACCATTGCCTACGTAACGTTTGTTCTTGTGTTTGAGTGTCCTCCATTTATTGCAGTATTATACCTCTACTTGTACTTTGTGCCCTTTTGTAACCTGCACACATGTCACTTTTTCCTCCTGTAATGCACCGTTTGCTACCTCTTGTATTTTGTTTGTTCACGATTGTCACTTTTGCCTCATGTAATGTAACGTTTGCTTTTGTAATTTGTTCACTTGTAATGTTCTCATGTATCAGTTCTGTTCCTATTTTGAAGCACCATGACACCTTCGGGTAAAGTCTGCGCTATATAAAAACGCATAAATAAATAAATAAATAAATAAACTGAGACAGCAATCAGAACAATGTCAAGGAGCGGTCCTATTGTCTCAGGAACTGCCTATCACTAAAGAACAAAGAACAACTACATAGGATCTGAATTAGAATTGACATTGATGGAAAATAACTTGAAAATAATAAAGACAAATACATTTGTACAGACTCTACTACCCAAGCAGTACATACAATATAACTCAGTATCCTTCCAGCTTCAAGAGAAATTAACTCGTATGAACTATCTTTATGCCACACACTTGCGTCTGTCAGGGGTTGTGCATGATAATAACCAATGTAGAGCATTTAAAATGAACTGAGGAATCAATTTCCACCATCATGGCTATCTTAGTTAGCAGGACAAAAACAGGCAGGCAAACAAGACTGGAGATGAGAATTGCTTGGATGCTTCAGAACATTGATGCAGATGCGCATCTGTTTGTATTTATCATGTCTTTAGTGTAAATAATGCAAATTACAAGATTTAAGGCACACATATTACAGACAAGTGCTAACAATACCATAAATAACACATTATGTAGAATAAACACAAACCATATCAGCAAGTACCTAAAGACAGAATCTTTACTAATTGTAGTTGGTGAAGCAATGGAAAATGTGCTAATACAACTATCCACTTTTCCTCTTGCATCAAGGTAAAAATACTTTCAAAGTGCATGATAAAAACAAGTCCTGCAGTAGGCACAAATGCATGCACAGAGAACACTGATAGACAGAATGCAGAACAATGTCATACATTCACCTAAGTTCAGAGATCTGGGCCTAAATCCATCGTTGTTTTGCTCACCATGCCATTCCAGTTTGAACACAGCCATATGCAAATCAGTCTTGACCCTGTGCCCAGTGTGAACAGTTTATCCCGAACCGCCAGGCCAGGTCTTCCCTGGACTGAAGACAAGCATCCTAGGACCGGTTTAAGGGTTTCACCCCTCATCAGCCAGTATAGCTTGACTCCAGTGGCATGGAGAGTACAGGACCCACGTCTGGGCATACCCATCCCGCTTGGGTTGACAAATGCAAAATGAACAATTGATGGACAGAATGCAGAACAATGTAATACAGGCATTCCGGTACAGAGATCTAGGCCTAAATCCATTGTTTTTTTCCTCACCATGCCATTCCAGTTTGAACCCAGCCATATGCAAATCAGTCTTGACCCTGTGCCCAGTGTGAACAGTTTAGCCCGAACTGCCAGGCCAGGTCCTCCCTTGACTGAAGACAAGCATCCTCGGACCGGTTTCAGGGTTTTATCCTTAATCAGCCAGTATAGCTTGACTCCAGGGGCATGGAGAGCACCGGACCCATGCCTGGGCATACCCGTCCCACTCGCGGTGACAAATGCAAAAAGAACAATTTTTGTACAGAATGCAGAACAATGTCATACATTCACCCTACTACAGAGATCTGGGCCTAAATCCATGTGTTTTTTTGGTCACCATGCCATCCCAGTTTGAATCCAGCCATTTGCAAATCAGTCTTGACCCTGTGCCCAATTGGAACAGTCCAGCCCGAACTGCCAGGCCAGGTCCTCCCTGGACTGAAGACAAGCATCCTAGGACTGGTTTCGGGGTTTCACCCCTCATCAGCCAGGATATTCACAGGGTCAACACTGATTTTCATATAGCTGTGTCTGAACTGGGGTGGCGAAGGGAGCTAAAGAATGATGATGGATCCAACTCATATCTGTGACTGGCAGTGAGTGTCTGAAAAGTTTCAGAACTCCGTCCATCATCTTGTGCTTTGTTCGTCCTTAGTTGACAGGGTATGCCCAGACATGGGTCCCTTGCTCACTTTGCCACTGGATTCAAGCTAGCCTGGCTGATGAAGGGTGTTACCCAGAAACCGCTCCCAGGATGCTTGTTTCCGGTCCAGGGAAGACATGGCTTGGCAGTTCTGGCAGGACTATTCCCATGAGGTACAGGGTCAAGACTGATTTGCATATAGCTGTGTCTGAATTGGGTGGCGAAGAGAGCTAAAGAACGATGATGGATACAACAATGGAGTATCTGAAAAGTTTCAGTGCTCCGTCCATCATCTCCTTGTGTAGGCAATAATTAAGCAAGGTTAGTCAAACAATTAACCTTTTGGTTTGTGCATGAAGGCACAAATATTTAAAAGTGACGTATCAAACAAAAACAGATGCAACAGCTTACAAAAATCAAACCAGTTTAATCAAACTATTTCCTTTGGTTTGTGCATCTAGGTGCAAATATGTCAAAGTGACCGGCAACACAATAACAAGTTCAGCATCATAAAAATCAAACCCTTATGCAAACAATTCCCTTTTTGAGTGTAAACAAACAATACCCTTTTTGAAGGTGCAAAGATTTTAAAGTTATTGGTGAAACAACAACAAGCTCAGCAGACATTTTTGTGGATGTTGCATGAAGCATGAATACAACATTTCTCTGCAAAATGCATGTAAGAGACTCTCACACATCACCCACATTAAGAATACATTCCAGTAAAATGGTATTTCAAACTTTCTGCTTATGATTCAAGGTCACCAGGGTAAGACTCTGTAACTCTGTAGAACAGAGCTGGCTCTATCAGCCCCCTCCCCCCGAAGGCTGGGGCCTTGGGTTTGAGCCCACTTTGCCCATGCCTTAAAACGTGAATGTGCCTGAAAGGGATACTCATCCTGTCCCTGCAGCACATTTCTAACTTGTGGCCATTAACTGGGCCCTGCAAAGGAAAAGCACCCTTCCCTGTGCAACTCTGTTTTCATGATATTAATAAGAGAGGCTGGAGGGACGGGGAATGAGGCATCAATATTACAGCCACTGGCCCGGTACACCTCCCAGATAACCTGCACCGCCACCAGCACCATTCAATGGGTCTTAGTCGTGATAGCAGGGTGACGCGACTGAAAATATACTGCACATCTGCACCTTAGTGGGTCAGGTGCTGGTGTCTTAGTACCAATTGCATTGCAGGCTGCACTGCTTCACTTCGCTTACTTCACACTGGCATTGGCAGCAATCTGAACAGTGGCAGGGCCAGAGTAGATGCATCGCTGGTTCAGTCCAGTCCAGTTTCGAATTCCACTGTGAGGTGCGTGCAACCACAACCCTCACATGACTGACGCACCCTCCTGTGCCCCACTCTGAAGACCATGGTGCGTGTGGTCATCATCACCGTGCAGCAGGAGCTCGTTTCTGCATGCGTGCCTTGCACAAATGTGAGTGTGAGTGTGCGGCACTGCGCAGCCATGTAAGCCAAATCTTTGTCTCCAGGCAGGCCAAGGGGCACGCATAATAAATTAATAATGGTCTGCAGCCCAGGCCCATGGCCATAATAATAAGTGAAGTATACTGGCATGGCAGAAGGCAATTTAAACACGGCGCAGAGACTGTGCATGGAAGCTGAGATTCAGACTGTTCTTGTGCCAATACTGCTGCTAATTAAACTAATTGGTCCACACCCCATCAACCCACAACTCTGTCCTGCACTCAGCTCAATCTCAGAGCCAGTTTGTATTTGTGGTCAGTGTTTCCCCTGGACCTCGGGGGCCCCGCACCATGGGGGCTGCAGGGGCTATTGTTATACCAGTGGGGGATGCACCCATTATTAGTAACTACAATGTACCACTTGGTGGTGCATTGTGTATTCATTTTCAAATACAGTTGTCTTAGCCAAGAGACAGATTCTAACCTCAATGACTCAGTCTTAATTCTTACACAGATGTCTCATTTTAGAGATTGGAGATTTCTGGAGATTCCTCCATTCTGGGCTCTACATCTGCTTGCAGTACCTTAGTTCTCCTGTCTGAGACAACCAGTCACTAATAGAGTTGTTTTCAATTTTCTAAACATCCTGTTGCTGATGCTGCTATGCTGTTTTTGCTTTTGCCAGTGGCATTGCTCTCAGATTATTGCAATCACTTTCATTTGTGTCTCTCTCGAACTGTGTTGCCTTAGGCTGGTGGGTACTGGGAGCTCCAAATGTAAATGAGGTGTCCTCATGCACCTTTGTACTCTGCGTCTCTCTTTTGTTTCTCGTATCTTGGGTCACATATTGTTTCTTTTATCATTGAATACTTCATCCAGTACTATCCCTCCATCTCCTCTCCATGTTTGTCTTCCTCTGTGGGCACAAAGCCACTCTCCATTTCTGGCATTTACTTGGCCAATGCCATCTGACATGTCTTCCAGGGATCACATAGGAAGGGTTAACCACAACCTCTGCTTAACGACTCCACTTTGATCTAAATTATTAGACCCTATAGACCCTGGATATCCAAACTGCAATGGTCCCATTTCCAGCAATTTTATTAATTCAGTTTCACTCCTACCACCTTACCCTAGTGCAGTGTCCTGCATCTTCCCTTCTGCTTCCTGGCCATGACCTACAGGACCTTTCTCTAACAGCCAGAGTGTCAATCTTTCCCAAATGAATAAAGACCTGATTTAGAGTTTGGCAGATAGGTTACACCATCGCAAGTGTGATGGGTGTCCAGTCCACCTTATTGCAAGTGCGTTATATCTTATGTCTCTTGTAATAAGGAGGACTGGATATCTGTCGCATTTGTGAGTACTGTTTGGTCAAACGCTAAACTAGGCCTTAAGTGTTTATTATTTTCATCATTTCAACACATATATTTGCATTTTTCAACTGCTTAGACTTCCATTGTTGCACTCTCACATTCCCTTCTACTGGCTCTACTGAAGTGTTCTTGTCTGTCTCACTACACCATTTTGCTCATTTTGTCTTCCCCACTGAAGTATTTAATTCCTGATTTTTACCCCATAGACATCAAGGCCTTCTATCTTGTCCTGGCTCAAGGACCAGGAGAAAGAGAAGTGTACGAAATTTGTTTAGTAGCTGAGAAGGGAAAGCCCACCCAAATAATAAACACAATCTTTGTCAGGCAGAACCACTGAAGTCACAAAATAAACATGTGGTAGCTTGGTCCAAAAGCAATTAGGCTTAACTTAGATGCAATTGGTAAAGTATGTATGCTGCACTCAAAAGTAATCAATTGAAAACACAACACAAGAATAATCCCGAAACAATTTTGAGACTTGAGTACATTTCAATAAATAAAATGATTGCAAAACAACAAAAATCCAATAAGTAGAATCAGAGATATGGATTTTAAACATTTGAACATAAAATAGTGCCAAAAAGCACAAAGTGCCAAATGCAGGTATATGGTTGTGCTAGACCAAGTCACAATCAAAAGTTAAAGCTGTCTGTGATGGATTGCCGGTAGGATAAAGGGGCCAGGTTTGCCCCGGTGGAAAGTTTACCTTTCAACTTTGAAACCTTTATGGCGAAGAAGCATTCATCGATGAGTCACCAGTAGGCCTGGGTGTGAATTTCCACTCCGCTTGCAGAGTTTGTGGAGTTTCTCCTACTCTGCACTCTGCATCGAGTGTGGAGTTCCAAAAAACTCTGCGTATCGGCGCAGAGCATAGTTTTTCCTCTTGCATGGCAAACCAACATTAAGCCCGCAAGCGCGAGTGAGGTAAATCGTACTCCAGACCACCTCCAGGTAAGATCTCTCAACGCAGGTGGTATCAACAGGTTGCTATTGCTTGCGTTGAGAAACGTTCTGCTTGCGCTGAGGAAGCTGTTGCTTGATAACGTGTGATAACGAGATGATATTTTATTTGGTCCTGAATGAGACGTGCTGCTGTGTGCAGGATGACCATTAGGGATGCTAGTACAGAGTCTGGGAGGACATCAAGCAGGATTTTATCAGCATCCAGATGCGAGTGTACAAGGAATTGAAAAGTGGTGCTGAAGTTGCATTCTACAAGAAATAATTTCCCTTTCTTTAGAAGAAAGAGATGATACCAGGCTGACTTTGTTTTCTTGGTAATGTGTTCCGTGAGGGTGAATGAATATCAAAGTGACTTTGCATTCAGTGAGATTTGGGGCTTGAAACCATCAAGATTCATGTCATTTAGCCAGGTGTGCACTGTTTTTTGTTCATTGTTCTTGGCAAATATTTAGAATTCTGCCTTTGTGGGATTGGGCTGCAGATAGTTCTGGAAGCGATGCAGGCAGTGTTTGAGAGGTTGGATGTCTGAAGGACAGGATACTTTCAACTAGATTTGCGTATCAGCAGTATCAGCAGTATATTGGTGAATCTGATGCTGTTATCTATGAGCATAGCACACAGGGATTCCTGGATGAGTTTGAAGAGTAACAGGAGACAGTATAGAACAATGGGGAACCCCTAAAGGATCGGGATTTTTTGGAAGCTGGAAGGGCCTGTGTGAACAAAGTGGTGTTGATTGACAAGATGAGATGAGATGTTTCTTCTTCTGAATATAACAGCTTTCCAGTTCCTTCTCAGCTGTTTCTGGACTGTTCATTATGTTGTACCTTTTTCTTTATTTTCAATCGACTGGTGCCTGGCGTCGAGTTTTTTTTTTTTTTTTCCACTTATACATTTTAACTCCAAAGTAACTCTTCCTAAGTGACACCAGTTTTTCCACGTGTATATGAAGTGTGGTAAGACACTGTGGTTACTGAAGGGATTTGCCCTGTCCTCGGGTAATCAAATCAAAGACTGATTCACTGATACTCATGCTCTGCTATTGATGCAGCCAACAATTTGATTATTTCTCTCCTAGAGATTGGCAATGTTATCTTGGCAGTGATGACTCAGTCTTTGTTCATTGTGAGGCCATATAGTATTCTAAAGCCAGTCTCATATCTTAAATAGTAAAGTTAGAGCGCATCCTTCCACCATATACTGACTACCCATCAATATAGGAATCAGAATTCAAATAGTCTTCCTAGCTTGCAAAGCCTTGGACTTGAACAAAGACACCGATTTGTCAAGTCTGCATGCGATATAAAGAGGTCAAGAGGACTTAGTCACAGGGACTCATTGTACTTTAAAGTATCAAGATTCCAAACTACTCAAGCTTGAACCCAGTTTTTTACTGGAGCTGTTACTGATTTCAGGAACATACTCCTTGATGGATGGGTGGATGAATGAATGAATGAAATTTGTAGAGCGCACAAATACCCAAAGGTGTCAAGGTACTAAAGACTCAAAACCCAACAGAGAGAAGTGACACAGAAGATCTTTGCAGCTAAACAGAGTTATGAAGTGAAAATGCATGTTTTAAGACTCCTGGACAGCAGTTGATTGTCCATAAGAGGATGTAATGATACGAATTGTTCCAAAGTTTAGCTTGAGAAAACAATCTGCCACCCCATCTATTACTCCGGATTCTGGGCACAGCTACAAATGTACCCACAGCTGAGCAAAGGGGCTTGCTAGGTACATACCATTGAAAAGTAGTTCTAAAAATGCCAGATGAAATTGTGTGAGGCCTTGGACTCAAGGCACAGAGCCTTAAACACAATTATTTTTCTACTGAGAGCCAATGCAGATTCTTAAGTTCCTGAGAGATCAGCTGATATTTAGGAATGTCAAGAATCATCCAAGCAGCTGCATTTTGCACTGCCAGGAGCTTATTGAGAGAGCATTGATTGATGAAATATTTTGAATTACATTATTCTAGTGAGGAGGAGTCCAGAGCAAATACTACCTCTTGCCATGAAGCATTAGAAATATAAGAAAACAAATTATTTAAGGATCGTATTACATAGAAGAACACAGAAACAGTATGACTAACTTGGCAGTCAGTGGTAAGCTTGTGATCAACAATCACCCCCACATTTTTCATCAACCTAACTGGTGTTGAGGGGGGCAGTGCCAAAGACCTCTAGTCATCAGAGAAGTATCCAAATGGAACGCTTGCTACCAAAAGCAACAACCTCCATCTTGTCTGAATTTAATATTAGTAATTATTCATCTTCCAGTCACACGTTTCCCTCATACAATTCTTGAAGTTTAGAGCACCAAGTGTACATCTCTAATGGTAACAATAATTTGGGTGTTGTCCGCACAGCACCTGGAGACCAAAGGGCTGAATCACTCTGCAAGGGGTAAAACATATAGTTTAAACAACGTTGGACTTCGGGATGATTTTTGAGGAACACCGAGGGTAGAGAAAATGGGTTGGAACAAATCTGTCCATACATGATTGATTGGGTCATTTCTGATAGAAAGGATTCAAGTAAGTCAAGTGCCTTGCCCTTGATTCCTAGAGGGGAAAGATGAAAACCCCGAAGTGTGGGAGACACAGGGTCAAAACTACAGACAGATCTAGCATGAAAAGTGCAACAGCCTCACTGCCGTCCATCACAGATCTGATGTGGTCTACAGCTGTCACCAGTGCAGATTTAATGCTATACTCACTTCTGAAGTTTGTTGGAGATGGATCTAGGAGCTTGTTGGTATCAACAAAAGATGTGAGAAATTTGTGGAGATGTTTTTCAAGAATCTTAGCAGGTGTGGGCAACAAAGATATGGGGCAGTAATTTTAAGTTCCTTGGAATCAATGTTAGTTTTTTTTTTAATGAGAGGAATGACTATAGGTTCTTTCCATGCCTTTCGAAAACAACCGGACACAATAAGAGTTGAGCATAGGTTTTAGGTGATTGCCAATAATATCAGGAAATTCAAAGTGCCCCACTAGAAAGTACGCCATCTTTCTGCTAAAGTTTATTAAGTTGCCTTCTTTCGGTAACACAGTGACTTTTGACAAACATTTGTTTACATGTCAGTGCAGGATAGGATGCCTCAAAACTCCATTTGCATACATTTCAACTTTGTAGGCACACTATCATGACACCTTGAACATTCAGTGTGATGTATAGAGTTCACTGTGCAAATGTCATGGCTTACTGCTGCCCAGTAGGTGACGACGCTATCAAGGTAACATAAACAATTGTGCCCTGACTAAAACCTCGACATGCCAACATGAGCACTGTCTACTTATTTATACAAACACACTTCCTCGTTAAAATTAGAGTAGCCCTCTACTGACACTTTGAGGCCGCGGTACATCGGAATTACAGCTCAGCTGATACCTTTCCTCTCCTTAAGGGATGTCTCGCTCTACACCAAGACAGGCAGCCTGATGATACTTACCCAAAGGTAATGGGGAGTTAGGTCACCCGTCAGGGATTCTTTGCAGATAACTCACCCTAGGTTAGAGGAGGTTAGAAGCGTTAGATAGGAGCACACTACAATATATTATTATACACTAAATACATACCAGCATATATTCAATGTTTTAGCACAGTGGTGAAATTGTTAAGTCTCTCCACCGTTCTATATTGCTGATTATGGTAATATGTTTTGTTCTATTATTAATTGCGGTACAAAAGGGGGTGGTGATGGACAGAGCATCTGAACCAATCAAACACTCACACCCAGTCAAAAGATCTGGGTTTGATCCATCACCGTTCTTTAGCCCACTCTGCCACCCCAGTTCAGACATGGCTATATGCAAGTCAGTCTGACCCTGTGCCTCATGGGAACAGTCCAGCCCGAACTGCCAAGCCATGCCTTCCCTGGACCGGTAACAAGCTTCCGAGGACCGGTTTCTGGCATTCCAGCCGTCTTCAGCCCGGCTTGCTTGAATCCAGTGGCAAAGTGAGCAAGGGACTCACGTCTGAGCATACCCTGCCACACTTATGGCGGCCAAAGCGGTACAAAAGGGGGTGGTGATGGACGGAGCATCTGAACCAATCAAACACTCACACCCAGGCAAAAGATCTGGGTTTGCTCCATCACCGTTCTTTAGCCCACTCTGCCACCCCAGTTCAGACATGGCTTTATGCAAATCAGTCTGACCCTGTGCCTCATGGGAACAGTCCAGCTCGAACTGCCAAGCCATGCCTTCCCTGGACCGGTAACAAGCTTCCGAGGACCGGTTTCTGGCATTCCAGCCGTCTTCAGCCCGGCTTGCTTGAATCCAGTGGCAAAGTGAGCAAGGGACTCATGTCTGAGCATACCCTGCCACACTTATGGCGGCCAAAGTGGTACAAAAGTGGGTGGTGATGGACGGAGCATCTGAACCAATCAAACACTCACACCCAGTCAAAAGATCTGGGTTTGATCCATCACCGTTCTTTAGCCCACTCTGCCACCCCAGTTCAGGGATGGCTATATGCAAATCAGTCTGACCCTGTGCCTCATGGGAACAGTCCAGCCCGAACTGCCAAGCCATGCCTTCCCTGGACCGGTAACAAGCTTCCGAGGACCGGTTTCTGGCATTCCAGCCGTCTTCAGCCCAGCTTGCTTGAATCCAGTGGCAAAGTGAGCAAGGGACTCACGTCTGAGCATACCCTGCCACACTTATGGCGGCCAAAGCGGTACAAAAGGGGGTGGTGATGGACGCTGTCCCCTTTTTGTACTATTATTAATTGCAGCAAACATATTCTACTCAAGATTTTCACTGCTTCAATAAATATTGACACTGCAGGTTGTAATTCTTGCGTATGTAAATTGGGTATGCATAGGAGTCTGGGCAAAAAGGTTCTAGATCTGTTACAACTATTTTCTTGGGGGATCAGGGTTGTCATGATCTGAGGTTGAACACACATGTGTTACCCTGCAAGGGTAGGGGTTCGGATCGTACACTGTGAGCTAGCAGGACTATAAGCCAACATATCCTGATGGTGTGCACAAAATCATTCTGGCACAATCCTGACATTTATGTTGTCCTACAAATGCACAGTTTTATCAAAGGAGACTCAAACCGTACGACAGAGCCAAATGCAAAGTCTTAGGAGGACAGGAATTGATCGGGGACACTGACTTTATGTTGTGAATAAGGGCCTAAACTTGAGGCATAGAAAGTGCAGGAAAAAAGCAGGATGCTGGCATTAGATGTCTCTACTCTGTACAAGCAACAATGGTCCCATGCATACAAGAGATATGTAAAGAATAAATATAGACAGAGTCAATCTATATTGCGAGTGACATGTCCAGCCGGACAGTGGTCTTCAAAGTTTGCTCAATATACAGGTCATTAAAACACAAGAAGTACCTTCCACAATTCAACCGGTGTGGTACACAAGCCTGTGCCCAGCACTAACAGAACGGGTACAGAAGGTGAATATAGAGAGCGAAGAAGGGTTTTTTAAGGCAAAAGGACGTTTTTCTGTCATAAATACAGTTGTACAGAATTTGTAAACATAGCACCATTACATCACATAGTAATCACGTTTAGTATTAGGTGCTAAGTAGGTCGACGGCGTTTCGGACCCCCTAGTAAATCACGGGGTCCGTCATCAGGACATTTCAATGAAAGCCTTAACAATAATTAGCCTCTAAATGCCGATAAAGCCCAATCGGAACCTGCAGTTTGGAAGGTTGGGATGTGACCGCTCACAATCGAGCGCACAATTCCGCGGAACGTAATGGTATCCGTCGGAGCCAAGGGAAACCGGGTGAGTCGGTCGGCGGGTGTGCTCCCTAGATGTCTCTACAGCATAATCAACCCGGTCTAGCTGAATATTGGTATTAATCCCAACAAATTCTGAGTAAATTTGACTTATCTTAGTATGTACAAAAGCTGGTAATTTATCACAAAAGCCTGAGAACCATCCAAGTTGACTGGATTATTGGAACAGGAGCACATATTAACCATTTAAACAGTTCGTTTAAAGGATTGTGAGCATTGTTAATTTTAATAATACAGTATTTTGATTTTGCCTCAAGAATAGCATGTTTCAAGTGAAGGATTAAAGACCTGTGCATTATACTCTTTCAAGAGGATCATAACTTACCCGCTATTTCTGTTCTTGCCTTCTGGACTTAAAGTTCCAGATCCTAAGGTCATGTGACAACCAGGGAGAAGTAGGTTTAAACATTCATAACGAGGTTTAGCACATAGCCCTGCAATGTTGCCACACAAGTACATTCCTTCCCGAGGAAGATAGAGAAAAGGTAAATATGCACACAAGGACCCAGACTATAATTTGTACCTTACTTTTTATCATTTCACAGATACATCAGCGAGTGCAATGATTGCACAAAAAACAATCATGCATTTTTCTGCAATGTGACAAGTGCTTTTGTAAATGCTTCCTAGTTATACTAACTAAACGAAACCAGCATTAGGCACTATTTTCTAACACAATATTTAATTCTATAATTGCGTGAACAGAAAAGGATCTGGGCCACTTTATTCTTCACTTATTTGAAGTAATTCATGCCACTTGGACTCATGATATATTTTTTCCTTTTCAGGTCGCTCACATCAAGACTCCAAAGCAAATGGATGAGTTCATTGAAATCCAGAGCTCGACAGGCACTTGGATCCAGCGTGGGTTTGTCCGATTCACGACCACTGTTAAGCAGGTACCACAGACAGTCAGATTTTCTGCTTTCTTTCTGTTTTTAATCCTCATTATACACTGGGAGCTGCCACCAAGTGTACCCTTTTCAATGTCTAAAGAGAAGCATATAAGTGAGCACCTTGATAGTAGAGCTCCAAAACATAGGTGTGTTGGCACAATTTACATTTTGCCTGTAGAACTGAGTGAAATGCTTAACACTTGCTGTTCATGAAATTGTGAAATGTGCCTTTTTCACTAAGAGTAAATGTTTTCTAGCAAAAATGTTTTTATAATGTACATTTCCCACTAAAACTTCATTTCCTTCGACGTTTTCTCCCATAAATGTAGATTGTGCTTCGTATTTCTTACACCAAAACCAACTTTTTGTGGATTATAACCTGCTTTTCTTAACTCTTAAACTTTACAAAGCAAAACATGTGACTTTGACATAGGTGAACATTCACAAAATCATTCAACACTGAAACACTCAAACCCTAATTATGCTGGTTTTCTTTGATCTTAATATTGATGTTACTTGAGGAACCAGAATGTTGAATTTAACCACCTACTTATATCCATCGCCATATTTCTGTATCAATAAAGCCTACGCCCAAGTAATATATATCTAATTCCCAAGGTACTTAAAAACTTTGTCAAGAAATAATTTGTAAAAGTACTTAGGTACACTTTTGCTTGGCTTTTCAGGCAATATCTGAATAGGGCAAGGAGTCCATACATATTTTCTGCAACACTGTGCACAATGTATGAGAAAGTATAGAAGCTCAATTTAGTTTGCACTCCAAGATCCTTGCTCCTTGGTTAGAATGATGTTTATAGATGTTTGATGTGGATATATAACTGCTGTATAATGTAAAACCTGTCATTTTACTTTAGATCTGGGAGAACACATTGTTTTGTTTTGCTGGACAATACAGAAGAAACACAGTGTTTTTGGCAATAGTTTGGTTCACAATGGCCTTCAGGTAAGACACAAACCTTCCTCTTATAACTTAATAATGCCTTGGTATTTATTATTAGAGTGAGGTGAGATCTAGGAGTGAAACACTATGGTGATATATGGATTGTGGTAAGAAATACCAGTTTTACAACAACCCCACTTTAGATATTCCTGTGAAACGTTAGCATGTCTCTCACGTTGACCATTATGGGTGTAATATTCTATACTTGGACGATGTAGGCTGAGATATCTTTCAATTACAGTTTTTTTTTAAAACATATTTTTATTGGCATTTATCAGTTACAACAAGCCTGTAACAACCATGCTCAAGTTTACCTTCTTCATGTTTCAATACAGTATTCCGTCATCTCAATCACTGTTGCCATTTCGTACATAGGCTCTTCTATATCTACATGTATCTAGGAATAACGACCTCCTCTGCTTTAAAGCAATACCTAAAATCTTTAAACAATATAGTCAGTAGGGGTTATTTCCCATGGAGGCCACTTCTATTTCCCGGTGCTTTAAGTATAAATAATCCGTTTATTAGCTTGTCCCTCTAACTTAGGGGCTCTTCTTGAGGAGGTCTCCCGAACATTGCCTTTTAACCAAACTAAAAACAAACATATGTGTGCAGTGTGTTATACAAATTCCCAGGGTTTAACAAACTTTCATTCGAGTGGTCCATATGAGTGGGTAAACGAGGAGGGATGATGGTAAGGGTGGGGAAACTAAACTCCATTCAAGCAGCCGAAATTGAAGTCCTCCCAGCCGGGTGTACTCATGGGGGTCCCCAGGGGTGTACTTGCTCTCCATGTGGGTTGTAGTGACACTTCCCATGATCGTCTCCTATAGTAACAAAGTCTCCCCTCTGATCCAGTAGTGTCACTACCCTCCAAGTCTTTCTTGCCTTTATGGGTGTTCCCAAGTTTCAAGGATTTCTCTCCATTGTGCAGCGATAGGGCGCTTGCATAGCCTCTTCCCCTCTTCTTTGAGTAGAGCCTGCTTTCGGCTCCAGCCCAATAAGTAATGTCTTGTCTCCATGCGCTCGCCCTTGGGCCAGCACTTGATTTCCAAGACATGGCTATTCTTTATCTGGCAAGGACCAAGACCAGATCTATAAATTTATTCCCAGTCTTCTGTTTGGGCGGGCGAGAGAAAACCCAAGCAAGTAAACCCCAAACGTAGGACTAAGCTCACATCTCAATCTTTCAATTACAGTTGAGGGTTGCAATGTGTTGATGTACAACGAGAATTAGAGACTAAGATTCCCAAACAGATGACGTTTTGATCAGACTCTTTTCAGTACTGGCCAGGGCTGATAAATTAGATCTGTTAAATCAGAAAGCACTTCTAATTTGCCATTACACTCCTCATGGGTTAAAGTAGCACTTCTGAATTCACATAAATACAAGTATCATCATTTTGCCATAATGACTTCTTTAAAACATCTTCGGATGAAGTAATTTAAGTCAGTTTTACTTTCTGCACCAAATGATAGCCGTAGACTATGGCAGGATCCTCCCACAACAAAGATTCTTCAACAAATGAGTGAAAGACAGATCACCTCTGTTTTGACTTCTGAGACTGTTCGTTTTCTTACAATGCTATTTGAGACCCAGAGACATCTAAGGTCAGCAGACGCTTTGGGTCTCATTTATGAAAACCGTCTCATCGCTGCGTTAAAACAGCGATGTGACAGTTTTCACTGTTTGCTTCTTGTGACATGATGGATGCTCCATATTTAATGTAGGTCACTCTATGTCGCAAGGAATGAATGATACATCAGGAATCCTGATGTATGTCTGCGCAAAAGCCACCCATTGCTGGAGTTGTGTCGCAAGCATGATGCAACTCCAGCAATGCATAAGGCAGGCCTATACACATAGCACTGCATCACCCTTACACTTCCTATGAGGCAGGCATAAGGTTTTGACACAGTGGAGCAGTAAAATCTGATAGATTTCACTGTGTCACTCCTATGACTCTTTGTTGTACGGGAACGCCCACCCTGCATACATTTTACCTGATGCAGGAATAATGTGGAGCAGGGCTTTACAAAGAGACGCATCTGCCTAGATTTGTCACCTTATGAATGTGGCGCAAAATGGTACAATATTTATGCCACCAGTAGGTCAAGAAAATGACACACCAACAGTGTAAAACTGTTGCAAGGGGCTCATAAATAAACCCCTTAGAGTGTGGCATGAGTAGATTTACTAGCACTCAGTAAACTACAGTCAAGGGAATGACATGCTCAGTATTCTGGTTAGCACTAAACATACAGTTTCAGGGAAGAGATGAGCATAATTAGAGAAAGGGCACAACCTATATCTTCAAACTAAGATGGGTAAACACAGGGCCAATATATAATCACATACATACATGATTGAAAAACTTAGGGCATGTGACATTGTGAAATAACTAGCCTCAAAGTGCTTCTAGGTTGAAGGAACAATGGCTTGTACACAGATGAGACTTCTTGGTATAGATAGTAGATTGTGACCGGTATTCAAGAAGGATCAAGAAGGTTAAGAAAGGTTCTGCAGTTGCTGAAGTATTATGAGATACAATAATGCCTGATGAAGTACCAAGGATATCCTTTTGTTTTAGTATCTATAATAAACTCCTGAGGGCGAAAAAAGTATTGTGTCTCATTTTTTCCCCCCATTATTTGTCTTAGCATTATTTCAAGTTGTTAGACACTTCCAGTTAAACATGGCATATTTGGCATGCTTTCCCCTGACTTTTTGCCTCCTGTATTCATGAAGCTGTGCTGGATTTTGTTTTTGCTGGATTAGATGCTTTGGGCACTTTGCCACTGCTGATCAGTGTCAAAGTGCAAGTGATCTCTTTGTAAATTGTTATTGTGATTGGTTCTCCTTAATTAGCATATTTGATTTACTGATAAGTCCCTAGTAAAGTGCACTGAGTGTGCCAGGCCCTGTAAATTAAGTGCTACTAGTGGGCCTGCAGCACTGATTGTGCCACCCACAAGAGTAGCCCTGAAATGGTATCTCAGACTTGCCACTGCAGTGTCTGTGCACAGTTTTAAACTGCCCTGTCGACCTCGACCTGGCAAGTACACCCACTTGCCAGGCCCTAACCTTCCCTTTTCTTACATGTAAGGCACCCCTATGGCAGGGTGCAGTGTATGTGAAACACAGGACATGTATTGGTGTGTGTGTGACGTGTCCTGATAGTGAAATACTGACAATTTCGTTTTTCGCTGTTGAAAGGCTATCTGTTCCACAGGATAGAATGGGAGGTACTTTGTAACCGCTTACAAGTATAACTCCCCATTGGGACAAGATAGAGAAATACAGTTTAGACTCTCTCAACTGAGAATTTAATAATACATATTTTAGTAAACATGGTTTTTAAATTATGTGTTTGAAAATGCCACTGTTAGAAAGTGATGTTCGAGTTGGTGCGAAATTGCACACCAAATCCAAGGGCACAGCGGAATGTCACATATTCAGTAAATTTTTCCATTTGTTTACCATACTAATTAATCCAAATTCAATCCATGTACTTCAAAACTTTTAATTTCATTCCATTTTATTTTGATCTTTCCACACGTGATTTGCGTTACGTTTTTAAACAGCTTCTCATGCCTTGGATATGCAAATCCATGCCTTTTTCCAGGAACGCAAAGACGTAAACCATCCTCGACTGTTAGTGATAATGTTACCCAATGCATTTCGGGCTTAAAAATAGCCCTTCCTGAGGGGTGCACTAAAAAAATAAAACAATGTGGCCGTTAAAATTTAGTTGCAAATTACCGTGCTTCACATGCCAAACACTATACCATATTTCAAAACGACCCATGTATAGCGCTCTCCCTCTAAACCCGGTGCTACTACGCTACCATTATTCCACATGAAGAACCCTTGAACCACCCTCCTTGCTCCTTATTTGAACCTTCCTTCATCTTTCAAAACATCCCCACTGTTCGATCCCTTTCTAATTAATCCAATCCATTTTCTCCCAATTCTATTTGTGGTCCCTTGGATAATTCAAAACTATACCCCGCCCACCCTATTGATGTTATCGTATGCGCTATAATGCAGAACCCTTAATTATATGTTTTGCAGATTACTTTGCAACATATACAGCATTAAAAACATGATGACAATAATAGTGTCCAAAAGTTCAATGCAACCAAACAATACATGCAAAACGTTCTTCTATGTCTTGGACGTGCTTCTCACTTGCGTTCACATATTCTTTAAGTAAAATTGTTCATGATATTCCTTGTGTGTTACTGGCTTAGGGCAGTCTTTATGAAACAGTCGAACAGTGCCGTGCACACCACTTTTAACCTTTTTCGCCTTGTAACTGCATCTTTCAATTTTAAGTCTGTATGCGTGCTCACTGGATTACGTGATCTGCCCTTTTGTCACGTGAAAATAAATAATGTTCGAGTTGGTGCGAAATTGCACACCAAATCCAGGGGCACAGCGGAATGTCACATATTCAGTAACTTTTTCCATTTGTTTACCATACTAATTAATCCAAATTCAATCCATGTACTCCAAAACTTTTAATTTCATTCCATTTTATTTTGATCTTTCCAAACGTGATTTGCGTTACGTTTTTAAACAGCTTCTCATGCCTTGGATATGCAAATCCATGCCTTTTTCCAGGCACGCAAAGACGTAAACCATCCTCGACTGTTAGTGATAATGTTACCCAATGCATTTCGGGCTTAAAAATAGCCCTTCCTCAGGGGTTCACTAAAAAAAAAACCAACGTGGCTGTTAAAATTTAGTTGCAAATTACTGTGCTTCACATGCCAAACACTATACCATATTTCAAAACGACCCATGTATAGCGCTCTCCCTCTAAACCCGGTGCTACTACGCTACCATTATTCAAGTCGGCATTTTCTTGAATGACCATTCTGTGTGCTTCTGCCTATTTGTGGATTAACTGTCTGGTTTTGGAGTGACAGGGGCTGGGGATGTAGGAGGTTGAGGTGTACCTGGCCCATCCTGGGTGACTCAGAGCTGAGCTGATTGGGGCTTAAATGCATTTAGAGTAATGGGGGGAGTTTTCCTTGCACCTGAATAGGGCCTATCTACCTTGTACAGTACTGACTCCACCCCTTTTGGTAATATGAACCAGTGATGACAGATCTGGTTTGGACTGGGCTCAGAGACCTTTGCACAAAGAGAACAAAGACAAAATGGGGTATAAGTAGTAGACCTTAAATCCCAGAACTTTAGACTACTTCTGGGATTAAGGGCAACCTTTGCCAAAGAGAAGAGCTGAAGTGCTGTGAGGAGAAGTACTGTCCCTTTGCTGTGTGTTATGTGGGGTTGGCCTGCTTTGCTGTGAACCTGCTTGAAGAAGAATCTCCAAGGGCCTGTCTGTGCTGGCCTCCTGTTCTCAAGTATCAGGGACACAAAGGCTTCTCCCCCAGCTCACCTGAACTCTATTGCTGAAAGTTCTGACCTGCCAGGAGATGCCTATTCCATTTTTGGGCCTCTGGAGGTTGTTCCTGGTATTGGGAGCTGGAAGCAACTTAAGAGAAGTAAGAAAACCTGTCTCCGAAGCTGCTGTGATGCCACAAACTGGACTAAGGCCTGGGGCACCGCTTGTGCAGTGCAGGACGCACCGCCTGGCCTACACTGTAGCTCCGACGCCTGCCAACGCCTGCAGTTATCGGCATTTCCCAATCCCAGCACTCACACAAACTCCGTCATTGCCAGTGCCTGCATCCTGGTATTGCGGTACTGATAACTGCAGAGGGTGACTCCACAAACTCACTGACTTTGCACCGTCACCGGACCCGACGCCTCACCGCTGACACAACCGACTTCCCCTGTCCTGGTTTCAACATGCCTCCTCCTTGTGGACACTGCACCTCACCTCCTCCTTGGCAGCAAGGGAGACGTCCCCGACCTCTGCTCCAACATCTCACCTCCATGACGCTGTGCATCATCATCATCTTTTCCAACATACTGTTTGTTTGGGGGTCTTTGTGACTCTGTGCCCGACGTCGTTCTCCTTGAAGTCTGAGCCGTATTTTGGATTTATTGCTGTCACAACATCGCAATAGCCCCAGGTGGAGCTATTTGTTTTCTACAAGTTTTATTTCTGCAATAACTGTTCTAAAGTCATATCTTATTACCTGTGTGTTGGAATTTTGTTGTTTTGGTCTTGTTGACGTTAGAGAAAGATACTTTATTTTTCCTAAACTGATGTGGTGTCTGTTAGAAATGGCATCACTGGTTGACTAAGGCTTGCACCAAAACCAGGCAGAGACCACCACTCTACTCTAGGCTTGGGAGTTACACGCCAAAGATAACCCCTGCTCATCCCCTTGGTAGCTTGGCACGAGCAGTCAGGCTTATCACGGAGGCAACAAACACACACACACAGCAGCAACACACTAGGCACATCACTAAAGGAACTCCACACAAGGTTAGATATAAAAATAGCCTTTGTATTACCATAAACACATTAGATCATAATCACACATATACACTGTGCCAACTGGAACTGGGCAGTATCTACAGGGGATTATATACACATGTCAGGGCCACAGGACCACTGTCAGAATCAGCACTTAGTAGAAATAGTAGATGTAGAACATAGAATAACTGAAGCACAAAATACTAATTGTAGAGCACAACCAGTAAGTACTGGTAAAAGGTAGGAACACACTACGCAATACTAATCACCTTAGGCATAGATCACGCTGATAAAGATCAATTCAAAATGGTCAGGCTATTCTGTTGATGTTTCCTAAGTTAAATTTGCCCGGCATTAGACGCCTCTAATACCATACGAAGTTATCCAATAAAGAGGCAGGCGCTGGAGACAGGAAGACAGGAAACAAGTTTTATTCCGACGGAGTAGAACACATCAGATCGGACAACAAGGTATCGTCTCGAGGTGCTCTCTCAGCCTCTCTGAGACCTGGTCTTTTATACCCTGGTTTAAGACATGTGAACGCTCTTTATTACAACAAAGTCATTGTGAAATATGAGAACGACATCCCCGGCACCCCCCAGTTCCGGCCCATTCCAACACATGACAACAGTAGAGGCCCTTTCCCCTCATATGATTGGGAGGGGGCTATCACGCAGCTGAGTGTTCTGCCGATTCCTTTGGAATGTGTGCGCCTGATCGAATCTCAGGGGGTGGGGAGGTCATGATCAATAGTGGCTCCTTTCAGGAAAGGCGAGTGCATACAGTAGTGGGCAATAAACTGTATCCTCGGGCTAAGGGATGACCAGCGGTTCGTACAGGCAGTCGGGCTCAGAGGAAGGGGTCATCAAAGGAGGGGTATTCATGGACGGAAAGGAGGTGTTGGTCAGGCGCGGGGTGTGATTCCCTGAGACAGAGTCATGGGAGGGGAGGGTTCATGACTTGTGCATGTGAGTGGGGGGGTAGCCAGGGTGCGCGGGGAAGGCATGCAAGGTTCAGGGAAGTGTGCTGACGGGCGATCGTGAACAGGGAGACCATGGTACCTAAAATGGCTGTCGTGTATGTTCATATGTGAGTCGGCAAGATGGCGTAGATGATGTTCAGTACACGAACTAAAATTCCACAGTCCTCCCTTAAACATGTCTCGCCAGCTTGTCAGTTCGGATCGATCCCCATGAGACCACGCACCTCTATCTCGTATAGGGGACTCATGTGCTCAGTTTTAAAGTCCAAAGTCTTAGGGCACATACAGTTGGAAATGAGTGCACATAAAGGTGGTAAACATTGAATACCTAAGCAACACCCACACAGTATCATGATTGGTATCAATATAAACGTGAACAATCTCCATCCCCAGTTCTTCAAAGTGTCCCAGAACCAGCCTCCAAGCGACCATCCTTCCTGCTCCTGGTGAACCTCTGAGGACAGTCTGTGGAGGTGTTCGATTGCTTTGTAGACTGAAGGTGAGTTATCTGGCACGTAGGTGCAACAGCTGGAGCCGATGATGCGGCATGCTCCTCCACGGTCGGCCAGAACCACATCTAGAACAAGACGGTTTTGAAGAGCCACCAGGCGGACTGCCTGAAGCTCAGCCGTGTTGTTGGCGAGGATGCCAGCGGTGATGTTAATGGTTGTTTCTACTGCCTGAGTCAGGTGTCGGATAGCGCGGCTATTTGCCATTGGGCCCCACAGAGGAACAAGTCCCTTCGCCGCATCCAGGAACTGTGCTCCGGTGGAGTCGGTTTGTCCAATGTCTCCGGCGCGCTTTTGCCGGTGATGGTAGGCTGGAGCCACATACGTGGGAGGAAGAATGAAGGCGATGTAGCACGTACCCCTCCAGCCTTTTGGGAGCCAAGTGTAAGCTTTGGTGCCACAAACAAAGTACATATTCGGGGAAGCAACAAAGGAGGGGGGGGTCAGCTGAGACCAATGTTTTGGTGATGCGACAAGAACTGTGACCCACCAGCTGCGTTCCCTGTCCTTCGAGGCATACGAGTCCTGTGACATTGATGACAGACAGGGCCACGGTCAGGGTGGCAACCGTTTGTTTCCGCAGGTGGGAGAAGGTGGGTCTGGCTGGATTGTGGAGCACTTGCATTTCGACCCTTTCTTTGGCAGGGATGTTCGTAAGGAAGGTTGAACCTGAAATTGCAGGACAAAAGGGGGCAGACGTCTTTCCTGTTTTGTTCAGCCAGAACCCATAGTAGAAGTGTGACACTGTTTGACCGGAAGCGGCGTTGTCCTTGTGGCTTTCCTGCATGAGGATCAACCAGGCGAGGCAGGAGCCGTGAACTGAGAAAGGAGAAGGGATGAAGGGGATGGAGTGTCTGGTAGCATGTGGGAGCAACCCACAGATCCAGCAGTTCGTGGCATTTGCAGCAATGTTGTGCTGGTGCAACAGTTGTACGAAGGAATTGTTCCAGAACTCCTTACGCCTTTCTCGGAGCTGAGGTGAAAGGGTGATCAGGTGGTGCTCTTTCATGGTGGTTGGCTGGACAGTGGTTGGCAACATCTGGTGAGCGGGTGTGCTTTCCTCCAAGATCCAGAAGGAAGTCATGAGGAGGAGGCAAAAGAGGAAGACAATGAAGAAAGCGATTGTCTTTGATTTGTGCAAATTATCAGTCTTTGGGTTCCTGTAGTGGGTATTTCCTGTTGCTTCCGACGTCTTCTTATCTGGCGCTTCCATCATCTTCTTATCTGGCGCTTCCATCATCTTCATCTTCAAGGTGCTCGGTAGTGGGCAGAACCACAGACTTTGTTTAGCTTCTCTCCGGGTAACCCTTGGTTGCTTTGGGTCACCGTTCTGAGATTTTTAACTTAGTCAGTGGCCTACTTAGCCGAAGCTCCCTCCTTTCGACGCAGGAAATACCCTTCTCGGGATGGCACAGTGGGATCAGAGCGTTTTGCAAGTTCAAGTGCCTCGGTATCAGGATAGCAGTTCAGTGATGGTCGGTCTTTGTTCAGGAGCTCTTCTTGGGTGCTGACGTTGTCTGTCGTAGCCAGGGTCGACGAGACCTTTTTGCAGTGGTGTGCATGCAGCCAGTGCTTCTTCCCCTCTACTCGAAGAGCCGTCCGAGTGGTGATCAGTACTTGCCAGGGGCCCGTCCACCGGGGTTCCAGACTCCTTGCCCGTTGAAAGTTCCGGACTAGGACGTACTCTCCCGGTTGGATATCGTGACCGGGACCCCTGGAAGCATCGGGGATGGCCTGCTGCACCTGTTGATGAATGACAGACAACGTTTTAGTTAATTTGTATAAATAATCTGACAGCAGGACGTCGGGGACGTCGTGAATGGAGGTCGGTTTGGGGGCAGTCCAGAGGTTCATTGGTCGCCCAAATACAACTTCGTAGGGGGTCAAGTGGTGCTTAGTGGGAGTGGAGCGCATCGATAGTAATGCCAGTGGAAGGGCATCTGGCCACTTAAGTCCTGTGGTGGCCACTATTTTCGACAGTTTCAGTTTCAGTGTAGCGTTGTGTCGTTCAACCAGGCCAGCGGATTGGGGGTGGAAGACTGCATGGAACCTCTGTCTTACCCCCAACCCCTTCAGGATTAGTTGGATAACTTCAGCTATGAAGTGGGGGCCATTGTCGCTCCATAAAATTCGACAAAGGCCGTAGCGAGGGAAAAACTCTTTCAGTAGTACTTTGGCAGTAGTCATGGCAGTGTTATCACGGGTCGGATAGGCTTCCACCCATTTGCTGAAGGCACATACAATGACTAATACGTACTTCAAGCCTTGGCACCTCTTCAGTTGGATGTAATCCATCTGGAGGACCTCAAAGGGGTGGTCGGGGATCCCAAACCCTCCCCGGGGTACCACAGTTCCTTTTCCGGGGTTGTGTTGTAGGCAGATAAGGCACTGCTGGACCAGACGTTTTGCTGAGTCGGGGATCTTGTTGTTGTGCCAGACTTTGGAAATGAGTTCAATCATGGGGGCAGAACCTATGTGTGCAGGGGAGTGTGCCATTGTCAGTATGGGGATCAAGTATGAGTCGGGCAGCAACCATTTGTTCGTGTCTTTTGTCCGCCAGCAGCCTTCATCGTCCCTTAGACCCACCCGTGCCCATTCAGTCAGTTCGAGAGGTGTGCTAGCCGACTGGATGTCCCTAATTGTTTCCCTAGCGTCAGTCCATTTTTCTGCTTGTGACCTGGTCACATACATGCGTGTCGTTGTCCTATTCTCAGCTGTGGTTCGGGCAGTGATGTCGGCTAGTGCGTTTCCCTGTCCAACTAAATCTGTCACCTTCTTGTGTGCCTGGCATTTGATCACTGCTAATTGTTTGGGGAGAAGAACTGCTTCAATCAGGGCGGAGACTAGATCTCCGTGAAGGATGGGCGTACCGTGGGACGTCAGGAATCCCCTTTCCCTCCACAGGAGCCCAAAATGATGAACCACCCCGAAGGCATACTGGCTGTCCGTGTAAATGTTCGCCGTGGTTCCTGCTGCTATGATACATGCTCGTGTGAGGGCAATTAGTTCGGCCGCCTGTGCGGATCGTTGTGTGATGCGAGCTGTTTCAACTACTGTTCGGGCTGTAGTCACCGCATAGGCCGCTGAAGTGGTGCCGTCTGGGAGTTTGATACAAGAGCCATCTACCCATAGTTCTCCATCAGGATCTGTAAAAGCAATGTCTCGGAGGTCAACTCTACTCCTGGTCTGTTCGTCCGTGAGGGTCACACAGTCGTGTATAGGGGGCACATCGGGGTCATTTTCAGGCAAGGGCAGCAGTGTAGCAGGATTCAATGTCGTGCATCTCTTCAGGGTGATGTGGGGTGCAAGTAGAGTCAATTCGTACCCTGTCAGTCGTGCACTAGTCAGGTGTTGAGTCTTGGTCTGGTTCAAAAGGGTGTCGACTGCATGGGGTACTAACACCGTGAGAGAGTTCGAAAGTACAATTCCCTCACTATGGCGGATAGAGACAGCAGCAGCGGCTACTGCTCGAAGGCAGGCAGGTAGACCTCTGGCGACTGGTTCAAGAGTGGCAGAGAAGTAGGCACAAGGGCGCTGTTTGGCGCCGATGGGCTGAGTTAGAACAGACAATGCGCATCCCTCCCTTTCGTGAGTGAAAAGGGAGAAGGGCTTGGAGTAATCTGGTGTTCCTAGAATGGGTGCCGAGCAAAGGGCATCCCGCAGCTCCTTAAAGGACGTTTGGCATTCGGGGGTCCAAGGGAGTGGGAAAGGGACATCTTTGGCCAACAGGGAAAGTAGGGGTTTTATGATGAGACTGAAATTCGGTAACCATTGTCGGCAGAAAGAGGTAAGGCCCACTAATGAACGGACTTGCTTCTGTGTTTTTGGAATGGGGGTGTCTAGGATGGTTTGGATTCGGTCGGGCGTAAGTTTCCTCCCTTCTTTGGACAGGAGATGGCCTAGGTATGTCACTTGGGGCTGGCAGAACTGCAGTTTCTTTTTGGAGACTTTGTGGCCATTCTCCGCAAGAAAGTGCAAGAGTTGGATAGTGGCTGTGATTGCAAGTGGAGTGGTGTCGGCCGCCAAAAGGATATCATCGACATATTGGATCAACACCACTCCATCTGGTAGCTGGACGGCATCCAGCTGTCTTTTGAGGGCCTGGCTGTAAATGCTGGGACTTTCAGTGTAGCCCTGGGGAGCTCTACAAAATCGGTATGAACGGTTTTTTAAAGTGAAGCCGAAGAGATAACGGCTGTCTGGATGGATGGGGATAGAGAAAAATTCATTTTTAAGATCAATAACGGTGAAGGTGGTGGCAGTGGACGGGATGAGAGTCAGAATGGTGGCGATGTCTGAGACTACGGGGTACTGTGGCACCACCACTTTGTTGACTTCTCGCAGGTCGATGATGAAGCGGTACGCTTTCTCATCTCCCTCACCTTGCTTCTTAACAATGGGTAGGATAGGGCTATTGCAGACATTACTAACCACTTCCTCTACCACTCCTGCATCTACCAAGGACTGAATAATCGCTACCAATGCCTTCTCGCCTTCGGGCGATATCCGGTACTGTGGGAATTTCGGGAGTATTGCATCTGGTCGAACAGTTATGTGTACAGGATCGATCATCATTCGTCCTACATCCGAGTCGTTTCTGGCCCATAGATACAGGGGTAGGGTATCGAGCAAGGATAGGTCAGCATCTGTTATGGTGTACATATGTCGTGGGGGGTAGGGTCTGGACATGCTCGGGTTGTCGTACAGGATGACTCGGACTCCATCCGGGGAACACCTAATAGTAGCTCGGAAATGTTTCAGTAAATCAATACCCATAATGGCGTCAGGGGAGTTGGAGGAGAGCAGAAATGTTGTGTCTGTGGGATTGTTTCCTAGGTCAAAGGAGATAGGTACAGACAGGGGATTAGTGGAGGGCGTTCCATCGAAACCTATCGATGTAATGTGTGAGCCAGACAAGGGTGCCCTTGGAATCAGTCGCTTTGATAATACACTACGTGTCGCTCCAGTGTCTACCAAGAATGGAGACTTTGTACCCAGGACCTTAGCAGTGACGTAAGGACCTTGCTGGTCAACACAGAGCTCGACTGGATCCCTCCCTTGCCCCTGGCAGTCCTATGCAGAGTCGTGAGCATTGTTGCAGTCGGACTGTTGGCACTGATTTTGTCGGGGTCGGTCAAATGTGTTTGGTCTGCCAGGTCTGTCATTGGTGGTGTCGTAGGTCTGCCCTCGCCCCTGCCCTCCAGTTTTTGGGCCATTTGTCATGTCCCTTGTCTCTTTATTTTTAATCATTTCCCGAAGGGCCAGGCATTGAGACTTCCAATGTCCAAATTCTTTGCAAAATGCACACTGGTTCTCATCAAGGTCGGTTCGTGGAGTGCCAGGTGTGGGGTTGCGGTCTCTAGCGGGTGAATTCCTAGGGGCATTCGACTGGTAGTTTCCCCTATACCGTTCCCTTCCTGTAGTCACTCCCTGCAATTGAGCAATCATCACTCGTTCCTTTAAGTCCTTTTTCTTTCTCTCAGTCGCCCTCTCGTTCTCGTTCTTTTGGTGTTCATAATACTGAGCCATCTGAAGGATAGCTGCAGGTTTGGAGGCTCCCCAACTACTCTCACTCGTCTGTAACTTTTGGGAGACCTCTTGCGATAGCCCTTTTACGTAGTTTTGCACAAATAGGTGTTGTCCGGTTGCGGTGGTCATGTCTTGGCCACTGTAGTCGGAGAACACCGTTTCAAATCGGGAGAAATATTCTGATACGTCTTCCTGGGGTTTCTGACGGCAAGCCGTGACTACCGACCAGTCTACCTTCTTCTCTGGGATCAGCGTCTTTAGCTTCTGCACTATTTTGTCGGGGAGTTCCAGTATGTCTTTTACAGGTTTCTTTCCGGGCTCTCGCTGCCTATCTAGTTCATTGAGTTGTTTCCAGGTGTGTCCGAACAGGTCTGTGTGGTCGGCTTTCCGGATTTGCTTCCACACATCGGCCGGCAGACACAACCCGAAAAACAAATCAATGTCCGATAGAGTCATTATGGTTGAGCCCAAGGCTGTGCCTAGTTCTGTATAAAATGCTGTAGGGTTCTTTCTTAAATCGGGCAGGGTTTGCCTAAAAGTAAAAATATCTTGCCGATCCCATGGTTGGTAAACCCAGTTGTACACAACCCTCCCTTTTGCATCTGCGTGGTTGATATCATCGTTTGTTCCCTGACCTCTTGGGGGAACCCAGTAGGGGGCGGCTTCTCTGATAGGCATCATAGTGTTGGCTGCTTCTAATGGGGGTTCAATCGTCTCAGGGACTTGGATCTTGACCTCTGGTTTCTGTTCCGCGAGGTGGCGGAAAACCTCAAGCGTTTGCATGAAGAGGTCCGTCACATCGCTCTCAGTCCCATCTCCAACATCGACCCTTCTATATAGAGCCGTCAGTTTAGCAGGACCCTTATTCTGGTACCTATCCTCATAGGCGTTCAGGGTGTGGTAGCTGAACCGTAAAATGAAATGCCGTCTGTGACTACCGGCATGTGAATTGTGCATATTCATCGTATATTCTTCGCTCTCCTTCCGTTCTACCAGGGTCTTTGCTATCTGGTCGATTCCATCCCGCTCATCTTTGCTCAACCTATTTGGCCTGGCTGTTAGCTGCCTGCTAGTCTCATGTTCATCTGCTGTTGTTACCAATGCGGCTGGTGCGAAGGCCGTAAGAGCCGGGGCACTAGCGCTAGGGTCACCCACGCCTGCACTTTGAACTGGTGAGTGTTGTGCTAGAGGCTGGCAGGGAGCATAAGGAGGGGGCATGTAGATAATTGGAGGACCGAGCAGTAACTCGTCATTTGCCCGCTGTTTGGAGGGCATCTCCGGGTAGAGCGTAGGGGGGGGTCCTGACAGGGCATTGGCCTGCCAGTCCTGATTCTTGTGTTTGTTTAACTTCCTCTTTTCTTCTTATTTCTTCATCTAGTTCTTTTGCGGCCAGATGGGCTGCTTTTCATAACTCTTTCACTATTTTTGCTTCTTCTCTTTTCCTTCGCTGTTCTGCTTCTTTGCGCCACATGCCAATACTATCGAGCATAGTGGGCGTTGCCTTATTTATTTTTACAGCTGCTTCTAGTGTTTTTATTTTATTTTCATCAAAAGAACCTATCAGTGGCCACTGACTTTCAGGATCCTTTTTTGTATATTTATGCCATAACTTACTATAAGCTATAGCGACTAGTCCTTGCTTAGTAAACATGTCCTTATTAGGGGTGCCTTCCAGTGGAGCTGGATGGTTCATCTCTAATAAGCGGTCCGGGTTGATCCAACTACTAACCAATGGGGAGAAGAAAGGCATGACGGATTACAATGGGGGGCAAAAGCCTGCACTACCTATCTTTTCACTACTTGCAAAAAAACTGGACAGAATATTCTATTCTACGCTGTTTGCAAACAGAGAATACCTCCAGAAGGAACCAATTCCAAACAGTCAATGTTTGGATAAACAATCAATCAATGAGGAATGAAATAGGTACGACGGGTTAAAAGCTTGCGTTACCTACCCTTCACTATCTGCAAAGGGAGAGAGAATATTCCTACTCTTCCCCGTTTGTAGGCAGAGAAGATCCTTAAGAGAACCAACTTCGAACAATTCAATGCTCGATCAAACAATCAATCAATGGGGAGAAAAATAGGCACGGCAGATTACAATGGGGGACAAAAGTCCGCGTTACCTATCCTTCACTATCTGCAAAGACTAAACAGAGTGTGGCGACTCTGTGCTTGTTTGCAAATAGAGAATCTCTCAGAGACAATAAGACGAGTAATACTAGTATTTTCAAACAATCAAACAATCAATTTCGCAATTTGTCGTGTGTCACGACCTTACCCGGACCGCACGGACCGTTTCTCGTCTTCCGCTTCCAGCGCCCGATCGTCCTCTATTCTCTGTTGCTATCGCGGCACTCCTGGTGGTTCCCAGTCAGGACCGTAGATCACTCGGGAGAGGTCTGCTCGGAATCAGTGAAGTTCAGATGATCGGCTGTCAGACGAGGGTCTATCGGACAGGAGCTCTCCCGATCGTTGCAGTCGTTCACTCTGTCGTCGGGACCTCTCCCACTGGATCCACGTGTCGCTGATGGGCCCCGCGTTTGGGACGCCAATTGATAAAGATCAATTCAAAATGGTCAGGCTATTCTGTTGATGTTTCCTAAGTTAAATTTGCCCGGCGTTAGACGCCTCTAATACCATACGAAGTTATCCAATAAAGAGGCAGGCGCTGGAGACAGGAAGACAGGAAACAAGTTTTATTCCGACGGAGTAGAACACATCAGATCGGACAACAAGGTATCGTCTCGAGGTGCTCTCTCAGCCTCTCTGAGACCTGGTCTTTTATACCCTGGTTTAAGACATGTGAACGCTCTTTATTACAACAAAGTCATTGTGAAGTATGAGAACGACATCCCCGGCACCCCCCAGTTCCAGCCCATTCCAACACATGACAACAGCAGAGGCCCTTTCCCCTCATATGATTGGGAGGGGGCTATCACGCAGCTGAGTGTTCTGCCGATTCCTTTGGAATGTGTGCGCCTGATCGAATCTCAGGGGGTGGGGAGGTCATGATCAATAGTGGCTCCTTTCAGGAAAGGCGAGTGCATACAGTAGTGGGCAATAAACTGTATCCTCGGGCTAAGGGATGACCAGCGGTTCGTACAGGCAGTCGGGCTCAGAGGAAGGGGTCATCAAAGGAGGGGTATTCATGGACGGAAAGGAGGTGTTGGTCAGGCGCGGGGTGTGATTCCCTGAGACAGAGTCATGGGAGGGGAGGGTTCATGACTTGTGCATGTGAGTGCGGGGGCAGCCAGGGTGCGCGGGGAAGGCTTGCAAGGTTCAGGGAAGTGTGCTGACGGGCGATCGTGAACAGGGAGACCATGGTACCTAAAATGGCTGTCGTGTATGTTCATACGTGAGTCGGCAAGATGGCGTAGATGATGTTCAGTACACGAACAAAAATTCCACAACGCAGGGACACATAAACTCGCTATCTTAAACCATACTACGCAAAACAACATCCTAATCATAAAACACTGGTAGAGGTATAAAACAGGGTGCATAAATACATTACGCATACATCCCATTAGGCATCATATAATTACCATCATAATCACCAATCACCTTGCGCAAGAATCACAGTAGGTACTGACCACAGGCCAGCTGGCCTTCCATGGGGCTCAAATGCCCTTTGTCCCAAAAGTCAGGGCTGACTGCACCTGCAGCAAAAGAAGAGTGCGCAAGAGTGTTAGGCCTAAACGTGGCAGCTGTCCACTAATTGCTGGGCAGCTGTATAGCCACCAAGAGGGGCATGGGCATTCACTGTGCCCCCTGTAGAAGAACTGCGCAGTGTGGCAGCTGCCCATCTGCTAGGCGGGGCAGCTTTAGAAAAATGGCACTGGCCCAATGAATACTGGCACTCCTAGGGCTTGGTGAGCTCCCCTCTGGGACTCTGTCAAGAAAATGGCACCCAAGCAAATCAACGTGGGCACCACTGGGGGAGTCACACTCGGGGGACTCCTGGAAACACTTGCCCCCAACTCTGGAGTCCTGCTCTGGGACTCAAGAGGAGAATCCAAACTTTGCCCCCGTTGTAGCAGCTGCCCTCTGACAAGCAGGGCAGCTGCGAGCACCAACAATGTGCCCCAAAGCGGGCACCAACCATGTGCGTGTGGGCCCCTAAGCACTGTTATGGCCTCATAGGGGCAGCCCACTGGCAGTCGGGGCCGCTCTGTCTCAAGGCCCCACACTGGGGTTTCTTAAATCAATAGTTCCCCCCACGTTGGAGCGGCCCGCAACGGCAGGCCCGCTCAGGGGATAGGCAGGGTCACACTGCCGGGACCAGCAGCAATCCGGCACGCATGGAGCCCCCCAGCCCGTCTTGACTTACTGCGCTATTCTGCAGCTGCCTGCGGGGCCCTCCTGCGGCGGCTGTGGTTTGTCTCATCTAGTTGTGGTGGGGGCAGGCACCGGAAATGTGCCTCGTGCCCCCTCAGCTTCCTCTGGATGGCAGCACTTCTCCGGTGGAGCCTCCGAGGCTCAAGGTCAATCTCGCCCTGACAAGCAGACGGTCCGGGGCTCTCCCTCGCTCTCAGGAGCCCTGTGGAGAGATGCCGGCTTTCTCTCGGTGGTGCAGGAGCGCGGGGTAGGCTCTCGCCCGCTTCCTGGTTTCCTCTTCTCTTGCGGCCCCGCCCACGTTACCACACAGGTTGCCTGGCTTCCTGTGTCTTCCAGGTCGTGGCTTTGAGCTTGGTGTTCGATCTGGGCAATGCGGGGTATGCTCCCGCTTTAAAGCACAAAGTCCCTGGCGGGGTGGGCACCCGCTAGGGGTATTTAAAAGCACCAAAGCCCCTTGCGGGGTGGGCACCCGCTAGGCGTAGTTAAAAGCACTCAAAGCCCCCGGCAGGGTGGGCACCTGCTAGGGATATCTAAAAATGGCAGATATGCGGGGTGGGCTCCCGCGCCGAAAATAGGGCGGATTGCGGGGGAATCTCCACGCCAGGGATTCCCTTACCCAGATGATCGCAGCTTCATGCCGCTGTGGGAATTAGAAGCGCTGCCCCTCAGGACAGCAAAGCGACCTTCAGGAATTAAAAATAAGGCGCTCCTCAGGCAATCCAGATATAGTGCCTCCCAGGCACTTGAGTGCAATTTCCCAAAGAAAGTCTTGGAATGAAGGAAGGGGGCAAAGGATGGACCCATGCAAGCCAGCTCACAGTGCCCTCCAGCAGGGAGGCAGTCCCCAGTGGTGGTTCCTCCTGGCGCCCAGCAGCAGCAGCAGGCTCCCCTCAAGTCAGGAACAAGAGAACACTTTACATGGGGTCACGGCCCCTTCTTATACACAGATTTCCTTTGTCTAAAACTGTAGGGCAAGGGAGAACCAGTTACAACTGATTCTGGAGCACTTTGTTTTGCTCAGCCCCTCTCCCTATTCACAGGACAGGCCAGGGACATCAGACACACCACAGGAGGTTTAGCCAGCATTGTGGAGGGAAGGCACAGCCCTATTCAGGTCCCAGGTGCAAATCCTCCCTCCCATCTACATGCAGATCTCCCTATTCACCACCAGGCAGACCCAACCTGGCTCCTGGAGCCAACCACACCAGCCATCCCCTGTCACTCACAAGCCAGACAGGCAATTCACATCTCACAGCACACAGAAATGCCAACTTCTAAAAGTGGCACTTCTCCACTAGACACAGTCAATCTGCGCACACCATTGAGCAGCATTTATTCTCACAAGTTTGCAAATACCAAACTCGCCCCTGCACTCCTCTCACACCAGGAATTACCATTGACACACATAACCCCCATGCATTCCTATGGGAGGACAGGCCAATCTCACTACACACACTCAGAATGCGCACGCACTTTACACTGGGTCACAGTGTTAAAGTGCGCAGAAACCAAAAATAACTAGTTTCAGGTAACATTAAAGGCAAAAAGTTTTGGGGTGAACCTGCCAAATGGGCCAAGTCCAAGTGTCCATTTGTGGTATTATAAGTGTATTGCTGTGTGTTTTGAGTACAAATACTTTACACTTTGCCTTTGGGATAAGCCTGTCTGCTCATCCCAAGCTACCCAGATGTTGAGTAAGGGTTATCTAAAGTGTGTATCCCCCTTGCCCTGACTAGAGACAAGGGTCCCTATTTGGACAACGATACTCACCTCTGCCAACTAGAGACCCCCATTTCTAACACTTCCTGGATGCATCTTAGGTAGATTTAGTTCAGATAGTAAGAGGTAGAGAGTTCTAGGCAGTAGTAGTTGCACCAGTAAAAAATAACGCCTTGTTGAGAGGTTTTGTGAAGTTGGCTATACAGGCCTCTTACTTCACGGATCGGACAGTGGGAGGAAATGCTGAAGTCTATTATGGATAACTTTGACTGTAAAACAGCAATGTTTAAATTTGATCCTTGCATTAATTGGCAACTTGTAGATCAAGTGCAGCATGGAAATGATGCAGTCAAAGTTCCCTTACAGAGTGGAGAACTCCCTGTAGAAGTGAAAGAGTAGGTTGTGAAGTATCTCCAAGGATTCAATTCCTGAAATCTAGTCTGGCGACAACAAGAGCATGAAAACATTTTTTTCATGTGGTTTGTAAAAATGAGCTATATGACTTTCTTAGGTAGATGGGTATCTCTTTCTTAACAGAGTGTAGGAAGTAATGTGTGGTTTATTGCTTGTTTGATGTGTGGGTGCTAGTGAGGAGATACATGGGTGTTGCAGTGGGTGTTCCAATGCAACACCCATGAATTTCTACACTTCCAGAGATTTACAAAACCATGTAAACCTGGTGATGTGCCAAAACCTACTTCTCCCTCGGTGAGGTGCAAAGAGGAGAAATAACTTTATTTCTCCTTGTATTTTCCTCTTTCTGCCACACACAAAGGAAGAGTAAAAAACTTCCCAGGATTGTTTTTGTGCAGGGAGATACCCCTTTCCTGCATATATGTATTCCTGCCGACAACAAAGGCAAACTTGCACAAATGTGCAAGGGTGCCTCCATTAGCGTCAGGCTGTCAAAACAGCACCAGTGCTGTTGGAATGGAAAGTAATGCTCCCTATTGGATAAATATGGTGCATTCCTGCCCTTTCAGTTTGACATAGGGCAGAGCAGCAAGGTGACTTACTGCGCTGCCCTATGCCGAAATCCCATAAATGAGGCCCCAGGAGTGCCTTAAAAACAAAGGGGCATATTTACAAGCCACGTGCACCACAGGAGCATCACTTTTTGTGACACTCTGGCAGCACACATTACACATTTTTATCTATGAGACAATGCAAAGCCACTATGCCAGGCTTTTGATGGCCTCATAGCTATGGAGCAAGGCAAGGCATCGCAAATCGCAGAGTTGCCTTACCCTGCCCTTGGGCGGCATTCCATGGGCGTTGTGGTGGGTTTTCGTAACAAATAAAAATATCTTTGCTTTTCCTCGTTTTTTTCCTCTTCCTATCAATGCTGCATTCAGCAGCACACATAGAAAGAGGAAGACGCCTCTTAGGATTGTTTCTGTGCAGGAAGGTACCCCTTCATGCATAAAAGCAATCCTGCATGCAACAGAGGCACCCTAGTCTGCCAAAAAGGTGCCAGTGCAGGGAGAAAGGACAAGAATGCACTATAGTGCATAAATATGGTGCATTCCTGCCCTTTCACTTTGACGTTCGGCAGCTCAGCAAGGTGAATCTCATAAATGAGGGCCAAAGAGTCTTTTTCATGGGAGAGCAGGTAATCCAGTATTTGAGGAATCTTCCACTTTTATTTTCTACTAGAGTGCTCATGTTAAGATAATTAGGGCTACACACACACACACTCATACTTTGGGTAACCGTTCAACAAGTTTCCCAGAATGAATCTGTGACAGTGGTATTTAGGGGCCTATTTATGAGCTAATTTGTGTAGCCTTTGCACAACAAAAATGTGGTGCAAAAGCTAATCAACCCTTAGGTCAGATTTATGGTTATTTTACAGGGTTACTTTGCACGGCCATGAGTGGCTCCAAAAATCTGTAGTAAGGCAACGCAGCGCAAAATGCTGCATTGCCTTACTCTTTCCAGCGAAGATGTTCAATGGCTGTTCCCAAATTTCTCTCATGGCTTTGCATCAGAACTGGAAAATCTGTGAATGTGCTAAAAAAATGCCTTTCCCAGGATAGTTGTAACAAGGAGAAATTTCTTTATTTCTACTCATTGCATCCTCTTTGTATGTGTGCTGCATACCGCAACACACATTAGGTCTTATTTATGAGAACCTTGAACCACTTTTGCACCACGTAAAGTGGTACATGCGTGACACAGAGCTCTCAATTCGATTTATGAAGTCATGTAAAGCCACCCTGTGTGGCTTTGAGTGGCTACACAAATCTTGAGTAAGCCAACACAGCGCAAATAGCTGCGTCGCCGTACTCTGCATCCAGGAGGCATTCCATGGGAGTTGCGGTGGGTTTTCCCATGCATCACCCATGGATTTTGATGCATTCTGCAGCATACATAGAAAGAGGAAAATGCTTCTCAGGTTTATTTTTGTGAAGGAATGTGTCCCTTCCTGCACAAAAGTAATCCTGCATGCAACTGAGGCACTCTTGCACCAGGGTGCAAGGGTGGCTATGTTGGCGCTAAGCAGCCAAAATGGCGCTGGTGCAGAGAGAAAGGATGGGAATGCACCACATTGCATAAAAAAGGTATATTCCTGCCCATTCACTTTGGCGTAGGCAGTGCAGTAAAGTGTCAGAATACCATAAATGAGGGCCACAGGTAGAGGAATATGCCTTTCATATTTGGTTTTGTGCTGGAAGGTGTCCCTTCCTGCAAAAACACAATCTTTCATGCAACGCTGTCACCCTTGCACCGTCTGTCTATGTTGGTGCTTGGCTGCTAGAAGGGTGCCAGCGCAGAGGAAAAGCCAGGAAGGTGCCATATTACCCTAAATAAGGCGCATTCCTTTTCCCTTTCCCTTTCAATTGTGTGTCTTTTGCTTTCTCGCCCTAAGTGCGCCAGGTATGCCCAGACGTGGGTCCTGGGCTCACTGTGCCACTGGACTCAAGCTATCCTGGCAGAAGAGGGGTGAAACCCCAAAACCGGTCCTAGGATGCTTGTTTCCGGTCCAGGGAGGGCCTGGCTCGGCAGTTCGGGCTGGACTGCTCCCATCAGGCACAGGGTCAAGACTGATGTGCATATGGCCAGGTGTAAACTGAGATGGCATGATGAGCAAAAGAATGATTGATTTAATCCAGATCTCTTGGCTGGGGGTGAATGTTTTGATTTGTTCTTCAATCCATCCATCAATTGTGTGTTTTTTGCTTTCTCGCCCTAAGTGCGCAAGGTATACCCAGACGTGGGTCCTGGGCTCACTGTGCCACTGGAATCGAGCTATCCTGGCTGAAGAGGGGTGAAACCCTGAAATCGGTCCTAGGATGCTTGTTTCCAGTCCAGGGAGGACCTGGCTTGGCAGTTCGGGCTGAACTGTTCCCATGAGGCACAGGGTCAAGACTTATTTGCATATGGCCAGGTCTAAACTGGGATGGCATGGTGAGCAAAAGAATCATGGATTTAACCCAGATCTCTTGACTGGGGGTGACTGTTTTGATTTGTTCTGCATGCCTTTCATCAATTGTGTGTCTTTTGCTTTTTCACGTAGTGTAGCACAGCATTGTGATTTGCTTTGTGGCGTTGCACTGCGTGACTTTTTGATAAATAGGCCCCCTAGTGAACATTTTTGATTGAGTGTCCAGGCAGACGTAAATGCAGGGATTTTAGCTGCTGCTGTTTTGGAAGCAGACTGCTGCTGCTGAAGAGAGTGATGGCGTCCCAGAACAGAACGCGGCAGAATGCTGGATAGTTCTTACGTGCACTGACCCAGATTCACGGATGCAGTTTGTTCCCGATGGAATTTAGGCTGTCACTGTGATAGAATACAAATTACATTCAGAACTTGCATCATATGCTTTTAACTGAGCCTCGGAATACTCCAAAGGAAAACTTAGTGCGAAGGGAGGTTAGAAAACGTTTTAGAATAAATTCCCCTATTATTTATTAGTTTGATTTATATATCTCGGATATACCAGGTGCCTAATGATTAGTTTGTCGAAATGGTAGAAAGACAATAGTGCCATCTAGCGGAGAGCCAGGTGAACAGTCAAATATGTTTCAACGTTTTTGCAACGCTGCTGTTATTAATAAAAGAGTGCGCTACATTGTATTAGTATACTTCGTTCAGTATTGCAAATCACAGCCTGAGTTAGAATTTACGTAGAAAGAACATGTCCAGGAGCATGGGCAACCAGATTGTCAGACTTTAAATTCTCAGTGGAACAACTTGCTTTTAACTGCTATTGAGAGCTGAAGCGTTAATCCTAAAATAAGACTAGAGGAATGTGCAGAATTGTCTTAGAAACTATGGTGTTATTTTATTGTTCTGTTTTGATTTTCGTGAAGTTTCAAGAAAATGCCACGACTTGTCTGCCAAATATTTTTCTGTATTACGGAAATTTGAAAGTATTATTTGAATCAAAATAACAGGAGAGGGCTCATTCGCTCATACGAAGAATATAAGATTTTAGAGAGATCTTTTGGGAAAACAATGTCGTTGTCTTTTTTTTTAAAGTGGTGTCACCTGGGGAGACTAATGGTATTTACTGCTTTGTTTTATTTTACAGTTATTACGGGCTTACTGTTTGGTTTCCAGACATGATCAGATACCTCCAGGAGGAGGCATATGAAGCAAAAGTTAAGGTCTTTGAAGCTGAGCGTATCCACCATTTTGTGTTCAACTTTACTCTTGAAAACCAAATTCATAAGAACGGAGACTTTTTGGATGACAAGTATGTGTTATTGATTTAAAGTCTGCATTGTGTCTTGGTGCTCAACATTGTCAGCTCTTTAGATACTTTGGCCTGAAATGTGTCTTATCCTACATCGCTGTACATGCACTACGTTTCTGTACTTTTATTTTGCTTCATTTACATGTGATAGATTTATATGCTTCTTCAATTCTTCCATTTAGTCTTTGGATATGGAATATACCCAGGAGAATGTACATTAGAACTCAGATGTTTTTTCTAGATTTCAATGGAACTTAGCTATGGCTGCCTCCGAGTAAGGTTGCTTAAGGAGAACAAAGCCATTGTAGTGCAACCCAAATACAAGGGGCCTTATTTATGAAGGCCTTGCACCACTGGTGCGTCACTTTTGAAATGGGAAAAAGTGACTTACCGGCGGCGCAAGGCATTCATAAATAAGGCTCTAGATCATTTTCCATCTTCATTCTTTTAAGTCCTAAATGCGTTGTAATAATATGTTATCCTAAATGTGCATTGCACTCTGCAAACTGTAATTTCTATTGACCGATCTGTTGTGCTATTGTCCTGAATGTGGTAGACTAGGATCATACACTAGACAAAGTGTGATGGACTCTGGCGTTGAATGATATAGGAAAGATAGGCATATGGATCAAGCCTACCAGCTACCACTCGGCTGTGTAACTGATCTCATGTTGTTTTATGTAAATCAAAGAGAGAAGCTAATGCCACAATGTTGAGGCAATCTTTTTACCCAAGCAACCCCACCATGGAAACAAGTCTACAACACTTGGCAAAGCATGGCATTAAGCGAACATTGCTAATGCACACTTCACCATTCTGAAGACGCAGGGATGCGCTGTATTCACAAAAATGCGGCGCACCTCTGTGTTTCCCCTTAGCGCTGGCGCTAAATCTAGCTGCTGAGTGCCAATGCAGGCACCCTTGCACCATACTAAACGGGTGTCTGCATTGGGGGGAATGATTATTTATGTGCTGGAAGGTGTTCCTTCCTGCACTTAAACAATCCAGAATGCTGATTTAAAACTCCTATGTGTGATGCATTGTGCAGCACACAAGAAGTTGAAAATCTCCATTTATTTAATGATTGTTTATGTGCAGGAAGGGACACCTTCCTGCATATTCACTATCATTGATGGCAATTTGCTTTTTCTATGTGTACTGCACGATGCAGCAGATATAGACACAGCAAAAACAAGGAAAATTAACAATGTCTCCTCGTTTTGCCATGTTAAGACCAGGTTTTCCCTGGTCTTAATTTTGGCGCTTCCTCCTATTTACACTACCCTGGTAAATAGAGGGCAGCATCAAAATCAACACCAATTGCCCACTCCTTTCATGCAGGGGGCCTTATTTACAAGGGGACATTAGGCCACATTAAGTGGCTTAACACTGCCTTGTAAATAAGGCGAATTGATTATCGCCACAGGAACGTCACAAAAAAAGGGGTTCCTGTGGCAATAGGGGCTTGTAAATATGCCCCTAAATGTGCTGTGCTAGTGTGAAATGGTGGTAAATTTCTGTTTTCTGATGTGCAAAAAGTTAGCTTGGCGTTATGGATCCTTGCTATGAATGTGCTGATAATTCAGTGTTTCCTTGTTGGTGTTATTGGGAAAAAAAATAACCTTACAACATCGTCCATATAAAATAATAAAATCCACATCATCAAGACTTAAAATTCAGCATAATTATTTGCTATCTCTTAAAACGTACATGCTCAGTCTCTAGTGGCACACATTCAGTAGTCCAATTAGTCTCTTTCCACACAGTTCAAAATGTACTTTTTTCCTAAATATTAAATGATTCTGGTTTGAAAAACAAATGCAAAAGCCTCATCTTGTTATAGAATTCAGGCTAATTACATGTCATTTTTAATGTTCATTGATGATCTTAGGCACCCTCTAAATATTTATGTTGAACACAACAGTCATTTACATTATCTAAATTCAATAAGAAACAAAACTCTCCTCTAGTCTTAATGTTTTGTTTTCTATTGGTTTCTTTACCAAAGGTATGTGAATAAAACCTGTCACTAGGTCGCCACTGGGGAGTGCACAGCAATGAATTACATTGCCAGTATACCAATAGCATAACTGACACGAAGAATGACCTTCTTGCATAAAACATTGAGTTTCTAAGCTAAATACAGGTTGTACACATATCGTGCATATGAAAATTGTGAGATCTCAGTTTTGTCATCTGCCAAGAAGGACAATTACTTCAAATAGATTTCACTCATGACTGGCCACAGTTGTCAGTCACGAAAGAAATGTTATGCACCCGTGTATAAAACTCGTGAGATGCATGTAGCCTTTCTGTAAATTGCACAGTGTATGTTGCTAGTGTACCTCTTGTGCTGCAGCAGGGCGTTCCTGGAAGAGAGTTTCTGCTGGAACCAAGTCTTGCCTGAGATGAAGTTATGCAGTTAGCATGGCCCTTGCAGAAATTAGACAAAACATGTGGGCTTGGAAGGGAGTTCGACTGTTAAAGCTGGTTAGTGCTCATTTGAACAATATTTCTGCTGAATATTGCTTCTATCAGCCCATTATTGCCTTTTATTTTAAACCACCATTAGGTGTCTCTGCATACTTTAGAAATAGTATTCACAATCGGTCCAAGAGTCTACCCACAGGATAAATGATATCTCATTGACTTATTGGCAGCTGTGACTTGCACGTCTAGTAAATACAGTGACACACCCCCTTGAGCCACACCCCTCAAGAACTAGGAATGAATTGGCATGCAGCCTACATGGAGAAAAGGAAGAGTGCGCATGACTGGTTTAGTCGGCCCCAGAGGGCCGACCAAACAGTCAGGGCCTGCAACATTGGGCAAGCCACTCCACCCCGACCCATCCACCCGCCCGCCCCCAACATAATACTTCTGCTTTATCGCAGCAATGGTAGTTTCACCATTTTATGTTTCTGCTTCCCTACAAGAAAGCAGTGGTGCGATGATCCTCCACCCTAGTGGTGGAGCCGCCCCTGCTTAGAGAGTTAAATAATGGCTGTAAACGTCTGCTATGGCCTCCAGGCCATGATATCGAATCCTAGTAAAGCCAGTGCAGTTTTCCATTGTTTGGAGTTGGTTTATTGACTACCATTGAATTAGCCAATGGTTATTTATGGAGCTTATAAACGATTCAAGAGTGTATTGAATCACCGTAATAAACAAGCATTGGAAAATGCAACAGGTTATGCCTATGTGATTAATATTTTTTGTTATTATATGTTTTAGCTTGGTGAGCAGTCGTGCATATGAAATTACTGAAATTTCATAATAGTGTTATGACTAGTTTATCGAGAAAGCCAATATATTGTGCAGTAATTGGTGGTAATATAATGTGGGGATATTAGGTAAAGTGCGGAGGGCAAAGAAAAAAATCATGCAGCGGGCAAGCAAGTTTGGAAATGCGTGCAGCCATGGTGAAATTAGGTGAAGGGTGCAGAGCAAACCAAGCAAGCACAACGCAAGCGCTGTGCAGGCAAAACCTAACAAGAATGTTATATGTTTCTCTGAATGTTGAGAACATTTGCATGTTGCAACCTTTCAACTCTTGCAGGAGTTGTATAGGAAAACGTATCAGTTTTGATGCAGGTCCCCGCTGTAGGTGCTAAAATATGTTCCACAACACAAAATGGAAGTTTATATGGTGTCAGAAACAGGAGTAGGGAGGCTGCCAGATGAAAATCTCCCCAATTCATTCTAATCTGGTACTCTAAGTATCTTTATATAATTCAACCGCTGAGATGACAATGCCAGGCTCTGAACCCTGTGACCCACCTGCCACAAAGATGTCAGCAGAGAGTGTTTAACCCACTAATTTTTTGTTTAAATGGCTTTAGTGCTAAGATCTAACACTTGAAACTCTGGAAGGAAACAGATGTATAATCATACCCATTCGTGCTACGTGGCTATATGACAGAGCTATGTAATACATTTACTTTGCATTGAATTAAAACTGAAGTTAGATTGGTGACATGCTTCAATAAATTAGTGTCTGAGAAAATGACAACAGGCCTGGTACATTGACTATAATGTAGACCATATAATATTTAGGAAGATATGAGTTGAACGCTTGATAGTCGCCAAAAACTCCATATGTGATCTCCAGAGCAATTCATTAAACTGGGCACACTCTATCTCTCACTCGTCTTCCGCCATTACACTGTTAAGCACATGACCCATGACAAGACAAGACACCACCTTGGTCACTCACGCACAACACAAGTACTTTCCACTTAGGCCTCATTGCACATACAACTCTCTTCCACTAAAACACTCCCCCAAAGTGTAGCGTGCCACCTGCCAATACTGCGCCTCACCTCCCACAATGGTGTATGAAGCACTATACAAATACAGTTTTAAAATCATGCATTTTCACTCTGTATCTAGTTATGTATGTTCCGAGCATACAGGCCAAACGTGGCTAATCTGTGCATACAATGTGTAAACTTTAGCTTTCTCACCGCTTTGTTTCATGACAAGATTCAGCTCATTAAATGTGTGTGAGTTAGTGATTGAAATCACAAACAATTTTCTCCCTTTTCCTTGAAAGCAACTTCCAAGCGGTAAATGTATACGCTAGCATTATTGATAATCCACATTTGTATAGCGCACAATCACCCGTTAGGGTCTCTAGGCGCTGGGGGCCGTCGGGAAGATTAAGCAAGCTATTGCCCAGAGTCGCATAGTGCTGGGCTAACCTGCCGCCGGACCCGGGGATCAAACCCTGATCCCCAGATTCCAGCGTCAGTCGCCCTGGCCGCGGCGCCACACCTCTCCACTATTTGTGTGAATTTACAAGAGCGCATGCTGTCCGCCCCCATCACCTGAGAGAATGTAAGCACCTTGGGAACGGAAAGGTCACCTCCAGACATTACAGGAGTTGGGAATCATTAACAGAGGTCATGCACATGCTTCAATTCAGTTGAAGCTCTGTAAGTGATACAACGGTTCCACAGTGAAACAAAAGTAGGATGGAGATAGGTCACAAGCTGTCTGGATCACAGTACAGTTGTAAAGGGATGGGTCAGTGGTCACACTAGGGATGGAACGTGGGGTAGCGCTCAGAATCAGAAACAGAAGCCACTCCCGAGGATGTGGCATAATGGCCAGAGCTGATGACTTTGGAACTGGGGAACCAGGTTTGAGTCTCGGCGTTGGCTCAACATCCTGTGATTCTGGGCAAATCACTTAATCTCCCTGTGCCCACCAAAAATGAATGTGTCCTTGTGTAATGTAACTGTTTACATCCTGCAGAGTGTGCCTTTTTCAAGCATGAGGAAATGGTCTATCCGGCTTCACAATTGCAATGCTGTGCATAATGCCAAGACTGCGCTGCTGCTTTAATCTAGTGTCGGGAAATATGTATACTCATAGCTTATGTTGTAACATTCACAAGCTGGACCAGAATCCGGTAAATTCTATGCTGCTTTTCGCTGTTAGAAGGCTGTTTTTTTATCAACCTGGCAGAGGCAGAAAGTGCTCTCATAAACACTATGCATTTTATGTTCCTTTCCTTGCAAAAACATGATAGAAAGTGTTGACCACTCACTGGATGCTAGATAGAAGGCCACTGTTGAGATTTACCATCATTAGCAATACAGTGACTAGGCCCATTTGATTTTACAATCACAAAAGTGGGTAACATGTCTCTTAAAACAATCCAGTAGTACGTCGTTTTCACATACAGCTGACGTGAATGTGGTGAAGCTGAGTTGAAACTAGAAGAGAATGAGCAGTGTAATAGTTAGCGCTCTAGTGCTTGACTGCACACGCATCCCTACATCCGCAGGTCAGGCGTGGCCTGCGGGAGTTAAATAAAAGGAAGGCGTCCGCTCGGGGACATCACTTCCAATCGTGACCGGCATGTGTGTGTGCCTGATTCTCTGCAGCTCCACGCTTCCACCCACGCGCGCGACCAGGCCGACAGCAGTCTACCCCTGCCAACTGCCCCTCACAACACTGGCGATGAGGGTGGGGGGCTTTGCCATTGCCCAGCGTCACGGACCGTCCCTGCACTCCAGGGACACACGGTGAGCCGACGCGGGGAGCTCACCGCCGGGTGCATGCTGCAAATGCGGTGCGGCCCTGCCATCGCTCACGCATCGCGTGTGATACTGTGGGAGAGCGCGCTGAGTGCACGAGGATCACTGCGGGAGTCCTTAGCCCCTGTCAAGCCTGCCTTCTCATTGCTGGGGGCCCGTTTCTCCTAGAGGAGGAGAGAAGCAGCAACTGGTGGCACGTTCAGGACAGTGCAGGGAGCATTTGCACAGGCGACGCAAGTCAAGGTGCTGGAGGGGACACCGCAAACCACCACTGGTGTTCAGAAGCAGTAAAGGGCGCCAACACGATGGCCTGCTGCAAGCCAGGTCCTGCGTGCCCGTGAGGTCGCGCACATGTCGCCCACACAGGTGCGTGTTGAAGCTCACAGTACTGCTGAGGGTGTGTGACAAGGTGTCGCCTGAGGAGGACAGACGGTGTGGTGCCAGGCACTCCAGAAGAAGGGGGAAAAGATGAAAGAAGGGCGAGTCACGCCACGCCAGAGGCCCTGTGTATCGTGCCACACGACATCACGCCATGGTGGATACCGACGCGGACGCAAGCCCCATACGCATCCAGTTTCAGCATGCTGCATCGGGGGTTTTGCCGCCATTTAGTGAACTGGAAGGCCCGGCAACTGCGTCACCGCGCTGGAAGACGTGGATAGCGCGCCTGGAAAACCATTTCATTGTTATGAGGGAGTCCGACAAGGCAATCAAGAGGTCTCTGTTGCTTCACTATGCGGGAGATGAGATATTCAAACTATTTAAACATCTACCCAACACCGGAGCGGAGGATGACTACGATGCAGCCGTAGCGGCGCTCAATGGCCATTTCGAGAGTCGGTGGATCTATTTTACGCTCGCTTACAAGAACTCGCGAGTACGTGCACGGATGAAGACCAACCCAAAGCAATCCGACGGCAACTCATTCAAGGATGTCGCGACAAGATGCTACGGGGACTGATATTAAGGAAACCGGGGATTACACTTGAAGACATCTTGATACTTGCGCGGTACCACAACCTGTCTGCTGTGAGAACAACGGCGATGGAGCAAGCACTTAACTAACCCCAGGGGAAAGTGGAGGCAATTAAAATTGAGCGTGCCGACGCAATAAGAACACAGCCGCGAGGACCCCAACTGAGAGAGTCTCGGAGGGAAAATTCCAGACCACGTTGCGGATACTGCGGCCATGAGCCCCACGCAGCAAAGGATTGTCCGGCCCAGGGCAAAACATGCACCCACTGTGGAATTCGGAACCACTTCGCATCAGTATGCCAACGGCGCAGCAATCCCAGGACCTTTAGGAAGCAAAAGCCACCAACAAGAGCAGTACGACAGCTGTCCATGGACGACCCACCCCCCCCGAGGGGGCTCGACAAAGACCTGCCAGATACCTGCCAACCGCAGATGATTCCTCAGAGACGGAAGACGAAGAGGCGTACATCGTTTCATTCGCACAAGAACTGAAACAACGCCGGAGGCCTCAGCCCACGTGTGTTGTCCAGATGGCTAGAAATGAAGTCAAAGCTGTCATCGACACTGGAGCCACGGTCAACGTTATAGGCCTGCAACAATTCAGGAAACTACGACCTCGCCCTCCTGTCCTGCCATCCAAAACGAGGATTTACGCCTACGGAGCCAACACCCCGTTACCCCTAAAAGGGAAGATCACAGTACCAATCAGGTCGGATGACCTGGAGGTGATGGCAACAATCCATGTGATCGACAGGGAGGCGGACACCCTTTTGAGTAGCCATACGGCCGAAGATCTAAAGCTAATAGCGTTTGCCACCCGAATCCGAATGCACCAAGTGGATGAGCTAATGGGGCAATTCCCAGAGCTGTTCGATGGTCTGGGCTGTATCAAGTGTGAACCCATCAAACTACACATTGATAAGGCTGTTGCCCCCATTGCCCTGTGACACCGGCGGATTCCATTCCACTTGAGACAGTTGGTGGAGAAAGAACTCGAGAAACTGGAGGACCAAGGTGTTATTGAAAAGGTGTCTGGGCCGACCCCGTGGGTATCCCCCATGGTCATCGTGGAGAAACCCAAGCAACCAGGGGCGATCCGTTTGTGCATTGACATGCGGCTACCAAATAAGGCAATTAAAAGGGAGCGACATTTAACGCCTACGATGGACAACATCATTGCAGACGTGAATGGATCGAGGTGGTTTTCCAAGATCGACCTGAACGCGGGGTACCACCAACTACCCCTTGCAGAGGAGAGCTGTTTCATTACCACCTTCAGTACTCACCTCGGACTGCGACGGTATAAGAGACTGAACTTTGGGATCTCCTCGTCGGCAGAGGTGTTCCAAAACACCATACGGGAATTACTGTTGGGTCTGCCTGGGGTCATCAATGTCAACGATGACATACTCATACATTCTGCAACAGCCGCCGACCACCACAAGCACCTTCGAGACACCTTGAAGAGACTTAGTGCACATGGAGCGACGCTCCACAAGGAGAAGTGCCAGTTTTTCCAACCGTCGATTGAATTCTTTGGATACGTTTTTAATCAAGAGGGCATCCAGGTGGACCCGAGGAAATCGAAGGCCGTAAAAGACACCTCAACACCTAAATCCCCGACGGAAGTGAGGAGTTTCCTGGGTATGGCCACCTATTGTGGCCGCTTCATACCCAGCCTGGCTACCTGGGGTGAACCTCTGCGTCCGCTAACCAAATCTGATGCAGTCTGGCGGTGGGGCCCCAAGGAAGAAGAAGCATTTCAAGGGATAAAGGACGCTCTCCTGACAAAAGCCACCTTAGCTTACTTCGACCCCACCAAACGTACAGAGGTACTGGTGGACGCCAGCCCAGTGGGCCTGGGTGCGGTGTTGACACAAGAATGAGAGCCAGGCCAGTGGACGGCCTTAGCTTTTGCCAGCAAGGCCCTTACACTGACAGAAGCCAGGTACGCTCAAATTCAGCGAGAAGCACTGGCCAGCAAATGGGCCTGCAGCAATTTCCATCTGTACTTGCGAGTACACCCGTTTGTTATGATTACCGACCATCAACCATTGGTCCCACTCTTCAAGGGGACAGCCCCGCACCCACCTCCAAGGATTGAACGGTGGGTGATCCAACTACAACCCTATGAGATGGAGGTGGTGTACCGGCCCGGAGCCAAAAACCCTGCTGACTTTTTGTCCCGCCATCCTAGCGAACAAGGACAGAAGGAGGAGGATGGAGACAGTGAAGAATTTGCCCAGTGGGTAGCACTCACATCGTGCCCTCAGAGCATGTCCTTGGCGGAGATCAAAGAAGCGGCCACCACCGACACAGTATACATCCGGACGCTTAGAGCGGTTCAGGAAGGATCGTGGGTAGAATACCTCCGCCACACCAACTCAATGACCTCGGAGGACAAGGATTCCCTCACGAAAATGTGGCGCTATGACATGAGCTGAGTGCCACTGAAGACGGCGTTCTGTTGAGAGGATCCTGTTTGGTTATTCCACAGAGTCTGCAAAATCGAGCCGTACAGCTGGCACATAATGGACACCAGGGAGTGACAAAAATGAAGGCGAGAATGAGGGAGAAGGTATGGTTCCCGGACCTGGAGAATATGGTGGAAGAACATGTACGGAGATGCATGGCATGTCAGTTGACGAGCGAACCAGAAAGGCCCCAGCCAATTATTACTGAGGAAGCGTGCTCGACCCCATGGGCCAAGGAAGTTGGACTTTGGAAGTTTTCCCGGGGGAGGACATACTTGTTGACACCTACTTCAAGTACCCAGTGGTAGAAACAGTCACGTCCACCGCATTCAGCCACGTAGGTCCAGCCCTGGAGAAAATATTTGCCATGTTTGGGCTCCCACAGGAAGTACGCAGTGATAATGGACCTCCTTTCCAAGGATCAGAGTTCGCCACATTCCTCCAGCAGCGGGGAATCCACCACCGATGAATCACGCCCCAATGGCCACAAGCCAATGGGGATGTTGAGAGATTTATGCGCACATTGAACAAGGTGTTCCGCATAGCTGTGGTCGAACAAGCTGACCCCGAGCAGAGGCTCCACGAATTTCTAAGAGAGTATCGGGGAACGCCCCACTGCACGACCCAGAGGAGTCCCTGGGCGCTCATGTTCCATGGACCCCGGAGAGACCTTCTTCCCAATAGCCCGGGGTGGACACCGGCTCCATTCAATGACGAAGAGGCGCAGGAAAGAAGGAGGCATGGAAACTAAAGAGTGAGCAATCGGCGGAGGGCCGCGCAAAGAAGACTGACACACGGAACACCGGTCATCCCACGGAACAGGCGGCAAGGAGGGAAGTTTCAAACCAGATATGAGCCAGGCACCTGGACAGTCACAGCCAACAGTGGCACGATGGCAACGGCCAGGAGGGGAGAAGAGGAAGTATCGAGGAATATCTTGTGGTTCAAAGAGGTCCAGCCGGAGAGCCGCAGGGGGGAAACGCTGAGTGAACACAACCCCGAGATGACAGCCGTAGTAGAAAGTGAGGAGGAGTCGACTGTGAGAGACCAGCTGGGAGAAGACAGCGAGGCACAGCCCCCCCCGACTCCGGAGGCGAGTTCCAGCAGAGCCCCCGTCGAGACACGGGGAGAGGGGGTGCGAATCCTCAGCGATATAGGTTGAGGCCCAACCCACAACCGAGCCAGAGACTGAGAGACTATGCCTGTTTGCTGAGACCCTGAATCGACACCAAGGGACACGCAAGTACCGAACATAGTTATCTGTAAACTATACCAAAATGTATGTGATGTTAATAGACATTTTGTTTGAAAAGAACATGGTTGGATAGGGATGTAATAGTTAGCGCTCTAGTGCTTGACTGCACACGCATCCCTACATCCACAGGCCAGGCGTGGCCTGCGGGGTTAAATACAAGGAAGGCGTCCGCTCAGGGACATCACTTCCGACCATGACCGGCATGTGTGTGTGCCTGATTCGCTGCAGCTCCGCGCTTCCACCCACACGCGCGACCAGACCGACTGCAGTCTACCCCTGCCAACTGCCCCTCACAACAGGCAAGACAGGATGCCGTATAATGGACAGAACATCCGACTTTGAAGCTGGGGAGCCAGGTTCGAGACCCGGATTTGACTCAACAACCACAAGCACGCTTGGAATGTGTGCTAGCACAAAAAGTTTAAATCAAAGACATCGTACAAACAAAAAAAACATTTAGCGAGAAGCGCGCTTCAAATGCATGCAAGCAGGGAGAGATTACGTAAAGGTAAACAAACAACGTGGTGCAGATGAAACTGAACAAAAGACGGTCCTCCCACCAAAGCAGATGAGAATGAGTACTTTGTCCCAAGAAACATATAAGGAACACAAGGAAACAGCATGCTAGAACCAATAGAAACAGATGAAATGTAAGTGGCAAGCACCGGAACCAATGAAAACCAAGGAAAGAAGATTTATATAAAATACAATAGATTTCACAAGCGAAGCACAAGCACTGTGCCGGCGAAACGTAAAATGGCTTTCTTATACATAAAATGACACTCACCCAGTTACGTTGTTCTGCATCACACACACAGCTTTAGATTGGTAAGTTTAATTGCATCTCTGTTGATCCACTAAAATATAAATAGCCTTAAGTAATTTGAAGCTCCCTTGCGTAATAACACATAGTGGCCTACAATTTTAAAACCACTAACTCAGAGAGAATCAAAGCACTGCTATTTACAAGGTTAGTAAGTTTCTTTTAGTTTCTTGAGATATACTGTCACCTAGTGACCATTGGAGGAAACAGCAGTTTGTGATAATTTTCTTTTTACTGCTCATGTTTACTGAGTATTTGAGCCACGAATTTGGTAAATTCCAGGTCAGGTAAGATAATGTCCCTAACAGAATCAAATCATTCGTATCTAGAACGGCAAATGACATATTATATCAATTTGTTGTTTAAAATATGATTACAAATGGTGTTCTCCTTAAAGTGAAGTCGATTATTCAAAGGATTCAAGAGGAGGTCAATTTCACTGGAATTGATTCAGCTTTAATTGCTATCAACACTAGTAAATTTCCTGTTTGATCTTGGCTACTTTTAATACTAAATTAGTAGGAGGGAGGACCGGAGAAAACAGAGATGTCTCCACTCTCCACCCTAAATTGCAGTTTCTGTATTGGGTAACTAACACGATAAAAGTGACACCTTCTTGCCAGTGCAAGCTTAAGTGCAGCTACTCCGGACATGATAAGAAAATGCCTCTCGTGATCACACACAACACAGAAACACTACCCACATGGGCCACACAATAAACTCCCATTCTTCCATCATAGCAACAGCCAATGGATAGGGTATTTATTATTTTCCACTTAAGTACACTTAGGAGCCTCCTCAGAAATACAAGGGGCCTTATTTATGAGAACCCTGCATCACGTTTGCACCACGTAAAGTTGTACATGCATGATTCAAGGCTCTCATAAGGAGTTATGAAGCTTTGCAAGGTCAACCTGCGTGGCTTTGAGTGGCCTCATAAATCATGAGTAAGGCGATGCAACTCAAATTGCTGCGTCGCCTTACTCTGCACCCAGGAGGCATTACATGGGTGTTGCAGTGGGTTTTCCCATGCAACATTCGTTGAATTTGACAATGCCCCAAATTTACAAAGTGATGTAAACCTGGGGAAGCGACAAATCCGTATGTCTCCAGAGGAGAGGCGTAATGAAGAGAAATACATTTATTGCTCCTCATTTTGTCCTCTTTCCATGTGTGCTGCATTCTACAGCACACATAAAAAGAGGAAAACATCTCATAGGATTGTTATTGTGCAGGAAGTTGTCCCTTCCTGCACAAAAACAATCCTGCTTGCAATTGAGGGTGCAAGGGTGCCTTTGTTGGTGCTAGGCTGCCAAAACGCTGAAAGCACAAGCAAAAAGGACACAAATGCACTGTACTGTTTTCACTTTGGCATAGGGAAAAGCAGCAAGGAGCCTTTCTGCGCTGCCTTATGCCAAAATGCCATGAATGAAGCCCGAATTGTCCTAGTAATGCAACTGCAGTGCCATTTCTGGACACAGAAAGAAGGTTGTAGTGACTGAAACTGATCAGCATCTCACAGTAAGACACATTCGTTTTCTGGGTGGGCAGACAATGGGAGAACATAAATACATGAAGCAGTGCTTAATTTGTGAAGAATAAGTGCCTGGCCCCCAAGCTCTGCTCAAAAGCCCTCCGTAAGCGCTATTACAGATCAGCATGACCAATGCCAAGGCTGGTAGTCTTGAATCAATGTCAGGCCACTGTTATTTGCTGCCAGACACACCCTGCCCCTATATCTCTTGGGGATCCTAGCTTCACCCTTGTCTTTCTCTTCCTCTGTCTTTCCGTTTTGTGGTTGTTGTGCGGCAAATGTCTGAAAAGGAAAAAGAAGTACCGGTGGCCCCCTACCTGCAACCACAGGCTCAAAATAAAAACTGTACACGAGCATTTCGCCAGCTACACCAAATGCTTTCAGTATTCTTCCATGTAAAATCTATGTTGGTCTCTTTTAATTTTATTGCAAAACATTTATCTCTCCATACCTAATTCAGTACTTGAGTATGGCTTAGAGAATGTTGCTCAGAAGACTATGGACCTCACCACCTTATGTGTATCTCCCAGCAATCACTGTAGTGGGTTTGTAGCTATTTGTTTCATTTCCATTAAAGGGACCCAAGGGGAGCGACAGGCATAGCCAGTCTCCTCCATAGGAAACTTATGGAATGGTGCTGACCAGGACATGCCATAGGTAGGGGTAGGGGAAGGGCCGGGAGTTAGGGATAGATAATTAAGGTCAGGAAGGGCAAGGACTGCTTCTACCTGACTCCTTTGCACCACCCGGGCAGAGGGAAGTTTAGAGAAGGATAACCCACCCACCCTGCAAATTTGAGGAGAGTAGTGCGGGATTATTATTCAACTGCGAATGCCATAATAGGACAGGCTGTAGGGACGGAGTCAGATGCAGGCATAGCCACCCCTCGGGGGACTGGGGGAGCACAGAAGAAGGAAGATGGTGTGCAGGGTTCTTAGTACAGGGCAAGTTTTCAGGGCAGGGTGTTTGGTAGGGGAAGTGAAATGGAGACTGGGGAATGGAAAGAGGTTAGTTAGTGAAAGGGGAAAGAATGAGGCATGATATGTGTAGTAGTGTGGCTCACTGGTTAGAGGCGGCAGACCCGAGAGCAGAAGTCGGCCTGGGACCAGGGTTCGATTCCCGACGCGGCAGGGTCGTGGACCTTGGTCAGCGGACTCGATAATTCTCGCTTCGGTGCTTACTCTAATCAGAGATCACACTCGGCAACTCTGGGCATTAGCTTGCCTAATCTCCACAACGGCCCCACCAATTCCGGGGATGCCTGGCTCCACCTTGGGGACTCCCAGCAGGGACCATCCCACAGGGAAAGCCAGGACGGGTTCCCCAGAGTTATACAGCGCCGGGACGCCCCGTTGCTGGGGCAGCTGTGCGCTTTACAAGTATACTACATTTACATTTACATTTACATATGGGGCGTTGGGGTGAAAGCTTGGTGTGAGGTGAGAGTTGCTGGATGAAGAAGGGGATGATGTATCAATACATTTGATGCTATGTTAATATTGTTTTGAGGTTAACTAACTGTTTTGCAACTCTGTCCTAATAAAATGTCTTTTTACACTTCGGGGTGGCATGGCATGTGAGTATTTCATGAGTTAGCACTGGTGCTGTTTCCTTCAATCACTTTTATACCTTCACTAAAATGATATCCTTAAGGGCTTATTAACAAATGTAATTTGGATTACGCAAAATAGTACTCTGAAATACTGTTTTAAAAACTCTTACATGCCTTTTTGAATTGGCACTAAAATCGAAAGAACTGTATCCTTTTTGCGTGTAGGGATTTGGACATTTCAGAGCCACTTCACAAGGCATATAAAAGTGTACTCCTTTGATATGACTTACTATGATCAGAAATGATTTCGCAAACGTACCCTAATAGGTAGGGACATTTTCACATCTCAGCAGAGCACATTTCCGTCTGCCATTGAAATTGAACAACACATTCTAAATAACCCTCTTAACAGCAGTGATTAACCATTAAAGATATATAAACAGGGTATTGTAAGAACTTGGGGTCTCTAGTTGGCAGAGGTAGGTACCAATGTCTAAATGAGGACCCTTGCTTCTTTTCAGGGTAAGAAGGATACACTCTTTAGATAATCCCTGCTCACCCCCTTGGTAGCTTGGCACGAGCAGTCAGGCTTATCAGAGGCAATGTGCAAAGTATTTGTACCAACACTCCCAGTAACACAGTGAAAACACCACAAACTGACTCCACAACAGTTTAGAAAAATAAAGGTATTTAATCTAAACTACACAAGATCAAAACGGCAAAAATCCAACATACACAGTTCAAGAATATGGTTTCAAATGAGTTCTTAAGGTTGCGTTAAAATAATCCACAGTTGCGTCACGTTTTAGCCAACCGTACCTTTAGATATGCCAAAAGTTCCAAGTGAAAAGCTGTAGCGATGAAAAGTAAGCGATTTTCATTTCAAAGTACCTTAAGGGATATTTCCCGTTAAATTGGAAAAAAGCTTCTATTTTGCCCCTCTTGAAGAAACCTAAGCTTGACTCAAAGGACCCAAACAATTATAGACCAATATCTAGACTCACGGTTCCTGCTACAATTATTGAAAAAACTTAAACTTGCAGTTGAGACAATTTCTGGAGTCCTCTCAAGCCTTGGACCACACACAATATGGCTTTCGAGGGGGCCATAGCACTGAAGCTGCCCTCTTGAAATTGACAGAAGAGATAAGGACTATTCTAGATCTCGGCAGCAAAGCAGCCCTGATCCTGTTAGATCTCTCTGCAGCATTTGACACGGTCCATCACGCTTTGCTGATGGACCGGCTGCAGGAGATCGGGGTTCGGGGCTCGGCCTGGAGACTCTTAAGATCATTTCTGTCCAATCGGAGCAGGTGGCGTTGGGGGAATTTGTATCTAATCCTTTTTCATTACCATGTGGGGTCCCTCAGGGATCCTCACTGAGTCCGACACTACTTAATATTTATGTGTCCTCCCTCGCACCCCTTATTCAGTCCTTTGGGTTTAGCCTGACTAGTTATGCAGATGATACCCAAATTGTGGTGTCTCTTCTTCCAGCGGAATCTAAAAGTACAGCAGTCCGTTTTAAAGATTGCATGAATGCAGTGGGGACATGGATGGCCCAAAACTGCTTCAAGTTAAACTCCAATAAGACGGAGGTGGTATGTTTAGGGAATGAGCCTAATTTCTGTACGCCAGAATGGTGGCCAGATACCCTGGGTCCTCTTCCCATCCCTAACAAGGTGGTGAAAAATCTTGGGGTGTGGATAGATCAGAAGCTGAATTTCAAAGACCAGGTCAATTCAGTGACTTCTGCCATGTCCTGCGCCCTCAGGTCCTGCAAAAAAATTCTGCCTCTGCTACCGATCGAATGTCGTAAAACAGTGATCACAGCTCTCACTCCGTCGAGGCTGGATTACTGTAACAGTCTGTACTTCACCATTCAGGAAGGTTCATTGCAGAAGCTGCAAATCTTACAGAATGCAGCTGCTAGACTGCTGCTGGGCTTTCCTAAATACGCCCCAATAGCGGATGAGATTCGAAAATTACACTGGCTGCCACTCAGGAAGTGCACTATGTTCAAGGCGATGTGTCTGGTCCATAAGGCTCTTTATGCAGTAGGGTCGGCCTATCTAAAAGAACGCCTTTATTGGTATACGCCAAGCAGATTACTACCTTCATCGGATGGCAAATTGGTATATATTATGTAGAGGCCTAGTATAAACTAGGTCTGAACCGGGAGCTCACTCCTAATGTCCCTAAGGTTTCGAAATAGTTTAGTACAGTAGTGGAAGTTATTCAAATATTTTTCAACAAAAATGATACAATCACATTAATTTCTGAGATTTTAGAGCTTTTTTAGTAACCATTATTTAAACACATCTCAGCAAAAATATGTTACATACATGAAATCATAACGACGTGTTATCAATTTAACAATCAAATTGTTCTCTGTATTCAAAAATGAATCAAATTCAATAAACAAAAACTCAAACATTTGCCAATGCATTTCGGGTCATATCCGACCCTTCTTCAGGGGAATTTCAAAAGTAGACGCAAATCCATACTTTGTTAATCTGTGTCAAGCACTTCAGTTCCGATATCAGGCACTGTAAAGTTAATAAAAACGATTGTATTTCTGCTAAACATGAAGTCATTTACATTGAAATATAGAATTAACACTAATTCCCAAGAGAAGCATGCGGTATAAGCATGTGCATGATTCAGAGTGAAACGTAGATATGAGTGAAAATGGTGAGAAAAACTGCCTACACCCTTGTGAGAAAAGAGGAAACAAACTTTATGTGAAATGGATCACGAGTGCATCCATGCTTATCTAATCCGGTGTTAATACTCGGTGCTTTTAAAGAACAAGGAATGTACCTGACTGGTGCTAGGAACCCTGTAAGCGGGTCTAAGCAGATAGTAGTAATGAGATCGAGTCCCAGCCTATAAAAGTAATATGGGGAAAAGTGAGTGACACTTCCAATCTAAGTAGATTGTGTAATCTGTAAAGGTGCCGGGTTTACTATCTTACCAAGTGACTTCACTGGCGGTTACTGCCTGGTGCTTGAAATCATGCACACGGGTCTTAGTGGGTCGTCTGCTGTTATCAGGTCCACAACTATAAAAAATGTTTTAAACGGGAGTCATCTATTACAATTCAGCTCTACGCAAGATAATAAGAGCTGTAAAGGGAACGGGTTTATAATCTTACCGCAATTGCGCTGTCGGTCATGTACGTTGCTGTCTCCCTGAGTTCTAGATAAAGATGTTCAAACGACCTGGTTAAACGAAGAAGAATAGACGAATGAACCTCTCCGTCTGACTTATGAAGTGTAACCATATACGGGGCAAAACGCCATAAAGGCGCCAACGCCTACCTTGCTTCACTAGCGTTCCGCGACCTCTGACATCCCGATAGCATCCGGTGTAAACATCCGGTTCGGGGTTGCGTCCTTAATGCTAAAGTGTGCCGTAAAGGACACTCTCTCTGTCGTGTCAGTGATTCCGCACTAATTATTCTGTGTGAGGTGATTACTAAAAATGTGAATGGTGTTGATCCTGATGGAGCTGGAAAATTCTAGGGCAGGGAGTAATATTGTGGAATAGTACCTGTGTGACGCTAAAAGAAAGAACAATTAAAAAAGCAGTAAAAATAGAAAGAGGAGGGATATAGTGTCAATCCTGTACAATAATAGTCAAAAATACTAATAGTATACACAAGGTCAAGAAATAAATGTTGTGACAAATCCGATAAAAATGATTCGATGTCAGCTATGCTGGTACATTTAAATTATATGCAACAGTCATATGGTTTTTATAAGAAACATACCATCTCATACTGATCATTGAGCCCACCTGGTGTTAAAGTGGCCAGTTTTTTTTATCCAAAATGTCTCTCTCCGCGCCAAGGCTACATTGTGGTCTACGCCCTTGTGTTTCTCTACCACCTCTAGAATAGTAAATCTAAGTTGAGGTATGGTATGACTTGACTTAGTCCAGTGTGTCGCTAGGCAAGATGTTATTGACCTGTTACGTATGGTGCTTTTGTGCTCGATGATTCGAGTTTTAATTTTACGAGAGGTTCTTCCCACCTAGGTGAGTCCACATGGGCAAAGAATAGCATATATTACCCCTGTGGTGTTGCAGTCTCCACTGTGTTTTAATCGGATTGCTTTGCCAGAATGTGGATGTGTGAATTCTTTGCTCACCATTACATTGTTGCATTGTCCGCAATTGTAGCATTTCCTCATGCCTTTATAATTGGCCTTTGGATGATGTTGAGGATTCTTCAGAATTTCCCTGATGTTGTTCGACCTTGTATGTGCTATGATTGGAAAATTCTTGAATAAGTTGACAAAGTCAGGCTCATTGGCTATCATTTCCCAGCGCTTTCTGAGAATTTGTTTTATCCTTTGTGACTGTGTGGAATGTTTCATAACAAACACTATTCGATCATTAGGAGATTTTTCTGTTTTTCTCAATAAGGTGTTTCTGTCCATCGTGGAAATCTTTTGCACTGCAGTTTCTAATATTTCTGTTGGGTAACCTCTCTCGATGTATTTTTCAACCTGTTCTTCAATCAGAGTGTTACAATTGGTTGAATCTGAGGAAATCCGTTTGATCCTTATTAGTTGGGAGGTGGGTAGATGATCTTTCAAGTTTTTGGGATGGGCGCTCGTATAATGTAATGCATTGTTTACATCAGTGGGTTTGTGGAAAACAGTGGTTGTGATGCCTTCTGGTGATTTACTTATTTCAATATCCAAAAATTGTATTTTTTGCTCCTGAATATTGTGAGTGAATTGTATCCTGGGGTTACAGTCATTGAGTTCTCTAATTAATTCTTCCAATTCTCTCTTTGTACCACGCCAAATTATCAAGATATCGTCGATGAATCGTAGAAACAAGATTAAATTTGCCGTCCACCTAATGTTAGATAGAATAAATTGTTGCTCAAAATGCGCCATAAAGGTGTTAGCGTATGCAGGCGCCCCTGAAAATCCCATAGACGTTCCGGTCTTTTGCAAGAAGAACTTTGATTTCCAAGAAAAGTAACTGTGATACAAAGAAAAATGCAAAAGTTCTAACAGAAAAATCCCCAATTGATGGTCCAGATCTGATTGTAGCAATCTCCATTCAGTGGCTTCCAAGCCCTCTGTGTGTGCTATTGAGGTATAAAGTGCAACCACATCAATGGTGCACAGTAGTGTGGTTTCCCCAATGAGATGGTTAACTTTTTCCAGTTTCAGTAAACAATCTGTCGTGTCTTTTAAATATGTATCCCAAGTTTGAACCAATGGTTGTAAATGATGATCAATGAAGCGACCTACAGGTTCATGAATAGAACCACATCCTGCCACGATGGGTCTAAAAGGTGGATTGGTGGTGCTTTTGTGTATCTTAGGCAACATATATATATGTGGTACTTGCGGTGTGTTAGTTCTGAGGTATTTACCAGTATTGATGTTGATAATGCCCGTATTCTCCGCTTGAGTGATGATTGTATCCAATGTTTTGCTGAATTCATCAGTAGGATCCTGGTCCAATTGTATGTATGTTTCGGTATCCAAAACGTGCTCATCAACTTTCCGATCGTAGAAAGAGGTGTCCATCATCACCAATGCCCCACCCTTGTCCGCCGGTTGAAATGTGATAGACTTGTCTTGTTTGAGGTCATTGAGAATTCTCTTTTGTTTAGTAGATAAGTTCTGTTTTTTAGGTGTTTCATATTTGATTGTCTCTTGGTCTTTTTTCACAAGAGTTTCGAAGTTGTCCAATATTTTGTGTGAAATGGGGGACATAAATTTACTTTTGGGTTTAAATTTTTCTTGAGTCCTTTTAGTCCCATCCATCATTGTGGTTGAAAAAAACCATTTCAATCTTAATTTCCGTAAGAATTTAAAGAGAGCAACCTCTGTTTCTAAACCATTTGATACATAAGTTGGTACAAAGGATGTCCCTTTATTGAGAACCCTCTCTTCTTCTGATGTTAATTTCCTGCTGGAGATGTTGACTATCAAGTCGTTTTTTTTGTGACTAGTCTCTGTGGTCGTCCTGTCTCTGTGGGTTTTTTTGTGACCTTGTCCAGTACGGGTGCATCTGTTCTTGGCTCTATGGACTGGTCTGGTGGGTGGACTGCTGCTTGGCCCTCCGCTAAAAAAGAAGGTTGTAGGCTCTGCGAGGTGCCAGATGTTGTTGCTTGCTGTGATACTATACTCACTGAGGTCGGTGCTGGTGGTCTTTGTAGTGAAAGATCTTCGTCTGGTACCACACTTTCTTCTGACGAAGTATTCCTTGGTGTTTTGCTGGTAAATCTTTTGTGTGCATAGGCTTCCGCCCATGTGTAGACCTCGTCTAATTTGTAATCTATCGTATCTCTACGAAATTTACGAATCTTGCGGTCGTGAACCTCCTTGGCATGAACGTCCAATCTGTTGTTAATATCCTCAAGTATCTTTGTCCAGTCTTCTTCTGGAATGTTTTTGGATAACTCTTGTTGTAGTTTAAAAATGTCTTCTTTTAGATCGTGAAGTATTTGTGAAAGTTCCTCAATAATCAGCAATATAAGGTCTAGCGAACATTTGTTCAGTATTGCTTGCCATTTGATGATGAATGTCTTGTTGAATTTGAACAACATGGGTTTGAGGGCAATTCGTAGTCCCCTTGGTATTCTCTTTACCTTGTGATACTCAATTAAAGTTGTTGCGTGCAATCGTTGGTTTACTTCCTTACGCATGGTGTATTCAAGTTGTTTTAACATCTGGGTAGTCGTGCCCTTAGACGTACTGAATGTGCGTACTTGTTCAATCAAAGAATAGATAGAAGCTGCTTCATCTGTGCCATACACCTTGATTTCTGCTTGGTTTAAAGTAAGGTTAGCTATTTCTTGGAAAGAAGCCATTATCAGCTGTAGTGTGGGTGCTGGTCTAGTGTGGGGCTGTGGTTAAACTGCTATGTAAGAGTCTAGCCTGCACTCCTGTGTTGTTACTAAAAGTTTAAGAATATTTTCTTAGTAGTTTTTGGTTTTTATTGGGAGCTACCCAGTGGTCAGTTGAGCCCACAACTGCGTGTAAACTGCTATGTAGAGGCCTAGTATAAACTAGGTCTGAACCGGGAGCTCACTCCTAATGTCCCTAAGGTTTTGCAATAGTTTAGTACAGTAGTGGAAGTTATTCAAATATTTTTCAACAAAAATGATACAATCACATTAATTTCTGAGATTTTAGAGCTTTTTTAGTAACCATTATTTAAACACATCTCAGCAAAAATATGTTACATACATGAAATCATAACGACGTGTTATCAATTTAACAATCAAATTGTTCTCTGTATTCAAAAATGAATCAAATTCAATAAACAAAAACTCAAACATTTCCCAATGCATTTCGGGTCATATCCGACCCTTCTTCAGGGGAATTTCAAAAGTAGACGCAAATCCATACTTTGTTAATCTGTGTCAAGCACTTCAGTTCCGATATCAGGCACTGTAAAGTTAATAAAAACTATTGTATTTCTGCTAAACATGAAGTCATTTACATTGAAATATAGAATTAACACTAATTCCCAAGAGAAGCATGCGGTATAAGGATGTGTATGATTCAGAGTGAAACGTAGATATGAGTGAAAATGGTGAGAAAAACTGCCTACACCCTTGTGAGAAAAGAGGAAACAAACTTTATGTGAAATGGATCACGAGTGCATCCATGCTTATCTAATCCGGTGTTAATACTCGGTGCTTTTAAAGAACAAGTAATGTACCTGACTGGTGCTAGGAACCCTGTAAGCGGGTCTAAGTAGATAGTAGTAATGAGATCGAGTCCCAGCCTATAAAAGTAATATGGGGAAAAGTGAGTGACACTTCCAATCTAAGTAGATTGTGTAATCTGTAAAGGTGCCGGGTTTACTATTTTACCAAGTGACTTCACTGGCGGTTACTGCCTGGTGCTTGAAATCATGCACACGGGTCTTAGTGGGTCGTCTGCTGTTATCAGGTCCACAACTATAAAAAATGTTTTAAACGGGAGTCATCTATTACAATTCAGCTCTACGCAAGATAATAAGAGCTGTAAAGGGAACGGGTTTATAATCTTACCGCAATTGCGCTGTCGGTCATGTACGTTGCTGTCTCCCTGAGTTCTAGATAAGGATGTTCAAACGACCTGGTTAAACGAAGAAGAATAGACGAATGAACCTCTCCGTCTGACTTATGAAGTGTAACCATATACGGGGCAAAACGCCATAAAGGCGCCAACGCCTACCTTGCTGCACTAGCGTTCCGCGACCTCTGACATCCCGATAGCATCCGGATGGCGCCTTTATGGCGTTTGAGTTTTTGTTTATTGAATTTGATTCATTTTTGAATACAGAGAACAATTTGATTGTTAAATTGATAACACGTCGTTATGATTTCATGTATGTAACATATTTTTGCTGAGATGTGTTTAAATAATGGTTACTAAAAAAGCTCTAAAATCTCAGAAATTAATGTGATTGTATCATTTTTGTTGAAAAATATTTGAATAACTTCCACTACTGTACTAAACTATTTCGAAACCTTAGGGACATTAGGAGTGAGCTCCCGGTTCAGACCTAGTTTATACTAGGCCTCTACATAGCAGTTTACACGCAGTTGTGGGCTCAACTGACCACTGGGTAGCTCCCAATAAAAACCAAAAACTACTAAGAAAATATTCTTAAACATTTGGTAACAACACAGGAGTGCAGGCTAGACTCTTACATAGCAGTTTAACCACAGCCCCACACTAGACCAGCACCCACACTACAGCTGATAATGGCTTCTTTCCAAGAAATAGCTAACCTTACTGTAAACCAAGCAGAAATCAAGGTGTATGGCACAGATGAAGCAACTTCTATCTATTCTTTGATTGAACAAGTACGCACATTCAGTACGTCTAAGGGCACGACTACCCAGATGTTAAAACAACTTGAATACACCATGCGTAAGGAAGTAAACCAACGATTGCACGCAACAACTTTAATTGAGTATCACAAGGTAAAGAGAATACCAAGGGGACTACGAATTGCCCTCAAACCCATGTTGTTCAAATTTAACAAGACATTCATCATCAAATGGCAAGCAATACTGAACAAATGTTCGCTAGACCTTATATTGCTGATTATTGAGGAACTTTCACAAATACTTCACGATCTAAAAGAAGACATTTTTAAACTACAACAAGAGTTATCCAAAAACATTCCAGAAGAAGACTGGACAAAGATACTTGAGGATATTAACAACAGATTGGACTGTTCATGCCAAGGAGGTTCACGACCGCAAGATTCGTAAATTTCGTAGAGATACGATAGATTACAAATTAGACGAGGTCTACACATGGGCGGAAGCCTATGCACACAAAAGATTTACCAGCAAAACACTAAGGAATACTTTGTCAGAAGAAAGTGTGGTACCAGACGAAGATCTTTCACTACAAAGACCACTAGCACCGACCTCAGTGAGTATAGTATCACAGCAAGCAACAACATCTGGCACCTCGCAGAGCCTACAACCTTCTTTTTTAGCAGAGGGCCAAGCAGCAGTCCACCCACCAGACCAGTCCATAGAGCCAAGAACAGATGCACCCGTAGGGGACAAGGTCACAAAAAATCCCACAGAGACAGGACGACCACAGAGACTAGTCACAAAAAAAACGACTTGATAGTCAACATCTCCAGCAGGAAATTAACATCTGAAGAAGAGAGGGTTCTCAATAAAGGGACATCCTTTGTACCAACTTATGTATCAAATGGTTTAGAAACAGAGGTTGCTCTCTTTAAATTCTTACGGAAATTAAGATTGAAATGGTTTTTTTCAACCACAATGATCGATGGGACTAAAAGGACTCAAGAAAAATTTAAACCCAAAAGTAAATTTATGTCCCCCATTTCACACAAAATATTGGACAACTTCGAAACTCTTGTGAAAAAAGACCTAGAGACAATCAAATATGAAACACCTAAAAAACAGAACTTATCTACTAAACAAAAGAGAATTCTCAATGACCTCAAACAAGACAAGTCTATCACATTTCAACCGGCGGACAAGGGTGGGGCATTGGTGATGATGGACACCTCTTTCTACGATCGGAAAGTTGATGAGCACGTTTTGGATACCGAAACATACATACAATTGGACCAGGATCCTACTGATGAATTCAGCAAAACATTGGATACAATCATCACTCAAGCGGAGAATACGGGCATTATCAACATCAATACTGGTAAATACCTCAGAACTAACACACCGCAAGTACCACATATATATATGTTGCCTAAGATACACAAAAGCACCACCAATCCACCTTTTAGACCCATCGTGGCAGGATGTGGTTCTATTCATGAACCTGTAGGTCGCTTCATTGATCATCATTTACAACCATTGGTTCAAACTTGGGATACATATTTAAAAGACACGACAGATTGTTTACTGAAACTGGAAAAAGTTAACCATCTCATTGGGGAAACCACACTACTGTGCACCATTGATGTGGTTGCACTTTATACCTCAATAGCACACACAGAGGGCTTGGAAGCCACTGAATGGAGATTGCTACAATCAGATCTGGACCATCAATTGGGGATTTTTCTGTTAGAACTTTTGCATTTTTCTTTGTATCACAGTTAATTTTCTTGGAAATCAAAGTTCTTCTTGCAAAAGACCGGAACGTCTATGGGATTTTCAGGGGCGCCTGCATACGCTAACACCTTTATGGCGCATTTTGAGCAACAATTTATTCTATCTAACATTAGGTGGACGGCAAATTTAATCTTGTTTCTACGATTCATCGACGATATCTTGATAATTTGGCGTGGTACAAAGAGAGAATTGGAAGAATTAATTAGAGAACTCAATGACTGTAACCCCAGGATACAATTCACTCACAATATTCAGGAGCAAAAAATACAATTTTTGGATATTGAAATAAGTAAATCACCAGAAAGCATCACAACCACTGTTTTCCACAAACCCACTGATGTAAACAATGCATTACATTATACGAGCGCCCATCCCAAAAACTTGAAAGATCATCTACCCACCTCCCAACTAATAAGGATCAAACGGATTTCCTCAGATTCAACCAATTGTAACACTCTGATTGAAGAACAGGTTGAAAAATACATCGAGAGAGGTTACCCAACAGAAATATTAGAAACTGCAGTGCAAAAGATTTCCACGATGGACAGAAACACCTTATTGAGAAAAACAGAAAAATCTCCTAATGATCGAATAGTGTTTGTTATGAAACATTCCACACAGTCACAAAGGATAAAACAAATTCTCAGAAAGCGCTGGGAAATGATAGCCAATGAGCCTGACTTTGTCAACTTATTCAAGAATTTTCCAATCATAGCACATACAAGATCGAAAAACATCAGGTAAATTCTGAAGAATCCTCAACATCATCCAAAGGCCAATTATAAAGGCATGAGGAAATGCTACAATTGCGGACAATGCAACAATGTAATGGTGAGCAAAGAATTCACACATCCACATTCTGGCAAAGCAATCCGATTAAAACACAGTGGAGACTGCAACACCACAGGGGTAATTTATGCTATTCTTTGCCCATGTGGACTCACCTACGTGGGAAGAACCTCTCGTAAAATTAAAACTCGAATCATCGAGCACAAAAGCACCATACGTAACAGGTCCATAACATCTTGCCTAGCGACACACTGGACTAAGTCAAGTCATACCATACCTCAACTTAGATTTACTATTCTAGAGGTGGTAGAGAAACACAAGGGCGTAGACCACAATGTAGCCTTGGCGTGGAGAGAGACATTTTGGATAAAAAAACTGGGCACTTTGACACCAGGTGGGCTCAATGATCAGTATGAGATGGTATGTTTCTTATAAAAACCATATGACTGTTGCATATAATTTAAATGTACCAGCATAGCTGACATCGAATCATTTTTATCGGATTTGTCACAACATTTATTTCTTGACCTTGTGTATACTATTAGTATTTTTGACTATTATTGTACAGGATTGACACTATATCCCTCCTCTTTCTATTTTTACTGCTTTTTTAATTGTTCTTTCTTTTAGCGTCACACAGGTACTATTCCACAATATTACTCCCTGCCCTAGAATTTTCCAGCTCCATCAGGATCAACACCATTCACATTTTTAGTAATCACCTCACACAGAATAATTAGTGCGGAATCACTGACACGACAGAGAGAGTGTCCTTTACGGCACACTTTAGCATTAAGGACGCAACCCCGAACCGGATGTTTACACCGGATGCTATCGGGATGTCAGAGGTCGCGGAACGCTAGTGCAGCAAGGTAGGCGTTGGCGCCTTTATGGCGTTTTGCCCCGTATATGGTTACACTTCATAAGTCAGACGGAGAGGTTCATTCGTCTATTCTTCTTCGTTTAACCAGGTCGTTTGAACATCCTTATCTAGAACTCAGGGAGACAGCAACGTACATGACCGACAGCGCAATTGCGGTAAGATTATAAACCCGTTCCCTTTACAGCTCTTATTATCTTGCGTAGAGCTGAATTGTAATAGATGACTCCCGTTTAAAACATTTTTTATAGTTGTGGACCTGATAACAGCAGACGACCCACTAAGACCCGTGTGCATGATTTCAAGCACCAGGCAGTAACCGCTAGTGAAGTCACTTGGTAAGATAGTAAACCCGGCACCTTTACAGATTACACAATCTACTTAGATTGGAAGTGTCACTCACTTTTCCCCATATTACTTTTATAGGCTGGGACTCGATCTCATTACTACTATCTACTTAGACCCGCTTACAGGGTTCCTAGCACCAGTCAGGTACATTCCTTGTTCTTTAAAAGCACCGAGTATTAACACCGGATTAGATAATCATGGATGCACTCGTGATCCATTTCACATAAAGTTTGTTTCCTCTTTTCTCACAAGGGTGAAGGCAGTTTTTCTCACCATTTTCACTCATATCTACGTTTCACTCTGAATCATACACATCCTTATACCACATGCTTCTCTTGGGAATTAGTGTTAATTCTATATTTCAATGTAAATGACTTCATGTTTAGCAGAAATACAATCGTTTTTATTAACTTTACAGTGCCTGATATCGGAACTGAAGTGCTTGACACAGATTAACAAAGTATGGATTTGCGTCTACTTTTGAAATTCCCCTGAAGAAGGGTCGGATATGACCCAAAATGCATTGGGAAATGTTTGAGTTTTTGTTTATTGAATTAGATTCATTTTTGAATACAGAGAACAATTTGATTGTTAAATTGATAACACGTCGTTATGATTTCATGTATGTAACATATTTTTGCTGAGATGTGTTTAAATAATGGTTACTAAAAAAGCTCTAAAATCTCAGAAATTAATGTGATTGTATCATTTTTGTTGAAAAATATTTGAATAACTTCCACTACTGTACTAAACTATTTCGAAACCTTGGGGACATTAGGAGTGAGCTCCCGGTTCAGACCTAGTTTATACTAGGCCTCTACATAGCAGTTTACACGCAGTTGTGGGCTCAACTGACCACTGGGTAGCTCCCAATAAAAACCAAAAACTACTAAGGAAATATTCTTAAACATTTGGTAACAACACAGGAGTGCAGGCTAGACTCTTACATAGAAATTGGTATATGTGCCATTTGTCAGTAGGCCACCTGGGGTGGTAAATGCTTTGTGGCAAAGGCAGCCAAAGCATGGAACAAGCTTCCCCATTGGCTTAGAGCTACATCGAAACTCTTTACCTTTCGAAAGCCTTTAAAAACTTGGCTGTTTACGGAATAGTTAACTAAGTATCATGCTTTTGCCTGGTCCCTCTGGAGAGATTTCACATAGCGCCAGGACACCCATGGGTAACAGTGCGCTCTATAAATGTTATAAATAAATAAAAATAAAATCCCCTCCCACCACTCAAGATGCAGATGCAATCATTCAGCATAGGGCTAACTCATCCAGCCTCCTGGGGCCTCCCCCACCCCTGTCACTCTCAAATCAGACAGTCAATGCACAAACAGGCCAAGGCACACAGAAAGGTCAGACGAGAGAACAGCCACTTTCTAAAAGTGCTGTTCTCAACCACAGGATTTAAAAAACACCTTTCCTAAAAGATGTTTTTATTAAATTCTGAGTTCAGGGATACCAGACTTTTATGTCCTACATTGCTCCTATGAGAAGATATGGTAGTAGCCACTGTTGCCAGCATTCTCCATGATAGCCTATGGGCAAGGTAGCCTTACAATAGTGAAAAACGAAAATGACTGTCATTCACTATCAGAGCATGTCACCTGTACTAGTGCATGCTCTACCTTTCACATACACTGCACCCTGCCCAAGAGGGTACCTGGGACCTTCCATAGGGGTGACTAATGTGCACAGAAAGGGAAGGGTTAGGCCTGGCCAGTGGGGACACTGACCAGATGGACACGGCAGTTCACAAACTGCACACAGGCCCTGCGGTGGCAGGCCTGAGACACCATTTTAGGGCTACTCATGTGGGTGGCACAGCCAGTGCTGCAGGCCCTCTAGTAGCATTTGTATCACCAGCCCTGGCACACTCAGTGCACTTTACTAGGGACTTCTTGGTGATACAAAGATGTCAATCATGGAGAACTAATTACAATCACAATTTACACAGGGAGTACTAGCACTTTGACATTGATCAGCGGTGGCAAATTGCCCAAAGCATCTAAACCAGCAAAACGAAATCCAGCACAGCGTCAAAAATACAGGAGGCAGAGGCAAAAAGACAGGGGAACCCACGTCAAGGATGCCAGGTCTAACAGGTATAAAATGACCAAAAGAAGTAAAATTAAATAGTAAACAAGCAAAAGTTCAACAGACATGTTTGTGTTTTGCTTTGTTTTTCAAAATAGCATGACTATTGTAATCAGTGCAATATGAAATTATCTCTTTTGCAATTAAGATTTAAAAAAAAGGAAAATATTGTTAAAGTAAGTACCATTAAGATGGTTGTCAGACCCATTTTAAGAGGCACAGGGCAGGCATGGGCCACTGGGCGTTAATGATTGTTGGGACTTGTTGCCTCCTGTACTGTGGGTTCCATCCTAATTTGAAGCTTAAAATAGAGCCAAGTGCAGCCTTAGTGCACTTGACAGTTAGGGTAGTGAGGTTGAGCTTTCCAAGGCATCTTCAGGGGAGCTTGGAGGGCTAGGTTTCAAAACTCAAGCAGTAAAACAATAGACACAATAAGTTAATGTCCAACCCATTGGTTTTCTTTTAAGAGAGACAATTGCTTTACTCAAACCATATCTCAATCGCATAGCTAAGGAATAAGTATCAGGATGAAACCGGTCCTGAATTGCTTGTGTTCCTTTTCAGGGAGGATCTGTTCTGGCAGTTTATGCTGGACTCTTTCCATTGGAGCAGGGTCAAGGCTGATTTGCATGTGGATGGATCCAAACTAAGGTGCAAAAGAAACATGAATTGGGACGCAGCCTGAAAATTACTTGTGGTTGAGATTAATCCAAGCATTCCATTTAACATTTGTTTGTATACTTGAGTTTCTATGGATGAAAGGAACCCCACCTGATCCAGCGGCCTATAGAAAATATATCATAAACAACATTACCCAACTTCATAACCTATAAACAAAATTCTATACTAAAATTTTGACCCATTTATAAACCTGACATATTTTGGGCCTACTGAATCAGGTGGTCAGATTAAATCTATATACACATTATCTACAAACTATATACATTTTTATACATCTGCGGAAAGAATATTGTCATTAGAATAAAACTTAACCATTTAAACGACCACCATTGGCGACGTGATCTAGCTAATAGTAACCTACACTTCTGAATAACCAAGACCAGCTTGTTTGTCAAAAGTAAGATTTTATTTACTAAATTATGGTATATAAGTTGATAGTTTTATAAATGAATTTTATTAGCAATAAAGCAAGCATGATTGTAAAGAAACGTAAGTAAAATACAATTTAAGCAAGTGAATCAAAATTAAAGTAAATATATAAAGTTTAGCATTTCTAAAACCTAATTCCCTAACTGAGCTAAATAGATAGAAATTAAAGTAAAGTTCTTTGAGGATTCTTACGTGCTCCACGCAAAGTCCGACAGCACTTCACCCTCATCGGAAAGTCAGAAAGCAGCAGCCAGCCCATCCCTAGGGGCATGACTTTTTATACCTTTCTACGCTAACTAAACTACGCAAAGGAAAGTTTTCAGAAATCTTCGACGTCCCATTGGCTGAGAGTGACAAGTGACATGTCACCCACTTTTCAAAACTTCCATCAAGTCAATTTTCTTAAGGACCATTGTCTCTTCCGAATGCAACCAGGAGTTTCCTGGGTTTGCAACATTTGTATATAAATGTTCTCTCTCTGCGTCCATAGACTTCCGCGGATGCCAAGTTAAGACCGACAAAATGTTCACTTTCGACCTTGGCCACGTCCGACAGAATGATGACAACACGTCAGCTTTAGCTTTGTGAACGCAGCTTTTGACGAACAATTTATTTCAGAATGGGCGTCTCGTGACTTTTGCAGAATTACATGTCAGCTCTTTTCTGCGACTCAAGTGACTAGGCCCAAAAGCAGGCAACTTAAACTTTCTAGTATAAAACAAACACAAGATAAGTATTAATGTAAGAAATAATGTAGATTCTGTATCCACCCCAAGATTTACTAATTAATTAACCCACCCGATTAATCAAAATGTTATCTAGCCATTGCAAACAAATAAAGCAGCGTTTATATCTACCAGTCTCCGTTATTCCATGAGACTTATATGCACCTAGAATAGTAGAAATGACATCACACAGACAAGGAAAAGCAAAACAAGCACATGCTTCTTTTTAAGTTTGCAGCAGTTAGTAATGACAAAAACGAAAACAATAAATTATTTTATTATTTTGCACGAACAAAAAGATGCAACAATTATGCACGTTTATGAGCACACATGTTAGTCCCCCCCAAGTGTAAAGTTTAATCTAAGTTGTATTAGCACGACATATCACAAATCATTAATATTATTATTCATGTTATGGAAATGTGACTTCACGAGTTTAAACAAAATTTTGTTTTCTATCTCGCTCCATCAACTCCCTCATCTGGTGATTAACAAATCACCACACCAGCACTCAAAATTTTGATAATTTAAATTTCTAAGAAATCGATTCAAATTCATTTGTATCAGTAAACCTAAAAGTCCGTTTCTGCATAATCTTTGGAATTAGCATAACGCTCTCTATGTAACTCCTGTAATTCGATCTCTCTTTCTTCTTCTTTTCTGAGTTTATAGATTCTTTTCTTTTCTTTCAACTGTTTCTTTCTTTTATGTAACAAACAACCTATTTTGGTCAAAATAAAAATGAATACTATTATAATCAAAGGTGCCAGAATCTTGCCAAGAATTGAACTTCCAATATCATGAAACCAGTTTTTAATTGCTTGAAACCTTTTTGAAAGTTTCCCTGTAAAATCATCTTCTTCTAAAGGAATTATCTCTGAATGCATTTGTGTAATATTCTTAATATACATTTCAATATTCTTACTTTCGTCAGGTATATATGTACAACAATGTTGTACATGTAAAATGCCACAGACTCCTCCCTCTTTTGCTAGGAGTATGTCTAAAGCAAGGCGGTCTTGAATTACCATAGATCTAATTGCAATAACTTCAACATTCACTAATTGAAATCCATCAGCTGTGTCAGTTGATAATCTATCAACTATAGTGGACAATTTTCTGATTCTCCCTGCATTTAGGGTTATACCAACAAAAGGTATTACAGCTTGAAAAATATCTCCCAGAACTTCAGTAAAAGTTTCTCTTTTAACTCTATTTACATAATTATGAATTTTAAACAATCCTTCTGAATCTCTGTCAACATGAAACACTTTAGGAAAAACAATTCCCACATAACAAGTTCCATACCAGTGGTCTGGAAGGTTGTAGTAGGCTTTGTCACCACAAACAAAATAAATCCCAGGAAAGATAGGATCTTTTCCACCTTTAAATCCCCAACCTCCCAAAATCTGATAAGTATCTTCACAGTTACTTGCACCTACAAAGTAATTATCAAAAAGTGTATTATCTCTTCTAATGCAAAGTTTTCCACTAACTGGTTTGTCTATGTGAATTGCAATATTTTCAAGCATTTTGCCATTTAACTTCTCATCCTCTTTCTGCCAGAAACTTGACTTAGTCTGCTTGACTAATTCATTCCTCTTATAAATTGCTCTTCTCTCTTCAACCATGTTCAAAAATTTCTTTCCTTCAGCACTTAATTTGCATGTTAGATTATTCTTGTAAGCATACTCGTAAGTGAGTTCATTAGTAACAAGGAAAAATTCTCTCATTTGTTTTGCTTTCTTATGCTTATTTAAAGCATTATCAATCTTAATATTTGCAAAAATTTCATCATAATTTGAATAGTAATATTCTAAACGTCCAGTTTGATAAAATAAACTAGTTAATACACTACATGTTACAGCATAAGTGAGAGGAAGCATATTATATGTTACTCCCTCAGAAACAGAAGCAGGTAACTTAACGCAGACGTAGCAGTCTTTTGCATCCATTACCTTAACATATTCACTCAATAGCTTTGTGAATGTATTACTTGAGAAATCACCAATTGATTTATCTTGATGAATGTCAGGCTGATGATCAATAACTTTTGCAGACGCACTATGTTTAGTTTGGCTAACCAGAGCTTTGCTTGTTATGTTAACTTTGTGTAATTCTCTATTCATCTCCAAAGGGATAATCACAGCTAGAACCAACCAGAGCAGAATTAAAATGAGCAGACACACCAGAGTCATCTTACAGCATCTTTTAAAAACAGAACACTTTGAAGTGCTCTCCTTAACATAAGGCATTCTTGGTTAATTTTAGCCTCAAAAAAAATAAAAATAAATTTTAAAATTCTAAATTTATATTTACACCCCCCTTTTAAAATATTTTTTTTTTTTTTTTTTTTTTTTTAAAACCCTAGACAAGATTTCTTCGACCTTATGTCATACATAAGTTTTCTTCAACTAAACAGTTTTTCTTCGACCTTGTGTCAACTAACAAATTTTCTTCAGCCTTTTGCCAATTTAATATTTCTATATTTCAATCATTGTCACTAATTTCTTGGATTTCGTTTTCTTCTTCACTACTATCATATATGTCAATAACAGGTGGAATTACTAAGTAAGTCCACTCAGGAGACTTGTATTTTTGGTTTGGTCTTATTATTCTCTTCCCTTTTCTCGATATCACTTCAATTTTTCTTCCAACTCCAACTTCTTTTCCAGGACTCTTTTGACTACTAATTTCTTCAACTTGTTCTTTTGGCTTTTTGATCAATCTGACTCTCAATCTTCCACCTGGCCAGTAGTCTGCTTTTCTCACGTACTTCCTCTTTGGTTCAGAATTATTTGATTCTGACTTCCAAGTCCTTTTCTTTCTGTTTTCACTTTCACCTTCCACGTCACTTTCTTCAGTTTCGTAGTCTGAAATTTCAATTGACTCAGGAACTTCTCTATTCGGCAATTTCACTCCTTCAGGAACACTTTGTCTTCCATCACTGGTACTCGGTAATTCGTCTTCCTCCTCTTCCTCAATTACCCCCAACTTTCCAGATTTCGGATTTCTGTTCCTTACTTCAGAGTTTGTTCTCTGCCTTTCGATACTCTCCTGGTCTGAAACTTCTTTTTGTTTTGCTTCTTTGTCTTCAATGGAGACAACCGAATCCTCAGTTATCTTTCCTTTTAACAGATTCTCTTCACCTTCAGAATCTATTTCAATTATTTCCAAGTCTTTTCTTGTCAAATTTCCATTCACTGGCACAGTTTCCAGATGTCGACTTTCTTGTCGATCTTCAGAATCTGGAATTATTTCACCTTCTGTTTCGCCTTCTGCTTCAGAATCAGAATCGTCTGTGGTATCACTTTCAACATCAGAACTCTCAGGAGTTGGTACTGGAATAGTATGACTAGGATGAATCCAACGTTTCAATCCTCTGCACTTTACAGCATTAGTAGTGATCAAAATTATCTGCCTAGGTTTCTGCCATCTAGGAGCTAGACAATTCCTTCTCCGATGTACTTTCGTTCTGACCCAATCGCCAGGTCTCAGATCATGTGTCAAAACCTTTTCATCTGATTGAGCTTCAGTTCCCACCTGATTAGATACAGAAGTTACCATATCAGATAACCTTTTACAGTAATCCAAAATAGCACTGTCATTTATGCTCAACAGTTTACCTACAGGTACAAAAGCTTGCCTCATAACTCTTCCCATTAAAATTTCATGAGGACTCAAACCTGTCTTTTTATCTGGTGTACTTCTTAATGACATCAAAACAAGTGGAAGAGCATCAGTCCACTTTACACCTGTTTCAAGACACATTTTTCCAATTCTGTTTTTAATTGTTCCATTTATTTGTTCAACTACTCCTGATGCCTCTGGTCTGTATGCACAGTGTATTTTCTGCTCAATGCTCAAAGCTTCGCAAATTAACTTCATCAGTTTGTTATCAAAATGGCTTCCTCCATCACTCTCAATAGTGACTGGAAAACCGTACCTTGGGATGATTTCTCTGAGCATTAGTTTTGCCACTGTAATTGAATCACAATGTCGTGTAGGGAAAGCCTCTACCCATCTTGAAAATAAGCACACAATTACAAGCACATATTTCAAACAATTGTGTAAGGGCATTTCAATGAAATCCATTTGTAACCTGGTAAAGGGACCACCCTCTCGACCAATTATTCCTGTCCCCACCACTGATTTTCTGTTTGGATTCATTTGTTGGCATGACAAACACCTTTGACAAAAGGATTCTGCAATAGTTCTAAACTTGGTATTGAACCATGTTTCTCTGAAAAGTCTAACCATAGAATCTCTTCCTAGATGTGCTGGACCATGATATAATCTGGCCATGTCAGCAATCAAACAATTTGGTAAGACTACTCTGCCATCTTTGTAAACCCACACTCCATCTTCTTCACGTGGTCTACAATCTGATCTTAACCACAAGTCTTTTTCTTCATCTTCTGCTTCATTTTGTAAATCTCTAATCTCATGCCATGTTTCTACAACAGTTGTTAGCATTAATGAATTTGAATCAGTTTCTTTACTCCTCTCCCGATTGTATGAATAATTTTTCCTTGCGCAGTATTTAGCTGTTTCATCTGCGAAGGCATTTCCCTTGGAAATATAATCAGTTCCTCTAGTGTGCGCTGCACACTTAACAATGGCGATTTCTTTTGGCAATTGTATTGCTTCAATTAATCTCCTAATGAAAACTGCATTTTTAATTGGTGATCCTGCTGATGTCATGTATCCTCTCTGTGACCAAAGTTGTCCATAATCATGCACAACTCCGTACCCATACTGACTATCAGTAATGATGGTAACTCTTATATCCTTTGATATTTCACATGCACGAATTAAAGCAATTAATTCAGCCACCTGTGCTGAACGAACTCCTTCAAGACATGATGCTTCTTCAACATCTACGACTGTACAAACTGAATATGAAGCTTTTAAGACACCTCCTTCGGATCTTAAGCATGACCCATCTACAAAGTAGACAAAATCCGATTCCGACAAAGGTCTGTCTTTGATGTCTTTTCTTGGTTTTGTGCAGAATTCCATGACATCTAAACATTCATGTTCTGTTTCAATGTCATCAACAATTTCAGAATCAGGCAATAATGTAGAAGGATTCAGATTTAAACATCTTGAAATCGAAACATTATCTGCTCCTAGTATGATTTTCTCATACTTTGTCAATCTGCTACTTGTTAAATGTTGAGTCTTACCTCTTGTCAGCAATATTTCAACTGAATGAGGCACAAAAACTTTCACAGGAAATCCCATAATGATCCCCTCACTTTGTTCGAGGCTGATACTTGTAGCTGCAACTGCTTTCAAACAACCTGGTAATGCTTTAGCAATTGGATCAAGAACTGCAGAGAAGTATGCAATAGGTTTCTTTAAATTTCCATGTCTCTGAATTAACACAGATAATGCACATCCTTCTCTCTCACTGCAATACAGTTCGAAATCTTTCTCATAATTTGGCATACCTAAAGCAGGAGCTTGACATAAGCTCTTTTTCAGGTTCTCAAAAGAATCCATCTCAGCATCATTGAGAATAATTGGATCTTTTACATCTGACTTTGTCAGTCTTTGTAGTGGTTTTGCAATTACTGAAAATCCACTTATCCATTGTCGACAGTAACCAACCATTCCCAAGAACATTCTGACCTGTCTTTGTGTTCTTGGTGGTAACATTGCTTGAATCATTTTTATTCTCTCTATTGTTACTTGTCTTTTTCCCTTTGCAATTCTGTGACCAAGATATTTTACTTCTTGTTTGCAAAACTGTAGTTTTGCTGGGGACACTTTATGTCCTTCTTCTGCAAGGCGATTTAACAGAATTATTGTGTCTGTTACACAATTTTCTCTTGTCTTTGCAGCTATTAACAAATCATCAATATACTGCACTAGCGTAGACCTACCAGGTAAGTCTAGGTCTTCTAATGATCTTTTTAACAGTTCGTTAAAGATTGAAGGACTTTCTGTATAGCCCTGAGGGATTCTTGACCATCCGAGGGTCTTACCTTGGAATCTGAAAGCAAAGATTTCATAACTGTCTGGATGTAAGGGAACAGTAAAGAATGCATTGCAAAGGTCAATGACTGTATACCATTCAGCATCATGTGGAATCTGAAATAGAATTACTGCTGGATTTGGAACCACAGGACAACATGGAACGACAATTTGATTAACCTTTCTCAAATCTTGTACGATTCTAAATGTTCCGTTAGACTTTTTAACTCCCATAATTGGTGAATTACAAGAACTACTCTCCATTTCTTTTAATACACCTTGTTTGATTAATTTTTCAATTATAGGTGCAATACCTTCAATTGTTTCTGTTTTCATTTTATATTGTGGAGTGTTTGGAAATTCTATTCCATGTTTCAATGTAATTTTTACTGGATCTACGTTTTTCATCAGACCCATCTCATTTCCAGTAAAATCCCATATTTCAGATTTCACTGTTTCTTTGAGTTCTTCAGGTAAATCTTTTTCTTCAAATGCAGGAAACAATTTTGTTTCTTCTGCTTCCATCATCATCATTGTCATTCTGTATAAACCATCTTCCTCCATTGTTTGTAACTCAACTCCATCAGGAGAACAATATATTCTACAATTCATTTTACATAGGATGTCTCTGCCCAATAGATTCACTGGACTACTATTACAAACCACAAATCTGTGTTTATCTCTGTAGTTTCCAATTTCAACTGGTACTGGATCAGTTAAGTCAGTTTTAATTTGTTGATTACTTACTCCGACAACTTGGATGGTATCCCCAGAGAGAGGTAGGTTTTCAATTTCCACTGATCTAACAGTAGAACGGGTAGCACCAGTGTCCACTAGAAAAGTGATGTCTACATCATTAACTTTCCCGTTTACAAAAGGACCAGACTGGTCAACCTCAAGAGTGGCTCCAACAACACACTCTTCCTCCTCTCTCGGGCACCGTCAGCAATAATCATCAGAATCGCTGTCTTGACTTTCTGTTAATAAAAACTGTTGTGAAGCATTTTGCATTTGAACCCTTTGCTGCTTTTGCTGTTTTTGTGGTTTTATTACCTGTTCACTTCCCTGAAATCCCACGTTTGGATTATATTTTTGAACTCCCCCACAATTCGGAAAAGGTGGTTGTGGCAATTGGTCTTGGCGATTATTCACCTGTTGTTGTTGCTGTTGCTGTAACTGTCGTTGAATATTTAATTCGTTTAACCCCTGTTGTATCTGTAGCTGTCGCTGCAGGTCAACACCATTCTGCATCTGTGGATTCAATAAGGGATTCTTTAAGTTTTTAGGAGGATGAGGACACTCGTCTCTCCAATGTCCAATTTCGCCACAATTAAAACAAGGTAATCTTTGTTTCAACTCCTCAATCTTTGGGCTAAATTTCTTTGGGAAATTATTATTTTTAAACTTTCCTTGTATCTGGTTTGTATTTCCAGTTTGAACAAAATTAGTGTTCTTATTACCCATGCTGGCAATCTGTTGCTCAGCCACCTTTACCTGAGCCCACATGGCTTTCTCCTTGAGTTTCTTTTGTTTTACTTCTATTTCATCACTGCAATACTTAGCTTTTCTTAGAATATCATCTACAGATAGTGATTGCCATCCGACAATACTATTTCTGATCATTTCTCCAATTTCAGGTTTTAGTCCATAAACAAATCTATAGACAAAATGGCTCATGTCTTTTTCATCTAATTTTTCATAACCACTGTATTGTTTAAAGATTAACAGTAGTCTTTCATAAAAAGAATGAACTGATTCTTTTGTTTCCTGTTCTGTTCTTTCTATTTTAACCCAATCGACTTCTTTGGGTGGAATTTTGTTTTTCATCCAAACAATTACTTTTTCATAAAAATCCATTACAAGTGGATTTGGAGCACCTGTTTCTTTGATTCGCTCAGGTTCTGTTTTTGGCCAACTAATCGATATCTTGCATTCTGTCCAAAGATCTGATGGAACTACAATATCAAAAAATCCATCTAAATCAATCCACAGAACTTTTGACACTTTGATAAATCTATCAACTTGCCTGTACCACTCAACTGGTTTTTCCCTTAATTTCGGAAAGTCATTTGTAAATAATAGAATGTCCTGTCTCGACCAAGGGACATGAACATATCCTCCACCTGCAATTTCTCTCATTGGAAATTGTTTTTACAATTTTTCCAATCTTTCATCTTCCTTCTTTTTCGTCCATTTTACTCTCCATTTATTCAGTTCTCCTAGCTTTTTGATATATACAATCAAATCTTTTATATGTACTATTCTTCCCATTGAGTTCAAACTCTCAATGTCACTTTCTGAAAAGTCTAATCTATAATGTTTCGCAAAATTCTTTTGTTTACTCACATCGATTTCAAGTTCTGCTGCTAGATCCTCTAGTTGATCATATTTATTTTTTGTTTTCCACTGAATGCTTTTACAAATGAACAGTAGTTCATCATCTCGATAGTAATTTAAACTATCAGGACCAATTGTTCCAATTATTAATTCTTCGATATTCGCTTTTAATTTGGCCACATCAAGTTTTGGTGTAGTTACCCTGATTTCAGGACTCCCTATATCTGATATAGCACCCATTGGTGTTTTTGGAGATAAATCCTCATTAAAGGTTAAATCAGGCATTCTCGATTTAGAAGAGTTTATTTCAGATAAGTCTGAATAAAATTTTTCAGCAGCCTTTTGAATTTCTGTATTTAAAGGAATAGTTAATCCAGTTTTATTTGTTTCCTTTTGGTCAAATACGGGCTGAACAGGACCAATTGTTACTGGAACTGTCACAGCTTCCATGCCTTTTGTCATTCTTTTTATTAATTCTTCTTTTGATCTTAAATATTCATTATAATCAACATCTTCAACATTTCTTGCCTCTCTTGTATAATCTTTTGGAGGTTCTCTTGCTCTTGGAGCCATTGTAAAATGTCTACCTTCATTTCGAGCATTCTCGAATTCTGGTCTTCTAGGAGTTTCAATGATTTCACAATTATTTGGATAAAGTTTAGGAGCTTCATTAATTGGAGGTGCACTCGGTGAAGTTTCAGTAGAAACCACCGGAGTAGACCATGATCTAGGAGGTCTTAAAGGCTGATTCTTTCTAGCAGTTGTATATATTTCTTCCATAACTGCATCTTCAGATTCACTTTCCATAGATTTCCTTGTAGGAGTACCCATTACCATTTCATGAATTAAATACAATCCTTCACTCATGTTTCCCTGTCTCCACATTCGCAATCTATCTTCATGAGTTTCTCTTCTCCAAGGTGGATTTTTAGAAGGTCTTTTAATTCCACTAGCTTCTCTTTGTAATTGATACATCTCGTCTTCCCACTCAACTAAAGCTTCAAATTGAGTTGGTCTCGGTTTCGGAACAAGAGCATTCATTTTCTCTCGTAAATTTCTCAAGACTTTTACATTAAATGAACCATCATCGGGCCAAGTTAAAACACCGTCGTTCTTAGTATAGCGTTTCCAACTATCGAACCATAAGACAGTATGATATCCATATTCACCTTCCATATACGCTGCAGGTGTTTTATACTTATGAAGTAGTTTACCACCTCGCGTTTCGATTTTCTTGTCAGGTGAAAATAAATTCTTAAACTTCTGAAATAATGTTGGCTTTTTCTCAACATGTTTAAAATGATAACTCATTTTTAAGAGTTAAATCTAATTCACAAAATCGTTCGTAAAATATTTCCGGGATGTTCCGTAAAACAACCAATCCATGCGCGAAACACACCAACAAGCCAATGATAGTTGAGCTACGTCACTTTTCTGCTCAACCAATAAATTTGGAGTTTTTCCGAAGGACCAATCAGCTCACAGGTCATCAGAGACTCAAGAGCCAATCAGAATATAGCTTGTGACGTAGGTCACCCAATCCCAGCGCGGCTCTGTGACGTACACAGCAGCTGCGGTTTCTCGTTTCTCACTACTGGCGCTTACCCCTCCTTCACAAAATCTTTTCACAGCGCCATTTTAAGAACACTTTTCAGTGTAAATTAATTCTTAACAATGACTATAAAGACAACATCTGTTCGTTTCACTATTTAGGATAGTTTACATACATTCAAGTATCCACACTTCGGAATAGACGGCGCTATTCACACTAAGGATAATATTCAATTGTTAGTAGAGTAACCTTACCCCACCCTTCTAACAAGTATAATTATGAACTCGTTTTGCTCTGAACCCACCGCGAAGTGAAAGTTCTAAGAGTTCCACTTGAACATAAAATACAATTCAAACTCGCACTTTCGCACTGAAATTTCCCTAATTTCAAACACACATGAAATCCGTACAGGACTCTCACCTGTTTATAGAAATCATGCACCGTTAGTAAAATAACGACGTTATCCGTACAGGGCTCTCACCTGTTTATAGATATGAAACATGTACCCGTACAGGACTCTAACCTGTTTATAGATAATCATGCACCGACGCTAATTTACCCTTCACTCAAGCTCGGATATAACTAATACTCTCATCACAGTGAGTTTTATGGAAGGCGCTTTGTCCCTATTCTCATGCTGCTTTAATTTCTTAGAAAACCCTCACTTTACAAGATTCAGACCTAGCCCTAAAACTGTGCTGCTCGGCGACAACACTATGGTACACGGCGATACCTCTTGTGATACTCGGCGATATCACTACAAACAGAACAGATGGCTTGCGTGACTAATTTCTCGCCACACAATCTATACCGGTATAGCTTACAGATAGCACGAAAAACGAACTCAACATGTGTTAAAACATCGATCCTATTTCCATACCGTAATACTTTAGTAACCCTTAGCAACCACCATATTACCTTGGTTACTCTTAGCAACCATCAATTTCTGCTACCAGAGAATTGATCCAGCGGCCTATAGAAAATATATCATAAACAACATTACCCAACTTCATAACCTATAAACAAAATTCTATACTAAAATTTGGACCCATTTATAAACCTGACATATTTTGGGCCTACTGAATCAGGTGGTCAGATTAAATCTATATACACATTATCTACAAACTATATACATTTTTATACATCTGCGGAAAGAATATTGTCATTAGAATAAAACTTAACCATTTAAACGACCACCATTGGCGACGTGATCTAGCTAATAGTAACCTACACTTCTGAATAACCAAGACCAGCTTGTTTGTCAAAAGTAAGATTTTATTTACTAAATTATGGTATATAAGTTGATAGTTTTATAAATGAATTTTATTAGCAATAAAGCAAGCATGATTGTAAAGAAACGTAAGTAAAATACAATTTAAGCAAGTGAATCAAAATTAAAGTAAATATATAAAGTTTAGCATTTCTAAAACCTAATTCCCTAACTGAGCTAAATAGATAGAAATTAAAGTAAAGTTCTTTGAGGATTCTTACGTGCTCCACGCAAAGTCCGACAGCACTTCACCCTCATCGGAAAGTCAGAAAGCAGCAGCCAGCCCATCCCTAGGGGCATGACTTTTTATACCTTTCTACGCTAACTAAACTACGCAAAGGAAAGTTTTCAGAAATCTTCGACGTCCCATTGGCTGAGAGTGACAAGTGACATGTCACCCACTTTTCAAAACTTCCATCAAGTCAATTTTCTTAAGGACCATTGTCTCTTCCGAATGCAACCAGGAGTTTCCTGGGTTTGCAACATTTGTATATAAATGTTCTCTCTCTGCGTCCATAGACTTCCGCGGATGCCAAGTTAAGACCGACAAAATGTTCACTTTCGACCTTGGCCACGTCCGACAGAATGATGACAACACGTCAGCTTTAGCTTTGTGAACGCAGCTTTTGACGAACAATTTATTTCAGAATGGGCGTCTCGTGACTTTTGCAGAATTACATGTCAGCTCTTTTCTGCGACTCAAGTGACTAGGCCCAAAAGCAGGCAACTTAAACTTTCTAGTATAAAACAAACACAAGAAAAGTATTAATGTAAGAAATAATGTAGATTCTGTATCCACCCCAAGATTTACTAATTAATTAACCCACCCGATTAATCAAAATGTTATCTAGCCATTGCAAACAAATAAAGCAGCGTTTATATCTACCAGTCTCCGTTATTCCATGAGACTTATATGCACCTAGAATAGTAGAAATGACATCACACAGACAAGGAAAAGCAAAACAAGCACATGCTTCTTTTAAGTTTGCAGCAGTTAGTAATGACAAAAACGAAAACAATAAATTATTTTATTATTTTGCACGAACAAAAAGATGCAACAATTATGCACGTTTATGAGCACACATGTTAGTCCCCCCCAAGTGTAAAGTTTAATCTAAGTTGTATTAGCACGACATATCACAAATCATTAATATTATTATTCATGTTATGGAAATGTGACTTCACGAGTTTAAACAAAATTTTGTTTTCTATCTCGCTCCATCACACCCTAATTATGGCCCCTTGTCAATGTTTTTTATGGAGAAGTAAGGAGGGACCAGAAGGTCTATCGGATAGTAGAAGAGGCTTTTCTGCCAGGTTTCAGTGTGGAATGTGATGTCAATTTTGTCAGACATGATCAGTTCATCCATCATTGTGTTGTGTTTCATCTCTGATCTAGAGTTGGGCAGCATGCATTTGAGGCTAGATGTGGAGTGCCTGATGACTTGTTCGGAGATAACCAGGACACTGATGTTGCAGTTCATTATGGGCCTTCTATCACTGGTATCTTGTACATATTTTAGAGAGGTTGATTTGTGTTGGAGGAGTTTTAGACTTTCAAAAGAGCTTCAGTTTCTCATTGTAATAACCTGTTACCATTTTTTTTAGATCAGAGGCTTCTGTTGTGTAGTGGGACAGTGGGCCAGAAGGATCTGAAATTGTTCAACGTGTGTTTAAAATTCGGGATTGTTAGACCTGGCTTTTATAGCTGGTTTATCCCCAGACTTTTTGCCTTTTGACTCCCTGTTTCGGACCCTGTTTTTGTTGGTATTATGTCTCAAGGCACTTTATCACTGCTGATCAGTGCTAAAGTGCATATGCCTTCCCTTATAGATTGGTGATTCCATTATTGGCATATTTGATTTACTGTTATGTCCCTAGAACGGCACTGATTGTGCCACCCACATGAGCAATGATTCAAAAAGGGGGTGGTGATGGACAGAGTATCTGAATTAAGCAGAACACTCCTACCCAGTCAAAAGATCAGGGCTTGATCCATCACCGTTTTTTAGCTCACTGCACCATCCCAGCTCAGAACCTGGCTATATGCAAATTAGTCTGACCCTGGCCCAGTGCATCATGGGAACAGGGCAGACCAAACCACCAAGCCAATTCTTTACTGGAAAGGAAACAAGCTTCCGGGGACCGGTTTCTGGCATTACAGCCATCTTCGGCCCGGCTTGCTTGAATCCTGATGGTGCAGTGAGCAAGGGACTCACATCTGAGTATACCCTTCCACACTTGTGGTGGCCAAAACGATTCAAAAAGGGGGTGGTGATGGACAGAGTATCTGAATTAAGCAGAACACTCCTACCCAGTCAAAAGATCAGGGCTTGATCCATCACCGTTTTTTAGCTCACTGCACCATCCCAGATCAGAACCTGGCTATATGCAAATTAGTCTGACCCTGGCCCAGTGCATCATGGGAACAGGGCAGACCAAACTACCAAGCCAATTCTTTACTGGAAAGGAAACAAGCTTCCGGGGACCGGTTTCTGGCATTACAGCCGTCTTCGGCCCAGCTTGCTTGGATCCTGATGGTGCAGTGAGCAAGGGACTCACATCTGAGTATACCCTTCCACACTTGTGGTGGCCAAAACGATTCAAAAAGGGGGTGGTGATGGACAGAGTAGCTGAATTAAGCAGAACACTCCTACCCAGTCAAAAGATCAGGGCTTGATCCATCACCGTTTTTTAGCTCACTGTACCATCCCAGCTCAGAACCTGGCTATATGCAAATTAGTCTGACCCTGGCCCAGTGCATCATGGGAACAGGGCAGACCAAACTACCAAGCCACTTCTTTACTGGAAAGGAAACAAGCTTCCGGGGACCGGTTTCTGGCATTACAGCCGTCTTCGGCCCGGCTTGCTTGAATCCTGATGGTGCAGTGAGCAAGGGACTCACATCTGAGTATACCCTTCCACACTTGTGGTGGCCAAAACGATTCAAAAAGGGGGTGGTGATGGACAGAGTATCTGAATTAAGCAGAACACTCCTACCCAGTCAAAAGATCAGGGCTTGATCCATCACCGTTTTTTAGCTCACTGCACCATCCCAGCTCAGAACCTGGCTATATGCAAATTAGTCTGACCCTGGCCCAGTGCATCATGGGAACAGGGCAGACCAAACTACCAAGCCAATTCTTTACTGGAAAGGAAACAAGCTTCCGGGGACCGGTTTCTGGCATTACAGCCGTCTTCGGCCCAGCTTGCTTGAATCCTGATGGTGCAGTGAGCAAGGGACTCACATCTGAGTATACCCTTCCACACTTGTGGTGGCCAAAACGATTCAAAAAGGGGGTGGTGATGGACAGAGTAGCTGAATTAAGCAGAACACTCCTACCCAGTCAAAAGATCAGGGCTTGATCCATCACCGTTTTTTAGCTCACTGTACCATCCCAGCTCAGAACCTGGCTATATGCAAATTAGTCTGACCCTGGCCCAGTGCATCATGGGAACAGGGCAGACCAAACTACCAAGCCAATTCTTTACTGGAAAGGAAACAAGCTTCCGGGGACCGGTTTCTGGCATTACAGCCGTCTTCGGCCCGGCTTGCTTGAATCCTGATGGTGCAGTGAGCAAGGGACTCACATCTGAGTATACCCTTCCACACTTGTGGTGGCCAAAACGATTCAAAAAGGGGGTGGTGATGGACAGAGTATCTGAATTAAGCAGAACACTCCTACCCAGTCAAAAGATCAGGGCTTGATCCATCACCGTTTTTTAGCTCACTGCACCATCCCAGCTCAGAACCTGGCTATATGCAAATTAGTCTGACCCTGGCCCAGTGCATCATGGGAACAGGGCAGACCAAACTACCAAGCCAATTCTTTACTGGAAAGGAAACAAGCTTCCGGGGACCGGTTTCTGGCATTACAGCCGTCTTCGGCCCGGCTTGCTTGAATCCTGATGGTGCAGTGAGCAAGGGACTCACATCTGAGTATACCCTTCCACACTTGTGGTGGCCAAAACGATTCAAAAAGGGGGTGGTGATGGACAGAGTATCTGAATTAAGCAGAACACTCCTACCCAGTCAAAAGATCAGGGCCTGATCCATCACCGTTTTTTAGCTCACTGCACCATCCCAGCTCAGAACCTGGCTATATGCAAATTAGTCTGACCCTGGCCCAGTGCATCATGGGAACAGGGCAGACCAAACTACCAAGCCAATTCTTTACTGGAAAGGAAACAAGCTTCCGGGGACCGGTTTCTGGCATTACAGCCGTCTTCGGCCCGGCTTGCTTGAATCCTGATGGTGCAGTGAGCAAGGGACTCACATCTGAGTATACCCTTCCACACTTGTGGTGGCCAAAACGATTCAAAAAGGGGGTGGTGATGGACAGAGTATCTGAATTAAGCAGAACACTCCTACCCAGTCAAAAGATCAGGGCTTGATCCATCACCGTTTTTTAGCTCACTGCACCATCCCAGCTCAGAACCTGGCTATATGCAAATTAGTCTGACCCTGGCCCAGTGCATCATGGGAACAGGGCAGACCAAACTACCAAGCCAATTCTTTACTGGAAAGGAAACAAGCTTCCGGGGACCGGTTTCTGGCATTACAGCCGTCTTCGGCCCGGCTTGCTTGAATCCTGATGGTGCAGTGAGCAAGGGACTCACATCTGAGTATACCCTTCCACACTTGTGGTGGCCAAAACGATTCAAAAAGGGGGTGGTGATGGACAGAGTATCTGAATTAAGCAGAACACTCCTACCCAGTCAAAAGATCAGGGCTTGATCCATCACCGTTTTTTAGCTCACTGCACCATCCCAGCTCAGAACCTGGCTATATGCAAATTAGTCTGACCCTGGCCCAGTGCATCATGGGAACAGGGCAGACCAAACTACCAAGCCAATTCTTTACTGGAAAGGAAACAAGCTTCCGGGGACCGGTTTCTGGCATTACAGCCGTCTTCGACCCGGCTTGCTTGAATCCTGATGGTGCAGTGAGCAAGGGACTCACATCTGAGTATACCCTTCCACACTTGTGGTGGCCAAAACGATTCAAAAAGGGGGTGGTGATGGACAGAGTATCTGAATTAAGCAGAACACTCCTACCCAGTCAAAAGATCAGGGCTTGATCCATCACCGTTTTTTAGCTCACTGCACCATCCCAGCTCAGAACCTGGCTATATGCAAATTAGTCTGACCCTGGCCCAGTGCATCATGGGAACAGGGCAGACCAAACTACCAAGCCAATTCCCTACTGGAAAGGAAACAAGCTTCCGGGGACCGGTTTCTGGCATTACAGCCGTCTTCGGCCCGGCTTGCTTGAATCCTGATGGTGCAGTGAGCAAGGGACTCACATCTGAGTATACCCTTCCACACTTGTGGTGGCCAAAACGATTCAGAAAGGGGGTGGTGATGGACAGAGTATCTGAATTAAGCAGAACACTCCTACCCAGTCAAAAGATCAGGGCTTGATCCATCACCGTTTTTTAGCTCACTGCACCATCCCAGCTCAGAACCTGGCTATATGCAAATTAGTCTGACCCTGGCCCAGTGCATCATGGGAACAGGGCAGACCAAACTACCAAGCCAATTCTTTACTGGAAAGGAAACAAGCTTCCGGGGACCGGTTTCTGGCATTACAGCCGTCTTCGGCCCGGCTTGCTTGAATCCTGATGGTGCAGTGAGCAAGGGACTCACATCTGAGTATACCCTTCCACACTTGTGGTGGCCAAAACGATTCAAAAAGGGGGTGGTGATGGACAGAGTATCTGAATTAAGCAGAACACTCCTACCCAGTCAAAAGACCAGGGCTTGATCCATCACCGTTTTTTATCTCACTGCACCATCCCAGCTCAGAACCTGGCTATATGCAAATTAGTCTGACCCTGGCCCAGTGCATCATGGGAACAGGGCAGACCAAACTACCAAGCCAGTTCTTTACTGGAAAGGAAACAAGCTTCCGGGGACCGGTTTCTGGCATTACAGCCGTCTTTGGCCCGGCTTGCTTGAATCCTGATGGTGCAGTGAGCAAGGGACTCACATCTGAGTATACCCTTCCACACTTGTGGTGGCCAAAACGATTCAAAAAGGGGGTGATGATGGACAGAGTATCTGAATTAAGCAGAACACTCCTACCCAGTCAAAAGATCAGGGCTTGATCCATCACCGTTTTTTAGCTCACTGCACCATCCCAGCTCAGAACCTGGCTATATGCAAATTGACCCTGGCCCAGTGCATCATGGGAACAGGGCAGACCAAACTACCAAGCCAATTCTTTACTGGAAAGGAAACTAGCTTCCGGGGACCGGTTTCTGGCATTACAGCCGTCTTCGGCCCGGCTTGCTTGAATCCTGATGGTGCAGTGAGCAAGGGACTCACATCTGAGTATACCCTTCCACACTTGTGGTGGCCAAAACGATTCAAAAAGGGGGTGGTGATGGACAGAGTATCTGAATTAAGCAGAACACTCCTACCCAGTCAAAAGATCAGGGCTTGATCCATCCCCGTTTTTTAGCTCACTGCACCATCCCAGCTCAGAACCTGGCTATATGCAAATTAGTCTGACCCTGGCCCAGTGCATCATGGGAACAGGGCAGACCAAACTACCAAGCCAATTCTTTACTGGAAAGGAAACAAGCTTCCGGGGACCGGTTTCTGGCATTACAGCCGTCTTCGGCCCGGCTTTCTTGAATCCTGATGGTGCAGTGAGCAAGGGACTCACATCTGAGTATACCCTTCCACACTTGTGGTGGCCAAAACGATTCAAAAAGGGGGTGGTGATGGACAGAGTATCTGAATTAAGCAGAACACTCCTACCCAGTCAAAAGATCAGGGCTTGATCCATCACCGTTTTTTAGCTCACTGCACCATCCCAGCTCAGAACCTGGCTATATGCAAATTAGTCTGACCCTGGCCCAGTGCATCATGGGAACAGGGCAGACCAAACTACCAAGCCAATTCTTTACTGGAAAGGAAACAAGCTTCCGGAGACCGGTTTCTGGCATTACAGCCGTCTTCGCCCCCGGCTTGCTTGAATCCTGATGGTGCAGTGAGCAAGGGACTCACATCTGAGTATACCCTTCCACACTTGTGGTGGCCAAAACGATTCAAAAAGGGGGTGGTGATGGACAGAGTATCTGAATTAAGCAGAACACTCCTACCCAGTCAAAAGATCAGGGCTTGATCCATCACCCTAGAACGGCACTGATTGTGCCACCCACATGAGCAGCCTGTAAATATAACTCAGACCTGCCACTGCGGTACCTGTGCACAGTGTGGTACTGTCATGTCGACCTGGCAAATGCACCCACTCGGTCGCCAGGCGCTAACCTTCCTTTTCTTTTTACATGTGAGTCACCCCTAATGTAGGCACAAGTTACCCCTGTGGGCAGGGTAGAATGTATGCGAAAGGTAGGACATGCGCTGATGTGTGTGACATCTTATAAATATACGTTTGCAATGGGCCAAGATAGAAAAATGGAATTTATTATGCCTGAACTTTTAGTTAAGATGATTTTTATATTGGGTGTTTGATAATACCACTTTTAGAAAGTGGGTATTTTCCTGCTTAGCCATCCGGTGTGCCTCTGCTGGTTTGTGTATTGACTCTGGCTTTGGAGTGACAGGGGCTGGGGAGGTGCTTTCTCTCAGACAGTTACTTTGGATTGATGTATGTCCTGCCTTGCCTGAATGAGTCAGGGCTGGGCTGATTAGACCTGGGCTGCATTCAGAGTATGGGAAGGAATAGGCCCGGTTTGCATTGAGAGTGGTGGGAGGAGATTTCCCATGCACCTGAATAGACCCTGTCTGCCTTACACAATGGTGTCTTCACATCCTGCCGGGCAGCCGCAACAGAAAGGACAGAACAGGTTTTGGCTGGGCAAATAGCTTCTCTGCCACCAGGGAACAAAGGGTTTTGTGCTATAAAAAGTGGGGTGCAGACTCCTGAACTTTAGATCACTGCTGAACTAAGGAACCTGCCAGGAAGAAGAACCAGGAAAGCTAAAGGAGGAGTACTGCCCCTGTGCTGTGTGCTGTTGGGGTTGGCATGCAGTGGTGGCTTCTGTCTTAGGCAGGGAAAGGACTGGACTGTGCTTTCATTATCCTCCTGTTAGAGGTTTCTCCAAGGGCTTGAAGTAGAGATTGCCTCCTGTTGGAAGTCTCAGGGATAGAAAAGACTTTAAAGATCATTTCTGGAATTCAAGAGGAACCTTTGACAAGGAGAAGAGCTACAGAAACGGAGGCGAAGTACTGCCCCTTTGCTGTGTGCTGTCTGGATTTGGCCTGCAGTGGCTGTTTCTGCCAAGGAAAGGACAAGGCCTTTGCTATGTGCTGTGTCCCCTGGTTAAGGAATATCTCCAATGGGCTTGAAGTAGAGCTTGCCTCCTATTTCTGAAGTCTAAGGGATACAAAGACTTCAACCCCAGCTCACCTGAACTCCCTTACTCAGAGTTCTGACCTGCCATGAGGTGCCTGCTACTGTTCGAGCCACTGGTGGCTCTTCCTGGTGTTGGAAGCTGGAAAAGTAATGCAGTGAGGAAAAGCGTGATGCCTCCATACCTGTTTCAGACTCCTCACCGAATAAACCACGCAGCGCCTGCCTGCAGCTCGAGAAATCGCTGCACGCTGCATTGTGTGCTGTGTTCTACGAAGGCCGAGATCACCTCACCGATTCCGAGGCAGGTCCTGATGTGTAGCTGCAAGAATCAACGCTGGGGCCGTAGTAAGAAACCGATGCATCACCTCCCCACACAGAAAGAAACCAACACATCACCCCCCCCTTCAGTAAGGAACCAACACATCACCTCCTCATGGAGTAAGGAACCGAAGCATCACCTTCCCTGGTCATAAGGAACTGACGCATCACCTTCCCTGTGGCTGTTTTTGTCTACGATTTTGACGCATCCAAGGTATTTTGTGTTGAAAGTGTGGCATCTGTAGTTAGCTATGGATAGAACTGTTTCTACCTTTTGAAAGTCATATTTCGATTACTGTATTGTGGATTTTTGTCATTTTGGTCTTGTTTGGTTTAGATAAGGATTTCTTATTTTTCTAAACTGGTGGGGTGCCCATTTGTAGTGTTTTTACTGTATTACTTTATGTGTGCACAAATGCTTTACACGCTGCCTCTGAGATAAGCCTGTCTGCTCGTGCCAAGCTACCCAGGGGGTGAGCAGGGTTTATTTTAGAAGTGTATCCCCATTACCCGAACTAGGAAGAAGGGTCCCTACTTGGACAACGGTGCAAACCATTGCCAGCTAGAGACCCTCATTTCTAAAACGGATAATCTCGGAAATGTTGTTGAATTTGTGTCGAGTGTTTGAGTAGAGGTTAGTTTCGACAGCTTCTTGTTCCCTGATTAGGTAGTCCGGTTCATTGTTTTAATGTTTAGGCAAAAAGGAGAAATTGGAGAGAAAGAGGGGAGAAGGGGAGAGAGAGACTCAGGTTGTAGCTGTGGGGTGTGGAGAGGTGAACAAGATCAGTGGAGGGGAAGTGGTTGAGCAGAAGCATATTGGTGATTTGGAAGGGGGTCAGGGATATATTAGGTGCCTCCTTGGCCAGATATGGTGAGATCTTGTGGGTTTCCTTTGGTAATGGGTGTGGCTATCCTTATAGGTTAGATTGTGGATGAGGGGGAGAGGAGTGATTGGGTTAGTGACATCGTGAGTCATTCTGGGGAGGAGGACCTAGGCGGAAAGTACTGCTATGTGCTAGGTGTGTAACGAAATGGAGAATACAATTCCAGGTAACTTACCTTCTGAAATGCTTTTTCTGGTGGTACAGTATCTACCTGTTTATACCTCACCTTTTGAATATCCCAATGCACCAGCATTCAACGAAAATGTTTCCTTACAGCTCTCCCACATTGACGTCACAATGCCACGGCTCTGCACTTGACTCGGTGTGATGTCACCGGAGCTATAGGAAGCCCTCGCCAGCATGCTGACACCTGTTTCTACCCATTGTTTTGATTGCCTTCGAGGCAAATGGATGAAACCAACAGACCAATCCACAGCATATGGCAACTAACTCCAAACCATATATATATATATACACAGGTAGAGGGAGCAGCTTTGACGACTGTGTGACTACAGGTGTCCCTACCCCTCACTGAGCTCATGGGGCCAGATTGAAGGCATCCAATAAGTCCTTTCAAAACATAATACTGATTAGGTATCGTATTGCACCTATTTTCCTTAATATTGATTAAGCAGACCTAGGTGGTGTTGTTTTTTTTAGTAGTGGGTTTTGGGATCATTGTTATGGTCACAACGAAAAGCCTTGGGGTAATGGCTTGAAACATGTCGACAGTGAGACACCCACACATAAACATGTGTTTTTCATTTCCCCATTTCTAGCAATACCAGCTGTAGGATTGAATACATATTTATTTCCTATTCAACCTGGTATATTGTTAACACTCTATCAGACCCTCCCACTCTTATACCATCATTAGCCCTATAGTTCACTAATTGACCAAAGTGCTCCACCGTCTCCGTAGCTCGGAGCACGCCTGTCCCGCAGCAGGGCAGAAAGAACCCTATGATGAAGCATGCCACCGTGGGACACCCTGGTGGGTGAGGGTTATTTTAAGAAAATGTAGCTTTCCTTGAGCTAAACGTTTTTTTTTCCTTGAACTAAAAAAGGCTACTGGGAAGATAGCCAACTCAAAACTCAGTGGGACACCACTTGGTTGTTCGATTAAGTTAGAGGGTGAGTCCTCTGTAACCTGACCTATTTCTCCCTCCATTGTTTGACAAGTGTATATATCTATATATATTACCTACTGGCGGTCGCCAGTAGGTATATATAGTTAGGATTTTTTCCCTATGGGATTTTTGAAAATTCTATGTCTAATAACTTTGGCGTTTGTGGACGGAATTGGCTGAAATTTTCTGGAAAATGGAACATTTTGTTTCTGAGCAGCCCCTGGAAATTTGGGGGGGGTTCGTCAAGGGGGGGCCGAGAAAAAAGGGGGGTCCCAAAACATGTTTTTAACATTGAGTTTTCTATAGGGCGGTTGGCCTCACTTTTAGCCCGAACGGCTGAATGGATTTGCACGAAACTTGGCAAAATTGTAGGGACTGGTAGCCCGATGTGCCTTTGCTAGGTCTCAATATATGTGCTTCAGTGGATTTTGAGAAATTAACGTTTAAAAAAAGATATATATCTGTAAGCGCGCTCTGGGCAGCGCTCCGGTTCGCGGACTTTACGCGTACCGGAACTTCGCCTAGCGAAGCTGATTGGCTCTCCGGTGTCTGTCAACATTCTAAACAGTCCGGAGCGGCCGCCATCTTGTCTCTCGGTAGGATTGAGAGACAAGAGGAGGCCAAAACAAAGGGGGAAATGACCATAAGGGGGCATAGTATATCCTCCCTGACCCCCTAGGTTTAATGTGGAGGCTTTAAAAGGGCCCCGCGGGGCAAAAAAATAATAATTTGTTTTTTGTTTTTTTGCGTGGGTAGCCCCCGGTTCGCGAACCGGGAAGCGTTCTGGGCAGCGTACTATAATGAAAAATGAATGATAGACTTTTCAAATACTGTATGTTAATTGATTGTTGGTTTTGTTGATTATTTTTTAATTTTTTTATTTTTTAAGCAATTATTTATTATTGTGATTGTGTTTCAAAATTTAATAACATTTCTAACATTTAACTAGTTTATGAATTACATATAAAAATGATTAAAGACTCAAACAATTTTTTAATATTACATACAATTTTATTTTTCAGATTGTTTTTCAAAATTTAATAGAACGTCTAGCATTTGACTGTCCGATATGTCCTCTTGTTGAGTGAACATAAGTTCCCACATTTGACCGTCATCATAATGGAGTAAATGATCGACAGATTCTACACATTGAAGTAATTCATAGTCCCGTGACTCATCCATGAATTCTAAGTCATCAATGGGTTCCATAACTTGTTCATTGTTGCTGTCCAGAACAATTTCAAAGGAAACATTCTGCTCACCTTCCATTTTATTGCTGTAATTTGCATAAAAAATAAATATATCAGTAGTGATAGGGCACTGTTGGGTTTAAGTTCAGACAGGTACTTGTGAGTTTATAACAGAGAAGTAATCTATGGGCACTGTATGGTTTCAGGCGTGAAGTAGTACTATTAAAAAGTGCCTGTGAAGAAGCCTAAGTAAATTCATAATTATACCACAGAAACCTAAATCAATCCATAATTATAATAAAGAAGCCTTTCTCAATGTTTAACTCTTACAGAGGGATAGTAGAAGAAGCCTAAGTAAATTCATAATTATACCACAGAAACCTAAATCAATCCATAATTATAATAAAGAAGCCTTTCTCAATGTCTAACTCTTACAGAGGGATAGTATATAACTATCTGAAAATGTTTTCAAATTTATAAAATAATATCTCACCTTCTAAAAACAAGTTTAAGTTGTGAGTGAAAATGATCTTGCAATGTAATTCAGGAAGTAGTAGTCAAAATGGCTGTGTTTCTCTCTCTTTCTTTATATATATTTAGGTACATAACCAATCAAATGTCAGGTAAAAAAAGTAGAAAATGAAAGTAACATTTTAATTGGTTGTCAATTCCAACACTTCAGATGTGTTTTGTGAAGTAATTTACCTCAGGGTATTTAGAGAGGTCTACAGGCTAAATGGTTAAATGGAATTTCAATCAAATTTGTGAAAATGGTAGGCATTGGTATGTAGTATGAGGTAATCTATATTTGGTGAAATTGTCTCCAGTCGCTTTTCTGTAAACTACTTTCCCACCTTTTTTGATGGTGCGCTTCCCAGGGAGCGACCCGGTACGCGAACTGGTGAGCGCCCCGGTTCGCGAACCTTAAGCGTTACGGGAGTCCACCATTTTGTGTTTCGGTCGAATTAAGATACAAGATGGAGGGCAAATAATGTTCAGAATGGGTAGAAGGGGGCACGGTAGACTTATCTTGACCCCCTAGGTTTTCTGAGGGTGGCTGAGGAGGCCCATATGTGCGAAAAAAATACATTTTTTAAAAAATTTAGCGAGGTTAGCTCCCGGTTCGCGTACCGGGAAGCGCCCCAGGGAGCGTACTTTGTTGAAAATTAGTGAAAAAAGTTAGAGTAAAATAATAATTGTGAGTGATCAGATGTAGGGTAGCTCTGAAAAGAGCTTTTGGGTTTATGGTACATTTAGGTACTTATAAGTAGGTACCAATGCACAGTCTTAAATTCAGAATGAAAATTCTGTTGCCCTCATCTGAGAAGTGAACTCCATCTCCTCTGTAGATATCTTGCATGTAGTAACGCAAGTTATTGTTGTACAGGGAGCCCATTCCATGGTCTCTCATGTAAGCTGAAACAGATTTGTTTACATGCTTCCTCGACTTCTCAATTTGTGGACAAAATTGGTTTGACCACCTCCATTTCTGTCTTTGGCATATATTTGAATATACCAAGGCAGTCTGAGGAAAAAGTGCCATCAATTGCTCAAAGGTGTCCTTTAAAAGCATTTCCAGACCTACCCCAGTCAAAGTGCCCAAATCATTACCTCCACAGTGCACAATTAACAGGTCAGGTTTTGGCAAATGCATAAAGGTTTTCACCAATGGTATCAATTGGTGACATTTTAATCCTCTGTGGCCAAACCACTTAATTTCCACATCTTGTAAATTGAGGTTAGGTAAATTCCTGTTCTCAGCATACCTCTGAGCCCAATAGATGTAACTATGTCCAACAATCCAGACAGAAAACATGGTGAGAGAAGGTTCTCCTGCAGTCAGATGAAGTGTGGCAATGAAATGGCAGTTGAAAAAATAAGAGTTTAAAATGAAAAAAACTGTGGAGTTTCTGTGTTAATGAAGCAGTAACAGTGATTGGTGGATTTTGATTGCTGAAAACAGAAAGTTAGGGTGCATGGATGAGTTGTTTGAAAGATGTATTTTGAGTGGTCAAGAAAAAATCATTAAATGAAAGAATGCACTGGATATGAGGTGCACTGAGAGTTCAGAGTTCAATTGCAACATTGTTGTGTGAACTTGCAAACACCAGAAGTCTTCCAAGAGGTGGTTGCCATGCAGAAAAGGCATGAAATGGCAGAGGGGGGAAGGGTTTTCATTTGAAAAAAAGTGAGGGAAGAGTTTTGATTGGGTGACATGAGAGATATGTGTGAAGAATTACAGCATTTCTGTGCTTTTGATAGCTGCAGACTCTGGAGTGCATACCTTTTGCTCTGCTGAAGACAAATTGGTGTGTTTCTGAGACTGTTTTCAAACTCAAAGTATTTGCTAAGGTGAGAAAATATTTCTTTAATTTAGATAGAGAATAGTGTGCTTTAAGGAGAAAATTATGAAGAAAGTTGTGTTTTTCAAATGTTGCTTTGTCTCAAGTGTTTTACAAATAGATTTTGTTTCTTTGAGAAAATGTAATTGGAGAAAATGTGAAGTATTAGTACTGACAGGGTGTTTTTCTGCATAGGAGCTGTGGAGTCTTTTCAAATTATGACTTGAAAATCGTTTTTGAGGAAAATGAATGGTTATAATATTTCTGACAAGGACATAATGGTGTATGCTTCTTTATAATGCAATTGACTGTCTCTGATGTTATTTTTCCCATTTCAATGTAAGACCTTTCTCTGTGGCGCAAATTGCTTGTAAATATGCTCCCACCTGTGCATGGCAAATTTAGATTTTGAATGTTTGTGTTACATAGCCATGTTAAAAGTGATACAAACATGCTGCAAAGGCAATCAAAAAACGCTTTTATGTGTCTTAAGGACATTTTAAGTCATTTTCCCATGTGCAGTGTTTTGAAATTATGATTTGAAAATCGTTTTTGGGGAAAAGGAATTGTTTTTAAATTTATGACAAGGACATAATGGTGTATGCTTCTTTATAAGGCAATTGACTGTCTCTGATGTTATTTTTCCCATTTTAATGTAAGACCTTTCTCTGTGGCGCAAATTGCTTGTAAATATGCTCCCACCTGTGCATGGCAAATTTAGATTTTGAATGTTTGTGTTACATAGCCATGTTAAAAGTGATACAAACATGCTGCAAAGGCAATCAAAAAACGCTTTTATGTGTCTTAAGGACATTTGATGTCATTTTTCCCATATTACATTAAAAGACCTTTCTCCGTGGGGCACATTCCTTGTAAATATGGTCACACTTGTGCATGGTAAATTTAGATTTTGACTGTTTGAGTTACATAACCATGTTAAAAGTGAACCAAAAAAATTGCAAAGGCTTTCAAAAAACACTTTCATGTGTCTTAAGGACATTTTAAGTCATTTTCCTGTGGGCAGTGTTTTCAAATTATGACTTGAAAATCGTTTTTGAGGTAAAGGAATGTTGTTAAAATTTATGTGCGCCATATGCCCCCAAATTTCTTTTTCAGGGGTGCAGCAGGGTGTTCTTGAGACACCCCTGCACCTTTGGAAAAATTCCTAATTTGCGATGAGCTAATTGCTAATCGCAAATTGCACCTTCATTCCTATGGGCATCCTGGCCCATGGAAATGAATGGGTAATTTGCAATTAGCAATTTGCTCATCGCAAATTAGGAATGGTAAAGAATCGCTATTTATTCCTTAAAATTCGCTATTTTGGAAATGCAAAATAGTTTGATGATACATATGGCGGTTGATCTCTAACAAGATAAGAAGCTTAGGGATACATTTATGATGACTGGCGCAATGAAGTGGACATCACTTACTTCATTGGTAGAGCTTTACATGTATTATGTCCTCTGTATTCTTCATCAAGTGTAACTTTAATCTGCAATCCTGAGTAGGCCTCACCTTAAACAAACCTCTGGATAGGCCACACCTTATCGTCATCATGAATTAATCATTTAAAATGCTAGGGACAAATTTATGATAGGTGTATGCCTCTTTTGCGCCACTTACAAAACACTGCCCATGGGGAAATGACTTAAAATGTCCTTAAGACACATGAAAGTGTTTTTTTAAAGCCTTTACAATTTTTTTGGGTCACTTTTAACATGGCTATGTGACTCAAACAGTCAAAATCTAAATTCACCATGCACAGGTGGGAGCATATTTACAAGGAATGTGCTCCATGGGGAAAGGTCTTATAATGTAATATGGGAAAAATGACATCAGAGACAGTGAAATGCCTTATAAAGAAGCATACACCATTATGTCCTTGTCATAAATTTACAAACCATTCCTTTTCCCTAAAAACGATTTTCAAATCAAAATTTGAAAACACTGCACATGTGGAAATGACTTAAAATGTCCTTAATTCAAAATTTGCTATTCCTTATTTTGCGATTGCACTGAAGGATTTGCAAATTTTGCGATTCCTTAAATGCAATGTATCAAACAAAAAATATGCAAAAAATGCCATTAAGGATTTGCAAATTACCACCAACTTCTAGTTGGTGGTAATTTGCGAATTCTTTTCAAAAAGCTTTTTTTCCAAAAAACAAAAGGTGACATATGACGCCCATACATGCCCTTAGGGCATGTATGTTTGCCATATGCCCCCAAATTTCTTTTTCAGGGGTGCAGCAGGGTGTTCTTGAGACACCCCTGCACCCTTGGAAAAATTCCTAATTTGCGATGAGCTAATTGCTAATCGCAAATTGCACCTTCATTCCTATGGGCCTCCTGGCCCATGCAAATGAATGGGTAATTTGCAATTAGCAATTTGCTCATTGCAAATTAGGAATGGTAAAGAATCGCTATTTATTCCTTAAAATTCGCTATTTAGGAAATGCAAAATAGTTTGATGATACATATGGCGGTTCATCTGTAACAAGATAAGAAGCTTAGGGATACATTTATGATGACTGGCGCAATGAAGTGGACATTACTTACTTCATTGGTAGGCCTTTACATGTATTATCTCCTCTGTATTCTTCATCAAGCGTAACTTTAATCTGCAATCCTGAGTAGGCCTCACCTTAAACAAACCTCTGGATAGGCCACACCTTATCGTCATCCTGAATTAATCATTTAAAATGCTAGGGACAGATTTATGATAGGTGTATGCCTCTTTTGCGCCACTGTGCGTCACTTTTGTGATGCAGCGGCGGTGCAAAAGATTTGCTATGAGGCGACAAAATTACAAATTGATGCATTTAGGCAGATGTGTCATGGTGTAAAAAAAACGTGCCACATGAAACCGATGCAGCAGTGATGCAAAAGATGCACCATGTTGCAAGACAGGCCTCACTTCGGGCCATATGTATCAAGCTAATTACCATTCGGAAAGATCAAAATTCTGCGAATTTCGGCCTTTGCGAATGCTAATTAGACAAATGGTATGTATCAAGTTTGATGCAAAATAAGGAATAGCAAAATTTGCTATTCCTTATTTTGCGATTGCACTGAAGGATTTGCAAATTTTGCGATTCCTTAAATGCAATGTATCAAACAAAAAATATGTAAAAAATGACATTAAGGATTTGGAACCTACCACCAACTTTTAGTTGGTGGTAATTTGCGAATTCTTTTCAAAAAGCTTTTTTTCCAAAAAACAAAAGGTGCCATATGACGCCAATACATGCCCTTAGGGCATGTATGTGCGCCATATGCCCCCAAATTTCTTTTTCAGGGGTGCAGCAGGGTGTTCTTGAGACACCCCTGCACCCTTGGAAAAATTCCTAATTTGCGATGAGCTAATTGCTAATCGCAAATTGCACCTTCATTCCTATGAGCCTCCTAGCCCATGGAAATGAATGGGTAATTTGCAATTAGCAATTTGCTCATTGCAAATTAGGAATGGTAAAGAATTGCTATTTATTCCTTAAAATTCGCTATTTAGGAAATGCAAAATAGTTTGATGATACATATGGCGGTTCATCTGTAACAAGATAAGAAGCTTAGGGATAGATTTATGATGACTGGCGCATCACCAGGGATGTGCCAGTCATCCTGCGCCGCTGTTCCGCCACCCATGGTGTGCTGCATTTACAATGCGGCGCAGCATGGGGCAAAAATGGCACAGATGCGTGACGTATCTGTGCTGTAAAGGTGGCGCATTGCTGGAGTTGTATCGCAAGTGCGATGCAGCTCCAGCAAGGCTCAGGGGTGCCCCATCTCCACAATGTTGCGTCAAGACCTATGCCTGCTTAAAGCAGGCACAGGGTTTTGACGCAGCTTTCTCCTATCTGATTGTAAATGTGGCACACCATGGGTGGCAGAGCAGCGGTGCACGTTAACTGGTGCATGCCTGGGGATGTGCCATTTAACATAAATCTGCCCCTTTACATTTAAGTATGTGCAGGGGACACAGAGTCGGTGAGGCTTATCCAAGGTTAAGAAGAGATGAGTCCTGTTCACTGAAAAATTAGACATAGGCTTCACCTGCTCAGCATCGCTAGACATGGCTAAATAATAGCTGCAAAATGTTACTCTTGTTAAACAATTTTACTATTATAATCTCTGAGATTTGTCTCTTACTCTGCAACATCTCATTGTTGTTATCTTTCTTTAAAGATAAAGACAACATCAACATGAGCGACAATCAGCAATCAGTTGATTTTGACCTCATCATTGAACTTGTAATTGAAACATCAGTGGATGTTGATCCCTTGGATGATTTAAATCCTGAGGATGAAGAAGAACGTGATGAGGATGCAGATTTGTCCGAATTATATGACATAGGGTGGGAAGCTGACCTGCTTGATCCTATGGAACTATAAACATTTATTTTTAAAATTTATAATAAATACAAAGTAAAAATGTAAACCGTTTAATTTAAAAATAAAGACACATTCAAAAACAGGTTATGTGTAGTGTCTTCAATAAAATATTAAAATATGCTCATAAAATTAGATCAGATTCACATATAAGATAGCACAGGTAACATGAATATAAATTCCATTTCTTTTCTGCTATTTCTGTATTCTAAAATTGCCATGCACTAAAAAATCTTATATGTAAAAATGTAAAGTAGTGTTTTAAGTTTTTGATTACTGTTATTGATGTACTGTTGGGTAATAGTGGTTAATAACATTTTTTTAATATATTTTACCACAGATTCAACTGCAGATCATTTCAACATTTCACCATGCCAACGAAAGAAAGACTGAGAAAGGCTGCAAAACGTCAAAGACAGCAGGTGATTGAAAAAAAGCAGCAGTCCTCTAACAAAAAGATTTGTCAAGTCAACAAGAAAGCACCGGGTAAGAGTACAAAAACATTCATAAGAAATATTTGCAGTAAAAAAAATATTACTACAGAAAGTGTTTCAGTCCAGAAAAAGAGAAGCAATTCAAATGGAAAGGAAAGGCCAATCAAAAATGTTACTGCTAGAGCAAGAGATAACTCTGTGCATGATAGTAGAAGGAAACAACAGTTTAGGGACATTCGTAAACGAATGTTCCGCAACAGGATAATTGGCAATTTGTTAAAAAATATTAAGAAAGGTCAACAGAAAGTGGTTTTTTATAAGAGAAAAAAAAAAGTTGAGAAAGTTATTGATCAGGCATTTGAAATTAAACGTAAGTTATTTATTTTGATAATCAATAGAATTAGGAAGCTAAACAAGGCAATTTATGATTTCAAAAGAAATAGTAGATGGAAGAGAATAGTTAATCGTAGTAATTTTTGTGAAGTTTTTTCTGGAGAATGGATGCATAGTTCAAGCTGTGAGGCATTTTTCAATGAGGAGAGTTATTTCCAGGATAATGATTTGGTGCATGCAGTTGACACCAGTGGTCGTGCTTATGAAGTGAAAGATGGTTGTCCAGTTGAAAAAGAAAAACTTGTGACAACAGAGGCAGAAGTGGTGTTAGGTAATGAGGTTTTAGGAAGACGTGCTAAGGGTCCTGTGTACACCTGGAAGTGTAGTAGTATTTGCAGTGTGCGACAGGATTCCATCAATTTGCTTTGTGATTTTGTACGGTCATTTAATAAGAAAAGTTTGAAGCAGAAAATAAGGTTGTTGCAAGAATTAGATCCTTGCAGAGTGAGAGAAGTGACAGGTTTGCATGGTCATTCACTGGCTTGTCTTTCCAGGAGAGTATGCCAGAGTGTTTTTCATCATTTCAGGATGCTAGCAGTGCATCATAATAAAGTGAGGAAATTAGTTAGAATGTTGTATTATGCTAAGAGTCCAGCAATTATGCTTAAAAAATTATGTGCTGCTCTTTTGCATGGTTCTGACATAGATGTGAAGAATATATGTCAAGAAATTGAGTTTTGTTACTTTGGAAGTAAAGAGGAGAATGTTGAAATTGACCAAGAAGAAGCGGGTGATGTGGAAGATAGTGTACAGGTTTCCAGTACAGATAATTTCCAGAGGGAAATTGCCACGTTTCAGGTCAAATCAAGTGAGAGGCCAAATTTCACTTGTGTGTGTTGTCGACGCACTTATTATAAGAATCAGACTAAGTTAGTGGATTTATATGCAAAAAGTGAAAGGGAAAATAATAGTGAATGGAAGGATTTCGCAACATACTTGATGGTAGAAAATTGTTTTGATTTGGGATTGGATCAACGTGTGTGTACTTATTGTTGTTGCAAATTAAATCAAAACCAGATGCCTGCTAGAGCAGTTCATAATAATCTGGAATTGGTTGAGATTCCTTCTGAATTGAAGGATTTAAATACTTATGAATCTATTTTGATTCAAAGTATCCATCCCTTTCAGGCTATTGTAAGAATGGAGCCAAAGACAGGGAAATTGCCTCCATCAGATTTACAGAGAGGATTAAAGGGAAGAGTTGTTTATTTGCCTCTAGATTTGAAGAAAAACATTAACACAATTGGAGTAGAAAAAGTGGACGAGGAACCTCTGGTTATCTTAGTTAATGGGGTTCCGACAAAGAATAAGAAAATATGGCAAGATTTAGTAGATGTTAGGAAAGTTAAAAAGGCAACATTGTATTTGAAAAAAAATAATAAATACTATAAGAATGTATATGTTGCAGAAGAGGAAGTAAGTGAGGAAGAGGATAGCGATTTGTGTGCTGGTCAAATTGAGAAAGTAGAAACTTCTACTAGTGAAGAAATATATGAACATTATAGTGTTCATCCTTTGCATTCCAAGGAAGTCATGGGGAATGCTATTGAGTTGTTTCAAATGAAACAAGCCAAAGGGAGTCCCATTAGTGTTTGGGAGGAAAGTTTGGAAGCTCGGTGTTTCCAACAGCTTTTTCCAACAGGTCAGGGAGGAAGATATGATGAGCGACCTCATCAAATTCCTGCTTCTGAATACCGGACTTTGCGATTGTATGCAGGAGATGCTAGGTTTCGACAATGCATTCCTTATTTGTTTCATCTCCTGTTTGAAAGCGATCTGTCTGGACTGTCATATGCAGTGAACCACATCTTGAAAAGTGGTATACACATGCAAAACATCTCGGCAAGTGACTTTATGGATAAAGTCAATGTCCAAGACAGTATTTTGGATTCTCACCTGATTAATCTCATGGCGTGTCAGCGTGGTACTAATGAGTACTGGTACCGTCGTCATGGTGATTTAAAATGTATGCTAAGGAACTTAGGTACTCCCACATGGTTCCTCACTCTGAGCTGTGCCGAGTATGGCTGGGAAGACTTACTTGAATTTCTACGAGAGGCAAATGCTAACGTAGAAAACATCGAATTCAAGACACCCGGAGAACTGTGCTCTTTGGATCCAGTCAATGTATGTAGGTACTTCAATCATAGATTTGAAGCTATGATGTCTTTCATCATGAATAAGAAGAATCTACCTCTTGGAGAGGTGTTGGATTTCTTCTGGAGAAAGGAGTACCAAGCAAGAGGTGCTCCTCATATACATATGTTGCTGTGGATCAAGGATGCACCTAAATTTGGAACGGATCCAGAAGACTCAGTGATGAGTTTTATACAACAGTATTCTACGTGTGCTGTTCCAAACGCAAAGGAGAAGAAAAGCCTAAGAGAAAAAGTTCTGCGTTTCCAAAGCCATCGATGTGGAAAGTACTGTCGTCGTAAATTGCGAAACAAGGACAAGTTCTACACCAAATGTCGTTTCGGCTTTCCACGACCGGTGATTTCTAAAGGAAGAGTAAACAGTTTGATGTCTTCGCTGCGACATAATGTGATGAAGAAATCACCTAAAAACACATACAATTTGAAGAGGAACGAAGACTCCAAGTACATCAACGACTACAACCCAGTGATTTTGTCCATGTGGAATGCTAACATGGATATACAGTTTGTGGCTGATAACTGTATGGCTGTGGCTCAGTATGTGACATCTTACATCACCAAAAAAGAGAAGACAGAATTGAAGGATATGTGGGAGGACATTTCCCATGAAAAGAGCCTCAGCAAGAAGTTGTACAGTTTCAGTCTGAAGATGTTGTCGCATCGAGAAATCGGAGCGTACGAATGTTCTGACCGGTTGTCTTCAGCAAGTCTCTATGCCAAGTCCAGGAGTATCATTTGGGCGAGTCTTGGTCTTGCTGCAACGCGTAATCGAGTTCTCAAACCTGTGCGGGAAATTGAGTATTTGGCGGAAAAGGAGCCAAACAGTACCGAAATTTTGAAGACCAACATGTTGGATACATATTATCCAAATCGAAGCATTCACCTCGAGAATGTTTGTCTGTATGAGGTTCTTCAAAATTACATATTCAAGAGGAACATCAAAGAAGATACTGAGAAAGGAGTGTATGCTGTAATAGGAAGTGAGGGATGTCTGGTCAAGCAAAGAAAATGCCACTTGGTAAACCATCGAAAATTGAGTGGCGAATCTCCTGAAAAAAAGGAGTTTTTCTATTTAGCACTTTTGCAACTTTTCAAGCCTTGGCGTGCAGAAGAGGAACTGCTTGGAGATTTTCTCTGTTACGAAGACTCTTTCAATGCCGCCAAGGAGACCATAGAATGTCCTGCTTTTCCCAAATATGTACAAATGTTGAATGTGGAAATTGAGCACGAAGCAATGATTGCAGCCGAGATTGCCAGAGACAGTTCTCAGGACAGTCAGAGTTCTGCTTCATTGAGTCAGGATCCACTAGGAGGACCTGTTATCGAAAATGAAGCTGCCACTGCTATGAATGAAGTGGAAAGAGCCATGGCACATGCTCAGGAGGATGCGGTTAACTTAGAAGAGTTGGAAAGACAACTCAACGTTGAGCAGAGGAAAATATATGACGAAGTTACCATGCAAATTGATCATGGATTAAGTCATGACAAGAAAGAGTGCTCATGTACGTCGTTGAAGCCTGTCCGACTGTACGTGAGTGGAGAAGCGGGAACTGGAAAAAGTTTCCTCATTAAAGCAATTTCATGCTATTTGCAGGAAAGGACAGAGTCATCGCTGTCTTGTGTTGTCACCGCTCCAACTGGACTGGCAGCACATAACATTAAAGGGATTACTTTACATCGTTTACTGATGCTGCCAGTGGAGCATGACAACAAATTACAATATCACAAGCTATCTGGAGATGCTTGTTTTGAAGTTTCAAGAATCTTGAGGAAAATGAAACTTCTTATCATTGACGAAGTAAGCATGGTTTCCAATGTCATGCTTGCCTTTGTGCATTTGAGAATGCAAGAAGTTCTCAAAACAGAGTATGATGTGTTATTTGGTGGCAAACACATCATTGTTTTCGGAGATCTTCTGCAGCTGACACCAGTGAAAGGGCAACCTGTGTTCAAAATGCTCACGCATGAAGATACCAGGAAGTGCCTAGGCAGCATTGGCAACGTCAATATATGGTTAAACTTCAATTATGCTGAACTGCATGAAAATATGCGTCAGGCGAAGGATGAAGTTTACAAGACTATTCTACAAGATGTTAGAATTGGAAAAGTGACCGAGCATGGGAAAGAAGCTTTACATGCACGATTACTGTCAAATTTATATCCAGAACAAGATGTTGTGCCTGAGAATATTTTTCAGAAAATTACTGAGAAGAAATCTGGAATATGTTTGATGCCAACTCTTGCAGAATGTGCCAAATTCAACAACAAAATGTTGCATTTAGAAAAGCAAGAGATTGTGAAACTGGAAGCTATTGACAGAGTAGAGCATATGGGATCAACAATTATTTTGTCTGAGAATCTGAAAACAAAATTGGATTCATTAGAGAAGAGTATATCTAAAACTGCAGGTTTTGAAAAGACTCTGAATGTGTGCTTGAACTGCCGTATAATTTTAAGAAGGTATTTACATGTTGAAAGAGGTCTGGTAAATGGATCAATGGGTAATGTTGTTGATTTTGTAAAATACAGAAATAGAGATGGAATTGAATTTTTAAAAATTAAATTTGATGGCATTGAGGAAGTACAGCTAATTGGTCGTTGTTCTGCTAGATTTTTGCTTGTAAAAGACTTATATGTTCGCCGTAAGCAGTTTCCTGTTTGCTTGGCATATGCGGTGACAATCCATAAATCGCAAGGTTTAAGTGTAGACAGTGCATTGGTGAATATTGGCAGTTCTGTGTTCAAGGAGGGTATGGCATATGTGGCATTGTCACGAGTTAGAACTTTATCGGGATTGTACTTGATTGAGTGTGATGTCACAAGCATTTGTGCGGATCTAGATTGTGTTAAGGAATACAATAGGTTAAGAAGAGAGTATGCGCCACATTTGCCGCAATATCCTTTGTTTGAGAAACGTGTGGTAGGCCGGAAACGAAGAAATGTGACCAATACTGGGGAGGTTGTAGCAAAAAGACGAAAAGTCGATGAACCTGAAATTATAAGCAGAAACAAAAAGGATTCTGTTGAAGATGTTGTTGGTTTTCAATTTGAAAACAGTTCTGGTGTCAACTGCTATGCTAATGTAGTGGTTAATGTTTTGTTTTCTCTAGAAAATGTAAAAGAAGAGATCGTGGTCAATTCTGATCAAAGATTTTGCAGTTTGTTAAATTCTGTGTTAGAGAAATGTAGCACTGATAGAATAAACATAGAAAGTGTGTCTGAAATTCGAAATCTGTTAGACAGATGTTCAGGCCAAACACAATTCTCTCAAAATATTCAGCAAGATTGTCAGGAGTTTTTAATGTATATGCTTGATGTATTGCATGCTGAAGGTGTAGATGTAGATCAGCTGTTTGGGCTTTCTTATCAATGGCAGCATGACTGCGAGAACTGTATGGTATCAAGTACTACTAGTGTAGACTCAGAAAGATTTATATATTTAACTTTGCCAGACAGTAAATCAGTCTCCTTTAATAAGCTAGTAAAAGCAGCTGATCACAACATGGAGTGTAGCCAATGTAAATCTGAAATGATGTCCACATTATTTATACGAACATATGGCCAGTATGTTATTTTAATGTTCCAACGATGTAGGCCTGATGGAACAAAATTGACAACTTTGATTAAAAATGTTGTGGCTTCACAGTTGTCAATATCAGGAAGGACTTTTGTAACTGTAGCAATTATATATCATGACGGTCCTTCAATAACATCAGGACATTACACAGCTTATTTAAAGTCTAGAAATGGCTGGTCATTCTGCAATGATTCTGTTTTAATTTTCAAAAAAAAATTGCCGTATGACCTTAAAAACTCTTACCTGGTGTTTTTAAAACCAAAATTTTAGGGAAAGAATCTCGGGATGTGCTCTGAGGAATTTCAAGAAGTTCTAATGGCTCCTACACGATTTGGCCTTGAGGATAAGTGTAGTTCAGAGACATAACTTCTAACCATAAGACTGGACGTCATGGAGAAATAAGTGCACTTTGAATGAGTTCAGAAAAACTATTTCTTTTTATAAGCTAATTGAAGCAGCCAATCAAAACATAGAGTAGAGGGAATGTAAGTCTGCAATGCTGTCTACTGTTTTACATTGCTTTGTGATTAAAAGTGATGTAGAGAATTAAATAATTGTAGTAGTCATAGAGGTAGTGTAAGTCTGCTTCATAGTAAGCAGTATCAGTGTCATAGGAAATGTAGAACATGACTGAGCAAGAAGGGGAAGATATTACTATTCCAGGATTGTGAAAATGATCTTCAACATTTTAATTCTGAAAGTTGCAGAAATGCCAAATGACGGGATTGGCTTACAACAAATCCAAGAGTTATAAATGGCTCTGACAAGATTTGGCCTTGTGGAAACTTGTGGTAGAGAGCAAGAAGTCATTTATTGCATGCAACATGTTTTTAAAAACGATGGAGGTTTTCTTTCAGAAAGTGGCGGGCTGAAAGTAATAACAGCACAACAGAGTGTAAGCTGTTCATAGGACATCCTTTGACGTCATGGAAAGTAAGTTAACTTTAAGGAGTTCTGAATTCTGATTTGTTATGTTGTATGGGTTTTTTAAACACAATCATTTTGATTGTGTTTTTTTTCCCCGCTGTTATATGATGAATACCTTCAAGTCACTGTTTTTAGTGAATTTTGATACATTCTGAGAACAGCAAAAATAAACCATTTAACATGTATAATTAATTCTGTACTGTTTGCATTTATGATGTATATGTAGAACTGTGTAGGAGGCATGGAGAAGGTGAGGCTTCTGTAAGTGTCAAAGTTGTTGCATGCAGTGCTGCACTTCTGCGTACTCTTTCATATGCTGGACTACATCTGCACAATGAGATACCTAAGCAAAGGAAACACAAGTGATGTGATTGTGAAATGAGCAAAAGAAATTGCACGTATTTCAATTACATCACCTGTGTTTCCTATCATTACGAATCACATTGTGCAGATCAAGTTTAGGTCTGTCCAGGGAAACAGAGGAGGTTTGGCCTTTGTTCAAGAGTGCAGTGGACATGACTCACTTCATTGGTAGGCCTGCAAATGTATTATCTTCTCTGTACTCTTCAACAACTCTAAATTTCATCTGCAACCCTGAGTAGGCCTCACCTCAAACAAACCTCTGGATAGGACACATCTTATTGGCATCCTGAAGCAATCATTTAAAATGTTAGTGTCTTGCGACACTTTTCTGAGACAACAGCAATGCAAAAGATGCACCATGTTTTAAGATAGGCCTCACTTCATCTGCAACAAGATACTGTTAGTTTAAAATGTATATCTTTAGGACTGTGTAGGGGGCCTGGAGAAGCAGAAGCTTCTGTAAGTGTCAAAGTTGTGGAAAAACTGTTTGTCCTTCAATCTTTTCCCTTGTCTTTTGTAATTTTTAAATACATGTTTTAATATTTTTCAAATGTTTGTTCTCTCTTTCACAGATTGAAAGTATAAAAACAAAAAGTGAATAATTTAACGACAATTATAAGGTAAATGTTTTGTACTCTTTTCGTTACATTTCTATCACATTTAACTTCTATTAGTTCCACTGCTTCATTTCTTTAACCCTCAGTTTCCTGCCTTTGCTACTTCCCTCATTCCTTTCTCTATTACCTACTTACTCAACTCCTTCCACTCTTTTTCTCAGTCCCTCTCTTCTCATAGTTCCTCACTCTTGTTCACTCACTCCGTCTCTATTACTCTTAGTGTCTTTGACTGATCACTCTATCACTACTTGTTCATAATGCTTTCTCTGTGTAGTTGAAGCACACTAACGGGCATATTATGAACACAGCCAATAAAATTATTGCTGTTTTTATTGGCAGAAAACTGGTGCAAAAGTGGTTTTAGCGGCAGTTTCCTGCCGCAAAAGCGGCTTTAGCGACACATTTCTGCCGATAAAAGCTGGAAAACTTTTATTGCCTATGTTGATGATATGGCTCTATGTTACTTACATTTCTTTGCTGTTTCAATTAATCTTTTTCTGTTATTTTTGTTTTCTGTTTTCTATTTTTTCTCTCTGTTATTCCCCATGTTTTAATCTTATTTTGAACATTCACTCACATTCTCCAAGAAACTCTTCTTTGTTATTGTTCTACTCTCTTTTTTTTTCTTTCACTTCCTTATCTATTTTGTTTTTCACAATTATACCCTCTTCCGTCTTTTCTTCGGTAAATAGATCTATTAAACAGTATCTCTTCTTTACTCCCTATAGCTGTCTTTCTTTTAACATCACTCTCTGTTTACTTTCCTTATACTTACTCTTTTTTTTTTTAAAACATTTTTAGGGTTAGCTCCCGGTCCGCGTACCGGGAAGCTAACCGGGAAGCGAACCAAAAGAAATAGAGCTTGCCAGAGTGCTAAACATTCTAGCAATTTTTTTTGAAAGGGGAGGTAGTTCTGAAAAGAACTTTTTTTTTAAATGTTTTTGTTGTTTTATATTTTTTTTTTATTTTTTGAACATTTTTTGTTTTTTTGTATTTTTTGAACGATTTTATATATTTTTTGGTTTTTTTGGGGGGGAAACAACAAAAAACAGGCATTGAAAAGGGCTCAACAGGAGCAAAAAAAAAATTACTGGGGGCGGTTAGGGCAATTATGATTGTTGTAAGCTAGGTTTATTGAATTGATACTCATGTTGCCACATGCTATCAACGCACCACAGTGCATACAAGTATGTTTCATGTGGCCAAAATTCTCTTGGATGTTTGGCACAGTTTCCCGTGCCTCTGCTGGTGTCAATGATATTGACGATCTTGACCTGGCCACAGGAGTTGATGTTGGATTTTCTTCCATATCCCGTATTTCCGCCCGGCTGTAATTGAGTGGATGCTTCCTGGTCATGTGCCTATGCATGGTATGGTTCCCATAACTATACTTTTTATCAGTCCCTCTTGATAATTTATCTTTGCAGATGAGGCAGGTGACATACCTCGCATTCACTTTCTTTTGCCCTGGAGGGATTGAATAAAACTGCCAGATGAAACTGGCTTTCCTATGGGAAACCCGGGGCATCTCTTCCAAGAACTGTGGTTCTTCTCTCTCCTCTTCCTCTATTTCTTCTTCTTCCTCCTCTGTGTTGGTCATGACCTGGGGAGGTGGTCCTCTCTTCCCATGAGGAGGTGGAGGTGGTGGTGGGGGTGCACCAGCTGAAGCAACTACTGAAGCCATTTCTCAAGTATTAATAAAGGTCTTCCTCTCACAATGATGAAAGTCAGAGTGAGGAAAGAAGGAGGGGTTTTCATCATTTGGGAAAAACAATAGTTCTCAACCAATGAAAAGTGTTATTTTTAGGTCACCTGACCTAGCCTTACATGATTATGAAACCAAAAGTGAAATGAACCAATGAAAAGTGTTATTAACAAGTCACATGACCTGTTATGCTTACGTTACGCGCTCCGGTCCGCGCCCCGGATAGCTTCCGGGTCGCTGCGCTTCGCGCCTCGGTCCGCGCCCCGGGGCACTTCCGGGTGCGCTAACGCGGTACGTCATAAGACGCATTACGCGGCAACGCGATACGTCGCGCTTTCGCGACGCGCCGCGGATCGCTTCCGGGGAGCTGCGTTTCGCGCCTCGGTCCGCGCCCCGGGGCACTTCCGGGTGCGCTAACGCGGTACGTCATAAGACGCATTACGCGGCAACGCGATACGTCGCGCTTTCGCGACACGTCACGATGTTGATTTCTAAAGCGGCAGTTGCGCAAACGGAACGTTTACCGGTTCGCGGACTGGGTCGCGGCATCAAGATGAGCTAACGGGAAGCTTCCCGGTTCGCGGACCGGGAGCGAAACAAAAAAAATATTTAAATTTTTTTTATGAATAAACATATAAAATATATTTTTGGATTTAAAGAAGAATACATTTTACAGCTATAGATATTAGCTTTTAAAAAACCAATGAAATTCACTGAAAAAACCATAGGTTATAGACCATATATAGTTAGGAATTAGCATTTACAAAACCTTGAAAATTCACTGAAAAAACCATAGGTTATACACCATATATAGTTAGGAATTAGCATTTAAAAAACCTTATTTTACTCACACAAAACCATTGAAATTCCATATATAGTTAGTTGTACTAACTATATATCGCGCACCCGCAATCCACTGCTGATCATGTCACATATTACATCATTCATGACATGGTCAGTGACATCACTGATGACATCACTGATGACATCTCAAATGACATCACTGATGACATCACTGATGACATCTCATTTGACATTACTGATCACATCACTGATGACATCATTCATGTGATAATACGATGAAGCTCTTCAGACTCTAATTTAACCTTAGATACACTCAGTGTAAACAGACACTCACAGACTGTCACTCATCCATGGAGTTACTCACACACCTAGTCAGTCATGCAAAGAATCAATCACACCTCCATCTCCTCAACTATACAGTTATACACACCTTACTTATTCAAACATATACTAACACATATTTACTCTCTTATACAATCCCTGATACAAGTTCACAATGATCCATACAGCCACTCACACATTCACTGGCTCTTTTGCACAGTTATTTATATATGTCAACTCTCACATGTACTGTGTTTTACATATGTACTTACTTTGACATGTAGCACTGAGATATCCATTCACTCACCAATACACTGATGCACACAGTCAACCGCCCATACAGCTGTTTCCACATGCACTTTTGAACCCATACATCTAGTGAATCAACTGCTCACACATCTATGCACAGAGTCATACACCTCCCAGCCACCCACACACACACTCAGTCTCCCATACAAATACTTGGGCAACCAATCAATAACCCATATAGTTACTCATATAGCTACTGAACAACACATGCAGCAGTTTTCAGAACAACAGACATAATGATGCACAAATTAAGACAGTTTAGTCACTAACCCATGCACTCAGTGAGACACATTTAATCACTCATTCATACAGTCAGTCATGCACCTACTAAATCCTTCATCCAGACACTTATACATCCACTCATTCTTAAATATGTAAGACATATTTTAACTTTACAGAAAAATACAGTCACTGGATGTTGTCATCAGTGATGTCATTTGAGATGTCATCAGTGATGTCATCAGTGATGTCACTGACCATGTCATGAATGATGTAATATGTGACATGATCAGCAGTGGATTGCGGGTGCGCGATATATAGTTAGTACAACTAACTATATATGGAATTTCAATGGTTTTGTGTGAGTAAAATAAGGTTTTTTAAATGCTAATTCCTAACTATATATGGTGTATAACCTATGGTTTTTTCAGTGAATTTTCAAGGTTTTGTAAATGCTAATTCCTAACTATATATGGTCTATAACCTATGGTTTTTTCAGTGAATATATATATATATATATATATATATATATATATATATATATATATATATATATATATATATATATATTACCTACTGGCGGTCGCCAGTAGGTATATATAGTTAGGATTTTTTCTCTATGGGTTTTTTGAAAATTCTATGTCTAATAACTTTGGCGTTTGTGGACGGAATTGGCTGAAATTTTCAGGAAAATGGCACATTTTGTTTCTGAGCAGCCCTTGAAAATTTGGGGGGGGTTCGTCCAGTGGGGGCCGAGAAAAAAGGGGGGTCCCAAAACGTGTTTTTAACATTGAGTTTTCCATAGGGCGGTTGGCCTCACTTTTAGCCCGAACGGCTGAATGGATTTGCACGAAACTTGGCAAAATTGTAGGGACTGGTAGCCCGATGTGCCTTTTGTAGGTCTCAATATATGTGCTCCAGTGGATTTTGAGAAATTAACGTTTAAAAAAAGATATATATCTGTAACAGCGGACCGGGCAGCGCACTGGTTCGCGGACTTTTCGCGCAACGGAGCTTTGTGAAGCGAAGCTGATTGGTTCTCCGGCGTCTGTCAACATTCCAAACAGTCCGTAGCGGCCGCCATCTTGTCTCTCGGTAGGATCGAGAGACAAGAGGAGGTCAAAACAAAGGGGGAAATAACTATAAGGGGGCATAGTAGATCCTCGCTGACCCCCTAGGTTTGATGTGGAGGTTTTAAAAGGGCCCCGCGGGGCAAAAAAAAAAAATAATAATAATAATTGAACGGCTGAATGGATTTGCACGAAACTTGGCAAAATATTAGGGACTGGTAGCCCGATGTGCCTTTGCTAGGTCTCAATATATGTGCTCCAGTGGATTTTGAGAAATTAACGTTCAAAAAAAGATATATATCTGTAACAGCGCTCCGCTTCGCGTAACGGAGGTTTGCGAAGCTGATTGGTCATTCTGTCACTGGGCTATAGTTGGGCTACATCTGGCTGATATTTGGGCTACATTTGTTTTTTTGTGTGTCTGGCGGCCATCTTTGGGCTACATTGGGCTACATTGGGCTTCATTGGGCTACATTCGGCTAATTAGCAAATAGCTCATCGCAAACTAGGAATGGTAAAGAATCGCTATTTATTCCTTAAAGTTCGCTATTTAGGAAATGCAAATAACTTTGATGATACATATGGCGGTTCATCTCTAACAAGATAAGAAGCATAGGGATACATTTATGATGACTGGCGCATCACCAGGGATGTGTTAGTCATTTTGTGCCGCTGTTCCGTCACCTATGGTGTGCTGCATTTACAATGCGGCGCATCATGGGGCAAAAACAGCACAGATGCGTGATGTATCTGTGCCGTAAAGGTGGCGCATTGCTGGAGTTGTATCGCAAGTGTGATGAAGCTCCAGCAAGGGTCGGGGGTGCCCCTGTCGCAGGGTTTCTGTTCTCACACAGAACTGTGGACAGAGGATTGGAACCTCGGCGAATTAGGGTGTCCCAAAACTCACGTTAGTAATCAAAAACTCCTTAGCAAGCTAGGTACAGTGTCACATTGGATATAACAAACTCTCAATGTTTAGACAATCCAGAATATGAACTTATAGTACCTCAGGATACGTGGAACTCATGAACAGTCGGTCGTTATAGATTTCTTAGAAACCAGAACATGGAGTTAAGAAGAACAGATGTGTATTTGAAATGTTTATTTACTAATGCCGTCTTCTCAGGCGTAGTACCTTAGATAATAAAAGTACACATATTATCAGTAGCAAAATTACCAGCATAGTTACTAGTACATAAAAAGTGAATGGTGATAGTATGTTAACATGCTGTAAATGAATAAGAGTTAGCAACACTTATAAGCAGCCGCGGGCCGTGGAGGGAGTTACGGTGAGGCGGGGAGGGGGAGAAGCAGGGTGGAGAATACAAGTACACATATTATCAGTAGCAAAATTACCAGCATAGTTACTAGTACATAAAAAGCGAATGGTGACAGTATGTTAACATGCTGTAAATGAATAAGAGTTAGCAACACTTATAAGCAGCCGCGGGCCGTGGAGGGAGTTACGGTGGGGCAGGGAGGCGGGGAGGGGGAGGGGCAAGGTAGAGAGGGCTCCACCCTGCTTCTCCCCCTCCCCGCCTCCCTGCCCCATCGTAACTCCCTCCACGGCCCGCGGCTGCTTATATCTCACCCTCCCTAATACACATATTATATTATTTGCTAAGAAGGTCTCTTTGTGTTGGTTTAGGGCGTGCCCATACTTTAGTGTCTTAGATTTGAAGGAATCACATCAGCATACACCAGCTCTCTCTTCATGTGAACCGCATCAACTGTTGTGTATGTGTGTTCGGCAAAGCAATATAAAACCCGCCTCATGCCCAGAATTGGCAGAAGTTGCACTTATGTTATGAGTATGAAGTCGTGGAGATCAGACCTCATAACAATTCTGTATCGTGTTGTTCTTGAAACTTTAGCACTCGCTGTACAGATATAGTTTAACAAGTAAAGCAGATAGTAGACCAATAACATATTATTCTCATGTAAACCACGATGAACTACTAGGTGGAAAGCTAAAGCAACAACTAAGTGTCGTGTGCAGAAGTTGCAAAAAAGGAAAAATGGCGTTTAAACCGGTAATGAGCCCATGCTAACTTAACACGGTGTAAAGATATCCAGGACCTAGATGACACCTCCTCATGATCCGGAAACGAACTGAATAAGATAATAGAAGTGCCATCTCATGAGAGCAGATTGCAAGGTTATATGTGGACGGTCCGCAAGGTAAAGCATTAAAAACTAGGAAAATTTAATGCTAAAGAAAAATAAAACAGCCAAGTACTTTATCGAGTCTTAAGCCAATAGGCAAGGTAAATAATAAAAACTTGACAAATAAGTCAATGAATTGTCAATGAAATGCTAGTACTCAGCATATCAAACATGAAAAAGGTCTATGACATAACTGTGTATGCAAAATAAGCTGCAACAGCCTCCAATAGGAAGTCACCGTCTTCATCCGAAAACAGTTCAGCCATCCAATTTAAAAGCGGAAAAGAACATACGTGCTCTCCCAGCACCGGATCCTCTATCACCATCAGAGGACAGCTCGGTGGGTTTTCAAGAAAGCTCTGTTCCAAGAAAGACTGTGCTGCCGCCAGTAAATTCCAGGGACCAAGTAGTCCATGCATCAATGCCACAGCCATAATCCTTTCGCCAGGACAAACCAACTCGTGAGTAATGATAGGAGTCATCAGCTGATTAAAGTCGACGTCAGGAGAAACCGGTCCGCAGAGACACAAATCAATGGCCCAATCGAAATCACAGGTCAGGCAGTGAAATACAGGCTGGACACAGGTGAAGTAGGAGAACCGAAAAGATAATCCATATGCCGTGCTTAATATCGCCAACGGCATTGTGCCATAATATTCTAGCATGCGATTGCGGAACAGTGTCAGCAGCTGCAGGGTCGGAGGTTGCATAGGAGGGACATCCATATTTAAAAATGTAAAAAAGCACAAGAGCGTCCGCTGGTAATGCAAGTAAAAATGCCAATCTACGAACCAGAGTGCAGAAAATACAATGAAAGGAAGCAGGGATGACTCCAAAGATTTTCTCAAATGAAGTCACGAGACCACTGGTAACAACTTTAAAAAAGTGTGCCAGGGACTTTGTGGAGGATGCGTTAAAGATAGTCGGAAACATGTTGCTGAAATTGAAAGGCAAATCTTAATTGAAAAGGGTGTGCACCTCTGTATGGGTGTTCGCTATGTGAAGTACGAAAGTTTCACGGGCCGAACTCAAGGCCACCTCTCTCTGAGACAAAAGAGCTCTTATTCTTGCCATGCCGTTGAAACGTGTCCCAAGGTTGGTATTTGTGGCCAGATTGAAAACTCCCTATGTTCATGTGTGGGAGGAAATAGAACATTTCTGCAGCAAATAACCCGTTCACTTACTGTTACGATAAAAGGAATACTTTTAATTAACTCAGAACAATCTTCATTATTGAGCATCAAATAACTACCATTTTCCAACAACTTGAACGTGGGGATGATAGCAGGAACTGGCGTGCCTTGCAACACGCAAGCCATATTTGGTCGGTGTTTGTTGCATGAACCGTGTAACTGTATGTGCCTACACATTAGTGAATGATCTGGCGTCTCAGTGCATTCCTCTCCATTCAGATAAACTTCTTGATCATCTTTGAAACATCTGTATGTGTATGGAAGCGACCAGACCTCATGAAGAAAAGCACTACCTAAAGGTTCATAACGACCTATTGGTATATATTTCATACAATTTGAAAACTTATATAAAGCAAAAGGCAGCGTTATTAAACCGTGGATAAGGCATGTTGCCAAAAAACCCGCAATCCTCTGCTGATGATGTCACTGAGCATGTCATGAATGATGTAATATGTGACATCATCAGCAGTGGATTACGGGTAATGGTATCTCTAGTTTACTCCCTTATAGCTGTGTTTCTTTTAACATAAGTGTCTGTTTCCTTCCCTTATACTTACTGTTTTTGGTTCGCTTCCGGTTCGCGTACCAGCGAGCGAACTAGGAAGCGAACTAAGAGAAATAGAGGTTGGCACAGTTCCAAATATTGTACCAATTTTTTAATAACGGGGAGGTAGTTCTGAAAATAACTTTTTTTTTTATTTTTCTGAACATTTTTTTACTGTTTTTGAATTTTTCGGAACAGTTTTATATTTTTTTGGGTTTTTCTTGGAGGGGGCAATGAAAACGATTCATTGTAAAGGGCTCAACAGGAGCAACAAAACAAAAAAAAGAAGTATTTATTATTTTGGGCGTTTCGGACAAACTTGCATATGATAGTCAATAGCTCTGTTGATCAGAGTGATGCTTTTTTCTCCGTAGGAAATGAATCCATCGCAAAATGCGCAGATGTGTTTTACATCACCAAATCTCATTTGTATATTTGGCACCATCTCCCTGCCCTCTGGTCCCGTTACTTCCGGTACAACAGATCTTCTGGCCATAATAGGGAGATTATCTAGGTCGTTCCGAAACTGTGCAGCACTGTAGTTGTTAGGATGCCACCTAGTCATATGGCGATGCATTGTGTAGTTTCCGAAACTGTATTTTTTGTCGGTCCCTCTGGACAGTCTATCTTGACATATAAGGCAAGTTACGTATCTTGCATTTACTTTTTTCTGACCTTTGGGAATTTTAAAAAATTGCCAAATGAAGTTTTCTTTCCGGTGAGACGTCCTGGGCTGCTCAGGCAAAAACTGCCTCTCTTCGTGCTCGTCCTCCTGTTCCTCTTCTTCTTCTTCTTGTTGAATTAGAACTTGAGCAGGTGGTCCACTCTTCCTTGGATGTGGTGGAGGTGGTGGGGAAGCACCAGCTGAAGCTACTAAAGAAGCCATTGCTCAGTGATCACAAAGGGTCTTTCTCTCACAATGATGAAAGTCAGAGTGAGGAAAGAAGGAGGGATTTTCATCATTTGGGAAAAACAAGAGTTCTCAACCAATCAAAAGTGTTCATTTTAGATTATATGACCTAGTCTTACATCATTAGGAAACCAAAAGTGAAATGAACCAATGAAAAGTGTTATTACCAAGTCACATGACTTGCTGTGTTTACGTTAAGCGCTTTGCAGGGCCTCCCGGTTTGCTTCCAGAAACCTGCGCTTTGCGACTCGCTTCGCGTACCAGTTCGCTAACGTAGCATGTCATATGACGTATCACGTGACAACGTGAAACGTCATGCGGACGGGAGGCGTCACGATGTTGTTTTCTAACGCGGCACTTGCGGTAAAGAAACGTTTACCGGCTCGCGGTCTATTTCGCGGCATCAAGGTCAGCTAACGGGAAGCTTCCCGATTCGCGAAGCGGGAACGAAGAAAAAAAAATATTTAAAAAAAAAATTATTCATAAACATATAAAATATATTTTTGGATTTAAAGAAGAATACATTTTACAGCTACAGATATTAGCTGTTAAAAAACCAATGAAATTCACAGAAAAAACCATAGGTTATAGACCATATATAGTTAGGAATTAGCATTTACAAAACCTTGAAAATTCACTGAAAAAACCATAGGTTATAGACCATATGTAGTTAGGAATTAGCATTTAGAAAACCTTTTTTTACTCACACAAAACCATTGAAATTCCATATATAGTTAGTTGCACTAACTATATATCGCGCACCCGCAATCCACTGCTGATGATGTCACATATTACATCATTCATGACATGGTCAGTGACATCACTGATGACATCACTGATGACATCTCAAATGACATCACTGATGACATCACTGATGACGTCTCATTTGGCATCATTCTTGTGCTAATACGATAAACCTCTTCAGACTCTAATATAACCTTAGATACACTCAGTGTATACAGACACTCACACACTGCCACTCATCCATGGAGTTACTCACACACCCAGTCAGTCATGCAAAGAAACAATCTCACCTCCATTTCTTCAACTATACAGTTATACACACCTTACTTATTGAAACATATACTAACACATATTTACTCTCTTATACAATCCCTGATACAAGTTCACAATGATCGATACAACCACTCACTCAGTGGCTCTCATGCACAGTTATTTATATATGCCAACTCTCACATGTACTGTGTTTTACATATGTACTTACTATGACATGTAGCATTGAGATATCCATTCACTCATCAATACACTCATGCACACAGTCAACTGCCCATGTAGCTGTTTCCACATGCACTCTTGAACTCATACACCTAGTGAATAAACTGCTCACACATCTATGCACAGAGTCACACACCTTCCAGCCACCCCCACACAAACTCAATCTCCCATAGAAATACTTGGGCAACCAATTAATAACACATATAGCCTCTCGTATAGCTAATGATCAACACATGCAGCAGTTTACATCACAACAGACATAATGATGCACAAATTAAGACAGTTTAGTCACTAACCCATGCATTCAGTGAGACACATTTAATCACTCACTCATACAGTCAGTCACGCACCTACTAAATCCTTCATCCAGACACTTATACATCCACTCATTCTTCAATATCTAAGACATATTTTAACTTTACAGAAACATACAGTCACTGGATGTTGTCATCAGTGATGTCATTTGAGATGTCATCAGTGATGTCATCAGTGATGTCACTGACCATGTCATGAATGATGTAATATGTGACATCATCAGCAGTGGATTGCGGGTGCGCGATATATAGTTAGTGCAACTAACTATATATGGAATTTCAATGGTTTTGTGTGAGTAAAATAAGGTTTTCTAAATGCTAATTCCTAACTATATATGGTCTATAACCTATGGTTTTTTCAGTGAATTTTCAAGGTTTTGTAAATGCTAATTCCTAACTATAAATGGTCTATAACCTATGGTTTTTTCTGTGAATATATATATATATATATATATATATATATATATATATATATATATATATATATATATATATATATATATATATATATATATATATATATACCGGAATGACCAGAGCCCACCTGTCAGCCCGGGACGAGATGAGGCGGTGTTGAGGCAATTTTGCTTCACGCTGGGCGAGGAATGATTGCCTTCCTTGCCCCCGCTTATTTAAAACCCGGATACTTTCAGGTTGGAACGGTTGGGGACCTGAGGAGATATCGTGTTCCAGAAGCATGAGGCATGGAGAGCCGACACCTTCGTAGCACCAACCCGCCCTGCGCAACATCGCCCAGAAGTGCTTACCAACAACTATGCATGCTGGGACTGGTAGTCACAGAACATGGAGTGACCTACCAGAGATGTCCACGATAGGCATTCAACATTTGGGGGTGGAGAGATGACCGACCAATCAGCATAGGGCAAGATACTTTATCTGTGATACCCGCCCTACACCTGAAGCAACACACCACTGGCGCTGAGGAAGGCTAAAGTTATTGCCGAAATGCATCCGCCGATAGTGGGTGGTGGTTCTGCTCTCTTACCTCTGTGATGGAATAAAGGTGTTTCCTCGTGTTCCCCTGCTGTGGCCTCGCACTTTGTCTTCGGAGGAGGTGTGGATTTGGATTTACAGCGCGATTTCCAGTGTCACGCACACGAGACCCCCGTTCCTTTAAGCAGGCTCTGGCTCACTGGTGTCTACGTTTGTGGAACATTGGAGCGGATCCGGGTTACCGGAATGACCAGAGCCCACCTGTCAGCCCGGGACAAGATGAGGCGGTGTTGAGGCAATTTTGCTTCACGCTGGGCGAGAAATGATTGCCTTCCTTGCCCCCGCTTATTTAAAACCCGGATACTTTCAGGTTGGAATGGTTGGGGACCTGAGGAGATATCGTGTTCCAGAAGCATGAGGCACGGAGAGCCGACACCTTCGTAGCACCAACCCGCCCTGCGCAACATCGCCCAGAAGTGCTTACCAACAACTATGCATGCTGGGACGGGTAGTCACAGAACATGGAGTGATCTACCAGAGATGTCCACGATAGGCATTCAACATTTGGGGGCGGAGCGATGCACGACCAATCAGCATAGGGCAAGATACTTTATCTGTGATACCCGCCCTACACCTGAAGCAACACACCACTGGCGCTGAGGAAGGCTAAAGTTATTGCCGAAATGCATCCGCCGATAGTGGGTGGTGGTTCTGCTCTCTTACCTCTGTGATGGAATAAAGGTGTTACCTCGCGTTCCCCTGCTGTGGCCTCGCACTTTGTCTTCGGAGGAGGTGTGGATTTGGATTTACAGCGCGATTTCCAGTGTCGCGCACACGAGGCCCCCGTTCCTTTAAGCAGGCTCTGGCTCACTGGTGTCTACGTTTGTGGAACATTGGAGCGGATCCGGGTTACCGGAATGACCAGAGCCCACCTGTCAGCCCGGGACCTGATGAGGTGGTGTTGAGGAAATTTTGCTTCATGCTGGGCGAGGAATCATTGCCTTCCTTGCCCCCGCTTATTTAAAACCCGGATACTTTCAGGTTGGAACAGTTGGGGACCTGAGGAGATATCGTGTGCCAGAAGCATGAGGCACGGAGAGCCGACACCTTTGTAGCACCAACCCGCCCTGCGCAACATCGCCAGAAGTGCTTACCAACAACTATGCATGCCGGGACTGGTAGTCACAGAACATGGAGTGACCTACCAGAGATGTCCACGATAGGCATTCAACATTTGGGGGCGGAGCCATGCACGACCAATCAGCATAGGGCAAGATACTTTATCTGTGATACCCGCCCTACACCTGAAGCAACACACCACTGGCGCTGAGGAAGGCTAAAGGTATTGCCGAAATGCATCCGCCGATAGTGGGTGGTGGTTCTGCTCTCTTACCTCTGTGATGGAATAAAGGTGTTTCCTCGTGTTCCCCTGATGTGGCCTCGCACTTTGTCTTCGGAGGAGGTGTGGATTTGGATTTACAGCGCGATTTCCAGTGTCGCGCACACGAGGCCCCCGTTCCTTTAAGCAGGCTCTGGCTCACTGGTGTCTACGTTTGTGGAACATTGGAGCGGATCCGGGTTACCGGAATGACCAGAGCCCACCTGTCAGCCCGGGACGAGATGAGGCAGTGTTGAGGCAATTTTGCTTCATGCTGGGCGAGGAATGATTGCCTTCCTTGCCCCCGCTTATTTAAAACCCGGATACTTTCAGGTTGGAACGGTTGGGGACCTGAGGAGATATCGTGTGCCAGAAGCATGAGGCACGGAGAGCCGACACCTTTGTAGCACCAACCCGCTCTGCGCAACATCGCCCAGAAGTGCTTACCAACAACTATGCATGCTGGGACTGGTAGTCACAGAACATGGAGTGACCTACCAGAGATGTCCACAATAGGCATTCAACATTTGGGGGCAGAGCGATGCACGACCAATCAGCATAGGGCAAGATACTTTATCACCTACATCTGAAGCAACACACCACTGGCGCTGAGGAAGGCTAAAGGTATTGCCGAAATGCATCCGCCGATAGTGGGTGGTGATTCTGCTCTCTTACCTCTGTGATGGAATAAAGGTGTTTCCTCGTGTTCCCTTGCTGTGGCCTCGCACTTTGTCTTCGGAGGAGGTGTGGATTTGGATACATATATATATATATATATATATATATATATATATATATATATATATATATATATATATATATATATATATATATATATATTTGTTTCCAAGATTTGTCAAAAGCAAGAGGACGCAATCAGTAACAGATGTTCAAACCAAACCTTTATTCTGCGGGGAGACGATATTGCAGTCCTGAAAACGATAGCGCCTGACCGGTTTTGGAGCCCCCTGCTCCTTTCTCAAAGGTGTGGCTGTCAACCGCCCTTCAGTAGGCCGCTGTCGGTGCACTGTTATTCCAATGCATACTGGGCTTTGTAGTTGGCCTGAACACAATTATTTCCCTCTGGTGGGTTCTGCATGCAAAACAGTAATTTGTCCATATTTTCTGCCCTCTAGCGGGCCTCAGGACGGCAAATATGCGGTCCATATTTCATAGACTGATACTCCACGAAACTGGTTCGCACAGTTCAAACCATGTAGACCCTGATGACGGTGCAATCCTCCACAGCTTGGACTGCCGTGATTGTGTCCTCCTGGACCTGTCAGCGGCCTTTGAAACAGTCTGCCACCACACGCTACGAACACGCCTCCACAACGCCGGGATCTAAGAGAAGGCCCTGGACTGGACCACTTTCTTCCTGTCTGGCAGAACACAGAGTGTCCGCCTTCCCTCCTTCCGCTCCGAAGCCACCGAGATTATCTGCGTGTACCCCATGGCTCATCTCTCAGGCCAATTCTGTATAACATCTACACCGCTCGCCCACGTCGCCACAACCGCAACATCGTCTCCTACGCCAATGACACCCAGCTGCTCCTCTCCCTCACCAAGGACCCGCACACCGCCAAAACCAACCTTCATGAAGGAATGAAGGCCGTCGCTGAATAGATGAGGAACAGCCGACTGAAGATGAACTCAGACAAGATGGAGAAGGTCTTGATTGGAGGAGGGATGGTAAAGAGGGGGCTAGGTTGTAAGTGTTTCTAGGGATAAATATTGAGCAGTGTTGAGAAGTACATAAAAATTATAATTGAAGTTATGCTCAGCTGCTTGGACCAGGATATTGCCTTTTCTCTATATGGATACTAAAGATGTAACGTAAGAAGTTCACCTATGATGTTCAATGATAGTGAAGATAGTGAGCTTGGGGCCATATGGAATTTTGGCTGATTTAGATACTTAGAAAGAGCTCTTTCCATCTCACAGCAGGCATAGAAGAGGTACATTTTTTTGTCTGCCTTTTTTTGTACATTGGTAGAAATCAGGAATGTTTCGGGGTGGTCTTTGAGCTCCATGTGCCTATGGTTTTTATGACCATGTTTCCAGAGATTAGGGGGTGATCATGCTGAAGGAGCTGGTACCGATTGTCTGTAGTCTGTAGTTGGGTGTGGGATCCATTGAGTATTCGTGGATGCAGTTTATTGGGGTATCGCAAGTGTTAGCAGCCTAGTGAAGGGTGCCAGTGATTAATTCCACTGTAAGGATATAGTTGAGTATGGTTCTGAAGAGACCAGCAGAGTGCTGTATGACTCCGCAAGAGACACAGCTCTACTGGGAAGTGGCTCAGCAGTAGACAAGGATATACCAAGCATATATAGGATGTGAGCCGCACCAGGTATTGGATGCATAGAGGGGTTGTCTGAGACGGCCAAAATACTAAGCTGGAATATTGCTGGGTTACGCTCAAAAAGAGACGATGAGGTCTGGATAAATTTCCTGAAGGAGTATGATATTGTAGCCTTACAAGAGACATGGGATAGTGAGTGTAGGTTCTGGGTCACTGGCTATACATCATACTTTGTCCCTGCCTGCCGCTCTCCGGCAGGTAGAGACAGAGGCGGTCTGATGTTGCTGGTGTCGGTGAAATTAGCAGGTACAGCTAAAAAGCTAGATTCCACTTCCCCCAATCACCTGATAGTAGAAGTCAGATTGACTAATATCACAACCCTCCTACTTATTAATTTTTACAACTCTATGGTAGGGGAGAATCCAAATGAGCACCTTTTTGCACTGGTCACATTTTTAAATGTGTATATGGAAAGTCAAACCACTTTTGTTTATTATATTTTGATGGGAGATTTTAATATTCATTTGTGTCATTTAAATTGTCAGTTTGTTGACGAGGATGGTCCTCCTAACTCAACCCCCCAACACTTTGAACATTCTGCAAAGGGGGAGCACTGGAGGACTGCCTGTCAACTATGGACCTGTATGAACCTGGCTTTCTTGATAGGAATGACCGGGTGGTGACATATAGAGCCAGGGAGAGTAAATCTATTATAGATTATATATTTTTATCTCCTGGCCTTCTAGGCTATGTAACTTTCTACAATGCCGTCCCCTCCACGTACAGTGACCACAACCCTGTGATACTGGAACTGGATCATACTTTTATCCTTTTTAATAAACAGAGTGCTTCTACAGCAGTACTGGAGGCTAAACCTAAGGATCAAGGGAGGAGAATAAAGTGGGATAAAGTAATTCCAGATGAATTTTTTAATACCATCAGCTTGAAAGTTGGAGATGATTTGAACGTCTGCTTGGTCCCCTTAAGTAAGGGAGGGGGTGTTATTGCCTCCTTTGAGACAATTTGTGCCCAAGTGGCCAAAGAACTCACAGTGAAAACCCGCCCCAAGAATATATTGGGCAAGGGATGGTTTGATCAAAATTGCTCCAGAGCACATAATCTGCTTATCAGGGCCTTGAAAAAGTCTCCTCGAGATAAACTGCAAGTTCTGCAGCTGAGGAAAGCATATAAATCCACAGTTCAGGCTAGTAAAAATTAAATTAAAAGGGATGCCTGGGCCGCACTGATGGATAAGGCTACCATAAGGGACAGCTCTAAATTTTGGGCGATAGTTAACAACCCGTTATTTTCCGGCGCTGTGAACGGCGCTTTGGAAATAAATATCTCCGAAGGATATTAGTTAAACCATTTTGAGGCAATCTACGGGAGTAACCTGGAGATTGAAAGCTTTGAGGTCCCTTCGATTAATTCGACCGGGACATCATTGTTTTTCACTAATGAGGAGGTAGGGAAGGCGATATAGGATACTGCGGGCCATAAGGCCCCTGGCCCAGATGGTGTGCCCTCCGATTTATATAAGACCAACCGTAAATATTGGGCCAAAATTCTTACAAATGTTTTTAACACCTCAGTTGTCGCAAGGCGCCCAGCTACTTGGTCTTGTTCAACCATCATTCCAGTGTTTAAAAAGGGCCAAAGGGGTGACCCCAAATGTTACAGGCCAATATCCCTACTGGACTCCTCCGTTAAAATCTTGGGGAAGGTGATATTGGCAAAAATAACGGACTGGGCTGTAGAAAATAACATCTTGTCAACGCTCAGTACGGGTTTCGAGCCGGCAGAGGCACGGAAGACCAGTGCCTCAATCTGCATCTAATTATAAATAAATATACGGTGGTAGCCAAAGGTTCAGTTTATTTGGGTTTCATGGACCTGTCCACAGCCTTTGACCTAGTTAATAGGTCAAGGCTGTGGACCATACTACTGGACCTGGGGTTGGACCGTGCACTGGTGTACTTCCTGGCTGAACTTCACAGGGACCTCTATGCATCCATAAGAATGACACAGGAGGGGGAGTGCACGGCTAGGTTTAGGTCTGGGAGAGGAGTGCGCCAAGGGTGCATTTTGGCCCCTTTGCTCTTCACCTTATACATCAATTCACTGGAAGATTCATTGGTAAAGGCATCTCTTGACATTCCGCGTATGGGAGGAACGAACATCCCTGTACTCCTATACGCGGACGATGCCGTTCTGCTGGCACGGACCCCCCTTGGCCTTCAAAGATTGTTATATTCCTTCGGTGAATTTATGAAATCTTTAGACCTGATCATTAATACTGGCAAATCAAATGTTATGACACTGGGTTCTAATAAATATAGCTCCAAAACCTTTTTCTGTAATGAATGTGCGATCTCCAGGGTGAAAGTTTTTACGTACTTGGGGGTAGTGTTTGACGACATGGTTACCTGGGGCCCCCAAATTACCTCTAAAGTAAATGCGGTTAAAAGCTCTTCTGCCGCCATCCTAGGTTTCGCTAAACGGTTAGGGGGGAAACCATGTGAAGCACTTTTATCCATCTATAAAGCTAAGTCTATTGCTATTGCAAGATATGGGGCTGGCATTTAGGGGTATAAACAACATAAGCCTATCCAGACTGAGGAAAATAAAGTCCTCCGTGCCCTCCCCCAAGCAACAGCTACTTTTTCGGTCCATCAAGAGCTAGGGATGGGCTATATTACAGACATCATAAGCTTAGCCCCCATCGTATTATGGATAAAAACATGGTTGAACCCTAAACTCACCCTGAACCATGAGATTTTGAAAGATTGCATGAAACTGGAGAAATCAAAGGAAATCCAGTGGCTATCTTTTATCAAGAAAACCGCTATGGAATTGGGACGCCCTGAGATTTTTACTAATCCAGATGGGCTGGTAAAGGGTGACATCAATTGGGTTAAGTCTAATTTCAAGAAACTTAGAGACCAGGAGCGGGAATATGTGCAACTAAACAAACCTACTGTTAGGGCCCATTTCCTACTGATTGTGTCTCTATCTATCCAACCATATCTCAGTACCATTACGGTCCCATTCCATCGTTGGTTGATCACAAAATTTCTTTTTAATCAAATCCATTTCTTACTGTCTGATCCTATGGGTTGGAGTAGGCCAGAGGAAGCAGTACCATGCAAATGTGATGGCCATTCACCACAAGATATAATGCACTTTTTATTTCTCTGCTCCTTTTATACTAGTGGCAGGAAAAAGTTTATTCTCCCACTTTTAAAAGATAAGGGCTACCTACAAATTAAGCCAGCACTGCTCTATCTACAACGAATGGAATCCCCTGTGATCATGTTTGGCGTTGCTAATTTCTTCGTAGCATCCATTAGAAGCAGGAAGATTAGACTGGCGAAAATAATATAATGATGCCATAAGAATGTGTTCTTAAGAAATAATAATGAATTGATGTTTTTATGCAAAGATGCTTTTAAGTTTTTATTGTATTGATGTAACTCTGGCATTATTTATTTGTATAGTATACTTTTATGATTTTTATTAATCGAATAAAGTGTGTTTTGACTTGACTTGACTTGGATGCATTGGCTGAGGTTTGAATCACTACAGGGTATGCCTTAGTCCTAGTCAAGCATGTGTTAGGTAATACCCAACTGTCCACCTATTTGCTGCTTGAATACCCAAAGGGCAATGGTATATATATAGCAGTGTATAAGTGTGGTTCTGGGAGGTTTTTGATGCTGTAATTCTATTTATGGCAGATGGATCCCTGCTGTGCTTTATGCAGTGAACATCTTTGCCTTCCATGTCCCTTGAAGGGTAGCCCACACCTCTCCGGTTTCAGTAGTTTCTGAGGAAGAAGGTAGACCTTTGTCAGCCCCACTGGTGTTGCTGCACTTCTTTGTGCCTCACTACTGCCATGCTGGAGTCCATAATGCAATAAAATGAACTGCAAGGTTATGACCCACCTCAGAATGTCAAGTAGGATTTCCCCAGAGTGCCCCATAGGATGTGTATAATGCCACCTTGATGGTGTTCAAAAGGTTCCTGCATAATCCTGTCAGATGGATGAGGCAGTCACGGAGCTGTGGAACTGTTTCAGCTCTCAGACTCTGACCGTGGGATCAGCTGGTAGGTGAATGCTGCCCTGGGCGAAGCCAGAAAAAAGGCCACGGGATTCCCAGGACAGTGTAAAGGAGATAGTAAGACTGCAACAATGGTCGGCAAACACAGGCAGTAGGTAGATCCATGCAAGTACTTCTACTTCCTTAGATAGCAGCTTCCAGAGACTAAATTCTGGCAAGAGTAATCTCCTCTCAGGGCTCAGGGTCGCAGAGGCATAGCAGGCTGGAATTGTCTCCTTCTCCCAGATTGGGGGGAGGAGAGATGGGGCAGTACAGAAATGGTGGGCAGTATGTACATGGGGTGTGGAGCGAATAGAGCATTGGGGAAACCTCCACAGTAGTCTGGGGAAGTTGTCTGTCTGGGGGCTGGTTTGGATCCAGGGAGCGGAAGATGGCATGGAGTTACTCCATTAGATCCTAGCACAGCTTTCCAGGCATCGTTCTGGGAATGTCATGTGAATTTCTCAAAAGCTCCTTTTCCTATAGTGAGGAGTTCTTCATAGTGGAATGCTCTGTAAAGGGTTGCTCAAACCTCCTGAGCAAATTGACATTTATTTTTTCTCGACAGCGAAAACATGTGTCCCTATGGAGGATGCTCTTCCTCTACACCACAAGCAAATCTGCAGGGAGGTATGAATTTTGATTTTCTGATATTTAAGCTAAAGTACTATTTTTAAAATATTGTTAAACTTAAACATAGTGCAATGTAAAGTAGAATAAAAATGTTATATAAAACCAAACACTTACAAGAGTAGAGGCTTATTTCCAATCCCCTTGCACCGCCAGTGCGTCACTTTGGAAAAGGTGATGTACCAGCAGCACAAGGAGCTTGTAAATACGCGCCTTAAAGTGCCACATAAATTATGCAAAACAAGGCTAGGAACACTGGAGAGTTCCCAAGTTTAGGCGGAGAGATGTTCTCTAAATCTGCCCACCTCAAATCTCTGTTTTCCTAGCATAGTATTAGCACACTGCTATCCAGGCTAAACTAGAAAAGTGACAAATCCTTTTGCTATTTTTGCAGAAAAATCTTTGTTGCTTTTCTAGCTCAACATAGCATTGTGCTAATCCTATGCATGAAAACACTGCTAGAAAGCTGACATTTAATTAAAAAATAAAACAACTTAAATATAAATAACCGGTACATAATTAATAAGCAATAACAAATTATTAAGCATTTAACATTATTATAAAAATATTAGTAATTAAAAAAACTTCCCACACTATTCCTAAAAATAAAAATAAAACAACAACAACCACCTATACACAATACAAACAGCTAATCAGCATTTGGGAATTTGAATATACATTCAAAATAACAAGTTAAACTTCAATCCATAATATAACTATTGCAGTATTACATAATAAAAAAATTATTAATCAGTTACATATTTAGTGAATACCAAAATTAACAATTAAATTAAATAATACTTAAATTACTTCCTACCCTATACCCCTACAGCCCCAATAATCTGCTACTACATTATAGATTAATAATTTAATTGATAAAACAACAAATACATTTAACATTTTAAATTGCAATCTATGGTGCAAAAATGAATAACAATTGCAGTAACAATGCTAACACCCAAAACTAATATTTTAATGCATATATATTTTAGATAATATATATTAAATTTAACAAAAAAGCAATTTTAGAACTATTTAATTAAACAATATCAAATAAAACAATGTTATTTAAAACAATACTATGAACCCCAAAAAATATTCTTGACAGTGATATTCTGTGATACAGTATTTCTGTACTTAAGATATTTTTGACACAATTTCTTAGTAATAGGATATTAAAAATTCAATATTTAGTCCAAACAACTCTGTTCTTGTATTCAATTAGTGGAAGAAAAATTAGTAGAGCTCTTTATTTAGACGTTTTCAGAAGCTCTCCCTTTTATACCATCTCGCTATATTTGGCCTCACATAAATGGCATCATGCACTTAGCAACTCCACCCCCCCCAAATCCTTCTCCATGATACCACAGAACGTCATTACACAAACGTTTATTCACAGACAGGTATTGATTTTTTTTTTAATCTGTATTGAAAACTTCAGCATGGCTCAAACACCCATTAAAACTTCCAAGTGCTAAATCCTACGTGCCATAAAGAGATCAACTGCAAGACTCGCAAAATTATAAGTTGCAATTAAATATAGTGGGGCAGATTTACAAGCCCCCTGCGCCACCAGTATGAGAAATCGTAAATCTGGAAATACGTCTGAATACTGCGCCACCCTAGAGGTGGCGTAGCAAGGCGCAATGAGGAGAAATATTTTAATTTCTCCTTGTGTTTTCCTCTTTCAATACGTGCTGCATTCTACAGCACGCATTGAAAGAGGAAAATGCCTGTAGTGATTGTTCTTGTGCAGGAAGGTGCCCCTTCCTGCACAAAAACAATCTCCCCATAACGCAGGCATTATTGCACCATGGTGCAAGGGTGCCTGCTCCATCGCATGGCTGCAGTTTTGTGCGTCAGTGCAGGAGGAAGCACAGAGATGGGACATATTTTTGTAAATATGTCACATCCCTGTGCTTCGGAAGTACCGCAGTGTGGCAGGGCCAAAGGGCTTGCGGTGCCACGCTGAGGGACTTCCTTGTAGATCTGCCCCATCGAGTTTGCAAAAAGCAAGAAATGGGTGCAAATTCTGCCCCTTTAAGATCAAACTGACACCGGAGAAGATGTGAGTATTCCTTAAACAAAGCTATGTTTTTTATTTTTTTATAATTCTTCCCCATATAAGTTTCTAGTATTTCTCTTTGGCTTAGATGCCTGAGCCGAACGCTCAATCAAAAATTCCCTCATTATTAAATGAGTAGGCTTCTCGGACGTGGGATATGCTGGTTGTTTTGAATGACCTTTGCTACCACGAAGGTTTACATTCAGATCATGATCTTGGTGATGTGGATCTAACTCAGTGGTAAGTAAAAAGCAGAAAAAAGAACAATGCTTTGCAAAAAGCGGGTGTCGTATGGCACCTGAAAAATTCTTCAGGAGTGAAATGACAACATACTCATGCTCATATTAACACTGGCATTTTATTGAAAGATTATAGTGCACGTCTATAAAAAAACTTGATTGAACGTTAATTTGCAGTACTCAAACATGCCCCAGAACAAATATGCTTGTTTCAAGAGTGCTCATGGCACATTTAGGGTGGACAAAGTCCACACCAATTGTTAATATGGAAGACCAATTAAGCAGTGGTAAGTTTGTTTATGGCAAAGTATGTTGTTCTTCATCTTTAAAGCTAAAGCTTAAAATAAAGCAAATCCATGATTCAATGTAAAAAAATGTAAAGGACATGACTATGCAAGATAATTCCATTTGCTGTTTTATTGATCTTTTCCATAGGTTCTACAAAATGAAATTTAAAGATGTCACTTTTGAGAACTCCCGCTTCGATGATTGTTATTTTGAGGATGTGATAGGCAGTGATACTTTCTTCAAGAACTGCACCATTAGTCACACCATTTTCTACAACACAGGTAATTATGAATGAGTCAGTGAATTAATCTTTTTGTGAATTTTTACATAGAATAAACTGATGCATTTATAGTGAACAAAAATTAGAAAGCAATTTTCAATATCAGCTATGAGGAACTAAAGGGCCTGTTAGTGACCTGGTAGTGCAGTCACATGGCACACATGCTTAATGTGCTGCCCCAAACCCACACATTACAGGCACATTGTTCACAAACAGGAGCCTTGTTTCACAGTAGGTTGGTTTATATGCACGCATAACGTACATATAGGAAATTCTAAAAAATGATTGGAAATTCTTACTAGATACTTCTAGCTACCATTCTTAGCAATTTTAGAATAATGCTGATAGCAGAATCATAAGAACCCATCCTGACAAAAGAAGAAAGGATTAAATCCTTAGAATATCTGTCCAAGACATCTATTTATTTAAACTGTTTATGGAAATCTACAACAGTAAAAGGCCCTCAGCCTGATGCAACTGCTGGCCACACTAAAGAAGTTGTATTATGACTAAGCTATTTTCTGAAGAAACGTTCCTCTTACTGGGTGATTGGGGTTTCCCACAATGACATGTTGTCAGTTCAGCTGTGCCACGTGTTTTCATAAACTGAAATTTCCCCAAGAAGCTGCAATGGATGGTTAAGTCTGATTAAGAAGTGGCACTCTTAGCTTGACTCGGATGCTGCTTCCCCATCTGCTATAATATTTGTACTTTAACACAAGAATTAAATGATAGTTTTCACACTACACCGTTGGGTTCCAAATTTCTAGAATTCTTTTAACTGGGGTAAATTATTTGGAGCTGTCTATTAAGATTCTAGAAGTACTCACTCTTCAACCTTTGCAAGGCTGTGAGGTAAGACAGCAGCCTGAAAATATGGCAGTAACACTGGATAATAAAATATTGGACAAAACTTCACTTGGCTGGTGGAGGACATACTTTACAAAATGATTACGTCATCCTTAAGCCTACACTGCTGGCAGCATTTTAGTATGTTCATCTTCACTTCCATTCCTTTATACATGGCCAAATTAAATGTGCTGCTTGAGGCAAGGTTAATGTTTTGCTTACCCCATTTTCTATTATTGTACGGTTCATACTTTCTCAGTAAGACTGTGCATTTGTTGGAGAACAAACATCAAAACTGTGCAAGACTGTGCACACCATCAGGAAATGTTGGCCTTTGTCCTGCTAACTCACAGTGCCCATCTGTACCCCTAACTTAGCAAGGTAACAGGTGGAATGTGCAATCCCTGACCGTGACAACCCTGACTCCCCAAGAAAATCGTGGAAGCAGAACTAGGACCCTTTCAATTGGAGATACACAAGAAATACACAGCATGGCATTTCAATATTTATTGAAACATTAGGATTCTTGTGTAAAATACGTGTGTTGCAATAATCAATAGAGGAAACAGTGTAATCAGCATTACGAGAGTTGTAAAGAAAGTAAACAATTCAACTATTGTGCTGTTTCATAGGAGATATACTCGAATATAAGTACTGTTCTATTTTGTGCTTCTACTTAGGGTTACCAATTGTAGGGTAGCTAGGGGGGTGAATCTGCCAGAATTCCTGTAGAGTGATCTAACTACACCATTACTAGTGGGTAAATGTTATCTGGGAGCCTGTCTTGGTGGAGAGCTGGACATCATCCATCACAGGAGGTAAACAGGAATGATCTGGAATTCCGGCATGGGGCGACCTCAGCAGTGTCAGCAAAATGCTCCTCTGCTTTAACAAAGGAGTGATGTTTGTATAATAAACTTCACTCATGTAGTCATGCCAAAGCCCCAGTAAGGCCACTATTGTTGATTCTTTCGCAATAGCTCATTCGCTGGGCAGACAATAATAAACAACAGCATTTTGCGTAGTGAACTTAGCCTTTGTACAGAATGTTCAAGGCACTCGATAAAATGCCTATAAAAAAGTGTAAATGTAAGTAAAGCCATTTCAGAGAATATTATTCTGCACAGGCATGCTAGCAAATGTGTGTAAAATGTCAGCGTTTAAGACAAAATAGCAAAACGTGAGCATGTAAAATGGCGGTGTACCTGCTCAGGCCTAAATGTGACCCTATGACACCAACTCCTTAAACGTTAGGTGAGTAAAAGCTTCCTAAAAAGCATGCTATAAAAGATACAGACATGGAAACCTAAAATCCTAAAAAGTATTGTGCACTTTAATAATAAAGGCATACTGAAAGCCAAATTGCATCAAAATCAATATAAAAGCACAAAAAAAGATACTATTTAAAAGTAATTTAGAACAATGAAAAACAGGGCCAAATTAAAAGAAAAATCTGCATTGCTCGAAAATGTCAAATTGTTTAAATGTTCTAAATAGTAGACAAAACATTGCTGTTCCCAGCAACCGCAGACATTGTTCCCGGTCGTACCAATCACACTAGCTGCATAGAGCAAACATGTTCAAATCCAAACCACTCAGCAGTCGCCGAAGGTGGAACTTCCAGCAATAAATCCACAGAGAATGAGGAAGGATATTATTCACCAGGAGCTGAAATATCACAGGAAGGCTCACTCCAAAGTGCACAAGAGACGGAGGAACACAGACTGTGTGCTGTGCAGCCTGAAGGACCAAAAGGACAAGAATCAGTCCGTGTTTAGATATTGGAGCAAGCGTGCGCCAGTGAACTGTAACATTCTCTCATACCACAGGAGCACATGTGGCAGTGCTATCCCCATTTGACCATGTGATGCAACATCCATTGCAGAGCAGATTTACTAAATTCAGAGTCCCAACAAGCAGGAACAGGATCAGCTATAAGCCTCCAAAAATGCTTCCAAACACGGAGTGGATAAGAGATGGAATAACTCCGAAGATCGTGTGGAAGGTGCTGAGCAACCTGGAGCTAATTGTCTCAAAGAAGTGTGCTAGAGTATTAGAAATGTTAAAAATGTGGTGCACTAGATCCCCAAAATGATTTGGGAAATTGGTGCGGAGTAACAACTGTATCTCAGAGGTAGACCTTGCAACCTAGAGATCAAACATCTCCATTGCAAAAGTTAAGGCCACATCCTTCTGAAACAAAGAGGCTTTCAGTCTACTTGAAGCATCAAAGTTCACAATAGAAACCTGAATCAAAGGCTAAACTGTTGCATCCCTAAGTGTGCAGGAAGGTGGAATCAGTTTTTGTGCACAACAGGTCACGACCACAGAAACCGCCACCAGACAGGCAATTCTCGGTCTCATCCCAAAGCAGCCTTGATCATTCAAAATCAAATAGCTGCCATTAGAAATACATCTGAATGCTGGGTGAATCACAGCAGCTGGAGAACCCTTCAGAATACACCAAAGGTTTGCATTGGACACATTACATGCTCCATGGAGCATAATCTTCCTGCAAACTAGAGAATGGCATAGAGCAAGGGTCTCTAACCAGTAGCTCATGAGCAACTGTAGCACTCCAACTACCACTGAGTAGCTCACCTGTGTGCAGCCCAGCTTATTAAATTAGAAAGCTTTTGCTTGGTTGAAATATTATACATATTAACACATTGAAATTATTAACCCTGGGCGAAGCACTATGCTACGCTCGCGGAGTTTGCGAAGTTTTCGCAACTTTGCACTACGTGAGCTGCACGTAGCACAGTGCGAACATGCGTAGTGCAGCGTAGCGTAGTACAGCGGTCATTTTTTTCTTGCTCGCGGTCCTGAACATCATGTTCGCGACCGCGAGCAAGCAAAATGACATCCCGGCGAGATTCTCAATGCAAGGAGGTCAGGTTTCTCATTGTGAGTGGTTGCGCATGCTCGCGACCGCTCTCAATGAGAAACTACCTGTTTGCGTTGAGAAAGCTGCCGCTCGAGTAATAATCTACTCGAGCAGCAGAAAACTACAGCTCGCACTGTGCAAGATGCCGCTTTCAATGCTTGCACAGTGCCGGATGCTTGTCCGCACTGTGCAATCATTGAAAACGCATCTTGCACAGTGCGAAAATGCTACTACGCAGCTCGCGTAGTGCTACGTGAAGTTCGCGTAGTGCAAAGTGCACTTCGCGTAGCTTCCCGTAGCGCTACTACGCGAACTACGCCCAGGGTTAGAAATTATACAGCAGTAATATTAGTAGCTGTTAATGCATTTCATTGACATAAGTAGCTCTCAATACAGAAAAGGTTGGAGACACCTGGCCTAGTATATTCTTGCAGTCTTTACGAAATATTTCAATGGCACCATTCCTACATCTGTATATAAAAGGGAACATTCATGACTCATGTTCAGACCCCTCTCCTAGTGCATCATATCTGCCCACTTGATGGGGTTGTAAATAGTATTTAAAGTGAAACATTGAAATTGGCAGAGAAATAAACACGCATATTAACCAATGGTGTGCAGTCATAATATCGAGTTTTTTATTTTGACTGGACAGAATATCGAGTAAAAAATATAGAATGGACATAATATCGACTAGACATAATAAAGACAACAAAAATATCGATATTAAGGTAAGTTAATATTTATTTTTATTTTTTGTGTAGTATAATTCTGTAGCGGGTTGTGGATTTATAGGGGAATAGGGTGGGGAGTAATTTAATTATAATTAATTAAATATGGTAATTTATTTATTTATATTTATTTAGAATGAATTGTTAATTGATTATTAATTGGTAATTAATTAAAATATAATTGGTAATTAATTATAATTGATTAATTGATAAATATTTTAATTTTAGTAATTTATTTTGTGTAGCGGGTTGTGGGTTTATGGGGGAATAGGGTGAGAAGTAATTTAATTATAATTAATTAAATTTGTTAATTTATTTATTGTTAATTATTTTGAATTAATTGTTAATTAAATAATAATTGGTAATTAATTAAAATATAATTGGTCAATCATTTTAATTGATTAATTGATAAATATGTTAATTTCATTAAATTATTTTCTGTAGCGGGTTGTGGGTTTATAGGGGAATAGGGTGGGAAGTAATTTAATTATAATTAATTAAATATGTCATTTAAGGTATTGGTATTTATTTAGAATTAATTGTTAATTATTTTGTAACAGGTAATTAATTAAAATATAATTGGTAATTACAATTAATTAATTAATTTTTAAATTGTAAATTAATTTATTGTTAATAGGTAATTAATTAGTATTAGTAGGTAATTTTTATACTTAAATAATTTTATTTTGTATTTATAAATAATTATTTAATATATTTTATACAATAGCACAATATTTAAATTATTCTGTAATTGGTATTACTATTTATGTTATTTATATTTATATATGAAGTATTTACTTTCCCTAGTATTGCACTCACTGGAGTTGGAATAGTAATTTTAACCCCTACGCTATCCAACTCTTTCCCTACTGTTGCACTCTCTGGAGTGGGAATAGTAATTTTTACCCCTACGCCTGTGGTTCCCAAAGTGTGCGCCGCGGCGCCCTGGTGCGCCGTGATTAGAAGCCAGGGGCGCTGCGGCGCGGCACAGGATGTGGGTCATTGACATTGCAGCCGAAATTCCTCCCCCTCCTTTGTGCTGCCAGGTCAGGTGATCCTCTTGAAGTGTTTGCTTGACCAGCTGACGGCCCTCGCATATGACACGCAGGGCTTCCACCGCTCTGTTACTGAGGGAACAGCACTCAGCTGCAGCTCAACCAAGCATGGGCGTGCACGCTTTCTGGCTGACTGAGCCGATATTTAAGCAGAATTCCGATCACAATCCTGTGAAACGGAACCGCATCAGTAAGAAAGGTATGTCTATTGTCCCCCATCCCGAGGGACCTATGTCTAAGAGACCTGTTTACGTCTATTTCACAGTGGTGGGGGTTATTACTAATTCGTCTCCTCGTATTCATTTTTAGATCTCTGGAGCCTTTGATTTTTGCGAGCCCAAGTTTAGGAAAATAGGACATTTAATGTAGGATTCCTTTCTCGTATCATATAGCGCAACCTCGACCCAAGGTATTGGAGCACTTTACGTCAGCACCAATTTCAGTACACAAGGGCACATTATTTTGTGTATGTTTTTACAAGTGTCCTGAGTTTTGACTCGTTGTACAGGGGCACTGGCACAGGTGGAGGAGCGGGTGGAGAGCCTACTAGTGACATGAGATTTGGCACATTGTACCAAGACACTGACACACTGATGAATGGGTGGAGCGCTACAAGTGGCACGTGTTGTGGCACATGGTACCGGACACTGCACGTGTGGAGGAATGGGTAGGGAGCCTACTAATGGCCTGGGTTTTGGCATATTGTACACTACAGGGGCACTAGCACTTGTGAATGAATGGTTGGAGTGCCAAGTCGTGACCTGGACTTTGGCACTTTGTATGCGAGTACTGCTCCTGTGCAGGGATAGGTGAAATGCTTTCAAGTGGCCTGAGTTTTGGCACTTTGTTCATTGGCACTGGCCCATGTGGAGGATGTTTCATATGAACGACTGCATAAGTAAGTGCTTCTTGTTGGGTGGGTACAGGGTCAGAGGCCTGGTGGAGAGCGTTGGGTGGATGCAGGGTCAGGGGCATGGTGGAGAGCGTTGCGAAGGAGGGGGCCGGGTCAGGGGCCTGGTGGAGAGCGTTGGGTGGATGCAGGGTCAGGGGCATGGTGGAGAGCGTTGCGAAGGAGGGGGCCGGGTCAGGGGCCTGGTGGAGAGCGTTGGGTGGATGCAGGGTCAGGGGCATGGTGGAGAGCGTTGAGTGGGTGCAGGGTCAGGGGCCTGGTGGAGAGCGTTGGGTGGGTGCAGGGTCAGGGGCCTGGTGGAGAGCGTTGGGTGGGTGAGTGGTGGGTCAGGGGCCTGGTGGAGCGCGTTGGGTGGGTGGGTGGTGGGTCAGGGGCCTGGTGGAGAGCGTTGGGTGGGTGAGTGGTGGGTCAGGGGCCTGGTGGAGAGCGTTGGGTGGGTGAGTGGTGGGTCAGGGGCCTGGTGGAGAGCGTTGGGTGGGTGAGTGGTGGGTCAGGGGCCTGGTGGAGAGCGTTGGGTGGGTGAGTGGTGGGTCAGGGGCCTGGTGGAGAGCGTTGGGTGGGTGAGTGGTGGGTCAGGGGCCTGGTGGAGCGCGTTGGGTGGGTGGGTGCAGGGTCAGGGGCCTGGTGGAGAGCGTTGGGTGGGTGGGTGCAGGGTCAGGGGCCTGGTGGAGAGCGTTGGGTGGGTGAGTGGTGGGTCAGGGGCCTGGTGGAGAGTGTTGGGTGGGTGAGTGGTGGGTCAGGGGCCTGGTGAAGAGTGTTGGGCGGGTGCAGGGTCAGGGGCCTGGTGGAGAGCGTTGGGTGGGTGAGTGGTGGGTCAGGGGCCTGGTGGAGAGCGTTGGGTGGGTGAGTGGTGGGTCAGGGGCCTGGTGGAGAGCTTTGGGTGGGTGAGTGGTGGGTCAGGGGCCTGGTGGAGAGCGTTGGGTGGGTGAGTGGTGGGTCAGGGGCCTGGTGGAGAGCGTTGGGTGGGTGGGTGCAGGGTGTGGGGCCTGGTGGAGAGCGTTGGGTGGGTGGGTGCAGGGTGGGGGGCCTGGTGGAGAGCGTTGGGTGGGTGGGTGCGGGGTCAGGGGCCTGGTGGAGAGCGTTGGGTGGGTGGGTGCGGGGTCAGGGGCCTGGTGGAGCGCGTTGGGTGGGTGGGTGCGGGGTCAGGGGCCTGGTGGAGAGCGTTGGGTGGGTGCAGGGTCAGGGGCCTGGTGGAGAGCGTTGGGTGGGTGAGTGGTGGGTCAGGGGCCTGGTGGAGCGCGTTGGGTGGGTGAGTGGTGGGTCAGGGGCCTGGTGGAGAGCGTTGGGTGGGTGAGTGGTGGGTCAGGGGCCTGGTGGAGAGCGTTGGGTGGGTGAGTGGTGGGTCAGGGGCCTGGTGAAGAGTGTTGGGCGGGTGCAGGGTCAGGGGCCTGGTGGAGAGCGTTGGGTGGGTGAGTGGTGGGTCAGGGGCCTGGTGGAGCGCGTTGGGTGGGTGAGTGGTGGGTCAGGGGCCTGGTGGAGAGCGTTGGGTGGGTGAGTGGTGGGTCAGGGGCCTGGTGGAGAGCGTTGGGTGGGTGAGTGGTGGGTCAGGGGCCTGGTGGAGAGCGTTGGGTGGGTGGGTGCAGGGTGGGGGGCCTGGTGGAGAGCGTTGGGTGGGTGGGTGCAGGGTGGGGGGCCTGGTGGAGAGCGTTGGGTGGGTGGGTGCGGGGTCAGGGGCCTGGTGGAGAGTGTTGGGTGGGTGGGTGCGGGGTCAGGGGCCTGGTGGAGCGCGTTGGGTGGGTGGGTGCGGGGTCAGGGGCCTGGTGGAGAGTGTTGGGTGGGTGGGTGCGGGGTCAGGGGCCTGGTGGAGAGCGTTGGGTGGGTGGGTGCGGGGTCAGGGGCCTGGTGGAGAGTGTTGGGTGGGTGGGTGCGGGGTCAGGGGCCTGGTGGAGAGTGTTGGGTGGGTGGGTGCGGGGTCAGGGGCCTGGTGGAGAGCGTTGGGTGGGTGGGTGCGGGGTCAGGGGCCTGGTGGAGAGCGTTGGGTGGGTGGGTGCAGGGTGGGGGGCCTGGTGGAGAGCGTTGGGTGGGTGGGTGCAGGGTGGGGGCCCTGGTGGAGAGTGTTGGGTGGGTGGGTGCAGGGTCAGGGGCCTGGTGGAGAGCGTTGGGTGGGTGGGTGTAGGGTCAGGGGCCTGGTGGAGAGCGTTGGGTGGGTGGGTGCGGGGTCAGGGGCCTGGTGGAGAGCGTTGGGTGGGTGCAGGGTCAGGGGCCTGGTGGAGAGCGTTGGGTGGGCACCTTATGCTCTGTAGTGATGGCTACTCTCTGAATCCTTCATCAGGTCTAGGCTTGATTCTTCATGTAGACCAGTGGTTCCCTTAAGGGAGCGCCGCGGTACCCGGTCCGCGGGTAAAAAAAATTGGTGGGGAGCCACGGTCAACTGCCAATTAGGTCAAGGGAGCCACGGGTCAAAAAAGTTTGGGAACCACTGCCCTACGCTATCCAACGCTTTCCCTACTTTTGCACTCTCTGGAGTGGGAATAGTAATTTTTACCCCTACGCTATCCAACGCTTTCCCTACTGTTGCACTCTCTGGAGTGGGAATAGCAATTTTTACCCCTACGCTATCCAACGCTTTCCCTACTGTTGCACTCTCTGGAGTGGGAATAGTAATTTTTACCCCTACGCTATCCAACGCTTTCCCTACTGTTGCACTCTCTGGAGTGGGAATAGTAATTTTTACTCTTACGCTATCCAACGCTTTCCCTACTGTTGCACTCTCTGGAGTGGGAATAGTAACTTTAACCTCTACGCTATCCAACTCTTTCCCTACTGTTGCACTCTCTGGAGTGGGAATAGTATTATTACCCCTACGCTATCCAACTCTTTCCCTATTGTTGCACTCTCTGGAGTGGGAATAGTAATTTTAACCCCTATGCTATCCAACGCTTTCCCTACTTTTGCACTCTCTGGAGTGAGAATAGTAATTTTAACCCCTACGCTATCCAACGCTTTCCCTACTTTTGCACTCTCTGGAGTGAGAATAGTAATTTTTAACCCTACACTATCCAACGCTTTCCCTACTGTTACACTCTCTGGAGTGGGAATAGTAATTTTTACCCCTACGCTATCCAACTTTTTCCCTACTGTTGCACTCTCTGGAGCTGGAATAGTAACTTTAACCTCTACGCTATCCAACGCTTTCCCTACTGTTGCACTCTCTGGAGTGGGAATAGTAACTTTAACCCCTACGCTATCCAACGCTTTCCCTACTGTTGCACTCTCTGGAGTGGGAATAGTAATTTTTACCCCTACGCTATCCAACTCTTTCCCTACTGTTGCACTCTCTAGAGTGGGAATAGTAACTTTAACCCCTACACTATCCAACGCTTTCCCTACTGTTGCACTCTTTGGAGTGGGAATAGTAATTTTTACCCCTACGCTATCCAACTCTTTCCCTACTGTTGCACTCTCTGGAGTTGGAATAGTAATTTTAACCCCTACGCTATCCAACGCTTTCCCTACTGTTGCATTCTCTGGAGTGGGAATAGTAATTTTTACCCCTATGCTATCCAACGCTTTCTCTCCTGTTGCACTCACTGGAGTCGTTACAGTAAATTTAAACCTCTTGCTATACTACGGTAAAAATATTGTATATGTTTTGTTAATAATATGTATATATATATGTGTGTATTAAAATTTTTTTTTTTTTAAAGTTATATTAATTATTTTTTAATGTTACGTTTATTTAAGTATTTTAAATAAGTAAAACATAATTTTATTCATTATTATATTACTTTTAAATTACTTTTAAGACATTTAAAAAAATCGATATTTTGACAGTCTATATTTTTTACACTCGATATTTTGGAGTCGATATTTTTGTACTTACCTGTTTGCAGATAGGAAGTCGATATTTTGTAGTCGATATTTTGACCTCGATATTTTGTCATCTTGATATTGTGACTGTCGATATTCTGTCAGTGATCCTTAACCAATATGCTGATGGAATTTCTGCATAAGTGAATGGTCATTCTTCCAACTTTTCTATGTGTAACATAGTGTATGTTATGTGCTTCCTAGCCACAGTGGTCTGTTGTTTAGTTAAATTGTTCAGTAGAAACAAGCTACTGGCATTTAGGTGCTTCCATGGGATGTGACCGGATTGAGCATCTGTAGAGTCCAACTTAGTAGCATAATAGGCCTAACTTATGGTTGCAAATGTTGCTAAGAGGACATATCACTTTGTATGATGCCGATATCAGAAGATACCATGTTACCCAGAGAAGATATTCTAGTGGATAAGGTGGCAATACCATTGTCTACTACTGCTAGAGCTTTTTCTAAATGAACTCTGTCAATCTCACAGAGTCTCTCAGCAGCTTCCTGCTGTGAAACTTTCCCCACTTCACTGTATATTTCATACAGAAACCAATTTTGGCGTGGTTTTCAATGACGTAGCTAAAAATCCTGTAGACACATGTCATCAGAAAGAAAGGACATGTGCTGTATCACCTCAGACAATGTTATATGTTTTAATTACTCTAGGCACAACTTTCTAATGCTGTATGTTGTTTCCACGGCTGCATGTTGTGTCTGCACGTAACATGGGTCTAGCCTATTAATCCTAAACCCCTTCCAGTTGCCTTGAAAACGTGCCTGACATCCATTAGTATCTAATGACCAGACTAACCATCCCTCTGGATTTGAATGTGAAGAATGGTATGCCCCATTTCTAAGCATGTTGCTAAACATTTTCTCCTTGTAATTTGTGAACTGTTGCCAATTCTCAAAACGTGCAAATGTGGGAATATTTGGTGTATTTATTTTGGCTAGGTAGAGACAGGATGTCTGCTGCACAGTTTTATTCAGGCAAATCAGTTGACGTGGTATGAGGCATGCTCTAACTAAAGCCTTGTTCCCCAGAATATGCCAATCTTTCCCCCATATAACTTTTAAAGCAATAGTGTCTCCCTAAAAGTCATACCATCCTGTCCACAACTGGTAATTAAAAGATGGAGACTAAATCAACATTGTATCAGGGAGCATAATTTTCTTAGATGGAGAAGGTGTCAATTTATAATAATACAACACTGGGTCTGTTGTATCGTGGCCAGAAAAGTATGAAAATGTCTGTGCAAATGTTTTCGAGCTACCCTGTGGTGGCGTAGGGCAGTGTTCCCATGTGTGTAATTAAATCCAGCAGGAGGAATACTTGCTTGATGTCACAAAACCAATCCAATAGAAGAGGAAAAGTAATTAAATTGTAATCCAAATGTATATCAATGGAGGGATAAACTATGGGGCACATGCATCAAAATAAGGAATTGCGAATCCGTGATAGCGATTTTTTAGAAATCACTATTTAGGAATCGCAGTTCCTTATGCATGTAGGAATCGCTAAAAAAATTGCGATTCCTACAAATTCCTTAATTGCGAATTGCAAATTGCGATTTGCAATTATTGAATCGCTTCCCATTTGCGAGGACCAAATAGGTACTCACAAATTGCGCATGCAATTTCAGGGGTGCAAGGGAACCAAAAGGCCACCCTGATGCACCCCTCAAATTGGCATGTGAGCACATGTGGTGCGCACTTATGCCCCAAGGGCATGTGTGTGCGCCACTTGGCACTTTGAAAAATGCACTTTTGTGCATTTTTCAAAGTTTTTGCAAATTACCATCAACTTGAAGTTGTTGGTAATTTGTGATTCCAAATTGCGAAATCACAATTTGGAAGTGCATGATGCATTGCATTTAGGGAATCGTAATTTGCGATTTCCTAAATGCATTGATAATGTAGGTAATCGCAAAATTTTGGTTGATGCATCCCAAATGCAAAAATACCAGTCGTAAATGGGCCGATTCGTAGAATCGTTCCGTTTGCGACCGGTATTTTCAATGATGCTTGTGCCCCTATTTTTTTTGAGCCATATGTAAAATACAAGGGGTCCCCTTTGTTAAAGTGGATATGGGTCTGATGTATTCGAAAAGAAGGCATCACTGTCAATAAAGTTGTCTAAGGCTTTTTGGACAAAATTCAGGAGGTTGGTGGAGCTATGCAAAACTGGTGGATGACTCTAAAGGTGGTACATTATGGTCTTTCCGACGCCGAGCTTGCCGTGGGTAGGAGTCAGAGACGCCCGCTGAGGGAGACAACTTGCTCCCTTGCTTAACAGGCAAGCCGACGTCGATGGGGCCCAGACCTTAGACTGATTAGGTTGGAGTATGGTACGATTAGTGACCGTACCATTCAGCGATAAGACGCTGTTCACCTTGACGACGAAGGTACAGCGGGTACACGGGCAATAGGCCTGGCACCTGCAACAACAAACCTAGATTGTTTTTTGCACATCATATGGTCCTGAAGAAGCGCGATTGGATCCACTAGGGGCCACCAGACGCGCGAAACATGTCGACCGAATAATTTGTTTACCCCCACTTGAGCACCTACCCTGAGAGCAGCGTTTAGTCAAACAACCACCCCTATTATTTATTTCATAGGGAAACTCCACGGTCTACCCCCTTTTAATTAACCTTACAGACCCCTGAATAAACTAGTTTGAGGATACTGTACGGTTATTTTAACTTCCTCACACTCACTACTAATTTTTGCTAGGCCCCCAGACTCCCATGCACAACTGCGGCATCTCCCAAAAAAGAACTCCGCCAAAGAGCCCCCTTGTGGGGCCCGTGAGGGACTACAGCGCCGCCCACATGAGGAGCAATGCCCAATGATGATCCAGGGCTATCATAAGATTGTCTGAGGGCACTAGGTTACCAAGGAGTAGCATTCACTTCACTCCACGCATTTCTTACAACTCCACCTGTAAGTCCAGAACAAGAGCAAATCCATTCCCCCATACTTATCTCTATTTCTCTAACTTTTCTTTTGGAGCATCCTACATTTAGGTATACTCCCCTTGAGGAACCTTTGACCCTATTTGTGTTGACACGTTACATTATGGTAGACACCATCATTGTCTGTTTGCAGAATTTAAATCTGTGTTTCCGTATGTGACGATTGTATTGCATTTGTTGATGTAACAGGAAGAAGCCCCAGCCAGGGAGAAGAAGCTTCATCATTGTTCAAAGCTTCCAACAGGACCTATGTAGGGTAGTGAGAGGTGACAGGTAACTATCTAGGAGCCCCAGGGCCTGTAATGTAGAACCAGCCACATAAATGGTTTGATGAGATTTATAGACACAAATCACTTTGTGCTTGCTACCAGCAAGGGATGGTAAAAGTACAGTTCTTGTACCTTCAGCAGCCAGGACAGGTATAGGTGCTCTGTAGGATGGCCCAAATACCTTCTTGACCGCAATTTCCTCCCAGACCATATCACCGATCTTTGGAATCCAAACAGGAGTTGCTGGTGCTTTCTTCACTTCATTAGTGGCGGAATGTTTCATTTGGACATTGCTCTGTGCTCCTTGGAAGTCATTCAGTTCCTGTAAAACATCACAAAATTCACTGATATCAAAAGGCATGTCTGCTGTTACTGTACAGGGACTGTTAAGAACAGAGAGAGAGAAAGGGAAATATGATGGACCCACTTTTGGTCCCCTTACAGTATATCAATAAACAACGAAAGAGTGATTCCAAATAATGGGGCTTACCTAAGGAGTCACAACTGTGTTTATAAAAAGAACCTTCACTCACCAACCTAATTGGTCACTTGCTTCATCATAAGGTTCCCACCCGAGGGGCCGAATGCCTCTTGGGTGTGTTGCAACGCCTGATTTCAGCGGAGCGGGGTTTTTGTGGAATGTGCAGTAAATGTGCAAAAAATAGTGAATATTAAAATTGCCTTTACTTGTCCTGAACAATTTTAATGATGGGAAAGTAAGGCAAAGTTAAAAATTATTGATGGTGGATGTATTAGCTGGTTAAATTGACCAGTGGCATCCTAAAGTGAATATGTGATGGCCAAAAATGAGACAGATAAATTGTTGATATTAAAGAAAAAACAAATTAGAACGGATCTTCATGGACACTTTCTATTACAACATTTGAGGGCAGAAACAATACCAGGAGGTCTGCAAATCAAGAACCTCCCAGTGATTTTTATAGAGGATCCACTTTATAAAAAAGGATACAGCTTTCTAGAGACCAAGTGCAGTAGAGATCTGATCACAGGTGGCTGGTGACATTTGTAAGTGGTAGGGCATAGAATTTGTGGCTGGGGGCACCACGGCGAGCGACCGAAGGGGGGAAACATTCTGCAGTACAAGAAAATGCAGGTGTACATTTCCAAGCAGCAACATGTGCCACTGAACAACAGTTATTCTGGGGCATATAATGATAATTAATGTTATGGTCAATTAGGCACAGACTGTAAAGGGTCCTGTGAGCTCTGCAACAGTGCAAATATTTCTGGAAAAATATACACAATTCCCTTCCTATTAGTCAGCATTTTACTGACTGGTGTATATAGTCACTATTTTAAAGTGTTTCATTCTGCCTACTGTATGCCATTACATTTTTTGGGGGGTGGTGGGTGGCACAAGGTGCTGAAATTAGCCTGAATGTCTTAACTGCAAAGCAGAGTACAAGAAAACTGTTAATCCCGAAACAGTCCCCTAAATTACAACTACAGCTCAGTCATAATAAAAACTACTCACACTGATGGCGAACCCCATGTAACATCGAGGCAGCAGCTGCTGCTCAACAAACGGGGATTATAATTGAGCAGGCCCAGGCCCCAAGCCTGACCGCCCCTGGGCACACCCTCACTGGCACACATTTGTTTTCTCCTGCAGAGGTGTATCGTAATCGTACCATCCTGATAAGATACACAATTAACCCGGCTTGAGAGAACATGTGTGACCCTGTGCCCCTTGGGCCTGAGCCTGGCGCAGATTTCTGAGGGCAGAGAGTGGAGACAATCGTGGAGAAGGGGGTGCAATGGAGTAACAGTGTCCTCTGCTCCTGGCAGACTGCAGGCTCGCTTGCACCAGGCCTGCCCATGCCTCACTACTTGGGAGTCAGTCTGCAGCTATTGGATGTTATCACTGACTTCAGGCAAGCAGGGTTGACTTTGGAAGCCAGCGGTTTGTAGCTCTGCTCCATCGCATTGGAAACGTTTTCCTGGTAATGGTGAGCCCCACCACCAATAAAAGGCAGCACACAGTGATGGCTGCTACCAGCTAGATAACCAGTAGGTGTGCATTATTGGCGCTACGTGAACATGATTCTGACCAGTGACAGCAGCAAGAGGAGCTGGAAATAGTTCTGCTACACACACCCCCCACAACACTGTACACTTCCCTCCATTACAGGCCAGTTACATCTTGAGCATCAGCAATCAATTCTTTCTCTCGCTCGTTGGCTTCAAATGCGCAGCCGCTGACTGAGCAAGTCACAGCTTATTTTTTAATACAACAGCGCGCGCACAACTTCATATTGAAACATGAAGTGTCTTGGCTGTTTGTAACTCAAATCAAAGAAAATGTTTTTGCATATTACTAGTTTGATTCACACTAGTAAAATGCAAAAACATTTTCTTTGATTTAAATTACAAACAACAAAGACGCTTTAAATACATTTTGATTCTCCATTGATTTTGCATTCCGAGTGATCAGATTTCCTTTGGCAGCGAAGGACAAGCACTAGTGTTGCACCATATTTTAATTTTCACCATTTCGGATATTAGGAAGTAAAACTTGACTTACTTTGAATGCCAATGCTACTGCCACTGCTGACTTCCAGATCAGGACGGACGACGGAGCAGGAAAGCTATGACTCATCGTCTCTCCCTCTCCCTCTTGCGTCATGAGATGGCAGGGGAGGTATAAAGACAGCAGCCTGCTTTACCCCTCATAAGTCCGCCCCCTCTTGTGATGACGAGTGTTTAATAGTTGCAAGAGCCACCCACTCCCTTGTTTTTCCTATAAGCTTGACAATCCCCCTGCCATTGAAATGAATGGAGTTCTCGAACTCCTCCCACAGCCATTGTGTAAGCGCCCAAAAATAACCCCTATTCACGGCATTCAAAGTCGGCACACGCCCTCTGCCATGATGTCACTGCTCTAGTTTGTGCCTGCTGGTCGAAGAATACCTCGCCCAGCAGGCATGCGAAGCAGGACTGTACTTTCAAAGTTGCTCACAGCTGCCATAAATATTACTTATGAGAGCAGCAAGTAACCACAATTAAATCAGTTCCAGCTGCCTTTTTGTAATTCTTTTCTTGACTCTCCCCCAAGGGTGGCAGGGCAACGCCCATTTCGCCCATTAACACCAGCCGCCCCTGGATCTGATGGTTCTGACAGTGGAGACCCCACAACGGATTTCAAAACAACAACTAGAGGAAATAGAGAGTCTGGAATCTGAAATTAAATCTAACCAACTGATAACCGACTCGAAGACCTTACTAGAGAAAGTGGACAAAGAGATATCAGAATTTAGAGATTATATGATTAATCAAACAGGGAACCAATTTGAGAAGGACAGAAGTAATTTTATCTTTGAAAAAGTCTATCCATATCTACAGTCTGTTTTTTACTCAAGACCTGAGTCACGTAGACACCTCCAAGAAATTCAAGGGAGGTCAGAAAATGATTTCATAACATTTTCCGATACTTCATCTTCCTCAAGTGGCAGTGAGGGAGAAAGCGCGGACACACATAGAATTACGAATTGAAGAGGGTCCTTCCAACAACAACAAGTGCCTTTTTTTAGGGAGAGGCAAACAAAGAGCACGGGGACGTTCAAGATACAACCAGCAACCATGGGAAATGTCTACCTGTCCACAGATCTACAAGAACTAAGATTATCACCAATATACATTCTGTCTCAAAAAACATTAACAAAAGAGCATCAATTTTGTAAGGTTAAAGACAGAAACAATCAAATTCTGCCAAAAAATAAGATTAAAAACTTTTTTGCTGACAATCCATATAACCAAACCGTAGAGATAACAGGCCCAAGAAAGAAATCTGTATTTTGTCAACCAATTAATAACATTCCTCGGTGCTAACCTTTGAAAAAACTATCAGCAATAACAAAAATGGAAAAAAAGATGGGTCAAATACAATACATTTAAATCTGAAATGGAAGCCCTAAATAATCTAAAATATGACACTTCTATTATAATAAAACAGGCCGACAAAGGTGGTTCTATTGTCGTCTGGGACACATTGGAATACACCTCAGAAGTCATGAGGCAACTAGGACACATCAAGTGTTATAGAACAATTGTAAAAGATCCAACACCAGACCTGAAAAGCCAACTTCATCTGATCCTGGAAAAGGGGTATACTCAAGGTTTCTTTGGAAAAAAGGAACACGACTATATACAAAGTAAGATCCCAAGGATCCCTGTTTTATGTGCTTCCTAAAGTTCAGAAAAATGAAACATCCCCACACGGAAGACCCATCGTTTCAGGGTGTGAATCACTTATGGAGCCAATCTCAAAATTTGTTGATTACTTTCTGAAACCATTCATGGCTCAGGTAAAATCTTTTTTAAGAGATACAACTAACTTTCTAAATAAATTAACAACAATTGAATTCGAAGAAAATGTACACCATATAGTTATACATGGTATCATTATATACCCAGATTCCCCAGGATGAAGGTCTTGAAGTGATTGCGTCATTTATTGAAAGTAGAGAAAGGTCCACACAAGTTCCCACTGAATTCATTATGGAACTGGCAATGTTTTGCACTCAGAAAGAAATATTTCAACTTTAATGGGGAGTTCCACTATCAAGTGAGAGGAGAAGCAATGGGGAGTCCCTTTGCCCCAGACCTAGCCGTGTTATTCATGGCAAAATATGAAGACAAATTCATCTACGACAATAACCCCTTTTCAGAATTCATTGGAAATTGGCAATGTTTTTATGGTATGCACTGGTAATGAGGAAAATCTAGGCAAATTCCATGAATGGCTGAACAATCGCAGACAAGAGATTAAGTTCAGCATAAATGATTCAAGGGCGAAAATGTCTTTCCTAGATGTAGAGGTATACCCTGCTGAAGGGGGTCTGGTCAAAACTTTGTTTAAAAAACAAACAGACCGCAAGAAGGCTCTGCTTCTCCTAAGTAATCACCCCAGGAATTTAAAGGAAAACCTGCCTTATGGGCAATACCTTAGAATAAGAAGGAATTGCCACTACAAAGATGAATATATGTTGCACGCCACAAAGGTAACAGAAAATTTAAAAGTGCGCGGGTACCCAAAACTTAGAGGTCCAACAGTTAAAACTTTTGAACGCAATTAGATAGTACAACTAGTGTTGTACAAAAAAGACACGATTATACATCGGTTTGCGTCTCAATGTATAGTAGGAAGAGATTAGAGTATTACAGAACATGGCCGCACCACTGACACCACCAAAAATTAGACTTGGGCCATCATCATTCAAAAAAAGAGAGGAGTGCGCAATGATTTTATCTCTGGTTTGTTCACAGCCTCAAAGGAACAATAGGGCATATTACCAACAACTAGCGGTAATTATCGCTATGTTGGTTTAGCGGCGATATTTTTATCGCCGAGCTGCGACGATTTTTATCGCTTAGGAACCTTGCTATTATAAAGGTTTATCTCCTAAGCGATAAAAATCGGCCGAAATGCATGAATATCGCTGAAAAGTAAGCGATATTCATGCATTACTGAGCTAATGCTCTTAGCCATGTTATCCACCTACCATTGGATAACATGGCTAAGAACTGCTCAGGGGCAGGTGTTAGCTTTTGGAGATATTTGCGCTTAGCGCGAATATCTCCAAAAGTTGGTAATAGGAGATAGCGATGTTAGCGACTGTTTCCAGTCGCTAACATCTTGGCACGCCCACTTTGCATGTCATTAGTGATAAATATCACTGACATGCTAAGCGGGGCCCAAGATGGTCGCTATCTCCTACTAGCTGTCGCTAACTGGTGTTAGCGACAGCTAGGTAAAAGGGAGATAATTTTATCTCCGCTTTCTTGGCTTTTAAAGCCAAAATAGCGGAGATAAACCCCCTTGATAATATGCCCCAATAACATTATATTGAAAAATACAATGCATCTCAACCACAGTGAAATTGCGACCACCAACAGGAAGGTGCAACTTGTGAAACAAATAGACTATAAGTACAATATTGATCAGTAATAGTAATATTCAACATAATCACACCTGAGTTTCTATTATTAAATCGCGAGGGCATCCAAAATAAAAAAGACGCATAGGAACCGATAGGTGACTATTACAGCTTGATTAAGTTGTGACGTTTGAAAAAACACTACAGATCCCAAAGAGCCCCACGGCCTGTTCAACAATACGATGAAATTGCGAGAGGCTGCGCTACATTAATAAAGCAATTTTTTATACACGGGAGCAGTACCAAAATAGAAATGATTGACCATGATTGCAATTATGACGTCTAACAACAGACAGTCGGGACTGTATACAATAGATGGACACAGACAAAGACACTTCAACTCACAGACATCTCTACTTCCAGAAGTACATCATGGTTTAAACACGCACGTATCGTGCACCACTTCGGAGAACGCGGAAGCCATTATGCGTCCCGGTATTGTTTGGACAAGAAAACTACAAAAAAGGTAAATACCTCACCTGAACCTTCCTCCCCCCTCTTTTGATGGAGCCAGACAACGGTTACAACAGTAGCTAAAGCAGTGTAATTTAAATTGCAGGTCCCCTTCGAGTATTTAAATGTGAACACACATGAATCCAAAAATGAGCAGTGGCGGAGTGAAACCTCCAGTCAAGTGAGTAAATGTGCCATACGATTACACACTCAAATATAGTATAGATAAAGATATGTGGATTTCAATAGTTTTTCTATGTTGTTTGTAGGCGACGCCAAAAGGACAATCAACAGTCCAAGCGAGACGAGCGTCGTGAGGAGACAGGAATGCTTGTCTTCCGCTAGGGTCCATAGATTTATGAACATAGAGTGGTGTTGTAATTGGCATTAATAGGATGGATGGTCCAATTGGAGTCTCTTCTCTGTTTTTAGATACAGGCACCAACATTGTTTTTTCGTTATTTCGGAACAGCTAGACTAAGTTAAGGTAAGCGGTACCGACCTCTAAGTGTGAACAGAGGAACATCTGGGCATCTAGAGTGAATTTAGGACCATTTTTGTTTGTTTTTCAACTGCATGGTCCTGATGAGAACACTACAAATTGGAAAGAGTTCGAAACGCGTAGACCAGTTTTTTGTTTCAGCCATAACAGTATCAAAGAAAGTCTAAACTGTGTGACTTTTCTGTATATATATATATATGTTGTAAAATTAAGTCCTATGGCTTACAATTGAAAAAGGTCAAAACGTTTCAAGAAGAAATGTAAAAATTTAGGGCAAATGTTTTGTGTGTGGCGAATGAATGAGAACACAGTATGAAGAGAATATGAGACTGTATAAATGGAAGAATGGTAGATGGATGTTGAATATTTTATCAAATAGGAGTTTTGTGTAGGTGTAATGGTAAAAGATTGATGGATTTGCACAAAATGTTACATTTTGATATGTGAGTAAAACAAATAAAAGAAAAAGATTTATTTCAGAGAGAAAAAGAAGTCTATGGTGCATGTTGTTAGAATTTCAATATGGACTCTCTAAAGAATGAGTTGGAGGAAGGTAGCAGTATTGGCATTTATTCAGTTCTTTTCTCAAGCATGGTCAGAGCACACTCCCTGTTCAGAAGCAATGTCCGCAATATCCATGGCATGTTTGACTTTGATGCCTGCTGCCTTCTTCTTTTTTAATTGATGCTTGGACTGTGTAGGGTTTTCTTCCTTTTTTATTATCAAGTCAGAAGAGCGTTGTGGGTCCTTCTTTGGTTTCACATACTCCTCTGATCTGTCCTCTGATCATCATGCTCTCACCGAGACCTTCTCAGGTGACTCGTGAAAGGAACGAGATCGACGTGTATCTATATCCTGATAACTATCAGGAATTTTAATTGTATCAAGGTTGTGCAGGTTGTATTGCTTGTCTGACGACTCCTATTGAGGAGATCCATTATATGTTTATTTTTTCTTATCATCCCATGTCTTCTTAGAAAACTTGTGTGCTGTATTTGAGTTATCCTTTTCAGGATTACCCTTAATCTGTGGTTTAAGAGGTTTTGCACCCAAATTATCTCTGCCTATTAATGCATAGGTTTCCTCAATTTTAGGTAATTCGCACTCCTGGTCTCCCAGAGCAACCTGCGAATGTCACTGGCGTATAGCCAACGCTGCTGTTTCCCCTTTTATATTGTTTAACATTTTTGCAAATACTGTGGCAAAAATGCCCATCGGTTTCATCCCCAAATCCAAGGCAGGGGCTGCCGCGTACCTCATTTTCCATCTGTTTGAGCACCTCAGGAAAAACAGCTTATATGGGTGTGCAGTGTGTTTTAGTATATACTGCGGCTCAAACTCTGCCCTATGTGGCGCAATCTTCCATTGAGGGAACCATCCCTCATTGGCAAGCACATTGTGAGAATTCTATGTTTTTCTTGGAGTCACATATGGTAAAACACTGCGTCAAGCTGACTTGTTTTTTGTGCAGTCTAGAACGGAATCTCTTCTTGTCTCCTGGGAACCTTACCCATGACTGCATTAATGGTCACTGGACTAATTCGAGGCATAGCCAATTGTGGTTGTGCAGCCTAAACAGCCCTTGTGTGATTTATTGTCATTGTTCGCATCACCTATTGTGTCAAACATCTACATATTCTGACTAAATCTCTATACAGTGTACGTAGCTACACTGCTGTCAGATTTGCTATATCTGGGTAGGGTGTATAATGCATAGAACTGGCCATTTTGCTCCCTCATTGCTAAGGGTACCCAGTCTAACATTGTTTCTGATATCTGGTAGGAAACCTTCAAACCAATTTTGGTATTCTTGAAATGTTAATGGTATTTCTGGTGCTTCTTAATAGAACTGCAGCTACAGTGTAAGCATGAACATGTCTTTACTGTGCATTTACTGCTGGGAATGTAACCCATGAATAGAATACCTCTATCCTGTATGCTTCCTTGGGCCTCTACCATGAAGGCCACTTCTCCTCTCGTCAGGGAGAGCCCACATGGTTCTAACATCTTTGTGAATATATGTCTGCAGTTCACCGGTATGTTAACTGGTGCTGCATTAGCCATTTGAATATGTGGAATTCAGAGAGGGTACCTCTGTGGGGGGGGGGGGGCATCTTTAAAGGTTCAAGCTTGCACAACCTACAGATAATAAAGAGGAGGTCCCTACTCAACTGAGGGGGATTTTTCCTTAACACCAGGGATGTCTCTAGTTAGTGAGTAGGATTCTTTGGGTACACAAAAGAAAATGAATCGGGCTATATATTAAACTAGCAGCCCGTCCCGACGTTGTCTGGGAGCAATTATGGCTCAGGCCCCCCGCCCGCCCTGACGTTGTGTAACCTGCCCACCTCACTGGTCACGTCACTTTTTCCTGCTGTAATGCCCCGTTTGGTACCTGCCCACGTCACTTGCCACGTCACTTTTTCATCCTGTAATGGCCCGTTTGCTACCCGCTCCACTTTGTATGCTTTTGTCCCCAGCACACGTTTGTTTTTCCTCCTGTTAACCTGCCCACGTCACTTTTTCCTCCTGTAATGGCCCGTTTCACTTTTTCGTCCTGTAATGGCCCGTTTGCTCCCCGCTCCACTTTGTACGCTTTTGTCACTTGCACATGTTTGTTTTTCCTTCTGTTAACCTGCCCACGTTACTTTTTCCTGCACACGTTTGTTTTTCCTCCGGTACCTGTGGCTCGCTCACCGCTCCTCCCATTTCTTTTTCCTCCTGTTAACCTGCCCACGTTACTTTTTCCTGCACACGTTTGTTTTTCCTCCTTTACCTGTGGCTCGCTCACTGCTCCTGCCCACCGCCGCTCCTCCTTCACGTTGCTGACTGGTAACTTGGCGCCCTACTTCATCTGCCGCTGAGCGCTCCTCCCCGCTGCCGCTCCTCACTGTCTGCCCGCCGATCCTCTCCGCCTGTCCGCCGGTCATGTCCGCTGCTCCTCTGATCTCCGCCGCTCCTCATCACTGCTCCTCCCCGCGCTGATCTCCGCCGCTCCTGTACGCCGCTCCTCGCGTGTATGCCGCACCTGATGTCAGCACGCACGTTGCGGCCGGCGCTACTTCAGAAGGGACTACTTTTCTTTTAACTTATATTTTTTACTAACATATTTATTTTTAATTTATATAGCCTATGTCCATCTGCACACCCTGAGGATTACAACGATGTATCGGGTGTGTGGATTGGCGCTGTGGTTCCCGAGTTTACCTGGCTCAAAGGTTTGTGTTCTCTCTTTATGATAGTAGTATAGACTAGCAGCCCAGCCCAACGTTGTCCGGGGCAGAAGAGGGCTGGGGGCAGCACCGCTGCAGGAGACGCGCAGCAGAGCAGCCAGAAGCGGGAGCAGCAGAGCGTACTCACCAGCATCACGTGCGCAGGGTGTTGTTTCCTTGCTCCTGTTTCCTTGCTCATGGCCGCTTCTGCCCACGCTCCTGTCCGCTCTTGGTATTTCGAACTCCGGTGGCTGTCGGTACGGCGCTCCTGTCCTGCCCGCTTCTGGCCACGCTCCTGTCCGCCGCTTCTGCCCACGCTCCTGTCCTGCCCGCTTCTGGCCACCCTCCTGTCCACCGCTTCTCCCCACGCTCCTGTCCGCTCTTGGCATGTCGGACTCTGGAGGCTGTCGGTTTAGTCGCTCCTGTCCTGCCCGCTTCTGGCCACGCTCCTGTCCACTCTTGGCTCCTCACCGACCACTTTACTACTTTACTAAAATGGCGGACTCGTGATTTTGATGACAGCACGCATAAAACGCACACGCCCACCTCAGACATGGCGCTACTTCCAAGGGACAACTTTGTGAAAGAACGTACTTTGCCCTTCTAAGGTATATTTTTTATGTTATATTGCCTATGTCCATCTGCTTACCCTGACGTTTCCAATGATGTATTGTGTGTGTTGATTGGTGCTGTGGTTCCCGAGTTTACCCGCCTCAAAGGTTCCCAGTTCTCTCTTTATAATAGTAGTATAGATAAGAACCCAGGGTAGAACATTGTTGGTGCAATGTAGTACAGTTCATACTCTCTCAGTAAAACTGTGCTTTTGTTGGACAAAATAAACATCAAAACTGTGCAAGACTGATTCTACGCATACCATCCGGATAAGCTGGCGTTAATCCTGCTAGCTCACAGTGCTCCATCAGTACCCCTACCCTAGCAAGGTACAGGTGGAATGTGTAACCTCAAAACATGACAACCCTGACTCCCAAAGGACTCATGCATACCCAAGGAGAGCTACAAGAAATACACAATGTGGCATTTAAATATTAATTGAAGCATTATGAATTTTTTGTAAAATACTTGCACTGCAATAATCAATAGAAGGAAACAGAATAGTGAAATCAGCATTACAAGAATGGCAAAGAAAAATAATCAATTCAATAATTGTGCTGTTACATAGGATATACGCTTGCATATTAGTACTGTTATATTTTGTGCTACTACCTAGCGCTACCTACCCTAGTGTGTCTAGGGTGGGTGAATCCCACCTACTCCCCCATTACCTGTGGGTAATTGTCATCAGGGAGCTTGTCGATGTGGAGATCTGGCCATGATCCCTCGCAGGAGTTAAAAAGGAATCAGCTGGGCAACAAATCTGGCATTAGGTGACCTCAGCAGTGTCAGAGAAATGCTTCTTTACCTTAACAAAGGAGCCATGTTGCTTATATAATAAACGTCATTCATGTAATCATGTTGAAGCTCTAGTAAGGCTTCTATTGTTGACTCTTTAATAACAAACAACAGCATTTTGTGTAGTGAACTTAGCCCTTGTACAGAATGTTCAAGGCACTCGAATGTTCAAGGCACTCGATAATATGCCTACGAAGAAGTGTAAATGTTAGCAAAATCATTTCAGAGAATATTATCCTGCACAGGCACACAAGCAAATGTATGTCAAATGTCACCGTTTAAGAAAAGATGGCAACTTTAAAACATGTACATGTAAAATGGTGGTGTTACTATTCGGGCCTAAGTGTGACCACATAACACTATGAAAGAGACAATATTAACAATATGGATTTAAATATTTGTACAAGCAGTATAATACCTCCTAAAACAGGTGATTTGAAACTTGGCAAAACAACATTTATGCCATCTTTACGAGTTAAGGGACAAATTCCAGATGTGCACTAGGATCAGAATTATGAGCTATGATATAATTATCATACACTCACAGTTGTTCTCTGATAAATTCCTACAGGGCAAATCTACAGAACTTTATTGGGTAAAGGTCTCAGAAAAGAAGGCAAAAAATGTGGAATTCGAGGGCATATGTAAAAAGAAGTAGCGGAGTGAGGCATGAGGCGTCATGGCTTAATGCCTTATTCCACCACTTCAGAAACTCAAGGCTACACCGTGTTAACAAGAATATGGTGCAACCTTGCGTTTCCGCCTGCGCTGGCGCTCCACTTAGCTGCCTAGTGCCAATGCAGGCACTCTTACACCATAGTGCAGGGGTGTCTGCGTGCAGGGGAAGATTGCTTATGTGTAAGAAGGTGTTTCTTCCTGCACATAAACAATTATTTTGCCACTTCTATGTGTGCTGCTTAATGCAGCACACATGAAAGTTACTAAATGTCCTTTTTTTAACGTTTGTTTATGTGCTGGAACGGACACCTTCCTACACATAAACAATCCAAGGCATTTTGCTTTTTCCATGTGTGCTGCAGAAGGAACAACACATGCAAAAAGCAAAAACTAGCAGAAATAAAGCATTTCTCCTGGTTTCGGCAAGTTAAGACCAGGTTTTCCCTAGGCTTATTTTTGGTGCTGGCTCCTATTTACGCCACCCTTGTAACTATGGCGCAGCTTCAGAATCAATAGGTGTTGCGGTGAAATGCCCACGCAACATCCACTGCCCACTCCTTTCACCCAAAGCATAGCGTGAAAGGGGGCCTTATTTACAAGGCAGTGTTAAGCCACATTAAGGAGCTTAACGCTGCTTTGTAAATAAGGCAAAGCCCCTATTGCCACAGGAACGTCAGAAAAAGTGACGTTCCTGTGGCGATAGGGGCTTGTACATATGCCCCTCAATGTTTTACAAACGATCCTGCATGTTATTCCTCATTTCCCATTTGAAAACTAAGAATAGGAGGTATTTATCACGCATGGTAAATACCTCATCTAGGAGTATTGGTATTTACAACGTGTGGTAGATACCTTCCTCTAATACAATAAACACTTAATAAAAAGCCTAGAATTATAGAGTTTAGGGCCTAAAACAGCTACACACAGAACTTAAACATCAGTCTTCTCACGCTCACAACACATAGGGTTGATACTTACCAAAAATGAACTTCAAACCACGTAGTGACTTTCCCTTATTAACTTCTTGTTTCCTTTACATGCTGTGTCCACGGCAGACAGTAACCTATCTACTCCCATACCATATTCGTATTCCACTGCAGGACAGATACATTGTGCATTCCCGAGGCCCTCATTATCAAGACTTTTCAATTTGTGTCACTGGCAGCTGAATTAGGGTCTGCCATATTTGGCTGTTTAGGTGGATTTGCCTATACTCTTAACGTGAATAAAAGGCACCCTTTCTGTTCAGTTTTGATCTACTTTTCTACTCACTCTTGCATTTGGAATAGGCAGAAAAATATTTCTGGCTTGCTGAATCTAAAACACAGTTATGATGAGTCTGTAGAAACTGTTTTACTTAGGTTATTTAGGTTATAAACAAATATAGTCTTCACTTGTGGTTGTATGTGCAAAGATACATTTAAATGAGCCAATGTGGTTTATCGTTTTGCAAATATTTTAAAGGTATTGTTTATCAAAAGTGGCATAGTGGCATTTTCATTACACAGAAACTACTGGCTAACAAACCTCCCCGTAAGGTCTAATGATTTATGATTTCATTGTTGCCTATTCTTGTGAGAACAGATCTGTCAACAAAAAAGAATAGGTTGTAATTCATATGAAAGGACGGAGGATGCGGAGTCGAACAGGGATGAAACTGATGTACATAGAAAGTGCTGGAATAAAGAGTTGCAATAGGAAAGAATCCTAAAATCCAAAGTCTCTTAACCCATGAATTATCTTGAAGATAGACAAAAGAGCTGGCATGTTACTCATGAGGCTTCATGATAAAAACTGTTGGTCTAGCTAAGTGAGAAGACAGCAATTGTGTTTACTGGCATATGTAAATCATTTATTTTATTTCCATGAATGGTGGTTGTAGCAAACTTAAATTACGATCTCTCAAGCCTTCTCAAATTCTACACATCCTGGAATACTCAAATCTTTAGGTATTTATTTCTTGGCTAACTAGTTATCATATTTTCTTTCTTTTCAGATCTTTATATTCACAAATTCATCGACTGCAGGTTCATTAACAGCACCTTCTTGGATCAGAAAGAGGGCTGCCATCTTGACTTTGAGGAAGACAATGATTTTCTGATTTACTTGGTCAGCTTTTTAGGAAGCTTGTCTGTTTTGCCTGGAAACATTGTCTCTGCACTTTTAATGGACAAAATTGGGCGTATAAAGATGATTGGTGAGTTAGCTATTTTATGAATCTAAAACCTGTTTATATATACTTATTGAGATTGTTATTTGGATTGATCCCCCAGGGATCCCGAGGCAGATCTATAATGAACCAGTAGGTATGTGAAGGCAATCTACAAACAGACAGGGATGGAATTCTTGACCAATATATGCCATGTGAAGGATTGACCTTAGGCCTGCTGAAAAGTAAACACATTACAGTAAGAGCTCGTTAGCCAGATGTACAGAGGCACAAGGTGTTATGTGCTTCCTTTCCCTAAACACAAACACAAAGATGTGGTTTCCTCTGCAGGGCAGATGTCCACATCAGTGGCTGGGGACATTCGTTCCTCGGTACAGCGGCACATTACGTTGTTCTCTACCAATTAGACTTATTAAGGCTGTCATTGGTCCCTGTTGAGGGGTCTTTGCAAAAGTTCTATCTCAGGGCATAACATGTACATCGCATTCAAGGAGATGTACATTTTCAGTTTCCTCCCTCCCGCTGGAGTGGAATTGTGTTAACCTGGCACATGATGATAATTTCGCTGGGTGTCAGTGAGAAAACGTGTAAGAGAGAAATATAAATGCACTGGGACTATTTGAGGACATTTGCTCTTTTCTATTGGTATGCAAATATCGAATTGAAAAACAAATACTTGCAAAATTGTAAGTTTCATTCTTCAGATACATAAAACTGAATTAGGAATCCAAACATATGTTTGATATGATGGCTTTTATTTTTCATTTGCACTTTGGACTATATTGCTAAATTAGAAGTGGTACACAAACTCATTCGTGTGAATACACATTTATACTATGCCAGTAATGTTTCACAACAACTATCCTGAAATTGCCCAAGTAGCAATACCTTAATTTGTATCAATTTAAACTCATGTGGAGAGCTATATTTAGCTGGCGTTGGCAATCTATAGTTCGGAAAAAATCATGTTTCAGAAGATCCGTGTCAACTACGCGAAGTAAGAAAATCTAAACATATGAAGGAGATGTTATCTCTGCAATGCCACAAACCATAATTCAAAAAGACATCAACAGTGTTAACATGAATGTGTTTCTAGTTGATTTTGTAACAATGGAATTATTTGGTTGTGGTTTTACCCACGATTTTAGTTCAATTAAAAAAGAACTAAGATAAACAATTAAATAAAAATACACAACTTAATACAGGGTCATTTCATCAAACGAATCTCGCACATTGCTTTATAGCGAGGATTATGTACACCCTGAGGACCATTTTTATTTGATCGATTGTAGAGTTAAAATTAACAATTGTATTTATCAAAGAACGGGGCTCATATTTAACGGGTGGTTCGGTTCTTTCATGACTACACTGTATTATCATACGGTGGTTGTTTAGCCAGTTACCTGTATGATTTTTATCTGTGTTCATTAAAATCATGTTTTTAATTTACATTTTCTCTGAATGATCTTTTGCTGTCATTTTATGTTACTTGTTTACCCACTTTGCAACTGCCTAGGAATTTTTTTCACACATTATTATCCCTGTCATAGGAGTTTGCCGAAACTATTGTTCAGGGGGTCCTTGTTTTTTTCAATCCTCCTACACTGTATTTCGAGCCTTCGTGTATTTAGAAAGCACACGTAGAAATCCGGAAGTGCTAATAATGCATTGAAACCGTGTGCCCCTTCCCCTTTTATGTTCCAGGTGGGTCCATGTTGATATCCGCAGTGTGCTGCTTCTTTCTGTTTTTTGGCAACAGTGAGTCTGCAATGATCGGCTGGCAGTGTCTGTTTTGTGGGGCGAGCATAGCAGCTTGGAATGCACTGGACGTCATCACTGTCGAGCTCTACCCTACTGATAAAAGGTACCATCTTCCCACTTTTTTTTACTATTCATATATGGCACAAATTCAGGATGTTCTATAAAGACCTAGCACTCTTTGAGACCTGAAGCACCCATTTTGGAACTAATTTGCTCCTTACATTGTAAGAATATAAATATATATATATATATATACACACACACACACACACACACACATATATATATACATATGTATATATTAGAAATATTAAAATGAAAATATTGGAAATAAGGACAACTTCAGTCAAGATCTTCTACAAGTCTTCCACATAATTAATATATGTTAGAACTGGGGGTCTCTAGTTGGCAAAGGTAGGTACCACTGTCCAAATAAGGACCCTTGCTTTCCGTCAACGTGAGGAGGAAACACTCTTCAGATAACCCCTGCTCACCCCCTTAGTAGCTTGGCACGAGCAGTCAGGCTTATCGAAGGCAATGTGCAAAGTATTTGTACCAACACTCACAGTAACACAGTGAAAACACCACAAACTGACTCCACAACAGTTTAGAAAAATAAAGGTATTTAATCTAAACTACACAAGAGCAACATGACAAAAATCCAACATACACAGTTCAAGAATATGGTTCCAAATGAGTTCTTAAGGTTGCGTTAAATTGTTCACAGTTGCATCATGCTTTAGCCAACAGTACCTTTAATTGCGACAAAGTTCCAAGGGAAAAGCTATAACGGTGAACAGCAAGCGATGCGTCACTCCTGAGACCCTGGGGAGGCGATGCGACACCCCCGCTCGATGTAGCGGGCGTGTTGCAGTGACTCCGGTCTGTAAGGGAAGGGATGCGATACCTTGCATGGATTCCGGTGCACAGGTTTTCGGTGGAAGCGGCTCGCAAAAGGTACGATGTGATGATCTTTGGGGAGGCGACAATCTCCGGTGCAGCGACGATTCGCGGCTCAGTGTCGATCTTCTACTCTCGCGCCCCTCAATGCGATGGCTCTGTGACGACTCTCGCAGCAACGTGATGCGGTCTGCAAGCAAGCGGTGCGACAATCTCACCCAGTGACGACAGGTTCTGCGACGATACTCGCAGCAATGGTAATCTTCCCGCACCAGACTGGTGCGTCCCGCAAACGAAGGATGCGATGACTCTGGCAGCGGCAACAGGCACTGTGACGATCTCGGCCTTCGTAGCGGCGGAAATTTCCTCGCACTGACGGGGATGCGCTCCACAAGCGAGCGATGCGATAACATTTGCAGAAAGTTCTTTAAATCTTGGTTTCCAGCTTCCCAACACAGGTACAACTTCCAAAGGCACCACACATGGGCCAAGCATTCCAGGAAGGACAGAACTCTTCAGTAGAGTTCAGGGAAGCTGGGGTGAAGTCCTTTTGTTCCTGGGACTTCTTAACAGAGAGCCAGCTCTTCTTCAGGCCCTTGGAGATTCTTTCAAGCAAGGGGACACAGCACAAAGCAAAGTCCTTCCCTTCTCCTTGGCAGCAAAGCAACTGCAGGACAGTCTTCCTTCTTCAGTCTTCCAGCTTTCGCCATGGCAGAGGTTCCTTCTTGATTCCTGGATGATCTCATTTTCTGTAGTCAGGAGTCCTGTACTTATACCCCTAAAAGTCTTCGCTCCCTTTTTGCAGGATCGCTCTGAACCCAGTCTGAACCAGTTCTGGGTGTTCCTTGAGCACTTTGTTTTCCTGGCTGCTCCTTTCCTTTCAGAGAGAGGGGCAGGGTCATCAGCCGCCCAGCAGGAGGTGGAGCCAGCACTGTGGAAGGCAAGCACAGCCCTATTCAGGCCCAGATTCTATACCCTCCCACCACTCAAGATGCAGATGCAGTCATTCAGCCTAGGGCTGACTCAGTCAGCCTCCCGGGGGCTCTCCAGCCCCTGTCACTCTCAAACCAGACAGTCAGTTCACAAACAGGCCACGGCACACAGAAAGGTCAGACAAGAGAACATCAACTTTGTAATGTGTAATGTAAGGAACACTTCTATAGCCCTTCTTTCACTCCAAGGAGTATCTTGGCGCTCAGTCCAACCTAGATGAAAAAAGGTTGGAAAGAAAGAAATGACTTGCATACTGCACTACACATTACACCAACTCCCAACACGCCGCATCAGATAGAGAGAAGATCCAGGTTTTTAATGCTTTCCTGAAATGTGTTTCTTGAGAGAATATTCGTAAAAGCGCTGTTCTCAAACACAGGATTTAAAAACGACCTTTCCTAAAATATGTGTTATTAAATTCTGAGTTCAGGGATACCAGACTTTTATGTCCTACCTTGCCCCCAAGGGACGACATGCTGGTAGCCACTGTAGCCAGCATCTCACATGATAGCCTATGGGCAAGGTAGCCTTACAATACTGAAAAACAAAAATGGCTGTAATTCACTACCAGAGCATGCCAACTGCACTAGCCCATACTCTACCTTTCACATACACTGCACCCTGCCCAAGGGGGTACCTTGAGCCTTCCATAGGGGTGACCAATGTGTATGGAAAGGGAAGGGTTAGGCCCGGTCAGTGGGGACACTGAGCAGAAGGACATGGCAGTTCACAGACTGCACACAGGCACTGTGGTGGCAGGCCTTAGACACCATTTTAGGGTTACTCATGTGGGTGGCACAATCAGTGCTGCAGGTCCACTAGTAGCATTTGTATCACCAGCCCTGGCACACTCAGTGCACTTTACTAGGGACTTCTTGGTGATACAAATATGCCAATCTTGGACAACCAATTACAATCATAATTTACACAGGGAGCACTTGCACTTTGACACTGATCAGCAGTGGCAAAGTGACCAAAGCATCTATACCAGCAAAAACGAAATCCAGCACAGCATCAAAAATACAGGAGGCAGAGGCAAAAAGACTGGGGAAACCACGCCAAAGATGCCAGGTCTAACAATATCTCTACACACTTTTTGTGATGTTTTCTTGGATGACAAAAAGTGAGCCATCTGTGAACTCTCATTAGGTTATTAAAGGTTATACATATAGCTCAGGAACCAAATACTAGTTACGTGTGATGCTGGAGAAGCTCACAGTGCCACCAGGAGAGCAGCCAACATTTTTTATAGATTTCATTTTTTCAGCCGCCGTCCATGCAGGTAACAATGGTGGAGCCGGGTAAGGGGGTATTTCGAGGGACGATGCAGAGGGAAAATTTGTTAAATTATTACATTTTCTCCCTGAATTGTCCCTCAAAATCCCCCTTACACAGCCCCACCACTTTTACCTGCACAGAATGCGTCTGTCCTTTCTTTTTCTGTTTCTGTTTCTCTTTGTCTTTCTTTCTCTTTCTCTTTCTTCCTGTCTGCCAATTTGACTCTAGCTCTGTTTCTGCTCTGATCTCTGTCTCTCTCAACACAGCTGCAGTGTAACTAGTTAGCATGTTTGACTTAGGGATGTTCTGAGCATGTTCTAACAATCTCACTACTTGTAATCAACGTATTAATCAATTGGGTTTTGTAAAGCGCAGCTACTCACCTGTGAGGGTCTCAAAGCACTGGGGGGTGGGGTGAGGGCTCAGTTGAGTGCTTGGATGATCCAAAAAACCAGGTATTAAGGTCCTTCCTGAACTGGGGCAGTGTAGGGCTTTTCGTGGAGGGAAAGGTCGTTCCAGATCTTGGCTGCGCGGTAGAAGAAGGACTTTCCTCCCCTTCTGGTCTTGTAGATGCGTGGGATGGTGTCCAGAGAGAAGTCGGCTGATCAGAGGTTTCTCTTGGGTGCATTGAAGAAGGGGTGGTTGTTTAGATATGCTGGTCCGATGTTGTGGAGGGCCTGGTATGCGTGAGTGAGTAGCTTGATGGGGAGCCTGTGGAGCTCGCTGAGGTGTTGGGTGATGTGGTTGAGACGGGGGATGTTTAGGATCAGTCTGGCTGCGGTGTTCTCGACCATCTGAAGCTTGCAATGGAATTTCTTGTTGATTCTGTCATAGAGAGCATTACCGTGGTCCAGTCGGCTGCTGATGAGGGCATGCGTGACCGCTTTTCTGGATTCGGATGTGACCTATCTGATTGTTTTTCGGAGTATGCAGAGGGGGTTGAAGCAAGCCAAGGATACAGCATTGATCTGGTGGTTCATTGTGAGCGATGAGACTGATTGATGCTGAGGTTTTGTGCGCAGTTTGTCAAGGTGGTGTTTTTTCCAAGGGCAGGGGGCCACCATGTGTAGTCCCATGGAGAGGGGCTGGAGCCAAGGATGAAGACTTTTATTTTCTTAGAGTTGAGTTTCAGGCAGCTTTTTTAAATTCAGATGGCGACAACTTTAATACCTTCTTGGAAGTTGTACCAGGTAATGTTGGGTGCTGTGGTGAGGATGAGCTGGGTGTCGTCGGCGTAGGAGACAATGTTGAGCCTGTGGTTTATGACGATGTTTGCGAGGGGGGCCATGTAGATGTTGAAGACGTTAGTGCTGAGGGAGGATCCCTGGGGCACTCCACATGTGGCCTCTATTGGTTCCGACAAGTAGTGCGGGAGTCTGACCCGCTGAGTTCTGCCTGTGTGTGAGAAATTAGCATATCCAGTTGAGGGCCTTTCCGCGGATGGCAGCGTCGAGGAGTTGGGTGGATGAGGGTTTCCATTTAGCTCTGGTCGAGGAGGGAGCGCATGTAGTCGGTGGCAGTGAGTTGGCGGTCTCTGTGCTGTGTTTGCTGTGGAATCTGGATTGGCTGATGTCCAGGACATTGTTGGCTTCGATGAAGTTTGCTAGCTGGGTGTCGAAGGCCTTCTCGATGACTTTGGCTGAGAATGGAAGCAGGGAGATGGGCCTGAAGTTTTTGAGGTCTGTCAGTTTTGCAGAGGGTTTCTTCAGGAGGGGGTTGACTTCAGTGTGTTTCCAGTCATCGGAGAATATGGTGGTTTCGAGGGCACAGTTGATCGTCTGGCTTAGTTCTGGTGCAATGGCCGTGGCGGCTTTGTGGAAGATTTGGGGAGGACAGGGGTCTGAGGTTGCTCCAGAATGGATGCTCTTCGTGGTCTTTACTGTGTCCTTTATTTTGAGTTGGGTCCAAGTGAGCAGGGCCTGTTGGGTGGCATCACTGGGGGTGGGGGATGGTGCGATGCACAGGTCTTTGTTGTTGAAGTTGTTGTAGAGCGTTTTAATCTTGAGGTGAAAAAAGGTGCAGAGTCTGTTGCAGAAGTCCTGGGAAGGTGGGATGTCTGTTGTTTTGCGGCCGGGTTTAGCAAATTCTTTGATGATAGAGAAGAGTTCTTTGGAGTTGTGGACATTGGTGCAGATTCTGTCTTGGAGGAAGTTCTTTATGTGGATTTGATGAGTTTGTGCTGTGCTGTGATGGCTGTTCTGTAGGCGGTGCGTGTTTCTGGGGATTTGCTGTTCCTCCATGTCTTTTTGAGTCATCGCAGGAGCTCTTGGATTTTTGAAGTGCAGGGGTGCTTTCTTGCTGAGTCGTCCTGTAGCTTCCTTGAGGGGGTGAGTGTATCGACGCAGTTCGTTATCCAGCAGTGTAGGTTGTTCTCTGCTGTGTTATCTTCTGGTATTGTCGGAGGTGGAGTGCTGGTCAGGGTTGAGGTGAGCTGTTCTTCAGTGACTTTGTTCCAGCTTCTGCTGGGGAGGCATAAGCGTGCTTGTGTACGGTGACTTTTCTCAAGGAGAAGTGGATGCAGTAGTGGTCAGTCCGAAGGAGTTCTGTGGTATGGCTGTAGAAAACGCTGTTTCCTTCTGCGAAGAGTGGGTTGAGTGTATGTCCTGTTGTATGTGTGGGGGCGGGGATGAGTTGCTTCAGTTCTATGTTGCCGAGGTTCTCTAGGAGGGCGGCGGAGTTGGGGTCATCGTGGTTGTCCAGGTGGAAGTTTAGGTCACTGAGTAGAATGTAGTCTATGGAGGAGAGGGCATGGGGTGTGATGAGGTTGGTGATGGTGGCTGTGAAAGGAGCTAGTGGCTGGGCAGCCTGGTGATGAGGGTTCCGAGGAGAGTCATTATAGGGTTGGTCTGGATCTGAAAGTGGAGATGCTCCATGAGGTTACTGGTGTCGTCCGGGCCGGTGGTTGTCATATAGAGGGAGTTTTTGTGGACGATGGCAATGCCTCCTCTTGCGTTACTGGGACAGTCTTTTTGCAGGATCTTGTACCCGTTGGGAATGACGGTGGCGATGTAAGCACGGAGTTGGCATTGTTCCAGGTTTCTGTGAGGAAATTTATGTCAGGCCAGTGGGGGTTGAGGAGGTCCCAGATTTCTATGGTGTGCTTGTTTAGGGGGCGCACTTGAAGAGGAGGCAGTTGAGTGGTTTCGGAGCGGTGATGTCAGGTAGGCTGGGGGCCGCGGCTGGGGAATGGCTGTGGGTGAAGGTGCAGCAGCAGTGTCAACAGGAGATCAGGCCTTGGATGTTGCTCAGCCTCGAAAGCTGGCAGTGGTAGCTGCATCCGGGGTTGATAGCATGGAGGGTGCTGAAGTTGTAGCGGGGCAGGTTGAAGGACCAGGGTCCCTGGCGCTGGTCACGGTTGGGTCGCGGACAGGCACAGATGGGATAAAAAGGCGCATCAGCAGCACGCCCACTGCGAGTGCCCGATGCGTGGCCCCAGAGCACCCCCAAAAAATTAGGGGCCTGGGGAGGACAGTCAGCTGAGAGGCGGAGTGGGAAAGACACATTGGAGGGGGCGGGGCCGCAGGGGCAGCAGTGGCAGAGAGAGAAGAGGATGAGGAAAAGAGGGAAAGAGAGCAAATGAGAAAAGAGAGAGCAAAAGCGAGAAAAGAGGGAAAAAGAGAACAGAGATCAAAAACGAGAAAAAGGACACAGAAAAAAACAAGAGGGGCGGAACAGCAGAAGAGCAGAGTGCTCTCCCACTGGACCAGCAGGGATGAGGTGCAGGCAGGAGCCTGCGGGTAGAGGAGGGCCTTACTATAGTGGAGGGCTCAGAGGGCAGCACTTGCTGGTGGAGCTGCATGGGGAAGAGCAGTCACATTGACCAAGTCAGTGATCTAGCTCTTCTTGCCGTGCAGCGGCCACCATTAAGTAGGTGTCAGGGGGAGTGCAGTCAGCTGGGAGGCGAAAGCGGGAAGGACAAGCTGGAGGGAGGGGAGAGGGGCGGTGGGTGCATCAGTGGCAGAGATAGAAGAGGGCAAGGAAAAGAGAAAAGAGGGAAAAGTGAGCAAAAGAGAACAGAGAGAGTACAAAAAAGAAAAGAGAGCAAAAGAGAACAGAGAGCAGATAGAGCAAAAATGAGAACAGGGGGCACAGAAAAAGCCAAGAGAGGCAGAACTATAGAAGAGCAGAGTGCTCTCCCACTGGACCACCAGGGATGAGGTGTAGGTAGGAGCCTGCGGATGCGTGCGAGCCTTAAACACTTACCAGAGTAGAGATCTCTGAGGGGCTCAAAGGGCAGCACTTACTGGTGGAGCTGCATGAGGGAGAGCAGTCACACTGTTGAGGTCAGTATCTAGCTCCTAGAGAAAGATGTGTTTATAATGAGTGTGATGGATACAACCTTACTTTAATTTTCATTAAATGTTTATAGCAATGGATATGCCAAATATGATTAAAACCTCAACTTATTCTTTTCCAGAGCAACAGCCTTCGGTATCCTGAACGGTCTCTGTAAGTTTGCGGCCATCCTCGGAAACTCTATATTTGCTTCATTTGTTGGGATAACCAAAGTGGTCCCCATTTTGTTGGCTTCCACTGCCATGGTGGGCGGAGGTTTGCTTGCCCTGCGACTACCAGAAACTCGAGAACAGGTTCTGATGTGATTAGTCATGGAAGAGAAGAGCCACTTGCAGAAAATCAAACACCAACTTTGAAGCTGATCAACCTCAGACATGGAGATTTAACAACATGGGTCGGAATTCAGCAGTGCCACAGCCTATGTCTAACAGTATTCATGCGACCAGTTCAGGCCTTCTTGAACCCAACACGCCACAAAAATAACGCCGGCGGCTGCAGCTTTCAGATCCTTGCAGATTGAACAATTTCATTTGAAAGTTATGTTTTGCAAGTTATTGGGACTCTTCTAATAGCACCTCACGTTTGTTCAACTTCTAGCCATGTGTAATGAAGAGAAGAGCGCGAAACTCAGTTGTCGTGCTGTACATCGTTTTCACTTTCTGGATGCATTAACCTAAGTCTGTGTATCTCAGTTCACTGTGCAACCGGTACAATTATCAGAAAATAGAGAAAAAATATGAATTTCACACCAAATCATGCTTCATTTCCAAATAATGCTTCAGTTCAGTTTTCCCTCCTATTGTGCAACATCATATTGTTTTTCATTTTCAACTGGACTGGAGGAAATTGGCGTTCATTTATTTCAGTACTTCTCATATGTAAATATTATGCAGTGTAAATAGAAAACTGTTTAATCTGGTCTCCTAAAGTTACCTGCAAGGATTTACCAGCATTTTAGCCATATCTATTAGGGGAATTGTGTAAGAGCTCACCATAAAGGCAGCAACTTAAGCACAGCTAACACAAAAACTTAGAGCCATGATCATGTTTTTTAACCTAGGAAGAAATTTTCGGAAACCTAAGGTGCGTTTTAACATTTACTTGGTTTCTGTTTATGTAGGCCAATCATCCCTTTATGAATGGATAGAATTGCTAATAATTTGTTCACTCACAGGGTGAAACTTTCTTTTTACTGAATGATAATGACAAGATATATGTAGAATACAAACATCTTATCCCAGATCAACATAATGGGCACGATGCTCAATGTGTAACAACACAGTACTGTTCACCATTAAAATCAGGGTTCATATTTAGATTACTGTTTAACACATTTTGTTATCGATTATTCTCTAATTTTAAATAATTCTGTTTAATACCTCAACTCAGGACATTCAGGTAATGTGAAATATGTTTCAGTTTAGGCAACATTTCTAAAGAATAGGGGTTGTTGAACTAATTACCTTAGGACTTTTACCTGATCTCATTGGAGGTCACTTGAACTAACTTGGGACACGTAGCTTGGTCATTTCCACCAACAACAAAGTAGAACACAACAAAATATTTATAACATTTCAGCTTTTCATCAGAAGAGTAGTCATTAACTTAAAATTAGAATTCTGTTGATCTTGACTTTTCCCATTTTCATAAAGCTTAGTTTAAGAATGTGCCCACTTGTCCGGGACCAAAAAAGAAGCTTTTAGAGGAAACCACCCCAGGAAATCTGCTTACTTGTGCAAGACTGTTTTGGCCAAAACAGTTTTTGGCAATTGTCTGAACTTCAGGAGTTTTCAAATTCGGTGACAATGGCCAAATTATTGTTTAACGCGCACTTAATTAAAAACAGATCTGAATGCAGATGTTGTGCAATTCCTTTGCCATTTTGCAGGAATATCTATAAAAATAAAAACAATAATTCTCAGTGGAAGTTAGAACTTTTTGTTAACCTTTGAACATATCTGAGAATCACGGGGCATATTTACAAGGACTTTATCTCTTTTTTGGCTTAAAAAAGCTAAGATAAAACTATCACCCTATATACAAGAGGGTGCTAACATGCATAATCGCATGTTAGCACCCTTTTTCTAAACGCCTCCCTTTGCAGCTCTAATGAGATGCAAGTGGTTGTCACTGGACGTACCCAGGATGGACAACCTTGCAAATATCGCTGATGTTCACATCGCGATATTTACAAGGCTGCCCCAGCATTTTTGCAGACATTAGTTTTTGGAGAAAACCGCTGTTTTCTCCAAAAACTAACGTCTGCTAAAATGCAGATACCTATCCCTAACAGCCGTGGCCGGTAGTAGGTGTAACTGCAGGGCGGTGACGTGGGGAGGGGTCGTATCAGCAAGGTTATCGCTGTGTTGCAGGGAACATCGCTGAAAAAACATCGATGTGTTCTGCAAAACGGCGATAACCTTGATATCTCTGGAATTGTTATCGCCCTGGAGAAACGCGTTGTTAATAACGCGCTACCAGAGCGATAAATTCCAGAGATAGCCTGCGATAATAAAATTATCGCTTAGCACGCCCAGCGACAATTATCGCTGGCCGTTGATAATATGCCCCATAGTAGTTTTTATTAAAAAGTATAATGGATGTAACCTGCCTTCATTTTTTAACATAAAATAAAACACTAATGTTTACCCAAAACACTTTTTTATGCCATGTAAACTATAATATATTTGACCCTGATGTAGAATGTTGATGAAAAAACTATTTTTGAGCAACCTTTAGCTTTTTTTTACATTTTATTTAAAACAGTTAATTGTTTTGTCAATTTGTAAGCATCCAGAGCTGCATATAAAAAACACACATTTTAAATGGTATGTTTTAAACTTCCTAACTGCTTCTATTTTTTTCCAATTAGTTATAAAATCGAGGCGAAGGGTATTTTTGCTAGAGGAGGTTTCTTAAGTACAAAATGTTATTTTTGTCACTCACATGCCACACATATGCTCTTGACGCATCTTGTTCCTAGTGCATTTAACAGTTAAATAGTTTCCCCCATTAAAATTATACTATGATTTACACATGGCCATATTTCACTACCTGTATATTTTGCCATTGGGAAAACAACAGATTATTCTGCTTCTATAGCACTGGTTTGGATGATTTATTTTTCCTGTATTTTATCAAATCTCGCACAGTCTATGTTAAGATAAACGGCAAACACAAGACATTTGTGAGGGTAGGCTTGCATTGCACAACTAACCAATTTTTTATTCATTCTCATTTTTAAATATTGTAATAACGTGATATCACTTGGTGTAATCCACTGAGGAACTAGTGCTATCCGCATCTTGTCGGACAATACACTTTCCTTAAAGGTCTGCACTAGGCTATGAAGATCCACACATCAAACCTTAATATTTCGCAAGGTACGAGTATAATTAAATATATGTTTTTTAACCAGAGCTTTTCAAGTATTATTTGCGAAATTTACAATTATCATTGCATAAATAGGCATTGTACTCCAAATAGAGCAGTTTTGGGTAATTTGGAACAACTGCAAAGTCAATTGTCCTATTTAAGGGGATCGCTACAGCTGTGTACTGTTATGTGGCAGTGATATATATATATATATATATATATATATATATATATATATCCCTCTGACTGGAGCATAGAAAGCTGTCAAAGAGCACCAGTAAAAATGCTGAGTTAACGTTTGTTTATTGACTCAGATATTTCAATTTCATATATGTAATTAGGGAACAAATGTAATCCTTCCTTCCATCTGCCGATATTTAAACCTCTATTTTCTATGTTTAAAAACCCCAAGGTCCTCAATAGACTTTAATATAAAATGATTTGATATATAAGTTATATGCATTCTTTGTCTAGTAGATACCCAAATAGGATAAGCTATATAGGAGAACATGTGGGTTACTGAAATTCCAAACACTTTTTCTCTAGTTGTCTAAACAAAAATAAACAGGTCAGATGGAAGGGTTTTGGCCTCAAAGTATGAATCAAACTCATTGAGTGAAGTGGGAGTGATTAACACATCAAATCACTGTGGTCCAAAACCACAAAATAGTTTTTGTAGTCCTATTTCATTATCACAATTTCTTAAGCATCATTATCCCATCATGTTATTGATGATTGCAAATTGCAAATTGTACCCCCCTTACAAGTCCCTCTATGTTTCACACTATGCTGCAAGACCTTCTATGTGGAAAAGGGGAGCTATGAATAGGATCATGGACAATAAGAGTGAATCCAAATGGTGATTCCAACTCCGAGTGTATGGTCATTGCATGCACACATGGAAGTTGTATGTTGGCCGTCTTTGCCAGTTCTACAGCTCAAGCGTCTCAAAGGAAGGGCAGTGCATGAGAGAGGAATGGAGGGCATGGAGGACATATACAAACCTGAAATTGTCAACTGATAGGGTAGGTAGCTTTATCGTACCAGTACCTGCTGTACTGTAGAAGAATGCAAGTGGAAGTCACAGCTATAAACAACAGTCTTCAAGTATTCCACTTGCCTTCTATTTGAACACGGAGCAACAGCACACACCGAAAGCATTTTGTTCGAAGCATTATTTTAGTATTCATTAATTTTGAAGTTATAATAGACCATGTATTTGCTACCTTGATTGTAACCCTTCTCCTGTGCTGGGTTCAGTTAGAAGCAAATCTGAGCAGTTTCGTTTTTATGAGCTTCCTGAACCACCTGCAATTAGCTGCAGATTTTAAGATTGTGTTAGGGTGTTCCAGAGAGTTGTGCCTTGGGTACTCTGTGATTTGCATTCAAGATGCATCAATTGGCATGGTTGTTCATTAATCCAGTGGAAGGACACTAAAGGAAGACCCTTGGTTATAGCAGAGGGAGGTAGCAGAATGGATGGGTATACATGGCCTCTGTCCCAGTATTCATAATGCGTGGTTCATAAGCCAATTGCATTTGATCCTGATATTACTTGAGAGCCAATGGAATGCTTTTGGGAGAGTATTGATTTAATCCGAATTATGCAAGTTGAAGCACGATCTGGCTGCATTACCCTGTAAAAATCAAAATTGTTTATGCTGATTGCAAACCTGCTAGGCAATGATGAACATAAAAAATGCTCAGCCATGCGTTTCAGTGTCCTATATTGAATTTAATGATAGCCACACACCAGTGTTAGCATGTACCTCAGAGAACATCTCGTATGAATACTACAAGGAAACACAGAACATGTCACATATTATAAACTACTCGTATGACACAGAATCTGCAGCTCTTTAGCAAAGAGGGTTTGTTTTTAAAGACAAGAGAAGAGACTGCAGCGTATAGTTATTACAAAGAAGATTTTTGGTGCGTGAAGTTCTTCAATTCTGGGACCTCATCACCAAAATAGTGCACAAGTAAGTTTATTAGAAAATGGTGGATCCGTGATTTGTAAATCACTTTGAGTGTCAAGTATTAAAAGAGCTTTCTGGAAATTAACCAGACACCATTTGAAACGGATAGGCTTACCTAAAATACAAATCACAAATCCCTCTATGGGGTCCAAACTTACTACTTAAACTTTGCATTAGGTACTTGATCAGCGCTTAATTTGTGAAAGAGAGTGCCATGTCCCAAGCTCTGCTCAGAAGTCGGCGGCTGGAGCAAATATACGCCAGCACACCAAATACCAAGCCTGCTTGTCTTTAATCCACTTCCAGACACGCCCTGCTCCATTATCGCACTCTTGCAGGCTCCTGCTTTCTCCCTTGGTGACGGTTTTGCGTTTTTTTCCCTAGTTCTTTCCCCTTTGGGTGTTTGGGTGTTTTTCCTTCTCATGCACTCAGTCAATGTCTGATGCAGGGAAGTAAGTCTCGTCCACAAAAAAAAGTGCTTGTGCCCCCCACCGGGAAACACCGTCTCAAATTAAGCACTGCTCTTGATAAGGAGTAGTCGGAACCAATAGTAATTCCTACAGGATGTCAGTTTTCGAAAACAGTGTTTTAAAAAATAGATTGAGTTCTATAGGTCAATAAAGTACAGAAACATCTTTGCAACAAAAGCCTGTATTAACTTTGTGATATATATAGGGTAATGTACATCCAGGCACACGTTATAAGAATATTACAAGCTACTGAGAAGTTCAATGACCATAAAACCCATGAGGCCAAAGGCTGAGCGACCGTTGAAGGATTTGGAGCTCTGCAGTACCTTGCTATATTTCTACAAAGTAACAATCCCTAAGTAAAAGCAAATATGTTAAAGCAAACCATGTTTTATTTAAACATGGCTTGATGTATTGTTATTTGATCCCTGCAGGCCAAAAGTGGAACTGTACCTGCTGGAATATCATTACTAACATAATAATTTATTACAAGCAACTAGTAATGTGATTTTCTTTCTTGTGTGATGTAATTAGAAAAAAAATGCCGGGTATATCATAGTCTATAACAATTCCACACTGATTAGATCACTCTTTAACTGGATTACAAACAGTTGTAACCTCGCCTAACTTTTGCCCACTTTCACAAGAATCTCACAATTCTAAAATACAAAGCAAGCACAATCGTGAGATACCATCTCTTTTGTAGTGGTCGTTTCCAAGATGCTCTATATCCTTAGCACAAGACGAATATTCCACCTCAATGCATACCAAAACAATGTTGTAGTTCCAGACCTTGGAGCATATTTACAATTAAATGGCACCGCAAGCAGTTTGGCTGTGCCGAGCTGCGTCATTTAAAAAAAGGAGGGATGGGCCGTATTTACAAGAATAAGGCACACACCTTTGCTCTCCCCTGCGCCTGCACTAAAACAGCAACTGTGCGCCAACGCAGGCACCGCTACACCATTGTGCAAGGGTGCCTGCATTTCAGGGGTGATTCTGTTTGTGCAGGAATGGACACTTTTCTGCACACAAACAATAATTAATGGTATTTTGATTATTCTAGGTATGATACAGAAAAATGAGGAGAAATAAAACAATTTCTCTTTGTTGTGCCATTAAACGCCTCCCCTGGAAAGGTGTTAGTTTTGGCACCTCCTCAGATTTAATCAGTCCATGTAAATCTGAGGCACAGTGAGAAAACCATGGGTGTTGCATGGGAACACCCACAGCAACACCCATGGCACGCCCCTTTAACGCAGAATACTGGGGGAAAGAGGGTCATACAAGGCTGTGTAAAGCCACGCAAAGTGGCTATGTGTGACTATGTAAATATCGGCCAGCACACAGCAACATTCAAGCGATTAAAAAAGTGACGCTCCAGTAGTGCTAGGGGTTTGTATGTATGCCACCGGGTTTCCATAAGGCACTAAGACTCAGATTTACTCTTGTTTTTTGTCTGTGGTACAGCAACGTAAAATGTATGGAAATGGTCAGCAGATATTTACTTTCCAGTGCTAAGTGTGCTTTGTGCTGGAAATGTGGTCTTCTCAGAGTACTAAATCCACTTTACACTGCTTTTTGTAAAGGTGGCATTTTTGGGGGTGAATCACAGCAGACACCCGTAGATTTTAATGCAAAGCCAATTTCACGAATAGTCTGACCGGGATGTACTTCAAACACTAACTGCTTGTGACAGCAGTTGCAAACAAAGGGGAAGCAATCATTTCCTCCAGAAACCAATGCATTGTATGTGTGCTGTGATGCACAGTACTCATCCTATGAACTGGTCTCTTGTGAGAATTTCTATGCATAAGAATTTGTAATGGAAGGATATGATTCCAGTACTAATCCTCAACAGAACAATGCACCACGGTGAAAGGCTGTGCATACTGCAAAGCAGTCTGTTTGTACACTGCTGCAAAGGATTACACCAGCAGTATGCCAACAGATATGGCTTTGGCTGTGTTCTGCCCTTTCACTCAAGTCAGTGCTGCAAATTCGGATACTGCTCTGTGTTGCATGACATCTCAGTAAATCTGGGGCCAAATGTCAGTTTTAAAATCGGTCTATCACGAAATAGCATCTTTTTTATGTCTTTTTTCTGAGATGATGTCCAACAACTTGCGATGCTAGTGATGGACTCTTACTTTGTGATTTACAATTCTTAATAAAATGATTCCATTTTAGAAGAAACGGTTCCTTTACACACTATGCCCAGTGCTGACATTTAAATGTAGATAAATAATACATCGCATAACTTTTTTTTTAAACTGTCTACTGATATTTTTAGGGTGTACAAGAAGCAAGTTAAATATGGCCTACAAATTGTTTCATTTTTATGTAAGAGTGAAGATTTACTATATGTTAGTCAAACAATGTCTCATCGTAAATGTATTGGGTGTTTCACTGTACATAATATTATGCATAGTGCATATTAAATTATATATTTATTTAGGTGTGAACGCTAGCTCAGTTTGTGTGAAACGGCCAATTTCAATTCTTGTTTTTTGTACCTTCCTATTTTGTCTTTGTCTTGTAAAAACGAGATGTCCTGGTCGACCAATGTTTTATGCTATGTCTGTCACATTAAAGTTTGTGAATACACAATGTGTTTATTTCTCGATACTGTCTTTATTGCAAAATATGTGTAAACCTAGGGACTTATTTATGAGCCCGTGCATCACTTTTACGCCGCCAGTGCATAACTTTTTGCGATGCCCCGGTGACATAACAAATGTCCCATGTTGCTCCCTATTTACAAAGTGATGCATCTAGGCGGATGCGTCACTGCTCCACATTACACCTGCGCTAGGTATAATGTATGCAGGGTGGGCATTCCCCGCAAAAAGCTTCGTGGAAGTGGTGCATTGAAATGTTTAACATTTCAGTGCACCACTTCTAGGATGCCATTGTGTACATTTCTTACACCTGCCTCACAGCAGGAGTAAAACTGACGCAGGCCCTTTCACTGAAAAGACACATGCTGGAGTTGCGTCTCTTTTCAGACACACCCCAGCAATGCGTCAGTTTTGCACCAACAGACAAGTCAGTAATACTGACGTATCTGTCATTCTTCGTGACATGATGCGTCATACAGTAAATATGACGCATCCATCATGTCGCAAGGAGGGCGCACTGAGAAGCGATGCATCGCTGCTTTCACGCAGCGATGCGTCACTTCTCATAAATATGGCCCCTAATGTTTTCACTAGAAAACAGAGTTAGATTTAAATTCGTAATCAGGGAAATTCATCAGTGAGAGAACTGACCGAACTATAAAGGTCTGAGAATCTTTCAATAATTCCAGGAGTATTTTAATCCCAAAGTGTTGTATTCCTGCCACTTCCCTTCATGGGTGGAATGCTCTTCAAATGGAGGAGACTGATCCTCTAAAAAAGGGGGCCCTCTTCGTCCTAATGTCTGGTAGGCTAAGGGGGTGTTTCAGTTCCTATAGCTACAAACACTGGAATCCCCTAAAAAAGCCTTTGTCGCATTATAACAACATGCATGCCAAGCTCCACACAACTTTAAAAAAAACAAAAAGAATCCATGCCTGTACTTCTTGCTATGTGCCTTTAAATTCTATTTAACTGTTTGTGCAAGAAAAAGGAATCCCAATAATTAATTTTAGGAAAACAGCTCGCACCCAAAATAGTTTGATGACAATATTGTGGCTGCTGCTTGAAAATATTGTGCTATCGATTAATATATTTTGTGGCACAAACACTGAAAATCTTTTATCAAGAACTACATTTCTTCTTTGTCGCCATTTCTTTAAATCTCTAATCCTCTAAATAGACCTTATTTGAATGTCCTATGCCCCAACCCGCATAGGATCTAACCTTGGTTCTTCTGTCCTGTCTTCAAAAAGACCATAACTGGTTTGTCATGTCCCCACCCCAAGGACAGACTCATACGCTGTACCCACCAAACTGTCCCATATTTGATAGCCCTCCAGTGTAATCTCAAAGTTGATTGATTATACCTGGGTATTTTCCGCCAGCAGAAAGAGAGGAGGTACACAATTTCTGACAGCGTGAAGTTAATGGGACTTTGAATAAAGTAATCCTGCTCAAAAAGGTTCACATTCGTAAAAGACCATGGGGCATATTTACAAGCCCCTATCACAACGAGAACGTCCATTTTTATGACACTCCTGTGGTGATAGGGGCTTTGCATTATTTACAAAGCAGCATTATGCCACTTAACGCAGCATAACACTGCTTTGTAAATAAGGCCCCCTTTCACGCTATGCTTGGCGTGAAAGGGGAGGGCAATGGGTGTTTCTGTGGGCCTTCCACCGCAACACCCATTGATTCGGAAGCTGCTCCCAATTTACAAGGGAGGCGTAAATAGGAGGCAGCGCCAGAATTAGGACCAGGGAAAACCGTCTTACCCTGGCGCACAATGGAGAAATGTTCCATTTCTCCTCGTTTCCATTTCTCCTCGTTTTTGCAGTTTTCATGTGTGCTGCGTTGTGCAGCACACATGGAAACAGCAAAAGCCCACTGATTGTTTATGTACAAAAGGGTCCCCCTTCCTGCACATCAACACTCATTTTTGAAAAATGCCGTTATGCAACTTCTATGTGTGCTGCATTAGGCAGCAAACATAGAAGTTTCAAAACATTTAAAGATTGTTTATGTGCAGGAAGGGAGACCTGCATGCAGGCACCATTGCACTATGGTGCAAGTGTGCCTGCTTTGGCACTAGGCTGCTAAGTTTAGCACCAGCGCTAGAGGAAATGCAGGGCTGCACTTTATTCCTGTAAATATGGTGCTACCCTGCTTTATTGAAGTGGCGGAGTGAGGCATTAAGCAAGGAAGGCCTATGCCTCACTCCGCAATATCCCTTGTAATTATACTTCACCTGCACATCCTGAGACAGGGTAAACTAGCCTGTTAAAAATGTGAAAGGAAATGGCACAGCTTTTATTCAGCAGAAGACAAACAACATTTAAAGTCTGTGTTAAGCAACTATAAAAAAATGTGTGTACAATGCCAAAGCAGAATACTAATCATAGGCCCTCCTTGAGGCATCAAATACTACGAAAAAGATTTTTGATATCGCTTGTGAGCTATCCGAACCAGACTGCATTAAGCAGGATAATACGCCGTACTAGTCCTTATGTGATAATTTAGCGGACCTTTTCTATAATAAGGTTCGGAAAACATCATTTCCGATATAAATCCTCTATCCCTTTTAAATCCATCACAGGTGGGTGGTGGCATGTTGACTGACACCTGGCTTCGGTACCAGTGATCTGGAATTCTTTGAAATTATGTCTGAGGACGATTTCAGGGAGGTAGCAATGTCGATCTCTTCGGAATCTTTATTAAATTCACTACCACCTAAAGCCTGAGCAAAATACGAAAAACTATCTAAACGTAGTCAACCAGCCCTTGGAAATGCTACTGGAAAAAGGAGCTAGTAATTCTACTTTTAAATCGCTACGGCAGATCCGTTAACCTCAGCAATTATAGGCCCATATCTCATCTGCCTTTCCTAGTCAAAATGATTGAACGATTTGTTAATGAGAAATAATCTATTTGGAAACTCATCATCTCTTAGATGAGGCACAAGCAGGCCTCAGACCTTCTCATGGCACTAAACCGGCACTATGCAAGCTTGACATGATCCGAGGATCGTAGTGAACCATGCTCAAATGGTAGCTTTGGTTCTATTTGTTCTATATGCCGCTCTTTACAGGTTTCATAATAATATTTATGATTTCAAGGTTGCTAGAGATTGGGATGAGCAGTTGAGCACTTGGCTGGATTTAATCCCATCTAGAAGATAGAACACAAGCAATGCTATTCTCCCCTTTCCGCTCCACATTTAAACCAGTGCAACATGAGGTGCCTCAGGGCTCGGTGTTAAGCCCAATCCTCTTTAACATTTATCTGCTCCATCTTGTGGCTCTCATCAGATCACGTGGACTTAATGTAGTCAATTATGCAAATGATACTCAGTTCATTCTGGTCTTGGATAACTCTAAGTCAAATTTACTGGATAGGTTTATAACTGTCTGAGAGACATCTCCATCTAGCTGAGCAGCAACTCCTTAAGGTTTAATGAAGACAAAATGGAAATTCTTTGCTGCTCTGCAGGCAAGCCATTAACCAACTACTTTCTGAGTTTTGGCCTTGGATGATTAGTGCCAACCTGTTAGTGTCATCCATGGTGCCCAACTTAGGGGTTCATTTTGATAATAACCTCTCTCTTGAAGTCCTTGTTAATAAGACTGTGATGACTTGTTTTGCCCTGCTTAGCTCCCTCCGGAAAATGTTCCTTTCCATCCATTGTCAGCAAGAGCACCGGTGGTGCAAAGTACGATCTTAAGCAGACCTGATTACTATAATACTCTTTTGTAATGCTTTTCTAACTTCTTAGTCAAGATACTGCATCAAGTGCATGTTGTGGCGAGTAAGGTTACTCTGACTGTGCCTAGACATTCATCGTCATTTCGAGCCCTGGCGGCTCTCCACTGGCTTCCAATGAAGGATTGCCGTCATAACGCTTTGCATTGTTTTCAGAGTGACACGTAAAAATGATCATATTTTTCAGCAAAGGATATTTAAGAGTTACTCGTCTCTGAGAGATCTGCGCTCTTCGAAGTCTAGTCTTCTCAGAATTCCCAAATGTCATAAAATCAGGACTGACAGCCAGACCTTGTCGGTTAGGGTCACTCAAGTCTGAAACAACCTCCCCCTTTCTCTAAGAGCACATCTAGATCAGCTCTTGTTTAGGAAAGCATTACAAACTTGGCTCTTTCCTGTATAATTTCAGTTATGATCAGATGCTTCTGACAGGCTTTTCTAGGACAAAAGCGCCAGGACACCCTTGAGGTTTCAGTTGTGCTTCATAAATACTCATCATTCATATATTTTTTTGTTTAGTGTACCTCTGGGAACACGCTCATTTCATTATTGTACATATTAACCAATTTATAAACCATTTTTTAGCTGGAGATCACTGTGGAGACCAACAATTGGATAGACAGGTGCACTCCTTGGTGTGAATAGTGTATAAATCTAAAAAAGGTAAGTGGCGCACATTGGTGAATCCTCCTCAGTATAAGGATAATTAATGCAATCCAAAAGTGCTGTCCTCATGATGTGAGGGGTGTCTCCAACTTGCACTCAAGAAGAATAAGTACTTAAATTAATCACTTCTTTTTGTATTGTTTTGTTTTCAATACACTTTATTGAAATCTTTAATTGTTCTTTGATGATTTTACTTGTTATTCACTCATAATGATTTTTTATATTTGAGACATAGTTAAATTTCACATATGCCGAATGCATTTCGGGTGATTGCCCTTTGTCAGGGGCTAAATTCTGTAACATAGAAGAAACTCAAGTTCAGTACATACAATGGCATGAGTGCCAAACATTTGAATACAGTGTCACAAATAATAGTGTTTTCGGTTACTAAAAATGGTGATAAACCTTCATGAAACCTGAAAGTTGCTGATGGTGAAAAGACGGCATGCGCGCCAAACATTTAAAAGTGTTGTGACTAATAGTGCCTTCAGTAAAAATATGGTGAGCGTTCGCATGACAAGAAGGTTATTCATAGTGAAAAAACGGAATTCAAACAGTTGAAGAACTCAAATCTCATTCTCAGGGGTCTCACTAATACTTGATAACAAAGAAGTTGGCACAGAAGCTGAAATATGAAAATACATCTTTATGAAACTCAAATAAGTGAGACTACGTTACACAGAAGCCTTAGCAACTGAATGAGGCAGTCTCAGGAGTACAGAAAACAGAGGCCTTATATATGCTTAGGGTTACAAACTCAGCATAAAAGAAAGGGGCAGTCCTAGCTTTTGCAATCATGCAAAATGCCTAATATGGACATACAAGATCTGCCAAATATTAGCAAACAGGAATACATTCAAAACAAGGCATCACATAACCAGAACATCCCCCTTGAGTCGTGTTTTTGCCCAATCCCATAAGTCAATCAATTACAGCACATATGGGTCAATCAGTAATGGCAGAACATGTCTGTATGCTTCAAAAGAAAGGTTGTGCAATAGGAAAACACAGGGAGAGAATAGCGAAGGCCAAATGATAAGATACGACAAGAGAAGAATACTAAAGGCTAACAGATAGTTGATACAGGGATTAGGTAGTCCAGACAAGAATTAGTTAGTCCAGCTGGTGTCTGAGATTGGTTTCAAAACAAGGACAGAGGGGGTTTTCAACATGTTGCAATCCAAAGGGCAGAGAAACTTCGTGAATAGAGCAGCCTGTGTAAAGGCAACACAAAATGACGGCAAATGTAAGATGGAGTCAAAATTAAAGAACCTCAGACCCTCCTTTTGCCATTACACAGGCAAATCCTAATTCATTGCTAGGTGAGCATTCTACTCATTTCATAAAAGCAGGTATATGTAAGCTATCAGCAGGAACACAAAGAGAACAAAGCATTTAACATTCAGATAGCAGAAGAAAGTAATGACCACTATTACAAACAGGATTATCATTTCTTTTCACAACCCTAGGCAAAAGCAAATCCTAAAATTATTTAGCAAACATTTTCAGGGCTCCTATGTTTTTTTAGTGACTATTGACAATGCCAGTAAAACAATAAGAATCAGTCTCCTAACACCCATTCTATGCAATTGCACGGGAACTGCTTGTGCAACCATAACTATACCCAAAGTCCGTCCAAGCCTCTCTGGTAGGCTTCTATTGTCCATCAAATCTGCTTCTGTTGTTTTATTCCGTATTGGGCCTCTTGATTCAGGCCTTCCATGAAAATAGTGTGTCTCAGTATCCGTTGGAGTGCCATCCTGGCAAACACTCACAGCTCACTTGAAAGTCTCAATGTCTCAATGCAGTGCACCAATATATTTCCTGTGCTGCAGGCACTACAGATATTGTGCTCTTCATTAGTCATGGGCACAGATCATCTCATGCAGACCCAAGTACTATTAATCGGGAAAGAGCAACAGACTTTCACACTCAGCAACACTTTCAGGCTCCAACACTCGCTATTCAGTGTCAGAGGATGCTCGGGCTGCTCTTTCATTTAATTTTCTTTTCATCATGGGTACCACAATGTAGTGCCTTTTGCCAATCTTGGATCCTCCGGTGCACTGCCTTTCCGTTGGAACAAAGAAAAGGGGGTGTGTGGCCAAAACTCAGGCCAAGGGGCTCAAGGGACTGCACACTGTCAGAGGTTACCAGCACATGACAGGTGAAAAACTGAAGCCTCAAAACAACAGGGATCCTCCTCTTTTGCTCTTTTGCACTAAAACTCTGGTTCTGTGATGTCCAATGCCGTCTGATGGAGCAAGTACGATGCTTTGGAGATACCATTTATGGCGCGCTGGCGATCGCTGTCCAGCCTTGCTACTTTCTGGGTGCTGGGACTGTAGGGTCAAGACGTCTGCCATTCATCTGTAGCTGTCACTGATGGGAATTAGGCTTAAATCAGTGTTCCGCAGGTTATCATGACTTAATCCCGCAGAACCTAGTGACGTAGGAAATGGGACACAGTTGTTAGGTTCCTTCAATTTAGTACAAAAACAGTTTATTGTATTTAACAAGGGGATTGCAAGCAGGTGGCCTGCAATCTGCGAGGGAGTGGCCATACGCCATGGGACAATTCTGGTCTAGAACACACTGGCATTCTCAAAGGCAATACTTCTAATCTCTTCAATTGGGTATCCTTCATTATCCTCTGCCATCTAAGGGTAGATAGTTACATGGGAATTCTATCTGAATGGATGTCCTCACACATGGTAGCATTGTCTAATGGGGAAAACATTTCTTTTTCCCCTCAATGATTACGTCTAGGTGTTCCTAAATTCCTTATCTAGAACACCTCAAAAGAGAAATCACATGATACAGATTATCTGGGACATGTAGATATCTCCCTTTTAATAACTGTGCATCAGGTGCACTATGCAATACACAGGCTAATGATTAAAATGTGGAAACAAAAGACAAGAACTAGAGAGTCCTGGTATTTCCATGATTCAGAACACATCTGATCCCACCAAAAATTAAAGAAGCAGGAACAAAAGGGTAAAATCCAAATTAAAATAGTCATTGAAAATTTTGTCATATTCAAAAAAATAAATGTAAGGTATCTCCTATTGAGGTGGAAAAGTTGTCTTACTATAGTATTGAGTCAGTTAACCAGTCCATCACTACCCTGACGGTCAGACTGGAAAACATCGAAGTAGGCCTAAAGAAAATCCTTAAAAACCAGTCTGGTCATACAAAAGGGAATTATACACAATATGGGGATCCCTGGTATATTACTGCAGTCTGGAAGTGTGAACCTGAACAATACACCAACAATAATAAAAGGGCTAACTCGTGAAAGGAATATGGAAAAGGGAAATGGGACTAGGACACAGCTAAAATCCCCAATAACTAGGCACGATGCGACATCAATCAGGGGAAAAGCGACAAAAGAAAAATCTATAGGAAGAACAGAAATTACTTGGGTGATAGTCAGGCATGTGACACAACACCAAGAGTATGGGTGATACACAAAAATCAAAATAGTTCATAAATGTTAGCTGTACCGCTGGCCGCTACACCATATACGGTAATCTCAGCTAATGTTCCAGTTCCTTTTTCAGGGAAAATTGAAACCTGGTTTCCTTTATGGTACAAAGCCATACACTATTTAGGAAGCAGAACAAAACTGACTAATGTAATATAGAAATTAGGTCACCATGTACAAGAGTCACAGATTTATAATTTATCCCTACGTCCAATCAGGATACATAAATCTAGAGCTGCCTGTTCCTTAAGGGAAGAGGGCAGTAACGTGACTAACTGCAGGTGACACACTTTGATCCTGTATATCTCTTTTACTTTTCTTCAATACCATTATAGCCAAAATAGACATGCACTGGTGAAGTGTTGTCTGTCTTGCTCACAGCATGAACATATCATATCTGTGAAATTTAGTATCAGAGCAAATCCACCCAACTGTTGTGCAGCGATATGCATCGTCATGACAAATCCCTTCACAACACAGGGGAACTTGTAATAGTATCAAAAGCAGCAACATAAAACAAAAACATATATAAAATAAAAAACACACATGTCAAGCCATCAGATATACGTGCTGTATACCAAGCAAAAAAGCATAGACACAACAATGTTATGTTATGTTAATAGCTATTTCTAGAGCGCGTGTACACCCTTGAGTTTCATGGCGCTATTTATTCAAGACACTAGGCACAGTTCTAAGCATAAGCCTGTTGGATAAGCCACGTTTTTAAAGACTTTCGAAATGCCAGAAGATCATTGCTCTGTCTAATAGGACGCGGAAGAGAGTTCCAAAGAGAGGCAGCCAGATAGTAGAAACAGCGGCCACCCTGGCGTTTCTTCATAAATAAAGGGACAGTTGCAAGGCCCAGATGTGTAGAGCGTAAATTGCGCTGAGGCTTATAATTAGTGATAGACTTCCTAATGAATATAGGGCCATTGTCATGAAGCGCCCTGAAAGTGATGCATCCTGCTTTAAAAGCAATTCGCTGGGCCACTGGCAACCAGTGGAGTTTTTTCAGCCCAGCCCTAATTGATTGCCACTTGGGTTGTTTCCAAATGAGCCTAGCCGCCTGGTTTTGGACCATCTGGAGACGTTTTAATAGACCAGTTGGAAGGCCCAAATAGAGACTGTTTGAAAAATCCAGACGGGAGAGAACAAGGGCAATCACTACTTGAATAAGTGCTGAGTGTGTTAAAAGGTGGGCGATTTTCCTAATCTTTCTAAGTTGAAAGAAACTAGAAGAGACCACCATTCCTACCTGTCCTTTAAGAGATAGATCCTCGTTAAGAGTGATCCCTAGACTTTTAACCGAGTGGGTCTTTGTGGGAGGAATTCCCATATTGGCTGGCCAAAAAGGTCGACCCCAACTCAGTTCACTTTCCCCGGGCAAGATCAATTCTCTCTTGCCCGGGTTAAGTTTGAGATGATTTAGGGTCATCCATCACTGTATGTGTGACATAACAGCCAGGCATTCGGCAGCTTAGGGGAATAATTAACTGAAGGTCATCGGCATAGTTATAAAGAGTAATTTTATAGTTTTTTAAAGAATAAATCAACGGACGGAGATATAAATTAAATAATAAAGGAGAGAGTGACAAACCTTGAGGAACCCCACAGGTAGATGTCATCCTGGGGGCTGTTAAAGACCCTAATCTCACTGACTGTGTGCGATTTGTAATAAAAGAGGCAATCCAGTTCAGCACGGGGCCCCTGAGGCCGGCCTGCTCGACACGGCTGATCAGAATGTTATAGTCAACCGTGTCGAACGCGGCTGACAAATCAAGGAGCACCAGGCCTGGTGGACGCCCTTATCTGCATTAGATCTTAATGTATCATGGAGAGCCAAAATGACAGTTTCTGTTGAGTGAGATGGTCGAAAACCCGCTTGATTCGGTTCTAGGTATTCCGAGCTTTCGATAAAGTTGGACATACACCTGGATACATAAGCCTCAAGGAGTTTAGAGAAAAAAGGGAGAAGGGAAATAGGCCTATAATTGGCTGGGTCCAGGGGATCTGCTCCTGGTTTTTTCAATAGTGGGATCACAGTGGCATTTTTAAACTTATCAGGGACCTTGCCCTGTATAAGTGGTTCATTCAGAAGAGAGAGGATTCCTGATGGAATGGCTGAACACACCTCCTTTAAAATATGGGGTGGGCAGCTGTCGTAGGGCGAGCCAGATTTGACACGAGAAAGGAGTTCTGAAAAAATCTTTTTATCAATAAATGGGAATGCATCTAAAGTAGCTAGATTATAATGGATGTCTTCAATGGGATCCCCGCAGGGAAGACTTTGAATATTCTTTTTTATGGTGACAATTTTATCTATGAAAAAATCATTTAATGAATTACAAAGTTCCTGCGAGGAAGCCAAGTGAAGCGCAGTTCTTTCGCTATTACACAGATCGTTCACTATATTGAAGATGTCTTTAGATTTATTTTGGGAGTTTATCATTTTTCCAGACAATAGCATATGTAAATGAGCAGTGACGCACACACTTCATGTCATGTACTTTATGCACTGTGAACCTGCAGCCCAAAACCCAATTTTCAGGCCTGCTTAATTTGTCAGGCTTAAAATCAAAATTACACTTTCTTTTATTTTCCTCACCCTCCTTTTGACAGCTGGTCACCAGTTAGTGGTGATCGGCTGTCAATACAATCTACTGTGTCACTTCTGACATACAGGACCAGCAAGAACAATTCATGATAGGACCAAATACACAAACATGAAAAACACATGAACATTTCTTTCCAAAGGAGTTACGTAAAAACACATCTCGTTTCAACCAACCAAACTCACGTGTCTTGTCAGCCTTAAAATCACCCAGAACAATCCATGAATGATCTGTGGGCAGAAGCAAAAAATATACACAACACACAAAAGAGAGACATTTCTCATAACAAACAAATATCAATTATAACTTGTAATCAGAAGACAAAGCATGATACACATTAACAGACACAAAAATAAATTTCCATTACTTAACTGTTACCATCTTGTCGGTCAGCTTGCAACATTAAACTTAAACTAAAATTCTTTTGCTGACACTCCATGTTAGCTTTGTGCCACAATTTCCACTGTGAAAAATAATTCTTAATTGGCAAATCGTTCTCACTTAGGCATGTAGCCTTCAAAATTTTAATAAAGAGCTTTGTCTTATTTTCTATCTAAGACTTAATGCAATACTTCATTTTCTGTCAAATAAAAGCAACTAGCGGACAATATTTTTCCAGAGCAGAGATATAAATGTATCATTTCTGCAGAGCATTTAGCATGATGTTGGGATTTTCAAAGAAACCCTTTTTTCATATTTTCCCTTTGGAATTAAGTTCTTTAATTTATTGATGTTCTTATGGAGAAACCAGAAACCCCCCTTTTAGAGGCCCGTTTCACAAGGTCATTCGGCACTTCACAGAGACAAGGCCCTAATTTACAAGGTCACAGATGTCGACATGACAGCCTCCTTCCATTGTTTACAGGGAAACTAAAGATAGCTCTCCTAGCCCTCAGCTTCTGCTCACTCTGAAGCTGTCAAAGACAAAAGGGCCTTCCTAATTCCTCCTAACCTGCAATAATTCACTCTATTTTGAAAAATATTTTCTCCTTTTTAGGGGCTAAAAAATTATCTCTATTCTCAGATTATTAAACAACATTTGCTGTGAATAATTCACAGAACCTAATAACACACATACCAGTTTTTAGAACAAATGCTTGTTGCAATGGTACTCATTTCATCAATCTTAACTGGATGAACGTCTCAGTAGGTCAAGCTAGAGTTAAAACCTTCCACCCTGATATTAAACTCAAACCTCTGCACCGGGCACATTGGCTCACTGAGCCATTAAGAGCAACCCCAAATGGGAACAACCTGCAAATTTGTATTATACCTAAATGTATGCATTTACTGAAGCCTAAGGCACTTTAAAGCTGTTGTAAATGGCAAGAATGCTGTTTGAATAGTCTATTTTACCCAAATTCGACTTTGATATTTGGGGCACTTAAAAATAAATATCCTATAATTGTGATACATATTAATTATCCTCAGAATGTTCTTTACAAATTGCAGAGATTGGACATTAGACATATCTCATGTAAATCCTTAGAAAAGTGAGTTTTTTTACGCCTGCGCCAAGTGAAATTCTATATGCAAATGTCCTCATTATGCAGTAAAACATAACTTAAATTAAATTATAATGCTAGGAGGTCACAGTATGAGTATTAAGCTGCATGAATAGTAAAAAACGAATTTTGTGGCACTTATTTTTAATATTTATTTTTAATAATTAATAATTATTTTTAATAAACCCAATCATTTTTGATAATTCCACATATAAAAGCAAGCTGCATCCCTTGCCTATTATTTTAGACGCATTTATTTATAAGCCTAAGCACGGAAGCCTAACTTTAAACATAACAAATTTTTGCGCCACTTTTTTTTTTTTTTTTTTAAAGGATAATTATTATTTAGAAACAGATTATGCTTACAGAAATGATTAAAGAGAGGAAAACCCTTAATTGAATTGTCTTCCTGTAATACAAAATAATGAACCTTAGTTTTGGAACCTTTTTAAAACAACATTCTGAAATGCAAAGATTCACCCGTGTCTAACTGAGGGCGAAGTCCTGGCTTGAGTAAATATTCCTGTCTATTCTGTGACCTACAAAGACAACAGCTATTTGCTCAGCGGCAATAAAAGCTCTCCTCTCAGTATTGTAACATGAGCACGGTGGCAGTCTTTTTCAAACTAAGACATATCAATGCGTGTTCTATAATATGCGTTTGAGTTCAGCAAAAATTTACTTCAGCTGAAGTGTTTGCCTGTTAATATCTAATACAATGTATGTAAGTAAAAAATAGTATAAGTTTATTTTTCTTCAAAACACAAAATATCGTTTTTGAGGGCTTTTTTATTCCTAGTGAATGTAATTTTTTCTTTTTTTAGGCATTTAGACATTTTGCTTAATAGACTGAAAAAATCAAGAAAAATCACAACCACACATTGAGCTCATTTCAGACATAAACAGAAAGGGGCCAAACACTCAGGACAAACAATACAGCGCGCTTCAGCCATTTATTTCGTGAATAGCGCCATCGCTATTTACTCACAGAAGTTGCACTAATGGGAAAACCACATAGACATTTAAACACACATTTAACCCACAAATCAATACTCAGGACAGAAAAAAAGGACAGCCCACAGACTGTACTTAAGCCAAACCATTTGTAAATACTAGTTGTAAGTCATATTTACAAGAAGCGCTTCTCAATAGTGTTCCAAAGGACTGCAAAAACTAGCCCAACAGCAAAATACACTCAATTCACTAGCTTTGGCTAGCAGAACACCAAAAAATCGTTCTGCATATCTTCTTCCAAAAAATTGCACAGAACAAAGGATCCTTGTTTGTATTTTGTCATATTTTAATTCCCTTGGGATACAGAATCACCAAGGAAGAAATATGTTTTCATACCTAAACCTATTTAGGTATTCCTTCTAGGGGAGCTGGCTAATTTACTTCACATAAAAACAACACATTCTTCGATGTGAGCTTGAAAACAGGCATGCCAAAAATACTGCAGAATATGCAAGTATTATAATCAAAGTAGTGCTTAAGGTACTCTTCGTACGTGCACCGTTCAACAAAATCAGATAGAGAAAAATCTCCTCATTACCTGCCTACACAAATTGCAATTTGCATATCAAATCCATACATATACAAAGTTGGCCAACACAAATTCCAAAATTCCAAAGCTACAGTAAGCGTTACTAAACTACCTTACTCTTACCAATCAAAAGGTTGTCCAAATTCTATCTGTCAAGTTCTACATGACCTAATGGTCTTTTTTAGAATACTCACGCTAAAAAGGTTCTCAGTCAGGAGTGACATCATGTGGAGGATCAAAATCAGGAAGATCAGAAATATACTGGGCTGCAGAAACAAATAATCTCCAGAATCCCTGTGCACAGAGTACCTCCTTAGTAGAATCCTGTTCTGTCCTCCTCAGTAGATTTCAGTCGTCTGACAAGATCACTCCCACAGATAGTCACTTCTCTGATGAAGCCCACGTTGGCCGCGCCATTTGAAGAACTGTAGTCTTCATTCTCAGGGAATACTTACTAATAGAAAAAAGAACTTGGCACAGAAGCTGAAAATATGAAAAGACATCTTTATTAAATTTAATAATTGAGGCCACGTCACACAGAAGCCGTAGCAACTGAATGAGGTAGTCTGAGGAGTACAGAAAACAGAGGCTTTATATATGCTCAGGGTTACAAAACTCAGCATAAAAGTAAGGGGCAGTCCTTGCTTTTGCAAGCATGCAAAAAATGCCTAACATGGACATGCAAGGTCTGCCAAACGACAAACCCATTTTACAGTTGTCCGGCCCATAATCAATCATTGAACAAACCCAACATTCTTCTTTAGACAAGCCGGACAAACCCATAATAAAAAGGACCACAACCCATATCGTAAATAGACCATAAAAGAAGAAACAGAAACAGATAGAAGTAGTATAAGGCATGTTTGTGTGCAGTAAAACTTTATGATGTCCTGTGCTTTGATCCTTAATCTTGATCAGCTAAAGGGCAGGAACTGGTTTAACAAGGTCAGCTTCAGGCAACAGGGTCAGTTCACTCAGGTCAAACAGGAGTCAGTATGAACTCGAGCTAAGGTGTACATGTCCTTAAAAGACTAGTTCAGCCACAATCATCTGCCTATGTGAGGGCAACCACAAAATGGCTGCCATACACAAAATGGAACCCAGGGGTTCAGAATTCACAGAACCTCAGCTTGGCAGTTCGGGCTGGACTGTTCCCATGAGGCACAGGGTCTGACTGATTTGCATATAGCCATGTCTGAACTGGGGTGGCAGAGTGGGCTAAAGAACGGTGATGGATCAAACCCAGATCTTTTGACTGGGTGTGAGTGTTTTATTGGTTCAGATGCTCCGTTTATCACCACCCCCTTTTGTACCGCTTTGGCCACCATAAGTGCGGCAGGGTATGCTCAGACATGAGTCCCTTGCTCACTTTGCCACTGGATTCAAGCAAGCCGGGCTGAAGACGGCTGGAATGCCAGAAACTGGTCCTCGGAAGCTTGTTTCCCATCCAGGGAAGGCATGGCTTGGCAGTTGGGGCTGGACTGTTCCCATGAGGCACAGGGTCAGACTGATTTGCATATAGCCATGTCTGAACTGGGGTGGCAGAGTGGGCTAAAGAACGGTGATGGATCAAACCCAGATCTTTTGACTGGGTGTGAGTGTTTGATTGGTTCAGATGCTCCGTCCATCAACACCCCCTTTTGTACCGCTTTGGCCGCCATAAGTGTGGCAGGGTATGCTCAGACGTGAGTCCCTTGCTCACTTTGCCACTGGATTCAAGCAAGCCTGGCTGAAGACGGATGGAATGCCAGAAACTGGTCCTCGGAAACTTGTTTCCGGTCCAGGGAAGGCATGGCTTGGCAGTTCGGGCTGGACTGTTCCCATGAGGCACAGGGTCGAACTGATTTGCATATAGCCATGTCTGAACTGGGGTGGCAGAGTGGGCTAAAGAACGGTGATGGATCAAACCCAGATCTTTTGACTGGGTGTGAGTGTTTGATTGGTTCAGATGTTCCGTCCATCACCACCCCCTTTTGTACCTAACAAGATGGCCGTCAACACTTCCTGGTTTGGAGTGCTGACAGCCAATCAGATCTCACGCTGAGATGTGTGGTTAAGCTCTGCCCAGATATCGATGACATTTTTTTTTTATTTCTTAGAAACTATTGAATGGATTTACATCATTAAAAAAAGCACACTTTCTAGACCAAGACCTACCTTTTTTCCAAATTTGGTGTAATTCCGTTCAGCAGTTCAGGCTGTAACCTGTTTCAAAATTCCTATGGAAATTAACATGGGAAAAATGTATTTTGGGCCCCCCTTTTTTCTCGCCCCCCCATGATGAATCACCCCGAAACTTTCAAGACAGGAGCTGACCGGTCCTCCCCATTAGTTTTGAAAATGTTGCGAAGATTTGTCAAACGGCGTCAAAGATATTGGCAAATCAAAAAATGCTTTTCCTATGGAAACTAGGTCCTAACTACAACTACCTACTGGCGACCGCCAGTAGGTAATATATGTATATATATATATATATATATATATATATATATATATATATATATATATATATATATATATATATATATATATATATATATATATATATATATATATATATATATATATATATATATATATATATATATATATATCCCTGCTCCTTGTGCACCAGCCTGTTGTGCACTCTCGAACGGTGCACGTCACGGCGGGGGTGCTCCCGCCAACATATTGTGCTCCAACTTCCGCTGGGTAATCGTACCCTTCACAGATGACAGCACTCACGGGGGGTGAGTCATCACAGCCTTTATCAATGTTTGCATGAAACACAAGGGTCGCCATTTTCTTTATATGCAAGCATTACGTATTTCCTGGTAATTGAAACAGTAAACGGACCACCCCTGCATAACATTTGTCCAACATGCACAGAACATTCCGCCATCTTTAAATTTCAACAACGGAATAAGGACTCAGTATATATGTATCAAATACCACCTTCCACCTGACTTAATCACCATCACTGGTTAAAATGTATTTGTTTGACCGGCATTACCAATCAAGCCCAAGATGGGCCACATGCATTTCAATAATTTCCCAAAACGCGTTAACAAATGCCATTAACATAATCTCGCCCTGAATGGGATATGAACCGATACTAGATTCAACTGAAAATAAACCTTACAATCTATAGTCTTAAATAAAGCAACTTCAAGGCAGTCATGAGCATATATATTATTACATTTCATTTGATCTCGTATCATAATATTACGGTACAGGTTTTAGCACATCATAGGACCGGGATCGAGAAAGATAAGAAAGTAGAATAAAATTACGATCAATTTAATCTCCTAAGTGTACAGCTTATTCTTCACTGCTGTTCAGACCTTGGGGACTTTTACTCTGCATATCGATAATATTTTGAGATTCTAGACGTCTCAATCTCTGAATTCTGTCCCCTTCCCTGGGATTTACTGGTATGTGGTCCAGGCAATAGTATGTTAACAGATCTCTATTGCGGTTATGCTGTTAAATAAAATGTCTTGCAACAAGACAAGCCTCATCAGCATTGGCAATTGCCCTCATATGTTCGAGTATGCACATTTTTGCGGGGTGAATGGTGCTTCTGATATATTGGAGCCCACACAGGCACACCAAGCAGTACACAGTATAGGGAGTCGTGCAAGTTAGGAACTTCATGATTCTCTTGAGTGTGGCTAGCCCCAGAATCCTGTAAGATAGCACGCGTTTGCTGTTTCTACACGCCTTACATTTTCTACACGGATAAACTCCATTAAGTGTTCTCAGTGATGAATTTGGAGTTTCGATACGTTGATAAATTTGAACCAGGGGATCGCGTAATGATCTAGCCTTTCTGAAGGTTACTAGGGGGTTAGGTGGTAAATATTCCCCTATTATTGTATCAGAGAGGGGAATATGCCAATTTTTCTTATATATATGTTTCAATTGTGCGGCATTGTCCGAGAATGTAGTAATCATTCTAAACATGCCATCTTTAGATTTGTTGTTACCTTCTTTCTTGGGCCTATCTTGATCTCTGAGTAACTCCCCTCTTTTGATGGAGTTTACTCTCTGTAGGGCTTGTGATAAAACGGCATTACTGTAACCCCTCACTCTGAAGCATTGCATGCTCTCCTCAGCAGCCAACTTAAAATCATGATGCCTTGTGTTGTTCCTCCTCAATCGCAACAATTATCCATATGGGATGCTATCAATGAGTTTTTTGGGGTGGCTCCTCGAGGCATGCAGGGTAGAAAATTCCCTGCAGTTGATTTACAATAGGGTTTAGTTTGCAGCTTGCCATCTGCAACATAGACCTTGAGATCTAAATATTTCACTATCTGTGTGCTCACTTCGCCTGTGACTCTTAGATTGATGTTGTTCGAGTTCAATACCTCAATATATGTTTGTCCCAGCTCTGGTGATCCCTTACAAATAATAAAGAGATATAGCGATGCCATGCTATTATCCTGTCGGTCCAAACTTGGTTGAGCGTGGCCCAGGCCACCTGCTCCTCCCACCAGCCCACGAAAAGATTTGCCTAGCTGGGGGCAAAGCAGGTACCCCTCGCCGTTCCTGAGACTTGTATATATAGTTGGTTTTGATAGATAAACATATTATGATTCATACAGAAACTGATGACACTCAATGAGCATGGTGTTATGTTCAGTAAAACTCAATGGGCGGTGATCTAAGAAAAATCATACTGCTTTTATACCACCAGCATGTGCTATGCATGTGTAAAGGTTGGCAATGTCCAACACCATTAAAGAGAATCCCTCCTCCCATTTGATTTGATCAATATGAACAAGAACATCTTTGGTGTCCCTTAAGTAAGATTTTAATTTCACCATCTGTTGGGAAAGAAAATAGTCTATATATACAGAGATATGTTCGGTCAAGCTGCCCAATGAGGCCACAATTGGTCTTCCAGGAGGGTTAATAATGTCATTGTTGGGCAGGTAATAGAAAGTAGGAGTCACAGGATTAAGTAATCTAAGGAATAAATGTTTCTCCAATTTCAGCATATTTTTCTTAGCCCAGGAAGATATCATTAGATGGTAGTCAGTGATGCTCTGATTGTATACTTTGTCATTTATCCTTTCATAGCATTTAGCATCTGTCAATTGTCGAATGACTTCAGAATGATATTGTTCTTGGGTCAGAAGGACAATATTGCCCGCCTTGTCCGATGGTTTGCAGATAAGTAAATCGTCCTGACTCATACTTTCCAGTGCCAACTGATGTTGTTTAGAGACATTTTTTGTTCTTTTTTGATATGTAGTCTCACCACGAAGACGTATCAAATCCTTGATGACAGATTCAGAGTAAATATCGACAGCATCCACCGACATCTGTGGAAGAAACACATAGGCTGGCTTGAATGGGCTGAGTCCCCCGCTTTGTTGTATTTTCAATTCGGCCAACAATTGAGTCGGACACACAGTCACCTCTCCAAACTAAGTGTTTGCCGTTTGTAGACTTTCTAATAACTGCAGTGTACCTAGATCCTTGCCCGTTATTATTATTATTATTATTAAAAATATTTATAACGCGCACTATCACCATCGGTTTCTTGGCGCTCATTGAGAGGTAGCGTGGACCAGAGGCAGAAGGGTTAGTCATATGCGGCTTGGAAGAGCAAGGTTTTTAAAAGTCTGCGAAAACAGTCGTACTTAGGACAAAGACGGAGAGAGAGTGGAAGGGAGTTCCAAGTGGTGGGGGCCAGGACGGAGAAGCTCAGGCCACCGTGCTTTTTCCTTTTGAATCTAGGGACCTCGAGAACATTTAATGAGGCTGAACGAAGAGCTCTAATAGGGATTTGACGGAACAAGGCCGCCGTAATGAAAGCGGGGGCTGCGCCCGACAGGGCCTTGAAGGTAGTGCAGGCCAATTTAAACGTGCAGCGTTTAGAAACAGGAAGCCAGTGCAGACTACGGAGGAGGGGAGTGACATGCTGATGTTTGGGCTGGTGGAAAATCAGGCGGGCAGCCTGATTCTGCACCAGCTGCAGACGTTGGAGATGACATGCAGGAATACCTGCATATAGAATGTTCGCATAATCGAGCCTGGAGGTGATGAGCGCAATAACCACTTGGGTCAGGGCTTCTTTACTAAGATACCTGCTGATCTTACGGATCCGCCTGAGGTGGAAAAAACAGGCAGAGGTGACCGCGTTGATATGCGGTCTCATTGATAGGTCTTCAGAAATGATCACCCCCAGGCTTTTGACTGAACTCACGGGGGAGGGTGCAAGCCCCAAGGATGTTGGCCAAAAGGTAGAATTCCAAGGGTGATTGGGGCCTCCTACCAAGACGAGCTCAGTTTTGGTAGGGTTCAGCTTTAAATGGCTGTGGTGCATCCACTCCGCAATGGTCAGCATGATGGTCTGGAAATTGGTCCGGGAGGAAGGGAGGGAATCTATGGGAAAGATTAACTGAAGGTCGTCCGCGTAATTAAAAATTGTGACAGGGGAGTTGCGGAGGGAAGCTAAAAGTGGTTGGAGGTACAAATTAAAAAGGAGAGGAGACAGTGCTGAGCCCTGTGGAACACCGCAGGGAAGGGAAGTGTAAGGGGCGGAAAAATTGGAAAGGTGAACGGACTGCGAACGCTGATAGAGGAAGGATCTGAGCCAGTCAAGGGCCACTCCTTGAATGCCGGCGTTTTGGACACGGTCGATCAAGATGGTATGATCGACCGTGTCGAATGCCGCCGAGAGATCTAATAGGACAAGGGCTTGAGGAGTGTTTTTGTCTGCACCTTTCCTAAGGGTGTCCATGACAGCTACTATGACCGCCTCGGTGGAGTGGAGGGGTCTGAATCCCGCTTGTTGGGGGTCTAAGAAGGATGATTTCTCTATAAAAGAGCTCAGACAGCGGGTGACGTAGGTCTCCAAGATCTTTCCTAGGTAGGGTAAAAGGGAGATGGGTCTGTAGTTACTGAGTATTGTAGGGTCTGCATTGGGTTTCTTTAATATAGGTAGAACTGCAGCTTGCTTGAAAGAAGATGGGACCTCGCCGATAGCAAGGGAGTTGTTAAGTAGTGCTAAAGGGGGGCCAGGGCAAGCAAGAAAGGCTTCTTTCAGAACCTGCGGAGGGCAGCAGTCATTGGGGGATCCCAAACTAACTTTATGAAGGAGAGTGGTGAACTCTTCTAGAGATATAGGTGGGAACTCTGTCAGGGTAGTAGTGTTAGTAGGGGGAAGAAGAGGAGGATTGGGAGATGCCGGGGACGGAATATTATTTTTTATTGTAGTTATTTTTTCTGTAAAGTAAGAGTTAAGTGAGTCACAGAGGGTTTGGGTCGGCTGGGGTTGAGGGGTGACTCTATCTAGCAGGGAGAGCTCATTTACAATTGAAAAAATATCTTTAGTTTTGTTATTAGAGTTCAGAATTTTTTGTGAAAAATATGCCGTCTTGGCTGCCAAGATTGAGCGTTTATAAGATTTCAAGGTCTCGATGTAGGTAAGTTTAAGCTGAGGGTCATAGTGGCGGCGCCAGCGGCGTTCAGTTTGCCGCAGTGCCAGTTTTTCCGCTTTAAGTTGGTCAGTAAACCAACGTTGTGCGTCGTGGGGGCGCTTAGTTTTAATTTTCTTAAGAGGGGCAGCTTTATCACTAGCCTGACGCAGCCATTCATCAAGATTGTCAGCCTGATTCTCTAATAAGGTCGACGACAAAGGTGCAGTAGAGGCCAGTGAGTCGTGAAAGTCAGAAAGGTTGGCCCTTTTCCAGTTACGAGCCATGATATTTGTGATACGGGGGGGACACAAAGTGTGCAGATGTAAGTGAAAGGAAATGAAATAATGGTCAGACCAGGAGCAAGGGACAACTGAAGGAGGTGAAATATCGAGATTTGAAGTCCAGACTTGGTCAAGAATATGACCTTTCTGGTGGGTAGGGGTGTGAATATGTTGAATGAGATTCATGCCTATTAGAAGGTCTGTGAATTCTACCGACGCTTGACTTTCATGAACATCAGATGGCCAATAGTTGAAGTCACCAATTACCATGATATTGGCGTAGTTAATAGCAAGTTGAGCAATTGCATCACTGAAGAGTTGAGGAAAATGAGGCATAGAGGCAGGGGGTCTATATACTAAGACACAGACAAAGGACGATTTAGGCGAGGTGAATTTTAGTGCCAGATATTCAGTTTTAGGGATGGAAATAACCGTGATCTCAGAAAAGACATGTTCAGAGCGGATGATAGCCGCCACTCCGCCACCCATCTTCCCAGCAGGTCGGTTAGTATGCAAGATGTAATATCCCGAAGGGATGGCAGCGAGGATGTCAGGGGCTGAATCTTCAGTGATCCAGGTTTCTGCTAGGAGAAGAATGTCGATGGAGCTTTGAATCAGTAATTGGAACACCTCAAGCTGATGGCGTATAAGGGAACGAGTATTTAGATAATAAATCGATAAGGAGGTAGAGAATTGTGGAGCTGAGGGGGAAGGGTCATGAAGAGGGGCCAGTGCCGAGAAGTCGGATGGAACGAAAATGCCACTTGTCTGGGCCGCTTTAACGGCACGGGCGGGAATAGGGCCTGGTAAATTAAGGCTCAGGAGATCGGTGGAGGAATAAGAATAGAATTGGGCATCACGACGGGGCCCTGGGCCTGGTTGGCCGCGGACGGGCGCAGACGGGCTTGACTTGAGCGCGACTTCGGCGCGAAGTCGGCGCTCCCGCTGCGCTCGTCCGCTGCGCTTCCTCCATACTGCCATTAAATAGTAGGGGTGAGGGAGCACTAGAGCGCTAACCTGCAAAGTTTGGTGCAGGGCGGAAGTGGTGCCACGAGGCAGAAAGTGCCGCTCCTCGAGCTGACCCTCCGCGCAAACGGCACAAAGCCGGGGCGGAACGGGGTCACGAGGGCAAAGAAATACAGGTAAGTGCAAGAAGTGCAAATTGCAGTTTTTAAAATGCTTTCAGGGCGTGCTAGTAAAATCAGCAAATTACAATTTTTAAAATGTTTCAAGACGTGCTAGTGAATCAGCAGCAATATACAATTTTAAAAACAGTCCACAACAACACACCACCGCAGCTTGGGTCGCCGCCCGTTAAGGTATCCATTTGATTGACCAATCCACCAGATGGTTTAGGTTTATTGATGGCAGGTATCAACTTGAAATATTTCTAGGTGAACTTAACCCTCCATCAAAATGAAGGAAATACTCATCGTATTTCTTTTGCAAACTGGCCCGTCATGATAAACTTAATGTATAAAAATATCCCAGCCTGCACGGTCAGAATTTCAATGTTAAAATGTCAAGCACAGCAAACAGAACAGTAAAAGTTATTTTAAAATTGTAGCATGAAATGTTCTTAGTTCACCTTTGTTCAGTCCTCCATTTGAACTTGCAGCTCCCCCTCCTCTCCAGTGCCTGCAATATTCAGGCAGTGCCCTGCTCTGTAAACCTTGGATTGTAAACAAGTTGGGACAGGCTTCACTCAAGAGCTCCTATTTCTCTAACACTGAGTACAATCCTCTCGCAGCGATGACAGGCAGCTCCTAACTTGTCCCACTTCCAACTTAATAAATGCCTAATAAACATCCTTATGAGAGAGCTGGTGTTAGTACACTGCTTCTTTTGGTACTGAGTGTGTGAGACATTTGATTTAAGCTGCATTGTGTTGCTATTGTGCTTTTAAAATTGATGCTGCTATTGAACTTGAATTTTAATCCTTTTTAAACTAAAACAAAACCGAACGCTCACCCTCATCCACGCACCACGCAACTCCCGGAATCCCGGTGGGACAATCTAGGCCGCCATTTTGCTGAGGGCGCGCTCAATTTGTTGGGGGCATTCCTGCATAAATTATGCGCACTGTGCGGACGCTGCAAAGGCGCGCCTAAGGCAAGCCCGTCTGCACCCGTCAGCGTCCTGGAAGCGGCCAGTGCCAGCCATGCTGCCCGTTTTCTGTCAGAATTGCCAAACGATCACCTGACTCTGAGCCGTGCAGAAATTATGAGGAATGGCTCCCATATGAGTAAATATGGCCAAGAATAGATGGTTTTGGTCAATATTTCCAGCACTTGTCAGGTATGCAATTACTGTTTCAGTCACACCTTGGGTTCTATTACTCCCACTAATCACAACCCTATTGCTTCACAGAACTCGCGGTGTATCCAAGCTGCCCTAATTAATGCACGATCTATGGTGAAACACGCTCCAGATATCTTTGAGCTGCTGTTTGACAGTCCGTTAGATATACTATTCACATCAGAGACGTGGCTCAACGAATTCTCGGCTCCAGCTGTTGCCATGGCCATCCCTGTGGGATATAAAATAGCCAGGGCTGACCGTAAAACAGGCAGAGGAGGAGGGGGTGCAGTAGTGTTTATGGAATCTCGGAGATTTATGCAGGCATTGGGGAGGGGAAAGCCTTTGTCTTCTCCCTCCATCTCCCCGCACTTTTCATTGGGGGCCATGTTGATATATCACCCTCCTGATGGAGCGCAGCTAGAGACAAGCTTATTGCCCGCAGGCCAAAATAGCACTAAGGAAATCTCAGAATGGTTATTATGCCGCCATCAAGAAGGAGAAAGGCAATTTTTATGTGGAGCGCATCGCACAATCTAAAAATAAGTGTAAGGAAATCTTCGCAATTGTCCAGAGTTTCCTGAAGCCGTGCGCAGAACATATGGTCGCCCCCACCTCTAACTCTTGGTGTGAACAGCTTTCCAGTTTTTTTATAGACAAAATCCAAACAATCAAGGATAGCTTGGGGTCTGGCTTCCTTGTGCAAGCAGAACAGCCTCTTCGGGGAGCCTTAGACTCAGACCTAGCCTGCACTCTCCTGACAGCTTTCACTCCAATTCCTCTGTCAGACACTTTGGCCATTCTCAAATCCCTTAAATCAGTTTTCCCAGCAGACCCCTGCCTAGGTAGGTAGTTAGCAGCAGTGGCGGAGGTAGTTAACCCTGAAGTGAATAATATCATCAATCTTTCACTTCAAACCGCCAAGGTTCCACTGGAGTGGAAACAGCCAAAACTTCTCCCCCTGCTAAAAAAACTTTCCTTAAACCCCACCACTCTAGCTAGCTACCGACCGATCTCACTTCTGCTGGCTGCGGTGAAGGTATGTGAGAAGGCAGCTCCCAAACAGCTCTCTGAGTTTGTTGAGACTTCTGGCGTCCTCCACCCATTGCAGTCGGGCTACAGGGCCTCATATAGTACTAAGACAGCTCTGGTTGAGATGTTGGAGCCTATTAGAGAGTCCCTAGATTCTGGCGGCAGAGCAACCCTGGTTTTATTGGACCTCTCTGCTGCGTTCGATACGGTGCCGCATCGCCAACTCCTGGCCCGTCTTTCCAATATCAGAATCTCTGGCTTGGTGTGGGAATGGATCGAATCCTTCTTGGCGAATAGAACGCAGCAAGTATGGCTGCCCCAATTCTCTTCTACACCTAGAAACGTGACCACAGGCATCCCCCAGGACTCAACCTTGAGCCCCCTTCTCTTCAACGTATATGTCACACCACTAATCTAACTGGCGGAGGAGCTGGGTGCAAAGATCATAGCGTACGCTGATGATACCCAGCTCCTCTTCACGTGGAAGGAAAATGATTTGGCCCCCGGTTTGGTAAAAACTGTCTTGCCGCAGGGCCAACTCAAAATGCAATGAGGACAAGTCTGAGGTACTCCTCTATGGGTCCTTTCCTCCTCATTTCAGGGACGATCTTTGGCCCAAGGCTTACCCCATGCCTAAGTCAACGGGGAGCCCAGTGAACAATCTGGGGTCTGGTTCAGTGAGGACCTCAGATTCTCACCGCAGATAAAAAAACTGGCGAGAGTATGCTTCGGCACTCCCAAACTACTTAAGAAATTCCTGCCATTGCTGGCTAGAGTTGCAAAGAAAATGGTGACCCATGCTCTCATTCTATTGCGCTTAGGCTACGCCAATGTATTATACATTGGCCTTCCTGGCTATCAACTAAAAAAGCTACAGATCATCCAGAATGCGGCTGCAAGAGCCTTACTGGGCATCTCTGGTAGGTCAAGTACAAAGCAACATCTCCGGGACCTGTATTGGGTTCCGGTGGGTCAGCGTGTTCTGTTTAAGGCTCTCACCATTGCCCATGGTGCCCTATACAAATTGGGCCCCATGTATCTCAGGAGACGCTTTGATTTCTATGTGCCTCACAGACATCTATGCTCCACAGGGCAATGCCTAGCTGCTATTCCTCGCTACGGCCTTGCTAGAAGGGGAGGTCAAGGCAGCTAAAGCCTGGAATTCCTGCCCCGTGAGCTACGAAACACCCATGACCTTAGGATGTTCAAAAAGCAGTTGAAAACCTTGCTTTTCAACTAACACCCAACCCTGGCTCACGCCACCCTCTCTCCTTTAAACTGGTTTTCGCGCCGGAACACTTTGGAGTATCTGTGCACGTTACAAATGTCGGATAACATAACATAACATTATTCCCTTCATCAGTGGTCATACCTTGAACCCCATTACAGGCACCTTCCTGCTCAAAAACAATCCATTGAGGTGTTTTCCTCATTCTAAGTGTGTTGCAGAATGCAGAACACAAAGAAAGTGGAGAAAACAAGGAGAAATGAAAATGTTTCTCCTCAGTACGCCTGCTCTGGGGAGTCATTCTGGCACCGCTCCAGTTTTAGACCATTTTGTGGGAACACACACCGCTACACCTATGGACTGCCTCCTTGCGCTGCCTTGCCTTACTCCATATGTATGAGGCCATGCAAAGCCACACAGGGAGCTTTGACAATGGCTCATAGATATGATTGAGAGGCCTGTGCTACCGGAGCATAACAAAACTGATGCTCCGGCGATGCAGGCCTCTTATAAATAAGCCCCTTATTATGGTGTTCTTAAAGATGAAGTCAATTTTTGTGATGCTTTTAGGGTCAAAGGTCATGTGACATTGCTCCCTGGAACGATAGGGAATATTTTCCCGTGATGTCATAGAGGTCAAAGGGGGCGTGATGTCTCATCCGATACCCCTAAAATTGTATGGAATAGGCAGACGCTAGTTATGATAGAAAACACAATTTGTATTTATTTTGTGGCTCTTACTTTCTTCATAACTGGATAATTCAGACACACGCTTACTTTTACACTAGAGACGGCACAATGCTATTTGGTAATATACACGGAATAAGATTCTACATTTCAAGCTACTGTTAGAGCGGTGGGATTCAGCTGTGTTACAAGATTCTATTGTCTCCACTAGATGGCACATGCTGCATTTATATGCAGTTTACTTTCAAGAATGATCTGTTTGAATTCATTGTACAATACAGGCCGATGTAATAATACCCCTCACTTCATCCTCAAGACACATTTGGATGTATTTATTGTAACAGGTAAGTGTGTAGCATGTGTTGCATTTTAGGTCTCGGGTAAGCCATGATTTTTGAAAATACAGAGGGGCAGATTTACAAGCCCCATGCGCCGCCGGTGCATAACGTTGAGTGACGCACCGGTGGCGCAGCCTGCTAAGGGATATTTACAAGCACAGGTAAAGTCACCCTGCGTGACTTAACCTGTGCTTGTAAATATTGCCCCTGTTCACACAACACTTTGCGTGTTAGGGGCGGGACATGGGTGTTGCTGTGGGCGTTCCCACGGAACACCCATGTCCACTGAGGCATTTCCAGATTACGAGAAATCGTAATCCTGGAAATGCTTCAGTTTGCTGCGCTACCATAGAGGTGGCCTAGCCAAGCGAAATGAGGAGAAATATTTTCTTTTCTCCTTGTTTTTTCCTCTTTCAATACGTGCTGCATTCTACAGCACGCATTGAAAGAGAAAAATGCCTGCAGTGATTGCTTTTGTGCAGGAAGGGGCCCCTTCCTTCACAAAAGCAATCTCCCCATTGCGCAGGCATCTTTGCACCATGGTGCAAAGGTGCCTGCGCCGGCGCATGGCAGCTGTTTCTGCAGGAGAGCACAGGAATGCGACATATCATTGTAGATATGTCACATTCCTGTGCTCTGAAAGTGCCGCAGTGTGGCGAAGCGGCACTTTCTTGTAGATCTGCCCCAGAATATTTTTGTATATATGTATAGGTGCTCATTACTAGTCTAGAGACCTCTTAAAATACCTACCATTTCTCACTCTTGGACGCACCACTACTGGGGGTACCGGTAATTTCAAAGGGGGAAATAAAAGCGATTTTAAGTTTTTGGGCGATCAGCGTGCAAATCAGATTTATTTCAACCTTGGTCCCTCATCACCCTTTCGGTACTTAAACTCTTCTCTACACTGCTTGCTTTATGCACATCGTCACCTCTGCATTACTCCTCACACTGTGGATCCTCTTCCCTTCTCCTGGGACGCTGCTCACACAGTGACATCGACCGGCGGTTCTTCTCCCTGGCCGCCATGATGCTGCACAGATCATTAGCACGCCTGGCAGCTCGTCTCCTCTGTTGCCGGGCTACTCCGCCTAGGGAATTCCACCAGCTGTACACATAACATAGTAATCCCAAAGGGTGTGGCTTGTAAATCACAATGTGAGACAGGCCTCTCGGCTAATGTTCATCTCATGATTATCAGAACAAGAGCAGGGCAGAATTCCTGTTACCCCTTCCCATGCAGATCTGTCACCCCTCCTAAGTGCCCCCTCCTATTTGCTCCCTCACTGTGCACCCTTGATATGCCCGAGCTGTTCTACCCCATTACTAATACCAACTTGTTTTGTGATGTATTCCTATAGGTCCTGAATCGATCCCCCTATTCCTGACCCTATTCTGGTTAGTAAACTAACAAGTTAACTAGTAATCAGCCCATGAGGCAGAAAATCCCCATGATGCAGATACCGTTATCTGACGCAGTCACACTACGGCACAGGAACGTGTTATCTGATTAGGTCATAACGCTTGCGATCTAATTAGACAAGCGATATTCCTCCAGCCCCTGATAAGGCATACGGAGTTCTCATAACAAATCAAACCTATGACAACCTGGGCAAAACCCTGCGGCCATTGTTTTGATTTCACCGAGAACTTCAGTAAAAGAATGTGCTAACGAGCAAGTCGTATGACATCCTTATTGACGTATCTATGTCCATCCTTACGTCAATCTCGGCACCTTAAAGGTATAAATATTACCGATATTGCCCTATGCAAACACACGCGTGGTGACGAGACGGAGCAGCCATACTTGCCGAAGCGAAGAGCAGAGCAGACCCCGCTGACACAGCCCCGCCTTCCTGACGCGCTGAGACGCGCTGCTTTCTCCTGCCGAGAATTCCAGCCCCGGCGTTTCTGGGCAGCCCTCGCAGGCAGCCTGGAATATCGAGACCAGAGAGAGAGATACCATCCCTCATTCATCCTAACTTCCAGGTACAGAACTGAATAACCCCTCACAGAGAATTCTTTAGTTATTCACTTGGCAAAAACAAACTTAACTTAAACTGTAACTTTCTATTCCCGCCCACGTATTAGGCTTAGGTCAGGTACACGGGGTAGGCGTATTTAGAAACACCAGTTGAGTACGTTTAGTCAAATGTATATGTGTATGTAATATATTTTATTCATTTTAAAACATCATATGGCTTAGAAACCATATCAATGTTTTTACAGTATTATTTTATACTATTGCTTTTAATGTATGCACTTTACTTAACTATAAGTATTGCAATAATATCGATCCATTTCTCTTGTATGAGAAAAGAGACTGATCAATAAATAACACCTTTTTATTGAACACGCCCGTCTCTTCCTTTTCTCTACATTCTGATGAGACTAAGAATGCACGTACTGACTGAGTAAAATAAATTGCCTTTTGTTCACACGACTCTCGAGATATACTCTTGATTAGGGGAGAGCAAAGTTGTCATGTTCTATGGTTGTCAGAAACTAAATCCCTTCTTGTCTAATCAGGGGAGTTAATTTTTTCCTGAACTTTCGAGAAAGTTTCTAGTGAACTCTGAGCTAAGCTGGCAAACCCAAAACTTTAAGTCTAGTATCGACAGTAGTAGACCTAGTTAACGTCTGGTCTAGGCCTTTACTATTGTAGGTATTATTCCAATGCGCAGAGCCTATTGGGATGATAGGAACTACACTACATGGCGCCCAACGCGTTTGGAAAGGGCGATAAAACTAACGTAAGACATTTAGAGTAACTCAGTCGTGCTTTCTCACTCAGACCCCTTTTCCCATAATACTCCAAAGACGTCTGGAGTGGGTGAAAGGTAATATCCGCCAGACCTCGCAGGAGGGAACTCCTATGTATGGTTCTTGGTATAGTCAACGTTGAAGGATACACAGTTCCAAAATATTGTGCATCTAATCTTTGTTTCCACAAGAAACCTGATCTGCAAACAAACAAAATAACCTTTTGGACAGTAAAATGTCAGACAATGAGGATGAAAGAGAGGCAGTTAGATTAGCAACTGAACTCGCAGCAGCTGACGCTACCATGCAGGCAGCAGACGAGGATATAATACTCATCCCGGTCATCAAAAGGAGATCTATAACTTTAAAACTTATAGAAAATGGACTGACACCTAGAGGTGGCACAGTCATATTCGTAATTGAGGCACACGAATATCGGCAGACAGAGGTATACTATTCATGGATACATTTTCCAGCAGCAAATGCTGTAACAAAGTACTTCCACTATTACAAAATAGAGGAACCTCCTGAAACGTACACTTCTTTCGAGGAGGTGGAAGTACCACTCAAATTTCAAGAGCACCTGCTCTTATTTGATGGCGCCCTAAAACATAATAATCACATCACCAGGCTCGGTCCTTTAGGTAGACCAGGAGCAACGTGGCCGGTCCTAGCCGGATACACACCACATCCAGACATCGAAGGGATGTCTGCAGCAGAGCTGTTAACACAGCTAAAACAATTAATAAAAATACATAGACAATTAGTCCAATATGTGATGCGGACTTCAACAATTCAGCCAGCGATTAAACTTCCACAGCTGACCCCTCACCAGGGGAACACAAATAAAATTACACCACAGAACATCCAGTCCTGTCTAGGGAAAGTACCGGCTAAACAGGAACAAATACCATTCTGGTTGGCACAGAAAATCACCCAAATAGAGGCGGTGTTTCCTGACACCACCCCATTAGAAAAACACAGGATTCTGACTATCTGTCTCCCAATGGGAATCGCACCACACATAGAGGACTGTGACACTTGGGGTACAGTCTTTGCTTCCATCTACACAAAAACGCACGGTGTTCCATCCATTTCGGTAATACCAGATGTGCTAAAACAAATTCAAGATGAATATGGTCCAGAACCCGCTTTAACTCTTGGTATGAAATTACTGAAAGACTTCAAGCAGGTCTCGGCTATACTATTAGCCAACATAAAAGGAGAAGCAGCAAACGTGGCGATCCGCCAGAGGTTAAAAGAGACAGATATATTAGACCAACCAGCTGAAATAGCCAGAATCCTAGAAAAATCCTATGAGGAACTAGGCAGAGATAGTTTAGGTGGGATACCAGTAAAACCACAAGTGATTGAAAGTCCTGAAAAAATATTTTATAACAATAAATCTACATCACCAAAAAAGAACTGGGATGGAAACAAACAATCCAATCATAAAGAAAAGAAATTCCAGTCCAGAGGAAGGTCTCCTAGACGAAGAGAAAAATCTCCGAACCAGAGACACAGGTCACCACAAAGTGACCCCTCTGGGAATAGATATAACCTTAGAAATAGGGATAATATAAAAAAGCCTGATAGATATCAAGACATTGATACACGTCCCTCTCAATCTTTTCAGACTTCCTCGCAGAAATCGGAAAGAAGAGGACGATCAGAACAAAGAGAAGAGCACGCCAAGTCCAAAGACAAGGAACCTGCTCAGCTAAAAAAGAAATTACAATTTCCAAAAAAGAAGGTAGCCAGTATCAAGGTAGTTAAAAATGCCGAGAATACTGAGGACACAACTGAAAAACGGGGAATGGGCTCAGACAATGCTAGACAGCGCAGCAGAAGTGAGCATAGCTCGCAAAGTCCTTATGAATCATCTGGAGACAGTGGACACGAATGAATATCTTCAAGTGGAAACTGCGGACACCAGAGTTAGCAAACCTCACAAAATATACGAAATAACATTGCATATAGAGGGAGATAAGACTAGGACTATTTTGGGATAATCTCTCCAAGGGCTATGATATCCTTCTAGCTGAAAAAGACTGGCCACCAGAGTTTGTAAGGGAGTGCCCTCATGGCGAAGAAGTAATTATGCCTGCCTTCTCAAATCATATTCCAATTCATAAAAAGTACACACTTGCCAGGAAATGGGCAGTGGCTCTAGCTCCTGCTTTATATAAAAATCACGTGGGATGGGATGAGGACTCTCCTCCTCACAAAATCCAGTTAAAATCACAACCTACTGCACAAAGACAGTACCCAATTAAGCAAGAAGCTAAAAAACAGGTAAATGAAATACTAGATCAGCTAGAATACCAGGGGGTGATTGAAACTTGCACCTCACAAATGAACAACCCTTTGTTTCCGGTCTCCAAACCAGACAATTCATATCGTCTAGTTTTGGATTACCGACACCTTAACACATGTTGCAAAACTTTTGCAGTACAAAACTCACACAGTGCTGCACTAATGAATAACATAGTGCGCAAAAAATACAAAACAACCTTGGACATCTCTAATGGATTCTTTTGTCAAAACATAGCACCAGAGAGCAGATATTTAACTGCATTCTCAATAAATGGCACTCAAAAACAATTCTGTCGGTTAGCCCAGGGGTACAAGAACAGCCCGGGAGTATTCTCAGCGAGAGTAACAGAATTACTACAACTATATGACGATGAAGCATTATCTTATGTCGATGACATTTACTTAACAGATGATGACTTGGAGACTCACTTGAAGAGAGTGAACACCATAATACTTGGGTTCGCAGCAGAGGGTTACAAATTCAACTTTAAAAAATCTAGAATTGCCCATCTGACAGTCCTATTCTTAGGATATGAGTTATCAAGTGAAGGCAAAAGCCTGGCTGACAATTTCCTAGAGAAATGTGCCGTAATCCAAGCACCTAGAACACTAAAAAACCTACAGTCGATTCTAGGCTTCCTAAATTTCGGAAGAACATACATTGCAAATTACGCAGAAAGGGTGAAACCCCTTTATGATCTGATAAAACCAGATTTTAAAAAAACCAATTGGATTCAAATACACACAGAAATTCTGAGATCCTTACAAACAGACATGCTAATTAAAACAAAATTAGAAACACGTGATAACACACGCAATCTTGTGATTCGAGTCATCCCAGGGAGATGCGGATTCACATACCTGACCTCTAATGAGGGAGAAAAGGTACCAATTGCATTCAAATCACACTTGTACACAGAAGCTGAAAAGAAGTTCAGCAGTACAGAAAGAATTGTTCATGCAGTTCAAACCGCAATAGCTAGAGGAAAAGATCAAGCTGACGGTAGACATATCACAGTCAGAACAGCAGAATCAGCCTTTGAGGCACTAACAACACCGTGTAATTTACCAACAACAACATTGAATCCAAAGTGGATACAATGGGTGAATTCAATCACAACGGACAAAGTATACTATACCTTGATCCAGAACTAGAAGAGTTGAAAAATCTAGAATATGAAAGAATATTCCCTCTGCCAATCGATATTCTGCCTTTACGACATTACGCCTGTGTAATTTATACAGACGGACATGCTCAACCTCCCGTTTGGGGAGAACAAGCATACAACCCCACATGTGGGATTACAAAAGAAGTGTGGCGCGGAGGTAAACTAAAACCTCTATTAACAAAAACACACTCAGTAGAAACTAATTCAGAACAACAAACTGAGATAGTAGCTTTGAAAATGGCGCTAGATAATGCGGATCGCGAATTCCCGACACTGTCAGATTCATATTACTGCGTCAAATCATATAACAAGGATTTGCAGACATGGATTCAAAACGGTTACAAAGATGACACAGATGCAACAATAAAGCAGAAACTGCTCTGGGAACAAATAGCTCTTTTGAAAAAAGAACTACCAAAGACTCACGTGACACACTCACTGAGTCATCAGCGTGATGGCGTTCACGTTGCAGGGAATTCATTGGCTGAAACAGCCACAGCGGCAGCAACTAAATCGGCTCCCGTAGTTCGAAAAAAGCGTACATTAAAATACATTGACGGTGAAACAGTGCTGACAGTGAAAACGTCATCTAAAGGCGACTGCTCAGCGTTACCGATCAATTATCCACTCAATTATACATACTTAATCGATGCAAACTCCGTCCTTTTTGCTCGAATCCCTGGAGTGGGGGATAGGGTGATTCCAAACATGGACAGGAGAAACTTGTTAATCGCAGACGCACATATGGGCGAGGGTCTCAGACACCTCAAACTAAAAGATTCTCTGAAAGAATTACAATCACGGTACTGGTGGCCAGGCATGAGTCTGCGTCACACCATGTTTGTAAAAAACTGCCCAAACTGCAACAGAGATCGCAGTGGGGAGAGAAACAGTTTAATACCTCATCGTTTTACTCCAGAAAAAATCAAGAGTAAAAAGGAAGGGTTGCGGTTAACATATACAGGCTAGTTTCCACTTATAATGTAGATCACCAGCACTCGGCTGACGTCCGGACTGTTATACAAAGATTTGCGAGTCTAAATGGCATATACGCTAAGAGCATGCTACGTTTGACCATTGTCTTCACTCTAGCACTCCAGCCTGAGGGGAAACATGACCAAATGAGCATAGTCCAGCGGGAATCTTCTCACTTCCTTCCTGAGGGTACGGGATGGTGTAAAGAAAAAACCAAGGCATAAAGCAATCTATAGCGGAAAGGGTATTAGGTTTGGGAGCTGGGTGGGTCAAACATCTAATAAGTGTCCAACGTAGTCTAAATAACTTGCCAAGAAATTCTCTGAAGGGATTCAGTGCGTACGAATTATTATTTGGAACTAGGATGATGATCTCTGACATTGATAGTCAGACTTCAGTGGTGAAAGAAAAAAGCTTTGATATCAAAGACCGTTTGGCTATTTTGCAGGACTTAAACAAAACAAGAAAAGACCTGAGCAACATAAAGTTGAAACAACAGCCAACAACCACTGAAGAACCACCACCTGTCCCAGCAAGACCTGTCTGGATTCCAAAAGTCGGGGATCTAGTCAGGGAGAAGATCGCGGTAAAGAAGGAATTTGGGCCTTCTTACAGAAAAGCAGTTCCTGTCTTGTCTGTCAACGGGACAAGATCAGTTGTACTACCGCCACTTGCTGGAAAAAAGGAGAACCGAGTTGTATCAATCGACCTGGTAAAACCACAACATGTGGCCGATAACAAACAGTAGGCCAAGTGGACTCCCAATAAGTAGCAGAACACCTAGGTTTGCTACCAGTACAGAGGTCCTAACGAAAAGGCTCATCACATTCGAAACGCCTACAGAAGAACAACAAGGACTATGCAACAATGCAATAGAACTCAGACCTCTGAAAACCCAAATAAAAACATTTAGCAGGGACACACCAATCTATAATGAAGTACCGAGTGAAAATGTAAGAAAAAGAAATCCTGAACCAATTGGAACAATTGACAGAACTGCATCCGGCTACTTCATAAACTTCGATGATTCCTCTGAAGGCTTCAGTGAATCAAAAACACAGCCATCATCAAAAACCTTTAAAGATAAAGCTAAAGAACTTTTGAAACAACTGAAAGAAACATATCTGATTTCTCCATGGATTGAATTTTGGGTGGGTTTTGGTGCATTTATCCTCATACTTTGGCTCATCATGGTACTAACTTTGGGACGCTTCATTGAGGGAAAATATGCTAAAATGGACACAGCAAGTCAGAAAATCAACTTGATCCTCAAACCACACACATCTTCACACGTCGAGAAAAGAGAACTTTCTTCAGCCAACTTCACAGCCAATCCGATACCTGGTGGGGTAGCCTGGGACAACACTGACTATGAAATTTATGGTCCGGTCGAAATCCTGAAATATCCACACCAAATTAAGATCTCATTGAGTGACTTTGCAAAACCAAGCTCATTTGCTGATGATTGGGACTTCGAAAGCATTAATAATATGATGTCTGACTTAGTAATGTCTGCTAAATTTACCAAACATGATTATTTGCAGGGTTCTACAAATTATGATAGTATGTACTGTTATAACCATTATGGTAACCATTTTCTACATAAATCTGCACAGCCTAGAAATGTTTTAAATTATAATCAATGGGAACATTGTGCAACCCCTCCCAAAGGAAGCTCAAGAACCTTCTATGACAAATATTCATACTTTTCAGGTTTTAACACAAGTAATGCTGAAGCATTCTATTTTAAATTGTCTAACAAGACAGGAACCAAGACCATGATAACCAACACAATATTGATTTATTCAGACTCATTTTTTGAAAAATTTAATACCTTTGGTTTTGATTACTGGGACAAAAAATGTTGAATTGAAAAGTGTTTGGGGTACAAAAGATTGGCAAGTACAGGGTATAGAAGCTTTGTTTAGAGCCTGCATGATCCCAGAACAAATGATATTTTTAAATGACACTGTTCAACAAACCACCTGTCTTGGCCTAGCCAAAATCAAAGATTTAATTAAACCGTCTATTCCAAAACCAACAATGTTTAGCAACACTTCTACAGATGAAGAGATAGACGTAAACCATATATTAAACCAAAACAGAACACATCCTGATTGGAAACAGTGGTTGATCTGGCCCACAGATACTAATAACTGTCAAGACAGATTCCTGAATAAAACACAGGGGTTCAAAATGACCAGGCCAGACCCTAGATATCCCCAAAGACATCACCCAGGGATAATAACCACCTACAGTGTGGGCAAATTATGCCTTCAATGGCTGCAAACTTCCACACTGGCAGAAATTAAGCAACACCTAACTTTACTTACTGATGGTGCTGACTTGCGTGATTTCATTATGGGACCGCGCAAACAGCGTCAAAAACGTTTCATAGCAGCCTCTGTATATGCAGCATACAATGAGGCCTGGAAGGTTACTCAAATTGAAACAGCAGAGAGAATACGGGAAATTGACCGTATTAATTTGGAAAAATCACTTTCTGTAGTGGACAATGGGTTAATGACTCTGTCCTCCAGAATTTTTTCTTTGGACAGCATTGTGTCTTCAGCAATCGACATATTATCGCAGGACTTACTGTTATTACAACACGGTCAGTCACAATTGCGTTCTATTGTACAGCTTGGCTGGACGTTACAAAATCTGCGTTCAGGCTATGTGCCTTGGCGTTTAATCAACACAACGTCACTATTCCAAATCTTAAACTTACTGATAGACAAATCAGTATGGCGCAAAGGGGTGCTGATTATACAATCCTGAGCATTGAGAAACTTGAGAGATTACCAATGACAATGTCAGAACGACCTGTCAGTGAATGGATAATACATGGGATAATTAATATTCCAATTTCAACCTTCAGGTTTCAATACTGCCAAAAATATATACAGGCTGGCATGTATGAGAAATTGGGAAAGGGGTACCTTAAAACAATATGGAACCTGCCCTATTCACATGCATGTGTCAGTAATAAAGGACAGAAAGTGTTTCTTAGTGGCAATAATTGTGCGATGTCACTAAGTGGCACACTTCTGTGTAACGGTATTAGTTTGCATGGAGCCTGTGAAGGGAATTCATACAACCTTTCATGTCACCAGCAAGGCGCACCTGCAACAGAGATTGAACCATTCTTTCAAAGACTCTATAATGGAAGTTACATTCTAATTGTAGACCGCAGATGTTGTAGTCTTATGCCCGGGACTCCTTATCTAGTAACTACGACTGCGAAGGTCAAGTGCTGTGGACGCTCGTTGTTCCCCAGCTCCTTTCCAGACAGGGAGGCAAGGGCATGGCCCAATTTGAAAATTACTTCTATTCGAATAGATACTTTAAGCAGAATGAAAACAGTGCTTCTTCAGACGCCTACCAGGCTCTCGTCATCAAAAGAAACATATGATCTACAAGTCGCAAGGACGACTGCAGAGATACATTCATTGTTATCAACTAATTCCCCCATACATTTCGCGGAAATTCTAAATGAAATCTTAAATATTTCTGATACCAATGGGATCTCAAAGGTATTTAAGACAGTATTTTCGATGGCATTAACACCATTCAAAGCCATACTGGGTATTTTTCCAGATTTTGTCCATTCGATTTTTGGCGGACTTCCCCTGATCCTGGGACTAATTGCAGGAATCCTATTCTTAGTCCTTATTTTTCGTTATGGCAACCCATGTCACAGACAAAACTCTTGCGACAAGGGAAGAAACAATCCTAGCCATTGGATACCGGGACCGGATATCAAAAATCCTGGGACTCTCCCGGCTTAGAGACCTAAATATGACTTGGTTTCTATCATTTCGACCAATGTGGCAAAGATGTGTTTTACCTGTATTAAGGTGTCTGCTATGCGGAGAAGAATGCGTGTTAGACACCTGTCTGACGCTACAATCGGATGCGCCAATGGATGCAGAAACATTGTTGAGCCCGATCAAGGTTCATGCTTTGTGCTGCCCTCAAAGGCTACCAATCCTGATGACGGCATTCGTGGAAGCTTCACCACTACGATTGATGGGTAGTGAAGTTCAAGATGAAAGCAGCATCGAACAGGTACGACCTTCTGTCAGCAATGCAAATCAGAATGTCAATGGAGACAATCATGCGCACGAATGCATGATTACACCTATTTCCGAGTTAGTGGAACTTTCCCAGGAAGCTGTTGACAGTTTTTTCGAAAGCCTAAATGATATGATATTCTCACCAGAGCAGAAATAGAGACTTTTGAACAAGCTCGCACACGGCGTTCCCTGAATTCGGCCTTCAACTTTAAAAATAAAGTCACATGAACAATCTTTCCTCCAGTTCACGGACAGCAATTTTTCAGCAGCCCCAAAATATTTTTTCATATTTTTCGGGACACTATCTTCTGCTTAAAGTAAGAACTATTCTTAAAGAACTAAGGTTTCTAAATTTTAGATAGCTTATAGACATAGCTTATAGACATTAGCTGCCCGCAGGTATGTTCACAAATACTTTATTATGTGATGGAATGGCCTCGAACTTTTTTTCTGTATTAAGAGCCATTTCATGTGTAATTCTCATATACCAAATAGCAATAATGTATACAAATGCGATTACTTTGGCATAATTATACAGCTTGAGTGCATACAATACATATGACTGCAATTTTTTCCGTATATTTGAAAAATTTCAAAATGCATTTATGTATTTTGGGGTGGTAAGGTATACACTATACTCTGTAGTATGTTGTACTATGTTATACTATGCCTAGATTAGTAAATATGACCATAGTTAGCGTGGAGTGGGTGTGATGTATTCCTATAGGTCCTGAATCGATCCCCCTATTCCTGACCCTATTCTGGTTAGTAAACTAACAAGTTAACTAGTAATCAGCCCATGAGGCAGAAAATCCCCATGATGCAGATACCGTTATCTGACGCAGTCACACTACGGCACAGGAACGTGTTATCTGATTAGGTCATAACGCTTGCGATCTAATTAGACAAGCGATATTCCTCCAGCCCCTGATAAGGCATACGGAGTTCTCATAACAAATCAAACCTATGACAACCTGGGCAAAACCCTGCGGCCATTGTTTTGATTTCACCGAGAACTTCAGTAAAAGAATGTGCTAACGAGCAAGTCGTATGACATCCTTATTGACGTATCTATGTCCATCCTTACGTCAATCTCGGCACCTTAAAGGTATAAATATTACCGATATTGCCCTATGCAAACACACGCGTGGTGACGAGACGGAGCAGCCATACTTGCCGAAGCGAAGAGCAGAGCAGACCCCGCTGGCACAGCCCCGCCTTCCTGACGCGCTGAGACGCGCTGCTTTCTCCTGCCGAGAATTCCAGCCCCGGCGTTTCTGGGCAGCCCTCGCAGGCAGCCTGGAATATCGAGACCAGAGAGAGAGATACCATCCCTCATTCATCCTAACTTCCAGGTACAGAACTGAATAACCCCTCACAGAGAATTCTTTAGTTATTCACTTGGCAAAAACAAACTTAACTTAAACTGTAACTTTCTATTCCCGCCCACGTATTAGGCTTAGGTCAGGTACACGGGGTAGGCGTATTTAGAAACACCAGTTGAGTACGTTTAGTCAAATGTATATGTGTATGTAATATATTTTATTCATTTTAAAACATCATATGGCTTAGAAACCATATCAATGTTTTTACAGTATTATTTTATACTATTGCTTTTAATGTATGCACTTTACTTAACTATAAGTATTGCAATAATATCGATCCATTTCTCTTGTATGAGAAAAGAGACTGATCAATAAATAACACCTTTTTATTGAACACGCCCGTCTCTTCCTTTTCTCTACATTCTGATGAGACTAAGAATGCACGTACTGACTGAGTAAAATAAATTGCCTTTTGTTCACACGACTCTCGAGATATACTCTTGATTAGGGGAGAGCAAAGTTGTCATGTTCTATGGTTGTCAGAAACTAAATCCCTTCTTGTCTAATCAGGGGAGTTAATTCTTTCCTGAACATTCGAGAAAGTTTCTAGTGAACTCTGAGCTAAGCTGGCAAACCCAAAACTTTAAGTCTAGTATCGACAGTAGTAGACCTAGTTAACGTCTGGTCTAGGCCTTTACTATTGTAGGTATTATTCCAATGCGCAGAGCCTATTGGGATGATAGGAACTACACTACAGTTTTACTTAAAATACCCAAGGCTTCACCCTCAGTGCCACTCTCTCCATTCCACAGTGGATGCCTATTTATCACCCTCAGCCAATAAGCCTCATAGAACTTCTCCGAATGTGCTATATCTCCAAGGAATCACTGACAGAATATCGACGACCTGAAATATCGATGTCCAGAATATCGAAGTGGTATCTACATAATGGTAAGTACAAAAATAGCGAGAAAAAAATATTGTTGATTAAAATATCGTTGTTGAAAATATAGTTTTTTTTAATGTTTAAAAAATTATGTAAAATAAATTAAATAATACATATATTTAAAATAAACATTGTTAGGATTATTAGAAAATTAAAAACATTATAACAAATACATAGAATGTAAAAATAAATTAAACATACATATATATAAAATATAATATATATTTACTTAATACTATTAATAAATATTTATTTGAATACATTATGAATTGTTACAAACATATTAAAATGTATAAAAATACATACACCAATAACATAAAAACAAATAACATATATAATAAATTAAATTATTAAAATATTTTTAATCTTTTCAAAATACATTTTATAGTTTATTACCTTAAACAGTAGATACAATATAGGATAGCAGAGGGGATTACATTACTATTCCCACTCCACAGAGTGCAACAGTAGAGAAAGTGTTGGATAGCGTAGGAGTAAAAGATTACTATTCCCACTCCGGAGAATGAAACAGTAGGGAAAGTGTTGGATAGCGGAGGGTTACAAATTACTATTCCCACTCCAGAGAGTGCAACAGTAGGGAAAGGGATGGATAGCGTAGGAATAAAAATTACTATTCCCACTCCAGTAAGTGCAACAGTAGGGAAAGTGTTGTATAGCGGAGGGGATAGCATTACTATTCCCACTCTAGAGAGTGCAACAGTAGGGAAAGTGTTGGATAGCGGAGGGGTAAAAATGAGTATCCCCACTCCAGGAAGTGCAACAGTAGGGAAAGTGTTGGATAGCATAGAAATAAATATTACTATTATTCCCACTCCAGAGTGCAACAGTAGGGAAAGAGTTGCATAGCGTAGGGGTAAAATGTAATATTTTCACTCCAGCGAGTGCTACAGTACGGAAAGTTTTGGATAGCGGGGGAGGAAACATTTCTATTACCACTCCAGTGAGTGCAACAGTCGGGATAGTATTCGATAGGGGAGGGGTATGAATTACTATTCCCACTTCAGTGAGTGCAACAGTAGGGAAAGTGTTGGACAGCAGAGGGTTGAAATTAATATTACCCAAAAGTTAAATACAAAATAGAAAAAATACAAAATAGCAACTACAATACACAAATTGTTCATTACAAAAAACAAAACTATATGAAAATATTAGAAAATTCCAAAACATACAAACATAATTATTTAAAACTACTAAAATGTAAAAACAAACATTCATTTATAAAAGTTTAAAAACAACATTTTACAAATAACTATCTTTAAAATAAAAGAATTTAATAAAATAATATGTATTAATATTATTCTAATAAATTACTTCACACCGTATTCCCCTATAAACCTACAACACACTTAAAACAATAAACTATTAACATAATTAACAATGTAATAATTATTAATACATTAATAATCCATTAATAAATAATAAATTAATTAAAAAACTAATAAATAAAATGTAAGACTCACTGTAATATAATTAAATTACTTCCCACCCTATTCCCCTATAAACCCATAGCCCGCTAATAAAACAATATTATTGTAATTATCAATTACTAAAAATTAATAACTAATTAATAAGTTATTATTATTACATTATTTAAAAATACTAATACATAAAAATTAAACTTTTCTTTATTGTAATAAAATTACTTCCCACCCTATTCCCCTATAAACCCACAACCCGCACCAAAAATAAATAGCTCAAGTACTATAATTATCAATTAATAAATTAAAAATAAAATATTAACTAATTATTAATGAATTAACAATTATGATTTATAAATAGCAATAAATAAAAATGAATAATTATTTTATTATAATTACATTACTTCCCACATTATACCCCTATCAACCAACAATCCGCTCCTAAAAAAAAACCACAAAAAATACAATTATCTATTATTTAAATTAAAAATAATTAAGAACCAATTAATAATTAATTACTAATACATTAATTATAAATACTAATAAATAAAAAAATAATATTTACTTTATTATAATTAACCCCTTTTCCCTATAAACACACAACCTGCTACAGAACTAACATAAGCAAAAATATTATTTAACATAAAATTAATTATTGCTAGAAATGTAGCACATACATTAATACAAATTGCTATACTTATACAAAAAAATTACATCACATTCTGTGAACAAACATACTAAAATACAGAACACTAATATAAATATTGATATTATTAACAACAATATTTTTACTAACAATATTATTGTCTTCGATGTTAAGAAAAATGAAATTTCTTACCTTACTGTTGATATTCTGTACCACAAGTACCACAATATTCTTATTGTCGATATTCTTGTACCTCGATATTTAAAACTCGATAATAATGTACATTGAAAAAAAACATCTCCAAGCAATCACTGCTCACCCTCAGGGGCAAAGACACTTCGGGGGAGATTTACCAAATCTCCAGGCAATGCAGTGCAGCTCCCGTGAGGCTGGTCTGCGTTGCGCAACAGGGAGGGAGCTGGTGAGCACCATATCTTCAGAGATATGTCTCTCTCCTCCTGATTTCAGCTGCCGTGCACCATGCACACAGCTTTGCTGCAGCGCTGGAGTGTGTGCATGAGTGTAGCATAGGTTTTGTACAGGAAGGGTATGCTTCCTGTACAAAATACTATGCTAGGCACAATGCAAAGCTTTTGCATCATGCGCTGAAAAGAAAATAGAAAAAAGCAAAATTAGCTTCACTTTTGTGATGCAAAACCAGCGCAAAATGTTTGAAAGTCTCCCCCATAGACTCCTAGCTAGAGAGGTATGCCATTGTTGCTTCGTGTGCAATATAAATCGTCACACAAAATATCTGGAGATAGCTGGCAAGACTGTGTCTGACTGGAACTTCTCCAGCTTAGAGTCTGGAGAAACTAAGGGAAATATGTTCAAGGAAGTGGCGGAGTGAGATGTTACCCGTCATGGCTTAAAGACTCACTCCGCCACTTCAGAAACGCAAGGTTTTCAACGATCTGGTGCAGCCTTGTGTTTCCCCCTGCGCTGACACTACACTAAGGGGCCGATTCCGATCCGGGTCAAAAAGCTCTTGGACCGAGCTGCATCCGGAGTGTTTTCTGACCGAGCCGGATTCCTGCAGTATGACCGAGTGAGTACGATGCAGCCGTATGCTGCCGGACTCGGTTCGGTCGGACTCCCATTGAAGTCAATGGGAGCCGGTAATACGACGCATACATGGGCTCCCATTGACCGAATGGGTACGTCTCACACAAGAGCCCCCCTACAACAGGTACACGTCGGTGCCATCCGCACCGTACATGCCTGTGTTGGGGAGACCCTTGGGTCTCCCCCTGTGTGCGAGTCGTAGGGCTGTGGGTGACAAGGGGTCTGACGCGGACCCCCAAAAGGCAACTTCCCAGACATTTTGCGAGCCGGACATTCCGGATAGCACCGACTGTCCGACGCATACATGGTACTGGCTCAGTCGTAAATCGCATCCATTGCACTCCACGGTTAGCTTACGGCCGTGACGTACAGAGCGGTTCGGACTCGGAAATGACTCAGTCGGTCAATTTCAGGAATCTCGCATCGTACTTGCTCGCTCGTACAGCTGTACAAGTAAGGCAGAAAACACGGTATGGCTCATAGTTTTTCCGGCCGGATCGCGATCGGTGCCCTTCTGACCCAGGTCAGAATCAGCCCCTTAGCAGTGAAGCGCCAACGCAGGGTGTCTGCATACAGGGGAAAGATTGTTAATGTACAGGTGTTAGGGCTCACGGGAGGATTCCTTCTCACAGCCCTGTTGTGGCCCTTGCATATGCCCCTTCTTCACAACATTTTAATCTCAAGGCCCGTCATGCCTGGAGTTGGCGAGTGTGCTGGCGACGTTGAACATCTAAGATGGCTGCCAGCACACCCGCTGTTTAGCGGTCTAGTTTTCAGCCTCTCATTTTTGAAGTCCAGGTGAAGTGTGCACCAACGTTCTCTGGTGCACTTCACCGAGAGCTTCCCTGGGTTCAGACCTACCTGCAGTTCATCGTGGGTAGTTAGTCAGGTGACGTCGTGGGAGGCGTTGGTTCTTCAATGTCGGGAATCGTAGAAACCAAAAGACCGCAGGTTAGTGTTGAAGCGAGGCACATGCTCCGCGTAATTAAAAGTTGTGCGCAAGTCTTTGAAAGAGGCGTTTCTGGTTGGAGACCTGCACAGTACTCTTTGACAGTCCGTACACTCTCTAGAGTTTTAGAAGCAGTGCGCATGTCCATGAGTGTAGCGACTCTACATAATGTGGTCTACACATAGTTACAGGAAAGACTTCTGTATGACGTATAGACAAACTAGAAAACCAGGTATAGAATCCATCCCAGCAAAGTTGGCGGAATATCTAATAACTCGTTGTATATAAATTCAGTGACATTCAATTGAGTTGGGAGTTCTAACTTGTGAGAGCATTATCACACAGTTAAGTTGGTGATATTGGTTGGAGAGGACAGCTCATTTGGTCCAATGTAGTGCTGGTGAGAATGATCAGATAGCGTTAAGACTCGTCATTAGACACAAGGAAGTCGGTTGACATTCATGTTTTGAGTTCGCTGTAAAAAACCCAAGCAATAATTCTTTGGTACTCTCTACTGAATGAAATAAGAAGTATGATAAAGGAGAAAGCTAAAATACACATAGGGGCAGATTCCGATCTGGTAAAATCACCGTCCGTACGACTCGCATCCGGAGCCGTTTCCGTACGACTCGTACAGACGCCGTATGACCCGACGAGTACGATCCCGACCGGGGTACCAGGACACGAGTCGTACGGTCCACGTCAGGTAAGGGCGATCCGTACGGAAAAGCGCACATTCACATACACACCGTACGGCGCGTACACCCCATGATCGCAGGGGTAGGCGCCGTACCCCTGCGATCATGGGGGGTACGTGCCGTACACCCAGCGTACATAGGGTACACACCGTACACCCAGCGTACATGGGGTATGGTGCGTACCCCATGTACGCTGGGTGTACGGCACGTACCCCCCATGATTGCAGGGGTACGGCGCATACCCCTGCGATCATGGGGTGTACGCGCCGTACCCGGGGGGGGTGTTCCGTACCTGTTTCGGGGCGAACTCTGCTTTTACGGCTGTTTTTAGCTCCCGTAGGGAAAGGGTCGTACGGTGCATACCCAGCACGAATTGTACTTGCCGGGTCAGAAAAATCGGCCGCGAACCGTACAGATGTCACGTACAGCGGGTTCCGAGGGAGAGTCGTACGGGGATTTCATTCGTACGGTCCCTGTACGATTCGTACGGAGTACGGCTCCTGGTATGGATCGTACTTCGGCGTTCGTACGGGGGACGTTGCAGGGTACGAATCGTACGGGAAAAATGCTCTGAACGGCAATTCGGAGCGCTTTTTACCGGATCGGAATCGACCCCTAAGTAAGTTAAGAAGAGTAAATAGCGATAATTAAATAAGAACTATAATAAATAGATACTTACCTTGTCTTTTCCCTTAAGAAGTTGTTATCCAAGTTCAGGCATACCTGAGGACAAGAAAAAAGAAAACACATCAATAAGAGAAAAATAAAACAACACATTCAACAGAAGAGAGGCAAGCCCATAGAAGGATCAAAATTTTGTTAAAATATGTATACAGTGAAATCAAAAGGTTAAGCAAAAGTGTTATATATGTGCATTTACTTACAGTCCCTTTAAGAAGAAAGAAGAAGAAGGGACAGAGATCTAAGAAGAATACAGGGCAGTCTCTTCTCTATCCAATTCCCTTTCCCCCCTTGATACTTACCTGTGAAGGAAGAATAAATACCTAGCAGAAGAGTATTGAGAGGAGAGTTGGGAAAATACATCATTCTGCTCCTGTGTGGTTGTTTGATTAATTTGTCCTGACAACAGGAAGGTCCCCTGGCATCTTTTGTACTCTCACTATTTACTCTGATTGCACTCAATCGTGCACTAGCATTGCTTCAAGGGCTCAGGTATGGTTCTGAAGGCTTCTGATTTTGATCATTGTAAAAAAACTGGGATTATTAATTGAGGGGAGTGGAAGTACCACTCAAGCAAGAACCACATTCTTTGTCAGGGTGAACCGCAAAAGTGACTAAATCAATCTGTGCTTAACTCTCTGTTAGCTTGGCACAAATCACTCTTGATTACATTAGATCCAAAGTATAAAGTATTTATGCAGCACATAAACAGTAATAAAGTAGAAAACAACCCAGGAAAAATCCCAAACCAATTCAGACAGAGTCAATTTTAATAAATAAAAATATACCAGAATGACAAGGTTCTAATCAGTAGAATCAGAGATATTCAAATCTAAAGTGTTTAGTGAAAATAGCACAAAGAAGCAGAAAGCGCCACTGTCAGTTATCAGGTCGCGCTAGACCGGGGCACATCCACAAGTTCAGGCAGACAGTGATGGAGCTCAGTTTAGGTAAAGGGACTAGGTGAGGCCAGCAGAAGAGTTATCTTCTCAAATCTGGCACAAAGAGTTCCTTTCATGTTGGAGGAGGCTGTGAGCAGGATGCTTTTGTTGGAAAGATTTGGTTGAGCATCACGGATGGTTGTTGCAGTAGCGCGAAAAGCCAGTAATTCCTGAAGCCTCTATTTTGTTGATCATCACAGATGGGTGCTTTCAAAGCAAAGCACATTTCTTGTGTTGTCGGCCATCTTGGGTGCTTGCTGTCAGAGCGAAGAGCAGATTTCAAAGGACCTCCGCATCGGTGGTCGTCGCAGGCGGGCCCATTAATGGTCTCCAGGCTACAAGATTTTCACCTTTTCTTTTTAATAGGAGCTATCAGTAATGCCAGGCAAGGGTCCAAGACCCAGGGGCATATTTTTGAAATATGCGATAGGATGGTTTGCTATGGATCTGTGACTCCCCCAAAAACGTAAACAAATTAAATACTCAAAATAAAACCATTCTAATTTAAAGTGGGTCAAATATAAACCTATCAGGAGCTTTTTTAAATCAGTGGAGAACTACTTTAACTGTGATCATAATATTATTATCATCCTGTAAAGCTATAGTTTAAAATGAGCAAAATTTCCTTTAAAAAAGTAAAATTTGATTAAATATCTGAGGGTTACATAGATGTTACAGTTATCATATATAATTGAAACAAACTGAAATTCACTGAAACCCCCCCAAAATTATAGGGATGTTATAGTCAGGAAATTGCATTAAAAAACCATAGCAAGTGACTTAAAAAAACACAAAGGTGACAGGGATGTTACAGTTAGGAAATAGAATTGAAAAACCTTAGAAAATCACTTAAAAAAACAAAAAGGTTAAAGGGATGTTATAGTTAGGCTGGCATTTTAAAAGTACAAATCACTAGAAATTCAGCAGTAATATTTATCTGAGCTATAAAGTCCCCGTAAACATACACTTTTTTTCAGTATATTCTTTTTAATTTTAACAAAGTGTGATATTTGGGGTTTTAACATTGTCTTTACTCTTTTCTAATGTAAGAGGAGAGGAAGGAACTCTCGATACGGCCATGTGCATGTGCTGAGAGGTTGTCCAGGCATGGGCTCCCTACGCCACTCTTCCAGAGAGGAACTGGTGATTCACATCTGGAGGGTTTGATTTCCCTTTTTGTTTTTATTGATACTTTAGGGACATTATCACAGTTTTTTAACTTGCCTATATCTTTGGTGCCGGCGCACTACTGGTTGGGGGACGAAGTCCCCTTGGCCTCTGAGGGTCCTTGGGGGCCAACAAGCCCTGCTGTTACCTCCAGTAAGTCTCACACAGTGGGATTGCTGAGAGAACTTCAGAGGCTATGCCCCCTTTCTCCACCACTCTGCAAAAGGACTTCCTGGCACATTACTTGTTGGGAATTAAATCCCCTTAGATGCTGAGGGTCATTGGGAGCCAAGAACCACTCCTGTCATCTCCAGTAAGCCCCACACAGTATGATTGCTGAGAGCTGGTCAGAGGTCTTGCCCCCTTTTTCACCACTCTGCAAATGCATCTCCTGGTGCACTAATAGTTGGGGATGAAGTTCTGTTGAATGCTGCGGGTCCTTGGGGGCCAAGCAGCCCTCCTGTTACATCTAGTAAGTCTAACACAGTGGGATTCCTGAGAGATGATTGGTGGCCGTGCACCCTTTCTCCACCACTCTGCAAGTACAACTACTACTTCAAAAACCATAGACATTTACTGAAAAAACAAACGTTACAGGTTAATTATAGTTAGGAAATAGAATTTGAAAACCTTAGAAATTCACTGAAAAAAAAAGTTACAGGAACGTTATTGTTGCACTCAGATTTCACTCAAACAAAACCATAGAAATTCAGCAGTTACACTTACCTGAGCTAACTATAACTTACGCCCCCTGAATGCACTGCTTATAATCTCACAAATTCCATCACTCACGACGTGGTCAGTGACATCACTCATGACATCAATGATGACATCTCAAATGATTGTCGCCAGTAGGTAGTTACAGTTAGGCTGTAGTTTCCACCGGTAGAATGTTTTCATTTGCCAATAACTTTAGTGTCAATTGTTGAATCTGTGTGAAATTTTACACATTTATTTATTTATTACTTTTTATATAGTGCTAGCTAGACCCGTGGGTATCAGAGTGCTTTACATACACAAAGGAAAAGAAAAGTTTGCATAACATCGCAGGACATGAGGATGAATAAAGATAAAAACAAAGACAAAATACTTGTATATCCAGTGAGGGGAGAAGTATGCCGGTGGCTGACACATTCGGTTGTATGACGTTACAACGCATACTTTTACAACGCACACCTTTTCAATGCATTTTTTACAACGCAACATCCATTACAACGCATTCCATTACAATGCATGCCATTACAAAGAATTTTTAAAAACTACCTTTACAACGCATTCCATTACAACGCATACTACCTTTACAACGCATACAATTACAATGCATATCATTACATTGCATGTGTGGTAAGTATTGGATAGTGAGGGGGTGCAACAGTAGGGTAAGTGTTGGATAGTGTAGGGGTAAAAATTACTATTCTAACTCCAGGGGGTGCAACAGTAGGGTAAGTGTTGGATGGTAATGATATGTGTTGTAATGGTATGCGTTGTAATGACTGCATTGTAATGACATGCATTGTAATGGTATGCGTTGTAGTGTCATGCATTGTAATGGTTGCGTTGTAATGGCATGCTATGTACTGGATGTTGCGTTGTAAAAGTTGAGTTGTAATGGTAGTGCGTTGTAAATGTTGAGTTGTAAAGGTTGTTTCCCGCACAGTCAGAAAACCACCATACTTGAAAGACAAAGTGAGTGGGGCGTCCATTAGGTTATTGAAGCCTAGGATGGTTGCCTTGGTTGGTAAAGTATTGGTTGAGGTGAAAGAGTTTCAGGTCCTTTTGAACCAAGAGAAGGAGGGGTTGCATCTGTGGTCAATAGGTAGTGGGTTCCACATCCTGGGTACGTTGCCAGAGAAGGACCGGCACTAGTTCAACACTCATTTCAGCTGCTGTCTTGAAAGTTTTGGGGTGACCTGTCAAGTGAGGCCCACAAAAAAAAGGAAAAAAGGTGGTCCTAAAAGACGTTTTCCCCATGTTAATTTCCATTGGAAATTTTAAACATGGCTACAGTCCGAACTGCTGAACAGAATTACACCAAATTTGGCAGAAAGGTAGCTGTTGGTCCAGAAACCTTTATGTACATTGGTGTAAATCTGTTCAGTAGTTGCAGAGTTATCGAAAGAAATTTCCAGTTGTATATAGAGACGTACAGAATCCGTGACCCCTCCCGTTCTAGCGATGAGATCTGATTCACTGCCAACACTTCAAGCAGAAGCAGTGCTGTCTCCATTACGGGTTGAACTGAGATATCCATTGCGGAGCAGAATACCAGGACAAGTGGGAGCCCTCTAAAAATGATTTCCAACACAGAGTGTATGAAAGATGGTATAACACTGAAAATCATCTATAAGGTGCTAACCAGTCAAGAGGCAATATGTTTTAAAAAGTGCACTATTCCCTTTGCATCAGACATATTAAAGATACAGTGGACCATCTCTGCAAAATGCAGCAGGAATTTAGAATGGAGCTGCATCTGTTTCTTGGACGAGGACCTTGCAACCTGAAAATAAAACATCTCTCTGTATGATGTTAAGTCACATCTTTTTGAAAAAGCATGGCTTTCAGTTTGCTCAGAGAAACAAAGTGTATGTTGTAAACATTTATCGCAGGACAATACATTGCCTCCCATACTGTGCGGGCAGGTGGAAACAGTACTTTTGTATAATAAGGAACAGTGGAATGAAAGCTTACCAGATAAGCGATGCCCAGTTTTATTCCACAGAATCCTTGATCATTCAGCACCAAATAGCTCCAATTCGAGAGCAGCTTGAAAACCGGATGAATCACAGCCGCTGGAGAACCCTTCTGATACTAGTACACGTTTGCAAGTGAAGCATTTAATGTCCCATGAAGTGAAATGTCCTTGCAAACCAAGGACCTGCTTACGCATCCTCACAGCCAGAACCACTAAGGAAAACTTCACTGTCCCCCCTTCCAGCATCTAAACCTGAAATGGTAATTCCCAGTATTCATGCACAGAACCGTCCCCTAGCGCTTCATACTTGCCTACTTGTTGGTACAGTAGACAGTATTGCAATTGGAAAGTCATGACCGCTAGGGCTATGTAACCATGGATTATCCAGACGGTGGATGCTGTCTCAGCTACAGTGAAAGGTAAGTGGTCTGATTTTTCAATGTGCAACATAGTATATTTAGCATCTCTTCATACCATTAATATCTGTCTTTCTCTTAGATCATATGCAGAAAACAGACTTGTACTATTGATGTAACGCCACGGCACATGGCCAGAATGTAATGTTTGCAATGTACAGCTTTGTATTATAACGGACCGTAGTTGTGATTGTCCATGTTGTAAAATAGACATGTCTTGCTGTAGTATGTCAATTGCAGTTGATACTATGTTGCCCAGTGTATGAATTCTGGATGATAATGTGGTCATACCGTAGTCAACCACAGCCAAAGCCTTTTCTAAGTTAACCCTGTCGATCTTGCTTAGTCTCCCAGCAGCTTCCTGTTGAGACATTTTCCACAGCTCATTGTATAGTCAAAACGCAAAGCGCTTTTGACTTGCTTCTCAGGAACCTAACGATAAATTGCTGAGATCCATGTTTTCAGAAAGAAGGGACAGGTGTTATTTCACCTGAGAAAGTGTTGAGGCACAACTTCCCAACACTATATGATGTCACCACCCCTGAGTTTTCTCATTGTACATATCGCTAATCAGACCTATTGATCCTAAACCGTTTGGTGTTGGCCAGTAATTTAGATGGACACCCATTAGTGTCCACAGGCTAAACCAACTAAAACACCGATCCTTTCCAATTGGGATCTGATAAATTGTAAGAACCATCTCGTATCATGGTATCTAGTTTATACTCACTGTAGTGTGTGACATGCTGCCAGTTCTCAAAGCTTGAGAACATTGGAATGCGAAGTGTGTTCAAATCCTTCAATTTGGCTATTCCAAGGCAGGAAGTATTTTGTACTGTTCTATTCAAGAAAATGATCTAATGTGGAATGAAGCATGCTCTGAATAAGTACTCATTCCATATTAGGCTTGCCAATTGTTAATAAATAAAGAAAGCAGAGTAAATCAGCTTGATATTTGGTAGCATATTTTTCTTTACAGGTTTAGGTACAAGAGTGTAATAATTAGAGATGGGTCCGATGTGTAAAACCTGGAAAAATAGGCAACATTTTGTGAAAATGTTTTTGAACCACCTTTTGGTGGTGTTGGGCAGTGTTCCCATTGAGTATAATTATAAACAGTACATGGGATACTAGCTTTGTATAAAAAGTGGTGACCATAATGTTGATAGCAGAACACATCACCAAAATTACTTGTACCATCATAAATTCATGTTAGACCTGGCTTTTTCAACCGGTTTATTCCCAGATGTTTTGCTTTTTGGCCTCCTGTTTTGGACCTTGTTTTTGTTGGTTTTATGACTCTGGGCACTTTACCACTACTGATCAGTGCTAAAGTGCATATACTCTCCATGTAAATTGTGTTTATGGATTGGTGATTCCATGATTGACATATTTGATTTACTTGTAACTCCCTAGTACAGTGCATTGTGTATGTCCAGAGCCTGTAAATCAAATGCTGCTAGTGGGCCTGCAGGATGATTTGTGCCACCCACATGAGCAGCCTGTAAATGTATCTCAGACCTGCCAGTGCACAGTTTAGTACTGCCATGTTGACCTGGCAAGTGCAGCCACTTGCTAGGCCCTAACATTCCTTTTCCTTAAATGTAAGACAACCCTAAGGTAGACCCAAGGTATCCCCATGGGCAGGGTGCAGTGTGTGTGAAAGGTAGCACATGTATTGAGGTGAGTGACATGTTCTGATAGTGAAAAACAGTATATTTCATTTTTCACTATTGAAAGGCTATTTGTCCCATAGGATATAGGGTTACATTGACTGACATGTTGGTATGGACACAGAAGAAACATACAAATTGTAGTACATGCAAATGTGTGCATCTCATTAGCTGCACTTGCCAACTCAAATATGGGGGAATGACGACTCGCCCTGTGAAAATAAGGATTACGGACACACAGGAGAAATGTTAGTTGTAAAAAACTAATACCAAAATGTGCATCCATTTCACAGAAATGAACCACACCACCAATGACCTACACTGGGCACTCTTGGAATCCCACCCCCAAGTATGAAAGGAAACCCTGTTCAGGAAGGAGCAGTTTTGGATCTTAAGACTCTCTTCCCAGCTCACAGGGCTACATGACGATATTCTCTGGAACTGAGCCAACCAATATAGCTACCTGAGGGAAGTTGCTGATAACTTTGGTCACGTCCTCCAGACATTTATAGAGGGGAACCTTAGCACTGATCAAACACCAGAATTAACAACACATGTACAACATCTTCTGTTCATGGTACATACCCTACCAAAAAACTGAACACATTATCGTTAAGGGATAATCAAGGCGCTTTTCTCTGTCTTTCAGCGCTGCCACTAATAACTGTAGGCACCATTTTTCTTATTTTAACTTTGCTAAGAGGCAACTTACTTCAAGAGCACACTGCCCTAACTGTTTGTGTCCTCTTATACGAGCAATCACCAGCAGGGACCGCCATTCTAACATTGTATATACGGAGGTCCTTTGCCATCAAACCCCTATTCTACCATAACACTTTTCAGTTCCATCACGGCTTCCTTTATTAATTAAATTCTAGGCCTGGAAAATCAGCACCCTCAAAAAGTAAAACACTTAAGCATTCTGCTTGTCACCAAAGAAATTGCCAAGAAAGTTTACTCCCAAGATAGCCGCCACCTCCCTCCCACTAGCACCGTCATGCATACGTGCCATTCTGAATAGACTGCCCCCGGAACCACACCTCACGGGAACCAGAGCAGGGGTAAGAACATGGCTAGATGCCGCGCCACCTTCCATGAGTATGCACCTCCCTAAACTAAGGCGGACAGACATTTTCAAGAGTCCCTGGTAAGACGAATATACTGTATTGCTATTGACTGAATGTTCTCCCTATACCCTCTTTCTGTCTTAGGTTTTAAGCGACGAGGTGCTATGTTGAAAAGCTCCAGTCAACCTAGACCTAGTTATTAAGGGGTGAGTGACCAACCAACAGTCCGTTTCGGAAACCGCTAAATTCATGTTATGTTATTTTCTTGACCCTCCTGTGCCCACTACCAAATGGTATTCTGTCTGATAAACCACGCCAATGTATGAAACCATGTGTGTGTAAATATGTGTGTACTTGCTCACAGCAGGAAGTACGGGTTGGGTGGCCACCCCCGTTTTTGCACTTGGACAAGTTCAGACATATGCCACAACAAATTAGTTGCTTCCACCGACTAATTGTGTTTGTCAGTTATGTTTTGTGGTTGATAGTCTGGCTAGTCAGCGGATGAATATTCAGAGTTCTTTCGCGCACTGTGTCTCCAGGACTGACTCCTCAATTAATTTATAATTGGAGCAGGTCACGCACTGTTAGCGACACGGACAACAGTAGTACATAGCGCTGTGAGCACAATGGATTACTAGATATTGCCGATGTTTTAATAACTTATTTTTAACTGCACGTCTATAGCGCCAAACCACACAGGAGTTTCCCAGCAGTTTGGAGATAGCGACACAATAAGGCGCAGCACAGGGAATAAAAATTAGCTCCCCACCTGGGCAATAAGGATTTCATCACTGCATGACCCACATTGGGTTCACCTTTTTTGATACAGCTAGCGCCGCGGGGATTCTGCCTTAAAATTCTAAAGTTTTCTAATTATCCCTTTCTTTCAGGTCACACAACACTTGGTCAATCGGACCTGGTGTTCAAATGCAAAGCTGGTTACTATTCCATTGCATCACTACCAGAACCTGCATTGGGGAAGTGTCAGAGTTGAGAAGAACTCTCTATTGACTCTTGGTCCTGATGAATTGCCACTACACCCGTTAGGGGCAACCTTAGGCAAGAAACATGTTGACCTCCCATACCACACATGCCCTTTAGGGCTACCTGTTTTTAGTTAAGTTAGTGCATCCCTGGAATACAATTTAAATTATAGGGCTGCCATAGACCTATTTTAATAAATCACCTTGCAATCACTGCACTACCTAGTCCAGACACCCACATGCATGCACCTTACAGCTTCATCAAAAAAAGATCTCCGCTAAAGAGCCCCCTCGCAGGTGCCCGTCGGGCATTGCAGTGCCGGCCTGATGGGGAGCAGGCCCAATGATGAAGCATGATATCCCTCGGGGTGTGTGAGAGCACTTTATCACAGACCTGAATACTCTCACCCACACTTAGGAACTGCACACTAGTCTGATATATCAGTTTATTTATAACATCCTATAAATATAACTTCCTATTGGGACAAGATCAAAAGATGGAGTTTAGTATGCCTGAACTCAGAATATAAAAATGTATCTTTCAGTAAAGATGATTTTTATATTGTTTGTTTGAAAATACCACTTTTAGAAAGTGGGTATTTTCTTGCTTAGCCATTCTGGGGTCGATTCTGATCTCGGTCGGTCAGCCCTCCGAGACGTGTTAGTAGCCTTACCTTACAGCTGAACTGTACAAGGAGCGGGACCGTCCGGGCGAGGAAGTACGATGCGGAAAAGTGCCAAATCCCAACCGATCCACACGCTCCGACTCCATCAACAATTGCCGTCCATGCCTGACCCGGAAACACCCAATCCGTGCCGCACGGCAACATAAACACTGCTACTTCAGGCCGGTCAAGTACGATGTACAGTTCCTACGTTCCGGACGGGTTGCCACGTAGAGCACGTCACAGCACCCGGAAGAGCTGTATATAAACTCCGATTCGCGCCATTAACCCATTCCACGGATTCGAACCAGAGCAGCCAGCAGCGGATCGAGACGGAGCATGAATCCAATCGCGCAGGTCATACCAGTCCTGTACATATATGACCGGATCAGGAACAGACGCGGACGGCGCACACCGTAAGTTGGGCACCCACCCTACAAATTATTCCAGGGGGTCCAGACCCTGTCCACCATTACCACCCCTCCTTACGAAACCCATGGCCACCACTCCTGCCACCCCAACCATAGGGGCATGTTACCCACCCCCCTGACACCCCACCCATAAGTGTCATGTTGCCTATCACTGATGCCACCCCACCCAGAAGTGTCATGTTGCCTATCACTGATGCCACCCCACCCATAGTGGCATGTTACCCACCCCACTGCCATCCCACCCATAGGGGCATGTTGCCTATCACTGATGCCACCCCACCCATAGGGGCATGTTGCCTATCACTGATGCCAACCCACCCATAGGGGCATGTTACCCACCCCCACTGCCACCCCATCCATAGTGTCATGTTGCCTATCACTGATGCCACCCCACCCATAGGGGCATGTTACCCACCCCCACTGCCACCCCACCCATACTGGCATGTTGCCTATCACTGATTCAACCCCACCCATAGAGGCATGGTGCCTATCACTGATGCCACACCACCCATGGGGCATGTTACCCATCCCCACTGCCACCCCACCCATAGGGGCATGTTACCCACCCCCACTGCCACCCCACCCATAAATGTCATGTTGCCAATCACTGATGCCACCCCACCCATAAGTGTTATGCTGCCTATCACTGATGCCACCCACCCATAGGGGCATGTTGCATATCACTGATGCCACCCCACCCATATGTGTCATGTTGTCTCTCACTGATGCCACCCCACCTATAGGGTCAAGTTACCCACCCCCACTGCCACCCCACCCATAAGTGTCATGTTGCCTATCACTGATGCCACCCCACCCATAGGGGCATGTTACCCACCCCCACTGCCACCCCACCCATAGGGGCATGTTGCCTATCACTGATGCCACCCCACTCATAGGGGCATGTTACCCATCCCCACTGCCACCCCACCCATAGGGGCATGTTACCCACCCTCACTGCCACCCCACCCATAAATGTCATGTTGCCTATCACTGATGCCACCCCACCCAGAAGTGTCATGTTGCCTATCACTGATGCCACCCCACCCATAGTGGCATGTTACCCACCCCACTGCCATCCCACCCATAGGGGCATGTTGTCTATCACTGATGCCACCCCACCCATAGGGGCATGTTCCCTATCACTGATGCCACCCCCCATATGGGTCATGTTGCCTATCACTGATGCCACCCCACCCATAGGGGTGTGTTGCCTATCACTGATGCCAACCCACCCATGGGGGCATGTTATCCACCCCCACTGCCACCCCACCCATAGTGTCATGTTGCCTATCACTGATGCCACCCCACCCATAGGGGCATGTTACCCACCCCTACTGCCACCCCACCCATACTGGCATGTTGCCTATCACTGATTCAACCCCACCCATAGAGGCATGGTGCCTATCACTGATGCCACACCACCCATAGGGGCATGTTACCCATCCCACTGCCACCCCACCCATAGGGGCATGTTACCCACCCCCACTGCCACCCACCCATAAATGTCATGTTGTCAATCACTGATGCCACCCCACCCATAAGTGTTATGCTGCCTATCACTGATGCCACCCCACCCATAGGGGCATGTTGCATATCACTGATGCCACCCCACCCATATGTGGCATGTTGTCTATCACTGATGCCACCCCACCTATAGGGTCAAATTACCCACCCCCACTGCCACCCCACCCATAAGTGTCATGTTGCCTATCACTGATGCCACCCCACCCATAGGGGCATGTTACCCACCCCGACTGCCACCCCACCCATAGGGGCATGTTGACTATCACTGATGCCACCCCACCCACAGGGGCATGTTACCCATCCCCACTGCCACCCCACCCATAGGGGCATGTTACCCACCCTCACTGCCACCCCACCCATAAATGTCATGTTGCCTATCACTGATGCCACCCCACCCATAAGTGTCATGTTGCCTATCACTGATGCCACCCCACCTATAGGGGCATGTTGCCTATCACTGATGCCACCCCACCCATTTGTGTCATGTTGTCTATCACTGATGCCACCCCAACCATAGGGGCATGTTACCCACCCCCACTGCCACCCCACCCATAAGGGCATGTTATCCACCCCAACTGCCACCCCACCCATAAGTGTCATGTTGCCTATCACTGATGTCACCCCACCCATAAGTGTCATGTTGCCTATCACTAATGCCACCCCACCCATAGGGGCATGTTACCCACCCCCACTGCCACCCCACCCATAGGGGCATGTTGCCTATCACTGATGCCACGACACCCACTTGTGTCATGTTGCCTATCACTGATGCCACCTCACCCACAGGGGCATGTTACCCACTCCCACTGCCTCCCCACCCATAGTGGTCAGTGTGGCTGACAATATTGACACCCCCACGCATAGGGAGGATGATGCGTCACACATCATCAAACATCAACCACAGGCATGTCAGCCAAATACATTTCACAACAACATCATGGCAACAGTGTGTAGTGCCTGACAAATACCCCCAACAGTGATTTTGATTCATGACACACATAGTAACTACCATCACATGTGTGAACAACACCAGAGTGTGGGCTACACAAGTCAAGCTTTGAAATAGCACTGGGCCAATGTGTGAAAACCCCCCATCAGTGTGTACATCTAATTAAAAATGTGTGGACACAAACTGCAGCTAAAGTTGAGCATTGTGGCAAAGGGTGAAAATCACCCATCATCACAGTGACCAAAAGGTAGGTGTCATCATGGAAATAGCAGTTCATGTCAAACAGTATATATGATTCCTGGGCATGTCAGCACAACACCTGTATGGTCAACCTTCATCTACCACCAATGTAGGCACTGGTGGCATACGCCTGGGTACGGTATTGCCCCTTAAGTCACCTGCACATAGACAATACATATGTGTACCAAGTTGCACAGAGGACACATTTGACTTTACACCAATGATGCCCACACCTGCATGTACAGTGGAGACGGGACAACAGTCAGAGAAACTGTCAAATTGGACTTTGTGAAGCAAATCATATATGCATGGGTGCAAGCCACAGATGTGGCCATGCCAATGAAATGTTACCATCCCTGTGCTAAAATAGTTAATCATGACACACCTACTCTGCTGCAAAGGACGACATGGATACCAACTTGAACATGAAACACATCTCATGGGCCATATGGAGTACACCAGATCAACACCTCAGTAACAGACATTTGTAAATCCTGCATCATCACACCAAGGTCAGGCTAAATAGCCTCAACAAAATCTACAGCTCAATCAAATGCACAAGGAGAACAAAAAATGCTTTAATCAGCAATCTGCCATGGTCCCCACTGCAGTGCCCATGTCAGACTGGTTGGGCGTGGACTCCACTGCAGTGCCTAACACCATGGGAGTGGAAAGGGGTGCAGGTGAGGTTGGCAGGACAGCTGGGGGGACACGCTCCCCACAGTAGTTGTAGCAACAGACAGACTGGTGGTGGTGTCAGTGGAAGAGCAAGTGCGAGTTGGGAGGGCCTGAGCTTTTTGGGGATGATGTATCTGTGGGTGGGGGAACCTGGGACAGGGAGTGGCGGGGGAACCTGTGGTGTGCTGACCTGCTGGATGGAGGAGGGAGACAGTGCAGTGGAGCTGGGGTTGTGGGGGTGGGGTTTTGCTCTTCTGGGTATGGGGTGACTTGCGGGTGGGGGCCTCAGTCTGCCTGCGCTTGGCGGAGGATGTCCGGGTGTGAGGGGCACTCTTCTCTGTGTGTGGGGACTTCCCTTTGCCCCTGTAGTCAGGATCTGCTGGATCTGAGGGGAAGAGGCCTAGGTCACACAGGAAGAGCTTCTTAGGAGATGGGGTTGAAGGTGAGGCAAGGGAAGGGCTCTTGGAGGGAGAGGGATCTGAGGACTGCGGAGTGGTTGTGGATGCCTGTGTGTGTGTGTATGCGACCCATCTCATGTGTGTGTGATTTAGCTTGCGTGCACATTTAGACTTATGTTTGGGTGATTGTGTGCTCTCTGTGTCTGTGTGTTTGGGTGACCGTGCAGGTGTGTGTGTGCTGGGGACAGGTAGGGTGCTAGGAGTAGTTGTTTGGGCTGAGGCTGAAGGGGTCAGGGACTGCTGTAGGAGGGATACTGCTGCCATCAGTGAGGAGTCCATGGACTGATTGGTCCTCTGTAGGGCAGACATGCCAGATGAGATGCCTTCCATGAACGACACCAGTTGTGTCAACAGACCGGTGTGTGCATTGAGGACACTCAGCATTGATGTCTGGCCTACATGGATCTGTTTAAGTAGGTCCACAGACTCCACACTCAGTGCAGCAGGGGACACGGTGGCAGGGGGTGCGGTGCCTGGCAGGAAGGAGAAATGCTCCTGAACACGGGAGCTGCCATGGACCTCTGGGATGGGAGCTGAGGGGAGGGTGGTGGTGGTGGTGGTGGTGGTGACGGTGGTGGGGGGAGCCTGTCTCAGCTGCTGACACCCGCCCCGACAAGGGAGTCATCCTCCGAGCTGCTGTGGCCCTCAGCTGAGGTGGATGGTGCTGAGGACTCCTCGGTGTATCTCCCCTCACCCTCCGTGCCACTGGGTCCCTCAGACTCCTCAGTCGCTGGCCCAGGCCGGCTGTGCGGCTCCTCCTGTTCTGTGGCGCTGTCTCCTGTACCCGTGGATGTATCTGCACATAAGTAGGAAAAGAACGAGCACATTAGTTGCCTGCACTGACTGGTCACAGCACTGCAAATACACCACATCACAGGCCATGCACTGGCATCCTTAGCTGATATGTGCTCAAAATGCACACACAGGTGTACATAGGGCAATAGCCAGTCTGAACATCAACCATGGCACACAAATCCCTCCTGGACCTGTACCCATATGTCTGTTGCATGCTGGCTGATAATTAGGGGTGTGTGGAATTTGCGTAATTGCGTTACACAAATCTCCGCGAAATGGTAAAAAATCTCCGCGAACACCCGGGAATTCCGCGAACTACCGGAATTGCTTGTACGCGATGCTATTTTCCTGTTTGCAATCGCTCTCTGCGTGCTCAGTGGGAAATATGTCGCGAATATCACACAGAATTTTGAGCAATTTCGTTTCGCCGTGGAACGTGAAATTACCCAAATTCTGCGAGCGAAACAAATTTACCACCCAGGCCTACTGATAATACCCAAAGGTGGAAACATGCACCACATACACAGTTGTTGACCATGCAAATGACCGTGTAGAAGGACAGTACTATTGACATACATCACATCGCATGCCAATCACTCAGTACAGGGGTCTGGATGAATGTATGCCCAGACTCACATTTCACAATCTTGTGGTACCTAGCAGCACAACACACAATGATGTCCTTACGTCCTGAAAGTTAATGACACAATGGGGTGCATGGAGCACCTCTGACTCCATTGTAGGATCCCTCTTCTCAAGTCAATGCCCTGGCACAGACATGCATGGTAAGTCAGTCTTCATTATCAAATGTCATGGGGCAATGCATCCGGACAACATCAGTCTGCACTGCGTCACATTCATAGGTCAGACCCATACCAAACTCTGCAGCTGATCAGTGCATCACTCTGTCCCCTGTCACACACTTTGCTTGGACAATGATGAAAGTACATCCCTGAAATCTGACACATGAGTGACTGCAAACACAACTACATAAATATGAGCACCTCAAAGTCTGTTGACAATGACACACAGCGGCTTGAAAGTCACTCTTGCATACAGCATTGTGCACATTCAACTGACCACACCCCTATATGTAGCACAGATATGTTCACCATTGTTACAACTCAGATGTCCTGCTGAGACTAAAATCCTCAACACATCAGTTGTCACAAAAAGGAAGCCACAACACAATGACATTGTGTCAGACACCTGATGGCACGTTTCAGGAAGCACAATCAGTTGGTCCATAAACGTGAGTGTGAGTACAGACTCTCCCAATGCTGTGGAGTGGGCATGACTGGCCGGGTAAACATAAAACAGTGTATTGGCCTGGACAGTAGGGAGGTGTCTGGGCAAGTGTGACATACTTCCTAAACATACTCCTGAGGACATTACATGGACTCACTGGATGCATGTGCATGTTTTAAGAACCCCATCAAACATGTTGTGATGCAGACCAGCAATTTGGACACATATGAAAGGCGCACACAGAACACATGTCAGAGACCAGGCATAGTCCAAAGAATAGACCCACCCACGATGCACACATCAGAGTGTAACCTATGCTGTGCAGGACCCTCAGCATAGCTGAATGAAGGGACACAGTGCACAAGTTAAAAAAGTCACAGACTGTAGTGGCCACAACTGTGGATCAGATGAGGAGTGTGACTGACACAATTGAGGGACATGAGTCCTGGACTCCAAGACCAACGTAAAGTGGGAGTATGACCAGGCCAAAAGACTGCAAATGGCATGTCAGACATGTTCACTGATCAGGCATGGACTAACCCCCTCTTTGCTGCTGTCTGGCCTTCAATTGCCTACCATGTCTGGGAGGACCACCTCCAGAATCCTGAGCATGTGGGGGGTCAGAGTCCGGTGTCCGACCCTGTTGCGAGGAGGTGAAAGCTTCAGCTGGACCCTGGCGATCCTCCGGGTCCAGCCACGTAAGTACTGCCACCTCTTCAGGCAGTTGCGGATCCGGTGTTTGTAGACCCCCACTGATCGCACTGCCCAGGCGTTGGTCAGCCAGATTTCTTGCTTCTGGTGGGTATCAACCTGTGAGGATGACAAAGTGAATGAATGAATGAATGAAAGCCATCTTATAATGCGCGACTTAGCCCAACGGGCATCAAGGCGCCTATCAGAAATACTGATAATATAGGAGCCAGGTGCCGTGTTATAGATATGCCTCGGCAAAAAGCCACGTTTTTAATGCTTTCCTGAAAAGCATGACAGTGGGTTGTGACTTCAGTTCAGGGGGTAGGGTATTCCAGCGTTTAGGTGCCAGGGAAGAAAAGGCCCTTCCTCCCCACCTGACTCTACGCACCCGAGGGACGGACATGAGACTCTTTCTAGAAGAGCGCAAGTTTCTGCTGGGAACATATGGAACCAGCAGAGATCTAATACCTTCCGAGCCTTCGCCAAACAAGGCCCCGTAAACAAGGCACAGGATCTTAAAAGTGACCCTGGCCTGGATCGGAAGCCAGTGCAGGCTTTTCCTAGCCGAAGTGGCAGAGGACAGGCTGGGGGTGGCAAGGACAAACCTAGCTGCCGCGTTTTGGACAGTCTGCAGGCGTTGAATCAGGCCCTTATTGATGCCCGAGTAGAGCGCGTTGCAGTAGTCAAGCCGAGAGGTGACTAAGGCAACCACGATCTGTTTGCGGGCTTGGTAGGAGAGATAGTGTGTGATTTTCCTTAAGGTCCTGATAACACCCTGGCACGTGGAGACCGTTCTGTTCACCTGCTGGACCATAGCAAGCGAGGTGTTAATCATAACGCCCAGATTCCGAGCTGATTTCGTGGGCAGTGGACAGGCTCCAAGAAATGGGGGCCACCTGTCGCTAGACCAGATGTTCTGGGCTCCGCCGAAGATCAGGACCTCGGTTTTCTCTCCGTTCAGCTTTAGTGAGTTCAGGATCATCCACTGTGAGACTGCTTCCATGCAGTTCCTGAAGCTGAGAGCGGAGGTACTCACCGAGTGGGAGAGAGACACCATGATTTGGGTGTCATCGGCGTATGACACCACCTCCATCCCATAAGATCTTACCAACCTGGCAAGTGGGGCCACATAGATGTTAAAAAGTGTGGGGCTCAGGGCCGACCACTGCGGGACCCCACATTGCACAGGTGTCGCATGGGATAGGAACTCTCCCAACTTGACCTTCTGCTCCCTCTGATTGAGGAAGGAGGCCAAAAGGCTCAGCGCTGGGCCCTCCACTCCTATCTCCCTAAGAGGAGCTGTTAAGATAGAGGGAGACAGGGTGTCAAATGCTGCTGTTAAGTCGAGCAGGACCAGTAAAGTGGTCTGGCCCTGGTCGACTTTCGCACGAATGTTATTTACGATCACCGTGAGAGCTGACTCGGTGCTACGGAATTTCCGGAAACCATGCTGTGACTGGTCCAGGTGGCCAGAGGAGTCCAGAAAGGCTGTCAGGTGTTGATTGAGGTGTGTCTCAAGCATCTTTGCTGGGGCCGGGAGCAGAGATATCGGGCGAAAGTTTTTTAATATCTCCGGATCTAAAGTGGGCTTTTTCAGCAGAGGCTTGACCACTGCCTTTTTCCATGAAGATGGAAAAATGCCTTCCGTCATAGCATGGTTCATCACCTCAAGGAAGAGGGGCAGCAGAACTTCCCTACAGTCCTTCAGGATCTTAAGGGGACATGGATCCAGAGGGGATCCAGATTTGGTTTTATTCAGAAGCAGATCCAGCTGCTGGTAAGTAAGAGGGGGAAAGAGGACAGGCTCATATGGGGATCCCTTGGGCGTCCTTCTGAGAGGGCAGAGGCCAGAGGGGGGGGGAGAACCCAACCAGTCCCTTTGCATAGCTATTTTAGAATGAAAAAATAGGGAGATCTTATCGCACAGCTCTTGGGAACCTATAGTAGGATCGGGGGTCTGCAGGGTACACAAGGAGTCAACAATTTTGAACAATTCCCTAGGATAAGTGAGGGAGGCCGTTAGATTGGAAAAATGGGGCTGCTTTTACTCAATTACCTTTGCTTTGTAATCTCTACGGAGAAGTTTGTGCTTTTCCCTTTCCCTGAGATCCCAGCTAGCTCGCCAGAGCCTTTCCTGTTTCCTACAGCCCTGCCTTAGAAGCCTAAGTCTTTCTGAGGGTCTTTTCCTAGCAGAGTAACGGTATGAAACGGGGGCCAGGAGGTCCACTGCACTTACAATGGAGTTAGATAACTTCAATGTAGCCGCACTGACATCCCCCAAAGGGGTTGTTCTAAGATTGGCCATGAGAGGGGCCAAAGTATCATTGGAGATTCTCTGAAAATTTCGCTTGGGTTCCCTTTTCCCAGTATCAGATGACACCGTATGAGGAGAGGAGGACTTAAGTTCCAGGGGGACAGCTAGGTGGTCGGACCACACCAGGGGAATAGGAAGACCTGTCGTAAGTCTGGGTCATTGGAAAAGACCCCATCCAGAGTGTGGCCAGCTCGATGGGTAGGGCTGTCTACCAATTGCCGCAGACCGCATGCAGCCAGGGAATCCACTAAGGTGAGAGTTTCACTGGAGCCCAAGTCCTCTAAATGAAAATTCAAATCTCCCATAACTGTCAGATGGGCACAACCGAAATAGGGTTCTAGCATTTTCAGTAAATCGTGGCTAAAATCAGCTCTAGGGCTCGGGGGTCTGTAGATCAGGAGACCAGAAAAGGAAACTGAGGGGGAAGAGATAATAGAAAAAGGAGTGGCCTGAAATGGGTCAGAGGGGGAGGAGAGACTTTTAACATGACAAATGGAGGAAACCTTATAGAGGATACCCAGCCCTCCACCCCTAAGTCCCACTCTGTCCATCCTGGCTAACGCATATCCATCTGGAACGGCGTTCACAAGTTCAGGACCAGAGGATTCAGAAGCCCAAGTTTCTGTGATGAAGACCCATGTGGGCTTCCTGACAGAGACAAAATCCCTAAACTCAATGTTATTCTTCACCAATGACCTTGCATTAATAAGAAAGCCCTCCTCCGAAGTTATAATAGGGGCGATATGTATTTTATCATTGAGAATATCAGATATTAAGGACTCAGTGTTCCCGGTATAACAACAGCAACCAGGAGACCCAAGAAAAACCTTGGGGGGAGAGAGTGATGACAGGGCAGGGGAATGGGTTTCAGTGCATCAAGATCACGATAGGAATAGGTCAGACTTACTCATGTGCCAGCATAAATGATAATCTCCTCCCTGCCTGCCCCGTCCCACAGCCCGTCCTCAGCGCGGACGGGCGCAGACGGGCTGGAATTAGGCGCGACTTCGGCATGCGCCCGCTGTTCGCATCCGCTGATCGTGGAGAAAGACATCCGGGTTGAATAGGGGCGAAGCTACGAGGCGCAGACCGCGTGACCCTAAGCAGCACATCCGGGCAGAAGAAGCAGATATTCGCCTGCGCCCTCCACAACAAACGGGAGGTTCCGTGGTGGAACGGGGCGCTGGCAGGGCGGCGTAGGTAAGTTCAGAAGCGCAGCTTTTACCTACAGTACAATTCACAATAATTGCAAGTTTAAAAATTAACCCGTTTTAAAAATTACATTTCACATGCAACATCGTAATCATGCAGCCTAAGATTAAAATTCATCAGTGCATTAAAACGCTACGACGTAAAGCGCGGAGCATCTAATTCATGCACCCGGCACCTTCCACTAAACAGGAGTTAATCAAAACATCCGGGTTAAATAGGGGCGAAGCTACGAGGCAAAGCCCGCGTGACCCTAAGCAGCCAATCCGGGCAGAAGAAGCAGATATTCGCCTGCGCCCTCCACAACAAACGGGAGGTCCCGTGGTGGAACGGGGTGCTGGTAGGGCGGCGTAGGTAAGTTCAGAAGCGCAGCTTTTACCTACAGTACAATTCACAATAATTGCAAGTTTAAAAATTAACCCGTTTTAAAAATTACATTTCACATGCAACATCGTAATCATGCAGCCTAAGATTAAAATTCATCAGAGCATTAAAACGCTATGACGTTAAGCGCGGAGCATCTAATTCATGCACCCGGCACCTTCCACTAAACAGGAGTTGGAGGACATTACCACACATACCACATAATTGTGCTGCATACAGTAGAGAATACATGTAGTCATCACAAAGCGAAAAGAGGTACACAGGTAGTGGGCTCATATGAATGTGCATTTGTGCTTTAGGTCTGACATGGCAACACTGGCTAGGAATTTAAGGCTGGTATGCAAAAGAGGGATCCCAGTGTAATAAAATATTTTCATAGGGGAGACAATTTTAAACCTAAACAATTTATGCCAAGCTCACAAAGAGGCGAAAGAGCGAGTGATTTGCAAAAGCTAATGTTATTTAATCACATTGGTGGAAGTAATTATTTGCATATATGAATTTACATTAAAAAATCTCAAAATTACTGAAATTGGCGGTGCCTGGGAAGGGGAGGAAGTGCAAGGTAGTTAGTGACGGGTCAGGTAGTTGGGAGGTAGTGACAGTAAATCACACAAAACTCTGGAATAGTAGTGCTTATATACCAAATAGACCATCTAGACATTAGAAGCAAAATGCCATACAGCACACATAATAATCACAGTTACTGAATCACTGTTGAATGGCTGTTGGCAGATTACATTAAGTCGACGTTTCGACCCCTTGTTCGTAGGTGTTTATGCCCTTACTGTTGGGGTCTTCATCACGACCAGTGTAGTGTGAAAGGGCCGGTTGGCACCATGAGGTGTCGGCGGGGCGGGGGTAGCTCTCACAGTCCAGCTGTTGGGAGAGAGAGGGGCCCAAGGCTCTCCAAGGTTTCAGGTAGGTAGAAAGGAGAAGTCACCATCTGTGCGACAAGATAGAAGCACACCGGCATTGGTAGTGCGATGGTCCTTCTTACTGGGACTTCAACGATCCAGGCAAAAGAACAGAATCAATCTGAAGCTTTACTTGGCGGCGTCCAACAAGGCAACAACATTTAAGGAATTTAAGGCTAGCACTCCTGCACTACTGCAGCATGACTCCTGTTCATCACATGTACCCACTTAAATAGGTAGCTGAAAGTACTCAGTGCATATGCCTCACACTGCTGTGCACACTTCTATTACTTTTAGTCAGACAACTTGCAGACAATGATAGGCAGTGGATTGCACACTCACCTGCTCCCCTGGTTTCCCATACAGCTTGCTGTACTCTGGGAGGACCCCATTCAGCTGTGCCTAGTTCTCTTCCTCAGTGAATGCTGGGGCCTTCCCCAAAATACATGCCATTACAGAATCCAGAGGAAGCACACACAGCAGCAGCAGTGGATTTGGGAAAGTGGTCCTGTAGCATGTAGTCTCCTGAAAAGCCGCTTCTGCTACCTGGACAAGACCAGAGTCGCCCTCCCATTTGAGCCTGCAAAGGTGTGTAAAATCATCATCGTCAGCTGCATGCTCCACAACATGGCAGTACGGAAGGAGGTGCCTCTAATCCAGGACGACGACGACCAACATTCACCACCTCTGGAGGATCCTGGCCTTGGCCACGAGGCCAGTGTTGATGATGAGGGTGATGTCCGCACACAGCTCATCAACAACTTCTTCAGCTAAAGGTGAGTTCACAGGGTTGTCATGTCAATGTCCTGCGTGAGCCTGTGATGTGTTTGTGCAGCTCAGTTGCTGTTAGAGTTTGTCCGTGTGATACTTGACTGGAAGCGTGCAGTGATGTGTCCTGTCAGATGGTCTGTAGTCCACAATGGTGTTGACATGCTAAGTTATTAGTGTGTAGGTTTCTTGTGACATGTTTATTGCATTTCTATCCTGTTCTGGTGTGCTTCTGACTGTGTCTGATTTCTCTCCTTCCAAAGGTATTTTGCCAGTTGCTGGGGCAAGTCTGACACCGACATCCAGAATCCACCCTTAAAGCGCCGTTTGACAGCACTTAGTGACCATGTGCCCACTGTCATGTGGATTAACATTGATATTGTTGTATAATAAACTTGTTTCTTATTTGTAATGAACCCGTGCTTCACTTAGTTATGTGGGCTTGTTGGCAGTGACTGTGGAAATGTGTGCTGTCTGTGCATTCCACTGTATATCTGACAACCATCTTTGTAGGCATTTTGTGACATGTCCATGGTGAGTATGTGTTGTGGTGCCCTATTGGTGTGTCTCCCTCATAGGTGTCACAGCAACATGAGTCACATAACGGTAATGACATTGCTGTAGTAGTCGGCATGCACTGTGTACTTCGGCATTGTATCATCTCTATGACACATACCAAGTTTGAATCACAACATAGGCAAGTATAGTGTAATAGTGAGTTTATTTACATACATGTGTGGAGATAATGCTCTACATGAGGTTTAGAATCCAAAGTTCACAGATGAGTTTGAAGTATTGGTAGATGAAATGTCCAGAGTGATGTCCACATTCATCTTCTACATTAGTACAACATGGACCCTCCATGTCATGTTGGGGAGTTGTGTCATGTGCAATAAGGTGAACGCTTTGCACACAAAGACCAATATCCAAAACGAGTACTGGGTTCCTGGGGGATGTGCAGGGACAACTGTGGCTCACTTGTCCTTCATCCGACGACCCCTCCTCATCTTCTGGGGTGATCCTCAGGAGCAGGCATGGACGTTGCATCAACTCTCCATCAGATACATCCTCCCTCCCTGTGGCATTTGCAGTTGTTGCTGCAAGAGATGTTGTGGGTACACAGGGAGGTGTGGACATATTTGATCTGATCTGGCGGAGACAAGTCAATATGTCCATATGCACCGCTGTAAGTTTGTCCCACATGGCCTCCATGCATGCAGGATGGCCAGCCTGCTCCTGTTGCATGTCCTTGAGGACCCCCACTACCTGGCTGAATCCTCCGTTGCTATCCTGGTATGCTTCTATGATACGTACCAGTTGGGGGTCATCAGGCAGTCTAGGCCCCTCTGCAGACCGTGACCTCTGCCTAACACCACTCCCACCACCCCTAGACACACGGCCCTGTGGTAGCAGGAACAGTTGCCCCGGGGTCGCTTTGGGTTTTGCCTTGGGTGTTGCCACTGGTGTAATTGGTCATAGCATCCGGGGTGCCGGGCCCCTGTGCTGCTTGAACTTGGTCTCCTAGGTCTGTCCGTGTTGGGGGGGGGTGTCATGTCTGTGGCCAGATGTTGTTGGCGTGGCTGCAGGGGGTGTAGGAGTTTCTGATGGTGGGGCTGCCTGACAACTCACACTGGAGGTGCCAGGTTGATCTTCGTCATCCAAAGAGGACAGTGCCAGATCCACACCAGAGTGCTCATCCTTCACCAGAGTCTGGGCCAGTGACTTATCCTCACTTGCTGCTGTTTCCCCTATGGCACCTGTGTTTGGAAGAGGCAAACATTGTCAGTTATGTTACTACAGACAACAATGGTTGAACTATGTATGTTGCAACAGGGAGGGAGGACTAGGTACTGATACATTCATCTTGCAATGGGTAGTACTAACAATGAAGGAGAGGGCAAGGGAATAACTCATCCTGTGCAGCCATGGAACATACATGATTTCATTCCTTAGTAAATTCCCTCCTATACGTATACAGGAATGGGGCTGTGCTTCTTCGATTGCCGCCTCAGTGTACTGTAGCTGCATTTACTTTGGTTCACCTTTACTGCAAATATGATGTGCCTCCACCTGGAGCTGGACTGGCTGCTTTCCCAGTAGTGTCCAGAGGAGATATTGGCTCTAGGATCACATGGGACTGCTACATATTGACCAACAGTGACCAACCCTGGTGTGGTGGATCAGTAGCTGGATCCACACACACACCTTTGTTTGTAACTTCATTCATCACAATGTTCAAAATTGTAACTTTGCCTTTGGGTGTTGTGTGTGTTGTACTCACAACACTTGGGCACAAACACACACTCTCAGATTTCTCAGCTTGGCACTACTGGGGAACCAGCTCTACACAAAATTGCACAACTGTGGTCTGAACCATATGTATGTATCCAATGTGTCAAGTTGCCTCTCTCAAAAACCAACGTTATACTACAACCATGACTGGGGGAGACATCCCTTAAGGATAAGAACCCTCACTCACCCAAGGGTGACATGCTTCATCATATGGGTCCTCCTTACCAGTGTAGAAAACCTAGTCAACACTGGGAGCTACTACTCCGGTGTTTAAGGGAGGAGCTCAGAGATGTTTTTGTGGCGTAAGGATGGTAATCCCATATGTGTGCAAATAGGTGTAGTGAGGTATGCAGCGCTGTGTGAAGGATAGATGAGTGAATTTTAAAACTATCTAAGTCGATACACTATAATCCTTTATTGTTGTGTTCCGCTTGACAGGGTTAAAAGAAACAGCTCAGTGGTATATATATAGAACCACTGTCACTTGATGGTCAAGATGTTTCAGCCTATGGATCCACTTGGTATCAACGGCTTTCTTCAGGGCCAGATCGAAAAAATATGTGAAACTGCTGCTGCGATAATATGTGACAACAAAGTAGAAAATACAAAATAAAGTGAATTTATATACTCCACCGGTATTCCTGTCTTATATTTGATGATCAGGTCATACCCAGGTATCTGTAATGACAAGTAGCAAACAAAAGGAAAGGGAGAGAAACACAAATACACATTGTTTAGTTTACATATGTTTTCAATGACAAACAAAGCAGGTTTGTCGCTGATTTTACCAGTGTAATAATTCTTTACACTGAATAGGACTTACCCTAAAAAGTAGGAAAATCCTGCCTCACCTCTACCTGGCTGGCTGCTCTGGGAGGAGGCCCCGCGCTATGGGGAGAAAATATATAGGTGTCTAATAAAGTACACCATACAAAAGAACTTCCAAAACTAAGTACTACAGAAAAGGCTAGGCCACAAAGTTACTTCTAGGTGCACTTGGTACTGTCCCATAACATATGCTCAATGGTGAGCAATTAATTTACAAAGTTAAAAGCTGTAGGAAATTAGTTGGCCATTTCTATATTTACCAAAGCAAGTGAGCCCTTGCTACATTACCAAACTATCAAGAGCCCTTAAACGTGGTAAAGGAGTAGAGTTTCAGCAGTCTTACCTGTCCGTCGGTACCTCGTTGCTTGGTAGAGCTAGCCCCGGGAGGTACCGATCGGCAGGAAGACTCGGTGTTTAAATGCCGCATTGTAAATGGACCGCAGCTGTGTTCACAGGGTCCTGCCATCTGAAAGCCGTCTTCCGCTTTGCCTGAATGGAAAGTGAGCATGCGCGAGGACCGAGTGGTAAAGTGACAGACGTGCGTATTAGAGAGATACAGGGTCTGGCACTTACTGCCAACTGCGCATGTGGCGGGGAGCGCTGGTGGAAGAAACGCACGCGCATGTCCAGTTTGTGAAACCTTCGGGCGCCGTACTATGGTAATTTTAAAGCCTTAACCTAGTTTTAGGATATTAAAGACAAGGCAAACATAAAAAGAGGGACATGACAGAGAGGCCTGGCCCGGTCACCAATTCGGAAAGGACCGTATTCTACGGGAACCATGGCCATAATACCTCTTGTATTAACAGATATACATAGAGCATTATGTGCGGTGCTCTAATGAATACAATACTCGTTGTTCAAAATACAAGGGTGATTAGTGCCAAATAGGTGAGATATAGATCGAAATGTTTATCTCACATAAGGCATGATTGGTGAATCATGACCCTATGTTATTTGAAGTGTCAGAAGATATGTTAACACCAGAACACATTATAGACATGAAAGGTAAATCATAGACCTATATGATATTTAAGGTGTCTGAAAATGTGTTAACTACAGAGTATGATAGACCATAACTATTGAAGGTGGTCTCTACCATTTCTAAATAAATCAATGTGTATTCACACAGAATGGATGATATGGAGGAAAAAGGATATCTACAGTTATCTCTCGTCCTCATAAATTCACCTCAGTAATGTGGTTAAAGATAACTTGAACATGCAACCAGTCATGTGCTTATATAGACACCCAAGGTATATCATCATTGAGACCCAGGGTGTCTGTTTTTAATTTAAACACCCACTGTTGCTCTCTGCGAAATAGGAATTTTGTAGGGTCTGTCAGATGTGGGGGTATCCAAGGCTTTTCCAGAACCACCCAATGTAAGTCAGTATCCTGATGTCCTTTATCGATGAAATGGTTGGTCAATTTAGTTGACCGTTTGCCGCATCTAATAGTGCTTTTGTGCTCTTGGATGCGAATCTTAATCTTCCTAGTGGTCATACCCACATAGCGAAGTGAGCAGGGACACCAGACCAGGTAGATCAACCGATCACTGTTGCAGTTCGTGTGTTTTGATATTTTCCAAGGTCTTGATGTGCCTATGTCAACTTCAATAGTTTTTTCCGTCTGCGGACACACTGAACAAGTACCACATGGGAAATGGCCAACTACCGGTGGTAGATTCCACAATGTGGTCTGTGGCTGATTGGGCTTGCTATTATGAGGACGAGTGAGAACCAATTTATCACGAAGATTAGGGCTGCGTTTGTATGCAAACAGAGGACGTGGAAGAGTGTTCTTGGCTAGATTTAATATACCCCAATGTTTGTTTATGCTCTTCTTTACTGAGTTGGAAAAGCTAGAGAAGGTATTGACAAAAGTGATTCTCTTGTTTGTTTCTTTTGGGGAACTCCTCTCTAACAGCGCCTCTCTGTTATTATTAGCTGCTCTTTTCTTTGAGTTCCGAATCACATATGTGGGGTATTTCTTTTCTTTTAGATCAAGTGTCAGTGCCCTAGCATGTTTCTCTAATTCAGCCAGTTCGGTACAGTTACGTCTTATGCGTAAAAATTGCCCGAATGGCAGATTTTCACAAAGGGCTCGTGGGTGGTAGCTTTGAAAGGGTAAGAGAGAGTTACATGAGGTAGGTTTTCTGTATAACTCTGTAACCAGGACACCATTACTTGGTTTGATTAACAAATCTAGAAAGGGAAGACTAGATCTAGAGCATTCCAAAGTGAATCTTAGGAAGTCATCCTGTTGGTTCAGCCATTCATGAAATAATTTGAGAGTGTCTTCATTCCCTCGCCAGATGACAAAGATGTCGTCTATGTACCTTTTCCAGGTACATAGATAATTGACGAATGGATTGTTTGATGTTAGTACGATCTCTTGTTCAACTTTGTGAACATACAGGTTGGCCAGACTGGGGGCACAGACACTCCCCATACAAGTACCAGATATCTGTAGGTACAGCTGGTCTTCAAACTTAAAAAAGTTGTCTTTGAGCACCTTTCTGGCACAGAACATTACAAAGTCTATCGGTGTTATGCTGTCCCAAACCAGGTTTTGCAGCATTGATTTGATAGTGGTTAGAGTCTGTTCTTGTGGGATGCATGTATACAGAGATTCTACGTCAAAAGACACCAGCCAATCTTTTTCCACATCAAATGGTAAATCTTGAATCTCAGTGAGGAGATGCTTGGTGTCTTGGATAAAGGTGGGCATTTTTGATACCAATGGTCGAAGGAATGAATCCACATACGTAGAAAGCGGTTCAAGTACCGACCCGATTCCCGAAACAATCGGTCGTCCTGGAGGTGGTCTAGTGGCTTTATGTATTTTTGGCAGTACGTAAAAGTACAGGGTGATGGAGGCCGTAACAATTAGGTACTCTGCCTCATGTTCTGTGATCCATTGGTTCTACCTGGCCTCTTCCACTTTTGTAGTAATTTCGTTGATCAATCGTTTTGTTGGGTCCATAGATAATTTTTGGTACGATTTAGGATCGTTGAGTTGGCGTAAGCATTCCTCTCTATACGTTTCTTTATTCAGTAGAACTACCGCGCCACCCTTGTCCGCGGGTTTTATGACAAGGTCTTGGTTATTAGCCAAATTGGTGAGGGCAGTTTTCTCCATCCTGGAGAGGTTCTGATACTGGTTCCGGTTGGTGTTAGTGATGGTATCAAAGTCATATAGTACCGCCTCTTCAAAGGCCACAATCCGTGCTGGAATAAGATGCATGGGTGGATTGAATGTTGATTTTGGGCGTAATCCAGTGTTAATGTTGCTGGTATCTCCTTGTTCTTTGTCCTTAAAAAAGGCATTGAGTCTTATTTTCCTAAAGAAGGACGCTAATTCTTGACGTGTTTGAAAGGCGTCTGCTTTGAATGTTGGTACGAAAGCCAACCCTTTCTTTAGGATTTGTAGCTCTACATCATTTGGCTCATACGAACTCAGATTTATTATTATTTGTTCGTGCCGCTCGTTGATGCTGTTCCTGACGATTGAGCTGTCATTGTTGTGGACACTGGTGAGTTCCAATTCACTCTGGTTTTTTGTCCTCTTCTTCTGTCTCTTTGGTTGTTGGGACCAAACCCTAAAAAAGGCTGTGGTGGCATCATTTGGGTAAAAGGAGGATAAGGAATAAACTGGGTTTGAGGATGATTGCCAGGTAGAAAACCAAAAGGTGGGGGTTGCCACCATGGATTATATCCTTGTCCAAAGTTGTTGCCTCTTCTGGAGCCTCTTCCTCTTCCTCGACGATTGGATGGTCTGCCAGTTCGAGCTCCATAGGACATGTTATCATCCATATTCAGGTCATCTTCACTGGATGACGTTGAGTAGTTTGACCCTTGTCTTCCTCCTCTACGACTAAATTGTGGTTGGACATAATCGTCGCTGGTGTAGGGATATATTTTGTCCATCGCAAATTTGTCAAAATCCTTTTTGAATTTTGCAATTTTCGTAGTTAGGATAGACTCTATAAATTCGCCATTATCTTTATTTATGTCTTCAATTTGTTTTTTGCAAGTTTCCTCTGCTTGTTTTTTATCTGCCTGTTTTTTGTAAACTAAGCTCACAATGGCTTGTTTAATGCTCGCCTCAAGTGTTTGGATTTCAACAAGGATTGAATCTGCTGCTTTCTTTGCAGTTGTAATAATCAGTATTAGCCAGTCTCTCGTGCATTTCCATGCAATAAGAGACCAGTCACGTAAGAAAGTTTTATCATTTAAAAAGAGACGTGGAGCATTGGTGACTATCAGTCCAGATGGTGCACAGTTAGCCCTAAAATATTCAATCATAATTAACCCATGTACTTCAGTTCTAGAGTGGGATTTCTTTAGAAGGGTCAATTTTGTCCAGTCATCATTAACTTTTGAAGCTGTAGTTGGAGTAATATCTAGGATACTGGGATTACTCAGTATCTCCCGTGTCATTTCCTCGTCAAAGCACAAACCAAGTCTCTCTGCCATGTCTGAAAAATAAGAATTTGGACCTAAGTACCAGTGCTGAGCAAGAAGAAACAGTGAATGTGTATTTGTGTTTCTCTCCCTTTCCTTTTGTTTGCTACTTGTCATTACAGATACCTGGGTATGACCTGATCATCAAATATAAGACAGGAATACCGGTGGAGTATATAAATTCACTTTATTTTGTATTTTCTACTTTGTTGTCACATATTATCGCAGCAGCAGTTTCACATATTTTTTCGATCTGGTCCTGAAGAAAGCCGTTGATACCGAGTGGATCCATAGGCTGAAACATGTTGACCATCAAGTGACAGTGGTTCTATATATATACCACTGAGCTGTTTCTTTTAACCCCGTCAAGTGGAACACAACAATAAAGGATTATAGTGTAGTGCATATGATGATGCATGTCACCCTTGGGTGAGTGAGGGTTCTTATCCTTAAGGGATGTCTCCCGCAGTCATGGTTGTAGTATAACGTTGGTTTTTGAGAGAGGCAACTTGACACATTGGATACATACATATGGTTCAGACCACAGTTGTGCAATTTTGTGTAGAGCTTATAGTTGGGAACGCACACTGAGTGGTCTCAAAATATTCCCACAGACCCCCAATCTACGGTAGTTTTTTCTCACTACTGTGGAACCAGCCAGGTTACCTCCAGGTGGAGGCACAGCATATTTGCAACAAGGGGGAGCCAATGATGCTGCTGCTACAGTACACTGATGCAGAAAAGCATGATATCACACACTACGCATGTGTACATATGTGAGGGTTTCAATGGAGGCAACACAATCAGTAATGAACCAGGTTGCACAGGAGGAGTAGACCATTCACCCCTCCTTGATCTTTGTAACAATGTTTAATATACATGACATTTGCAACGTGACGTCAGGATGCATGCCTGAACACTGCATTGTCTTCAGTCATCAGAGACAGAGATTGATGTTGTGGTAGCACATTGTCCTGCCAACATTAACCCGTTCAATGTGCATGTTCATGTGTGCACATACCCAGCTCATGTATGGATGTCCATGTGCATGGTCATTGTTACTCAAGGGTCATCAGGTGGCTGACACAGGAATGTGATCCCTGGTAACATTTGACTCTGCTTCCCTGTGAGGGTGTGTGCCTGTGCTGACAAGATGGCTGACAGTGGAGTCCTGGTGTTTGCTGGTGGCCAATTCCCAGTGGAGCTTTGTACTACCCACAACAGTGCCCAGTTCCAGAGTTCTTGTCAGCCCCCCCCCGTGTGAGGTGAGCATGGTTCAGTGTGAGCTTGCTGGGCCATTTGGCTGGGTGGGTACTGTGAGTGACTGCAAGTCCCAGCATGCTCTTGGCTACACCCCCTTCCCAGCATGCCTTCACTTCCCTCCTTCTGACTCTGCTTCCCTGTGAGAGGGTGTGCCTGTGCTGACAAGATGGCTGACAGTGGAGTCCTGGTGTTTGTTGGTGGCCAATTCCCAGTGGAGCTTTGTACTCCCCACAACAGTGCCCAGTCCCAGAGTTCTTGTCAGTCCTCCCCCCCCGTGAGGTGAGCATGGTTCAGTGTGAGCTTGCTGGGCCATTTGAGTGGGTGGGTATTGTGAGTGACTGCAAGTCCCAGCATGCTCTTGGCTACACCCCTTCCCAGCATGCCCTCACTTCTCTCCATCTGACTGCTTCCCTGTGAGGGGGTGTGCCTGTGCTGACAAGTTGGCTGATGGTGGAGTTCTGTTGTTTGGTGGTAGCCAATTCCCAGCAGGGCCTTGTGCTGCCCACAACAGAGGCCACTCCCAGAGTACTTGTCAGCCCATTTCCAGCCCCTCTGAGGTGAGCATTGTTCAGAGAGGTGTTGATGGTGCAATTGTGAGGGGGTGCATTATCTGTGACAACAACACCATCATGCTTTGGTATACACTCACTTCACAAGCATACCCACTATTCCTTCTTGTCAGTCAGATTCACTGTGAGATATTGGTTGTGGTGGCAGGGATGTCTGACAGTGTTAACTCAGATTAGTGCCACTGCCTTGCCCTATTTGTTGGTATGTTTGTACATGTCATGACACAGTTACAAATCACTATTTTGTTTACTGGGCCTTTGCTATCAGTGCATGGTTTCACTGTCCCCTTAACGGTGATGTGTGTGTATTGCAACACAATATTGGATATATTGGTTGTGTACTAACCAGGCTCTGATATGTCAGGTAGGCCATGGATGCCCTCAGGTGGTAGGATGTCCCGCACCTTTTCCTCCCAGGACCTGAAGTAGACTGGTTTGGCAGGAGGGCCACTGCCAGTGACCTGGCTCAAGACGTGTTCCTTCTGGAGGAGCTTCTTGACCCTCCTGCGCACGTCATACCACCTGTCCTGGATGTTGGTCTTTGTGCGATACACAGGTGCTTGTGCATTCACTTTGTCCACAATCCTGTCCCACATCTTGATTTTCTATGACATGGGGGTCCTTTGTACCAATGTGCCAAACAAATGCGGCTCCACTCTGAGGATCTCATCTACCAATATTTTTAACTCCTTCTCTGTGAACGGTGAATTCTTCTTAGGGTGCATGGTGATGGGTGGTGGTGAGGAGTGTGTGTTGGTGCAAGTGAGGGTGGGTGGGTGAGTGTCTGTTTTTGTAGATGGATGTGTGAGTGCTTTTGGAGGGGTGCTGATGGTGAGTAGGTTGTGTGATGGGTGAGTTGTGTGTGTGTCTGTGGTTGGTGTCTCTAGTTGTTCTGTGCTGGCTGCTCTGTTGTATTTGCAAAGGATCATGGTAGTGTAGTTTTGCCTTTTTATAGGTGGAGTTGTGGGTGTGTCTTTGTGTTTTTTTTAGTGTATTTATTGACTGTGTCATGGCTTGACTGGTCCTTTTTTTGTGTTTTTGACATTGATTTTGGTGGGCATGTAGGAGACGTTCTTCTGACCAAGTCAGACGCTCATGTTGACTTGTGCGGGCTGCTCCGTGTCTTTCACGCTGATTGTGTTCTGTGTTGCATGCAAGTCTATCGCAGTGGTCTCTCTCACTTCAGGTACGTCTTCGGTCCGTGTCGGTCGTGCGGCTTGGGCTCCATGCGATTCGGTATGATTTCATGCGTTTGGTATCTTACTGTGTGGCTCGGACGTCGCGGGCACGTATCGGTCGGGTTCATTCCGTGTTCAGTTCGGTCGGTGCGGGTCGTGTCTATTTTATGGCCGGATGGCTGAATTTTGTACGGATCGATCATATGGCTTGGTTTCCGTACGGATCGGTTGTAAATCCCGGGCTTTACATCCTACTGCAAGGCTCGGACAGTGAATGTAGGTGTCGGTCGAAATCCGATCCCTGGACGAGTCGGTCAGGCCTGAATCGTAATCGCCCCTCTGTGTGCCTCCTCTGGTTTGTGGATTTATTGTTTGGCTTCGGAGTGACAGGGGCTGGGGATGTGCATTCTCTCAGGCAGCCAATGGGGTGGGGTTGATGTGTGTCCTGCCTTTCCTCAATAAGTCAGGGCTAGACTGAATAGACCAGGCTGCATTCAGAGTAGGGGGAGGGCATTTCTTTCACACTTGAATAGACCTAGTCTGCCTTGGACAACGCTGTCTCTACCTCCTGCTGGGCAGCGGCACCAGAGAGGACAGAACTGGTTTTGGCTGGGAAAAGAGCTTCTCTGACACCGGAGAACAAAGGAATTTCTGCTATAAAAAGTGGGGCCCAGACCCCTGCACTTTAGATCATTACAAGAGTAACCTCTACCAAGGAGAGGAGCTGGGAAAACTGAAGGAGAAGTACTGCCCCTTTACTGTGTGCTGTCTGGGGTTAGCCTGAAGTGGCTGTTTCTGCCAAGGAGAAGATACATATTTGAAGTCTCAGGGATACAAAGCCTATACCTGTGCGGGCGACCATTTTAGGTGGTCACCAACAACTAGTGTCCTTTGGCAAAGGTACAGCACCACATCCTCTACCTCGAATTAAGCATTGTGCAATACAACTACAGCAATATTGATTCAATTTCACATATCAAGGGTTGAGAAACCCAGTCAAATTCCTCTTGTAGCATCCTGTGACAAGCAGAGGCCCACCAGGGCATGAGAACACTAAAAGGGAGGGCTACCTGAGATGAGTAGGCCTAGGGGCATGCTAAAGGGCGGTTAGCCTTCAAAAGATCAACCAAGCGACAGCAAGTGAAGCAATGCTCCAACAGATTGTCACCACCCTGCAAGAGGGACCCTGAAAAACATTCTTGAATTATGCCAATCAGTGGGTATGCCAGGATAAGGATAGACCAACAGTTCTGTAAGCCAGAAACAAGCCTACTCTGGTAGGAGTAATACTACAAGGCATTGCATGGTGATACCGGAGTCACTGACCCAGTGGGTTACTGAACTGGCTCTCAGCAGACACCAGGTGGCTGCTAAGATGAAAATTCATCTGAGGGACAAAGTGTGATTCCCCCCAGACTTCAGGAGAACGTTGACCAGCTGGTAAGGCGCTGCCTAGCCTGCCACATGACAAGCGGACCTGAAGACCTTACACCTGTGATCAGTGAATAATACTGCAAAACACTATGGAAAAAGCTCAGCCTAGACTTCAGCAGCTTCCCAGATGCGAGCACCATGATGATGATGATGGATAACAAACCCACTGTACTGCTTGAACGGATCACTGACATAATATCGACAGACATAATATCGACTTTGTATCTACAAACAGGTAAGTACAAAAGTATCGAGTAAAAAATATAGTTTACAAAAAAATAGTTTATAAAAATATCGAATGTATTAACAACAATGTTAAATTTTATTAATATTAAAAATGTATTACTAAAATATACTTAAAAATACTTAAATTACCTTATATTAATTAAATAATTAATGAAAGTTATAAAAAAAAATTTTACAATCATATTTGTTAAAACTTATATATACAGTAGCATAATATAATTAAAAAATATCCAATATTATTACCGTAGGATAGCAGAAGTGTAAAAAATACTATTCCCACTCCAGAGAGTGCAACAGTAGATAAGGCGTTGGATAGCGTAGAGGTAAAAATTACTATTCCCACTCCAGAGAGTGCAACAGTAGGGAAAGTGTTGGATAGCGTAGGGGTACAAATTACTAGTCCCACTCCAGAGAGTGCAACAGTAGAGAAAGTGTTGGATAGTGTAGGGGTACAAATTACAATTCCCACTCCAGAGAGCGCAACAGTAGAGAAAGGGTTGGATAGCGTAGGGGTAAAAATTACTATTACCACTGCAGAGAGTGCAACAGTAGGGAAAGCGTTGGATAGCGTAGGGGTAAAAATTACTATTCCCTCTCCAGAGAGTGCAACAGTAGGGAAAGCGTTGGATAGCGTAGGGGTAAAAATAACTATTCCCACTCTAAAGAGTGCAACAGTAGGGAAAGCATTGGATAGCGTAGGGGTACTAATTACTATTCCCACTCCAAAGAGTGCAACAGTAGGGAAAGCGTTTGATAGCGTAGGGGTACAAATTACTATTCCCACTCCAGAAAGTGCAATAGTAGATAAGGCATTGGATAGCGTAGAGCTAAAAATTACTATTCCCACTCCAGAGAGTGCAACAGTACAGAAAGCGTTGGATAGCGTAGGGGTACAAATTACTATTCCCACTCCAGAGAGTGCAACAGTAGAGAAAGGGTTGGATAGCGTATGGGTAAAAATTACTATTGCCACTCCAGAGAGTGCAACAGTAGGGAAAGCGTTGGATAACGTAGGGTTACAAATTACTATTCCCACTCCGAAGAGTGCAACAGTAGGGAAAGCGTTGGATAGCGTAGGGGTAAAAATTACTATTCCCACTCCAGAAAGTGCAACAGTAGGTAAGGCGTTGGATAGCACAGAGGTAAAAATTACTATTCCCACTCCAGAGAGTGCAACATTAGAGAAAGGGTTGGATAGGGTAGGGGTAAAAAATACTATTCCCACTCCAGAGAGTGCAACAGTAGGGAAAGCGTTGGATAGCGTAGGGGTAATAATTACTATTCCCACTCCAAAGAGTGCAATAGTAGGGAAAGGGTTGGATAGCGTAGGGGTACAAATTACTATTCCCACTCCAGAGAGTGCAACAGTAGGGAAAGCGTTGGATAGCGTAGGGGTAAAAATTACTATTCCCACTCCAGTAGATACTTCATATATTAATTAAACAAATATAGATATTAATATCTATAAAATAATTAATTACAAGTAATTACCAATTTAATATAATATAACAATTAATCAATTACAAATACTAATTTAAATTAATCATTACAATTAGGTATCTATTAATACTAATTAATTACAAATTAACAATTAATTAATTAGTAATTAAAAAGTTACTTAACAATTAAAATCTAATAAATACCAAAAAATTAACATATGTAATTAGTTATTATTAAATTACTTCCCACCCTATTCCCCTATAAACCCACAACCTGCTACAAAAATTAAATTAGTTAAATCAACATAATTATCAATTAAACAATTAAATAAAATTAATTGGCAATTAAAATGTAATTATTTACCAAATAACAATTATTTAACAATTAATTATAAATAAATAACACTACATAAATTTACATATTTAATTAATTATGATTAAATTACTTCCCACCCTATTCCCCTATAAACCCACAACCTGCTACAGAATTAAATTACGCAAATTTTAAATAACACTAAATTCATTACTTAAATTACATTATAACATAAATAAACACTTTTAACACATAAAATACACTATAAAAAATTCAATATTATTAAATGTTCGATATTTTTAGTAACCTATATTATGTACTTCGATATTTTGACTATCTATATTTTAAAATTCGATATTAGATTACTTACCTTCAAAATGATATTTTTGATGTCTATATTCTGTCCATTCGATATTTTGTCCAGCCTATATTTTGCACTCGATATTATGTCCATTCGATATTTTGTAGTCGATATTTTGTCTGTTTACCGCTTGAACACATGCAAGAGACGTTCATAATATGCATGTACTGCCTCATCTTTTTCTTGGGTTGTCCTGTCTATTTTTATCCAATCAGTTTCCTTTGGAGAAATCTTTCCTTTTAAGAATGTAATAACCTGATTATATTTTTTCATTACCTCGGCTGACGGGGCTCCTGTCTTTTCATCTCTTGGGTATTCATCAATAGGCCAATCAATCGTAATTTTACATTCTGCCCATAAATCAGCAGGAACAACTATGTCAAATAAACCATCTAAATCCTTCAACAAAACTATTGAGACTTTCACAAACCTTTCAACTTGCCTGTACCCTTCTACTAGTTTTTCTCTAAGCTTTGGGAAATCATTTGTAAATGATAAAATATCCTGTCGAGTCCATGGGGCATGTACATAACCACCTCCCAGAACTTCTCTCATTGGGCATAACCTTTCTGTTTCTTTCACTAAATACTCAGAGGTCATTCGATTTGCCTGTGCTTCTTGATTTTTCTTTGTCCACTTAGTTTTCCATCTATCCAAATCTCCCAATTTTTTCAATGATGTAAACAATTCTTTTACCTGCAATTTCCTTCCTGATACATTCATGTTTTCTAAATCCTTATCAGAAAATTCAGCTCTATATGGTTTCTGTAATACTTTGGATTTCCCTATGTCAATGCCCATTTTTGAAGCCAAATTCATTATGTTTCATGAAATATTTTCATATTTTCGTATTTCAGGTGATGCTTCTGCATATAAATAACAACTATTCTTCACTGAATGTATTTAATCTTTCATTTCCAGCTATCATTTCCTCCAAATCTACTTTCAATTTAAAAATATCGAATACCTTTGACTGTGTTTTTAGCTTGTCTATTTCTCGTGTCCATCTTTCTATTTCTTCTGGGGTTACTACCGTGGCACGTTTTGTCCCTGTGGATATTTCAATCTGCACCTCTTTTGAGCATCCGGGTGTAACTTTTCTGAATGAATCGTTAATTGGCTCTCTTAGGGAGAGGTGTGGCGCAGTGGCCAGGATGACTGGCGCAGGAATCTGGGGATCACGGTTTGATCGCCGGCGGCAGATTAGCCCAGTATCATGTGACTCTGGGCAATAGCTTGCTTAATTTTCCTGATGGCCCCCAGCACTTAGAGACCCTTACGGGTGATTGTTCGCGCTTTACAAATGTGGATTATTATTATTATTATGGGCAAATCCATTAAGGAAATTATCGACTTACACTCACTTGCCTTATCATGAAATATTGTATTTTCTTTTCTGGATTGTGTGATCGGTGTAATCAGGACAGGTGTTTTAAGACACTTTTCCTTTTTTCCATATAAGGGAACAACAGTACCTATAGTTACTGGTATAGTTAATGCTTCAGGATTTGTATTCAACTGAGTTATTTTCTAAATTAACTCACTTCTCTTTTTATTTATTGCTTCTCTTTCTTTTTCTTGAAGTACCCTTTCCATTGTAGTCTTATGTACTACCTGCGGAATCAAAGGTGTTTTCGGAAGCGGGGCACTAGGGGTAATTCTATTTAATTCTTCTTGGTAAGGTGGAGGATTTTTCATTAAAATATCTTCAAAATAATCATCTTCTGAGTCTCCACTACCAGTCACTAAATGTTTTGTTTTCTCTGTACATTTACTTCCTGTCCTTTCTTCTTAGATCAGTACAGGATATAACCCTTCCACTACCTTGGTCTGTCTCCACTGCTTCATTTGATGATCTCGAGTGTCTCAGGCAAACCTAGGATAAAATGTACTTATGTTACTACTACATCGTGATCTGTCTCGCTCAAAAGCTTCAGTTTCCCATTATTCTAGAGCTTCATACTGTATTAATCTAGGTCTTGGTTCTAATCATTCATGCAAGTTTGTAAATGGTATAAAACTCTTCCATTAAATGTTCCATACTCAGGAAATGCTAATACTCCATCAAAGTTTGTGTATCATCTATCATCATGTAGGATGCAGGTGTTTTCAGGGAGGTATACTAATTCCTTCTCTGGTTTTAATGCGTTTATCCTCTTTAAAAAAAAAGATTTTTTTCCTTTTCCCCCGTACATTGTGCTTGGATTCCCTCTAATAAATTGCTTGTGGGCAAAACCTATAAATCTTCTGTGTGGACAGGTCCCTAGTATAGTAGGATCTTGGCTCCACATACAATTTCCACTGTCTATTAATACCGAAACTTCTCTTTTGGTGATTAATCAATTATTTATTTCTACTCTAATGCTTCTCCAATACTAGCGCGTCTTTTATTCTGTTGACCAATCAACGTTTAGTTTACTTATTTACTTTAACCAATGCTTGCGCAGCTTTTCTGTGACATCAGTTTTTCTCCTCTCTACTCACCCCTCCTTTACAATTTTACCTCAGCTACACGCCCGCTGTCTCAACCAATCCCAGCGTGGCTCTTAGTGACGTCAGTGCAGCACCCGCCACTGACCCCTCCTTTACAAGGTAATGCGAAACTTAATTTCTTTCAATTTTACTTACACATTTCATTAATTAACAACGTAAAAACATTCGCTAATGTGCCTGATTTACTAATTTCAAAGAAAAGTCAATTTCTTCCACTGCGAGTAAAACTTTTCCGTTTACCCCTCACACCCTATGAATAAAACCTCTTCCGCTTACTCTTCACTCAAGCAATAAAGAACCTGCTACTCCTTCAGTATTACCCTTTCTAGGTGATATAAAACCAAAGTTTCACCAGCAAACTCCTTTGCTACCAATCACTCTCACTTTTATATGAGAAAATAATCCCTAACCAGTGATTCAAGTTCTACCTAACTTTCCACACTTTCTACATCTAGGTGAGTAACCTTACTGCAGTGTGGCTTCCATTTACCACCTGCTATTCAATATTCTGGGGAATTTCTGGACAACATGAAACAATACATAAGGGTGATTAATACATAAATCAATATTTCAATACACAATTTACTACCTAACTTAACTAGAACCTAACTATAGCTCTGCTACTAAGTAAAACTGATGCAGCGAGATTACCAGCTTGGGTTTACTCTAAAACACCATACTCACCTGGGCCCATTAAACACACATACGCAAGCTGATGATAATCACCACTGGTGATCAGGACTTATATTTACTTTGATGATAAATTTACCTTTATACCATTTCTTACCACAACTTTATCACCTTGGTTCTCAATTTCCTCTGGTCAATGGACCAGGCTGTTAGCAGAATAAGTAGGTAGGTAACATTTATTGTGCAGTTAATTAACACCATTACAAACAATCTCTGTTTTATACAGTTTCAAGCTAATAAGCAAGACGAGGTAGAAATTACATTTATTTTTATTACTTTGAATGACTACAGACTCAAGAGAGTTTTAAAAGCTTTATCTATGCAATCATTTTGTGAGTCAAATACCAATACATGTCAATCATCAAATTTTTAAGGAGAAAATTAATCAAAGTAAAACATAAAGACTTACTAAAATCTCATGACGTTGGTACCTTGGAAGGGAGGAAAAGGAAAACTGTACAAGGTCATTCCACACAGATTTATATTTACCTATAATGGTGTGAGGACCAACCCCTGGCCAAGGAGCTGGAAAAGGGACCCCCGAGTAGTCAGGAGCCAACAGTTCAGGTCAGGTTCAGGACAGGAGACCTCTTCTAAGTGCAACGCCAGCATCGCACCCCTCTCTAGTTCTGCTCTCAATTCTTTCCCCTTCTGGAAGGACCGGTTTGTCTTCTTCAGCGATCTCTCCGGCTCTTCTCTCTCTCTCCGTCTCTCCTTCATCAATTCTTCTGTCAGAGTGCTCGAGCAGCGTCTCTGACCTCCGTGGCATCCGCCGTCTTCTGCTTCAGTGATGGGTCGGTGACAGGTCGGTGACAAGTCTGACAATCTAACTGACTGAGCCTACCTTAGTTATATTATTCTAAGTGTATGTACCATTTCCCAATATAGCAATATTTGTGAATCCCTTACTTCTGATTGGACAATGTGATAGGGAGAGGTGATCACACCATACTAATGTAATGTCATTTCTTAAACTTATTGTTCTATGTTCCCTCCCCTTAATTACTTTCCCAAGCTTTATTTTCCCACCCGCATTTCACATTAGAATTAATACATTGTATGGAAATTTTGGCTTCTTTTCCTTTCCCTCTCCGGGTCAAGAGGTGGTGTTCCCAGGCACTTATCTGGTTAAAGTATCTTTAGCTGAGTTACAATGTCAAAGCACGGGGTTTCACAGAGTCCTGTGCGCTTGCGCATAAACAGGCATGATGGAGATTTCAGTCACAAATACGAACTAATAATAAAGTCAAAGAAAAACGTGTCAGAACACGAAAATAAATGAATGCACTATATATCACTTATACCTACTCTATTCCCTTTAATTTATTTTAACAATTGCATTAGCAATTTTAATAAGACGTGCAAGGTTTAGTTTAAGCAGAGCATGTGCATTAGCATGTGAGGTTCAAGCGGCCATCTTAAGTACTACTGCGCAGCTGCAAAGAATTCCCACCAAATCAAAAAACATCATACTACGTAGATGAAGCATCCATTTTAAGCCACTCTGATTACTTGTTAGTAAAGCACATTGGAAAGCTTTCCCTAGATGATGTAAAATGTAATGTAATGCAATTATTTGTATCCACAAAACATGTTGGTTACATTATTACATGTTATTTGAGAGGATCGCATCCGAGAAAGTTTCTTACGTACGAAACCTTGCTCCCTCACCGCTTCCCAGGACAGGGGTTTTGCAAGCCATAAGAGCTGGGCCTGTGGACTGTGACAGCTGTGGATGGCACCATGGTGACCGCCTGCAGCGGATAGGAGACAGCAGTCATGAATGTGTCCAGATTCATAAGGGTGAGAATCCCAGCCGAAGAGATGTATGGAGAGTTGAGGGCCAAGGCAGAACCCAAGCCAACCATGGAGGATGTCCCCAGGTCTTGCAGTCAAGGAGAACCACCATAGGAGTCCTGTTTCCCAGTTGGTAGCTGTAGGCAAAACCCACAGCTGATATAGATCCAATAGAAGCTACAGATACACCCCACTAGGAGGAGAAGGTACAAAGTCCGGCCAGACCTGAAACCCAGCGAATGAGCAGCATCAAGTGGATGACTACAGTAGGAATGAAGAGCCGAATTGTTTCCTCTTGAGTAAACACCCCTGAGTAGGCATCGGCACTACATGGAGCAAACTGTACAAAAATGGGCTTGGTAAACTGTCTGCAGACCCCTCTTTTCCGCAATAATGATGTGCTCCAGGGGGCATAAAGCTGGAGGTACATACGTACCTGTTGCACCCGGAGTACTTTTGATAATATATCCCATAGTGTTTATTGTACTGGCCTTTCTATGTGTATCCATTTGCAAAATACTAACTGAGACATTAAAGCATGTTTGCTTCTCCTGGTTTTCACAGACGCAGTGGTGTATCCATACTGCTATTGCCAATATCTTAAATGTGTGCTACAGCTGACGCATGTCTATTTATTCGTAATTTATTCTTTCTGTTATATTCTCCATCCTCTAAAGGAAGCATTCCCAAGGGGCAGAGCAATCTGTAGGTGTAACGAGATTTGGGAGCCTTCTGTTGAGTAAATATTGATTTCTCTTAATCACCTGTAAATTTCCTTTGCAGTTGATTTCCCTTTAACAGCAATGTTACTCGTGTTTTAGCTGCATCGACGAGGAAAAGAACATGGGCACAGACTTTGATCATCAGGGCCCCAGTTCACAGGAGGAAGCCAGAAACGCTATTGGTTGAGAAGCAGCAGGTCACCGTAGGTTCAGGATGAAGCGATAAACGTGAAATGGAAGACAGACCTCTGCAGCACTGCCAAACACAGCAGTGGATTCCATGTGAAAAACAGCGTGTGAGTGGCAACTAAACAGTATGTATCTCTGCTAAAAGAACGGAGGAGGAGAGTGGCATATTTACTCGGTATGTACTGAGTGCTCAAAGGTATATAGTTATGGCTTCCCTACTGCCACATAAAAAATGGATCACTGCAGTGTGAAAGGAGAAATAATAAGTTCTATGATACAGAGTGTTGAAATACTAATGTGTCTTAGCCTTTTTCTAAATGAGACGCATTTTATTTTTTTTAACTGACATAGAGTGTAATGTTCTTGTCTGCCTAGAAATGTACATGATTTATGAATTTACCTATGAAGGCAAGACCATTGCTGTCCTCGATAGAATAGTCTTGTCCCATTCACAAGATGCTATTACTTGCTGTAAGATACATTTTGGAAAAGAACATTAAACTTCGCAGTCAAATATTGCATGCACCCACACAATACTGCTGTGATATTAATACAGGGGTCATCAACCTTTTCTGTAGTGAGAGCTACTTCTGATCAGTGAAAATCATTACGAGGTACTAAAAGCTAAGCAACTTGTGCATTGTAACCAGACATCCAGCTTAATTGACTTTAAGCCTAATGTCCATAGAACCAGATGTTATAGTTTAACCAAAATACTTTGACTAGGGGCAGTATAAAAGGACTGCATGTCAGTGAGAGCATGGCCATTTGGGTATGTATGAACATTAGGGGCAGCCCCTCTATTGGAGCATTTCCCCCTTATATGTTTTCCCACCACATAGCTAAAAATGCAAAATTAAGTTTTGGCTACGGTGCTCTTATGTCAATCACAGCGCAGCCTGGGTTGAGTGCCTTTCTGTAAGGGAGGGGGTGGATCTTATTGAAGGCTGATCAGGGAAGCAGTCTTTAGTGAAGTGCGGATGACAACACAGACAAGACAGAAGTTCGTATCTTTGGGAAAGGCAAGGACACTCTATGGAACAAGGAATGGTGGCCACTTGACAAGGGCCCTAACCCCAAACCCATGGAACATGCCTGCAACCTCAGCATCATCCTCAACAGCCAGCTATCTATGAAGAAGCAGGTCAGCACCATCTCCTTCGCTTGCTTCCTCACCCTCCAAATGCTCAAGAAGGTCTTCCGATGGTCCCCTCAACACCAGGTGAACTGTCACAGAAGCTCTCATCACTAGCAGACTCTACTATGGCAACTCCCGCTTCGTAGGAATCACTGCACAACAATTCGTGAGGAAACTCCAGACCTTTCAGAACACAGCAGCCAGACTTATCCACGACCTCCCCAGACAGACGCACCTCACCCCTCACCTCAGGAAACTCCATTGGCTACCAGTCACAAAGAAATGCCAGTTCAAGCTGCTCATCCATGCTTACAAGGCTCTACACAACAAAGGACTGGTGTATCTCAACAAATGAGTGAATTTCCACCAACCTATCAGGGAACTTTGTTCCAGATTCCTCCCCCAGCAACTAACCAGAGCATCTGTCGGGCTAACAGCGGAGCTGGTCCTTCTGCCACCTGGCATTTCAGACCTGAGACCTACAACTCCGAGCATCATTGTCTCTCCAACAGTTCAGGAAGTACCTCAAGACCTGAATGTTCAACCGATAGGCACAGGCGGCGTGATCCCGCAGCAGGACCCGACAGCTCCGCAAGACCCTCATGGGTGAAACAGCTGCACTATACAAATCCTGATTGATTGAGGGGTGTCTTTCTGTGGCTAAACTGACATGTGCACTCTAGACTATCTCTACCTGGAAAACATTAGTGTGCCTGGAGTCTAAAGCCATAGTTTACAGGCTCCTAAGGAGCGCTGGGTTCACCTGCTCCAGCCAATCCCAACGCTGCTCTCATGCTAATTGCTAAATTAAGACAGCAAGGGAGCAACATCAGGATTTGCTCAGGAGGAGATGTGAGTATGCCTTCAGTCCTGACATTCATGTAGCAGTTTAAGCAAGGGAGTTTGACATAAACGGACAATCACTGTATGACTGTATTTTGAAGTCATGCAGTTATTGACCATTTTGTGTCCCTTGCTTCTGTTCTGTTCATACCCAGCACCAGTAATGGCATTGCACAAGAGTGGAAGAGAGATAAGTAGTTTGTGCCCTCCTGCTTTCCAATATCTGGGAGCACTTGCATGGATGTGAAGAAAAGCCTTCTGAAATGAAGAAGAGTTGCAAGGAAGAGGTTTATCCAAAAGATTTATTTCAAGTCCAAAAAGAGCACATCAGCCTATATACTTGCCTCAGCTGAAAGTCTCTGGTAACTCCCTACTATTCTAACCACAACATTCCAGCACCATGGAGATGAAGCCCCTGAGAGCGGTATTCTTCTGCTATAACCTTTCACGCTGAGAGACCAGTGCAGAGGCAAATGTGAAGTACATACAACTATGCAGGACACCATAGATAGGTTACCACACACCACCCTCTTCTTAACACAACAAATAAAAACATTTTTAACAGGCAAACACACAAACAAAAAAAAAAACTACTTGGAAAACAATCAGGCACATCCCCTTAAATACTCAGGTGTCATCGACATTCTGGAACTTCGCCTCACTACTTGCTCATTGGGGACATTTCTTTGGTTTATAGGAACATCAAATTTCGTATTGTTGTACCTGTTAACATCAGACTTTACAGATTTATCTCTGATTTTCAAAACTCTTTCCAAATTCCACATCTTGTGATTTTCAGTTCTAGCAGCATTGCCAAAGACTCTGATGTCTTTAAGAAGAGCTGAAAATGTTTGCTGTGATTTTGTGAATCCTAGCCGGGGATTCCTAATTTTAACTAAATCCCCAACCCGAATCATCACCTTTTTACTGCCTTGTGACTGTCAAATAAAGTTGCCCTTTCTAATTCTCTCAACTCTTTTTTATCTCATCACCTTCAACACTCTCATGCCTTCCCCCTTTTTCACTGACTCAAGATGGACAAACAATGTGCCTCTCCTCCTGAACAACTCAAACGGCGAGATAACCTTTGTTGTATGAGGAGTTATTCTGTAATTCTTAATTTAAATTGCACTTCTTTCTTCCAACACTCATTACTTACCACAGCCCTTTGTATGATCTCTTTGATAATCCTGGTAAGACTTCCGACCATTCCTTTCATTTCAGGATGATGAAGGGTAGATTTCTTGTGTAAAATACCCCTGTCTGCAAGATATTTTCTCATCTTGTGCGACACCAATTGAACCCCATTGTCCATTAGAGTTGAGATGGGAAATACTTCTCCTCCAAAAACATATGACATCACCTGTTTCGACAGAAGTGGTAATTCCTAACTTAGGCCAACTGGAGTGCATGTCATTTAGCACTATAGCATATTTATCCGTGCTAGAGTGTCTGATCAGACCGAAGATGTCCATGGCTACCTCGTGCCTAGGTTCTTTGGGGCTTTCGCTCACTACCATTGACTGAACTCGACATGTAAAACTTTTATCCACATTGGCACTCTGTCCACACTCTCTCAAACATCTCAAAACTTGCATATCCAAGCGCGGCCACAAGTACATCAAGCTCACAGGGAGACTCTCATGAGACAATCAGACCAAACCTTACCTTAAAGATAACTGCAGAATCAATCTGGTCCCCCTCAAAAGTATGCCAACCTGCAACTACAGCCCATCCTTAACTATCCAAAATCCATGCAAAAGATCTTGATCTTTCTCCTGTCCACTTCACTTGGTCTTTATTTAAGAATCACTTGTTAAATCACCTCATCCTTTTTCAACTCTCTCACCCATTCATTTTCTTTAATGATGCCCTCTCTGATCACACAAACTTAAAAATCTTCATCCTCAATTTCCAACTCCTCCTGTTCTAAAGTATTTTCAATCGGTCTAGAGCAACAATCAGTAATACTGTTTCTAGCTCCAGGTACATACATCTTTTCAAACTGAAATTCATGTAGGGCTAATCCGTTCAGACACAGCATCTAAACCATACTTCTCAAAGATTTCTCTAAGGGCTTGTGGTCAATCTAGAAACAAAAGCATTGTAATATTCATTCATGCACTCTTAACTACCTCTCCTTTGCACACAGGACTAGCAAGCCTAACAATAGTATCCACCTACTCATTCTTGGGTTCAATGCCTTCAGAAGTTATTTTATGACTTAGATAGTTAATTTCATCAAGATTAAAATGACGCTTTTAGTGCCAAACACAAAGGGGCCAGGCCCATTTGACAGGACGCAGGTAGGGCCTTCTATAATACAACAAGGGGAAAACCTGGTATCCTTATTCTTTATAACTTGTTTTTTACAACAACCACACTATATTCTTTTAGTGATTGTGTTATTTCTTCACCCTATTTTTGTCAACTCATTTTTTGTGAAAGGACCTTATATCCTTTTCTTGGAACACATAAATAACATACATATTTACATACATGACAATTTACATAACATTTATCACAATATACAATACCAACATTTTTCATTAAACATTCTTATAATTCAGTCCAAATTATTTCCTGAATCAATAAAGTTTCCTTTGATATTTTCTCCACTTTTGCCAACTTAAAAGCAAATGCAGACGCTTTTCAAGCCACACGGATTTTCAATGGGCTCTCATCAGGGCTTCTTACTCACAACACATTGGAAAAACATAAATTGGAAGGTATGATCACATATGTAAATAAAGGGTACAAGAAACAATAAGAAGGGTCTAGACTTCTAAGTGATAGTTTGTTTTATTTATGTTGTAGATTTTTCCAATGTGTTGTGAGTAAGAAGCCCTGATGAGAGCCCATTGAGAATCCGTGTGGCTTGAAACGCGTCGGCATTTGCTACTAAGTTGGCAAAAGTGGATAAAATATCAAAGGAAACTTTATTGATTCAGGAAATAATTTGGACTGAATTATAAGAATGTTTAATGAAATCTAACAGTGTCATTTTTGAGTATATATGACACATTGGTTTTGTAATGTAATCTTTGTTGATGTGAAATACCGTAAAATTGGTGTTTGTAAAAAAATTATGGTATTGTATATTGTGATAAATGTAATGTAAATTGTCATGTATGGACATATGTATATGTTATTTAGGTGTTCCAAGAAAAGGACATAAGGTCCTTTCACAAAAAAAGGGTTGACAAAAATAGGGTGAATAAATAACCAATTACTAAAAGAATTAACAGCCAGATTCATGAAGGTGCCAATCTGCGATTAGCAAATAGTGAAAAATTGTGATTCGCAATATGAAAATCGCAGAATGGCATTCATGTAGAAAAGCGATACGAATATGCGAATCGCAATCGATCGCAATTTCCGATTGCGATCTTACCACAATCGCTAAATAATCGCAGAATCAGCATTTTTCCATGTAGAAATTGCGACCTCGCAATTAGCGATATCGCATTTTGCGATCTCGCTAACTGCGAGATCGCAAAAATGGGAAGTCGCATTTCGAGCCCACTGATGACATCACAACCAGGAAGTAGGCTTACCCCACCCACAAACAGAACACAGAGCCAGAGATTGGGAGCTGGATACTGAAGAGCTGCAAACCTTAGACTGTGCTGCACCCCAGCAGGAAAAAAATCACCAAGATGTCCCAGGATGCAGCAGGGAGCAGTGGGCAGGAGAGGAAGCGAAAACTAAAGTTTTCAGAAGCTGAACTGGAGCATCTGATTGAGGGGGTCACCAAGGACTATGCCTGGCTCTTTGGCAAAGACTCCCGGAGGGTGCCATAGCAAGATAAGCGCAGGATCTGGCAGCGCATCCACGCTAAAGTCAATTCGGTTGGGGTGACCCAGCAGTCAATTGATGAGCTTAAAAAGCGCTGGTAAGACCTGAGAGGTCGGTCTAAGGAGCGTATTGCCGAGTGGCTTGTGGAGAGACTGGCCACCGGTGGAGGGGAACCTGTATCCACACCGAACACCCCATTGGAGGACCTGATAGAGGACACTATTGCACCAGCAGCCTGCGTGGGGGTCATGCAGCTGGACTCGTCTCGACCCAGCCAACAATCTGAAGGTAAGTGCGACCGCGACCCTGTCCCCCAACAATGCCCATGATTCCAGAGCTAGCAATATGACATCCCCAACAATGCAGCCCATGCACACCTGAAATGCCCCAATGCATTGTGGTAGACGTAGTGAAATCATATACCCCCAGTCAGCTGAACACAGCCAGAGCTGTAAATTCAAAGTAAATCAAAAAGCCAGTCAGGGAAAGCAAGCCTGCATGCATGTATCAACATAGCTTGTGCAGGATACATAACATTAATCATGCACCCTTTCACATTACAGGTGCAGTTGAGCAGCCCAGCACGGATAGCGAGGCCCTGCACATTGCCGAGACACAGGACGACACTGAGGGTGAGGGCCAGTCCAACCAACGACCCAGCCCATCACAGCCACCAGCAGTTATTCTACCACCACCACCCCGTGCGGACAGGGCCACCCCTGCAGCCACAGGTGTGCAGCCCACACCCCAACAAACAGACACAGCAGTGGTGCAGGCCCCACCACCAGCGCCTAGGAGGCACACGAGGCGCACAGCTGGAGCCAGATCACACACCAGCGCACTGAGGCGCCAGCAGCGTCAGGGCTCAGCAGGCACGGCCAGGGCGCTCCTACAGCCTGATCCTGGAATGCACATTGAACGCTGCATGCTGGTGGTGCACCGTACACAGGCGCGTCACCTGGCAGCAATTCACACCCAGCTGCAGAAGACAAGCAAAAATATTGCCCAGATGACCGCTGCTGTCAGAGAGAACAGCCAGCTGCTGGTAGCCCAGCAGGACATGACCCGCCGCCGCCACCGCCAACTACTTGCCCGCCTATCGGCCTAAACCCGGTCACTCCATGTAGTTGAGAATGCTACATCACAGCTGGCACGCAGGTCACTTGCCATGCAGGGCCAGATGGTGCAGTGTTGCCAGGATGTGGCCAGGTCACTGGATCTGCTTACAGCAGCAGTGCTCGGCAGCCAGTCCACTGCCCATGGAGAAGCAGAGGGGCCTGACGACTTGAGCGAGGTAGCGTCAACTAACAGCAGCCCATCCTTGCCACCGATGCCTGTACGACACCGCAGCAGCAGGGCAACAGCACCAACTAGGGCCAACACCGTCCCTCAGGACACAGATAGACGACTTGGGGCGTCTCGTCATAACCAACACTGAAAACTCAGACTCACTCAGGGATGCCATGCAGTACACCCCTGCAAGACCACTACCCCAGCATGGGAAGGTATGGAGTAATACTCTCTTCATGAGACACCAGTATAAGTAAAGGCCAATTTATTGTGCATGAACAATAAAGATTAATGGTCTGACTTGATTCACACTCATGTCATTATTACATTAGTCATGCATGAGTGCAGTGTTTTGTGAGGGGAATGGGTGCACTAGAAAAAGTTAATAGTGATGTGGTTGCGGCGCCTGTGTCCTTCAGCAGGGTTTACCGTTTTTTGAAAGAAAAAAAATTTTCCTTACTGGTTACCACCTGATTTGTGTTCTTTTTTTGCGCGTCGCAAATAGCGATTTCCAGGTATTTCGCAATTAGCGATTGTTCATGAATGTCGATTGCGAATGTTTTGCGACTTCGCTATTTAATTCGCAGATTCCATGGTTTCTTGCAATTTCAGGTTCGCTAATGCCCATCCTCCAGGATTCTGCGAATTTATTTGCGAAGTCGCTATTTATTTTTTGCGAATTCGCTTTTTTGCACTTTTCTGTATCATGAATTCATTTTCGTCGAATTGCGATGGCAATTGCGAATTTGCAGCAATTGCGAGCGCAATTTGGCTTCATGAATCTAGCTGATAGTGTGGTTGTTGTAAAAAATAAGTTATAAAGAATTAGCATACCAGGTTTTCCCCTTGTTGTGCTTTTAGTGCCAAAGCACACTCTCAAAGTCTGAACAGTAAGTACCTCATGAACCTGCTCATTGTGTTCCTTCACATTCACTCCATACACCAGGATATCATCCTATTAAATATTAATACCATGCACACCTTTCAAAATATTCTCCATTACATGTTGAAATAGTTCCACGGCCGAGATAAGCCCAAATGGTATGCAGACAAATGTATGTGTGCCAAAAGATGTGACAAATGCCATCAAATGTTGAGTATCCCTATGTAACTTGACCTGGTGATAGGCAGAGGTTAAGTCAACTGTCGAAAAACACATTGCCCCTTCAGACTGGGTTTCATTTATGTTAGGAAAAGGGTAGTGATCAACTATCACGCCTTTATTGAGTTCTAATAAGTCTACACAAAGTTGGACATCTGCACTTGCTTTCTTTCCTAAGACAACCGGAGCAAGTCATTCACTGGACTCCACATCCTCAATTATGCCACACTCTCAATTTTCCCAGCTCTGATTTCATCCTGTCCTTCACCATTAATGCCACACCCCTTACTTTACTAACAACTGTTGTTACCCCTTTCTTCACCTTAATCATGTGAACATAGTTTTTTAAGCACCCTAGTTTTTCTTGACATTCTTCTGGAAATTCATGTTCATACTGAGGCCTGATAGCACTCAATGTAACAACCTCCTCCATGTCCTTGAGCATTACTGAGGGAGTCTCGTGGGGTTCAAGGTATACTTTTAAATCTCTTTGGTGAATCCAACTAATGAGAGAGTCACCTTTTGGAGATATGTACATTTCCCCAGCTGTAAACATGTCCTTGAACTGTATGGACCCATTGAAATAACCTAGTAATTTGATTGGTTTACCACTATAATCTTTTTGACAGATGTTAGGTTGTGCAATTTAACTCTGCCTACTAAAGATTTACCAAACATTTCTCTTTGAACCAAAGTGATTTTTGCTTCCGAGTTGAATAGCATGAATATCACTAAGCCCTCAATTAGCACCATCTCCATAGGCTCACTCAAACCATCCATCACCTGTAAGATAAACACATCATCTGAATATTCATCTTCACCATACGTAACCTGCACTTTAAAAACATAAATCTGAACATTTACAACATCTAGTTACATGACCATTATTCCCGCAACTCTTGCAAGAGGTCTTCCAACCAACACAACTTTACAGTTTGTAAAGTGACCAACCTCCCCACACCTATAGCATCCACCCTGATATTTCTTCACATCCTTGAAATCTTTCTTAGCTTCTTTTTTGATCTCCATGTTTCTTGTTTTGATTAATTGGTTGTACAGTTTATCCCTACTTTTCATACCATCCTTCTTTATTCCTTCAGCACATGCTAAACTGCATTTATAGGCCTAAGCCAAATTCACCACCTCAATTAATGAGGGATTATCCATCTGCAAAAAATATTCTTTCGCCTTCTCCAAACAATACCCCAACATGAATAGGTCCCTCAGACTCATTTGTCCCACCAAAATTGCATTTAGATGCTAACTTCTGCAGTACAGTCATGTATTCCTCTACTGACTCTCTAAATTGTTACCTCTCCAGAACTGGGGACATATTAGGCAAATAATGGGAATCTAGTTTCTTAAGGCAGATTTCATATCATTCAACTCACCACACTCACTCAGATTTGGTAATTGCTCTAAACTCTCATGGCCCTCAGGACCCAAATAATGCAATAATAAGGGCATGTTCTGCTCCGTACTTAAAAAAGTGCCACATACCCAAGTATGATGTGCAAGCACTGACTTCCACTTTTTACAAGCAATTTGCGGTTCACCAGGGATTGAAACGATAAATGGGGACAATCTGCATTATGGTCAATGGTAACTACAAGAAATAGGTGTGCCAAGCAAAATACAAAACTACAAAACTACAAAAAATGACCCTTGTAGAACAGAAACCTGTAAAAAATAAATGGCTGTGAAAATCACACCATAATTAATACAGGTGTTAATTCCAAATGTGTAAATTTTGAAAACAAAACTTGGATTTTCCCACATCTTTATCTTGATGTTGAATTCAAATAATAAAGAACATAAAAGGCAACTCAAAGGTATGCACATCACCGAGCACTATAACAAACGTACATACAAATGTTTGAGCAAATAGAATGCAGTGCCAACAAAGTATATGCAAATTAATGGTGTGCATGTTACCAAGCACAAGGTATTGAATTAACAAGTAAACAGAAAGAGCACTTACTGGATGGAGGCACCTCACCTTGCCCATTAGTTCCAACGTCTGCTTGTGCCAAATGTCTGCTCTTGCAGCCTGATAGTGATCCAGCGGTTCACCAATAACAGATACTCTACTACCATATACTCACCTGTGCCCATAAACTAACAAGTACTAAAAAGTTCTTGTGGGTTAAGGGGGTTTCCATTTTATTTTCACGACCTGTTTAGAATTAGTTTATTCAATACTCTCATTCATCACTTAACTAACCTATCACAGATCAACAAGTTCTTTCCTCCCGTCGATGGACCATTAGTTGTACTAGTTGATGGTGATAATTAACATAACTTTAACTATTATTTGAAAGTAAATAAGCACAGCCTCATGAAGTTTTAAATCTTTATCTTAAATGAATGTATGGGAACCCTACCAAAATACAGTGCAGTCACTGACATTCATAGGAGAGAAAAATTAAATTCATAAACACCAAGCAAATACTTCGGACTCATACAATAATCAATGCTCAGACAAAGGGAGGACAGAGAGAAAAGGACAACAACAAATAACAAGAAATTATATTTACCAAGGATGGTGTGAAAAACCAACCCCCTGGCCATAGGGCTGGTGAGGGTCCCCCGGAATAGGACAGGAGACAAAGACTCCAGGACAGGATTCAGGACAGGATAGATGACCTCTGTAGAATACCGCCGATTGAGCTGCACCCCTCTCTGACACTCCCTTCCTCCTCGAGATTCTTCCACTATCTCCTGACCTTCCCCAATCAAATTAGGATAGAAGGTCCTGCTTCAGGTTCTGCATTCAGTTCTTCATCAGCATCTCACAGCATCTCTCCCAGCAACAGCATCTCCCGCAGCAAAAGTCTCTCTAGCTAACTAAAGCTATCCTAATTATACCTTTCGTTCTTCTTGTTCCACCCATTAATGTTTCACTATCGTAAAAGTACAAAATATGATTGGTCAGGCAAGGGGGAAGCTCCATTACACCATGCTTACAGGTCATTAAAATCAGTTCAACTATTGTTCGCAAACCCATCTCCTTAATTGTTATTCATAAATTTGATTCTCATACGCTTTCACATTTCACTTTGAAACAATATATTAACATTTTGAATGAGAGTCTTCATTGTTGTACTCTTCACCATCTGTTCCCATGCTGTAATACTCAATCTTGGATCTCTTTCAAATGGTGCAAAAAGGTGAATTTATTTCTTTAGTACATGTAAATATTATAAAAACATAATTTCTATAATAAAACACCAATAATAAAGCACAATGCGTCAGTTCAACATAATTAAAAACAACAAAATTCATCAAGGCAGGACATAACATAACATCTTATAACACTTTTACCACAGAGAACCCTAAAAAAAATTGGGAAAAGAACAATAAAAGACAGTATACTATCCCCCAGATGCATCAAGTACCCATTTGCTATTTCTTAATAGCGAAAAATAACGATTCGCTATTAAGGAATAGCAAAATGCAATGCATGAAGAAATCACTAAAAAAAAAGCGAATTCTTAAAATTCCTTAATTGCGACTCGCAAATTGCGAGTCGCAATTAAGGAATACCTCCCCATTCATTCCTATGAGCCTATAGACCCAAAGGAATGAATGGGAGGACATTCTCAATTTGCGAATCGCAATTAGCGAATCGCAAATTGAGAATGCTATTTCAAGGGTGCAGGAGTGACCAAAGGACACCCTGTTGCACACCTGAAATTGATCTGTGCACATATGTTGCGCACACACATGCGCTTAGGGCATGTGTGTGCGCAACATGAAACTTTGAAAAATGCACTTTAGTGTATTTTTCAAAGTTTTTGCAAATTACCATGAAGTTCAACTTGATGGTAATTTGCAAGCCCTATTAGCGAAATCTCTATTTTTTTAAACTTTAATGCATTGCATTTAAGGAATCTCCATTTGAGATTCCTTAAATGCAAGTAATCCCAATTTTGCGATTTCTTAATTTGCTATTTTTGCATTTGGGATGATGCATCACAAATGCAAAAATACAAAGGGGCAGATTCTGAGAATCTGCACCTTTGCGAGCGGATTTGACCTTGATGCATCTATGCCTTTGTCTTTTAGCTCGAAAGTTCCTTAGGAATAATTTTTGCAAGATTAGCCTGGATGCATATATTCTATTTTGCATCTACAGGTCCAACTTGTCTTCTGGATAATGTACAGCGTTGACGCATTTCAATGGGTATCTGATTATTACATCTTTATCAAGACAGTCATTACGTTCACTTTTCTTGTGGTATATTTGATTGTTATACCCTGAATGAAAGAGAGTTGATATTTGCACTTATTCATTTGTTTCTTTTTCAGACTTGAAGAATGGTCTTTTTCCGAAAGGACAAAGTAGCACGGGGAATCCATGAGCTAATAATCGCGATGTAAGCACATTGGCAGGTGAGTAGGTATATGTATTAAAGCCCCTCTACCTTGGACTTCATATGCAAATTTTTGGGACACAGAACTAGAAATCAGGGGTTCCAGATTGAACCATTCAAGAATATATGGCAGTTGGGAAACTGTGATTATTCATGTCCGTTTAAGAAGGGGGTCCATTAATAGACCGTTCTTCGAGTCTGCAAAAGAAACACAAGAATAAGAGCAAATATCAACTCTCATTCAGGGTATCACAATCAAATATACCACAAAGAAAAGTGAATGTAATGACTGCCACATTAGTACACACATACGCAAGCTTCACTAACCCGCGTGTTCATGTGGTGTGTATTAGTTATTCACAACATTTTGTTAAAAACTTCGTTAGTAAGTTAAACGAGTGTATTGCATCCGAGCAAATTTCTTTTCCACGAAACCTTGCTCCTTCATTCCCCTCTGTGATGGCATTTTTGAGCTATCACAAAATTACCCATCCCGTCTCGGATGCCAACTTTAGCATTTCTCAGCTTCTTTCCCTCCTCTTTGATTTTTGTCAGTTTCTCCTTTTTAAATCTTTCATCTTTTTATATAGCTTTCCTTTTATTTCTTCCAGATGAATTTCTTTGTATTCCCGCTTTTGTTTCCTTCCTTTCCCTTCTATTTTTAAATGTATTATTCTTTTTCCCTTGCTTTTACAACACTTGCATGTAATCATCATTAGCAATACTATTGTCATTATCAACACAACTGGTAATATTAGTTGACCTAGAAAAACTCTTCCCAAAATTAGTAAACCATTTCCCTATTGATGTCATGCTCTTTGTTAGTCTTACCCATACACCGTCAACCTTCATGCATTCTTGGAATATTTTAAATATACTCTTTAAGTTCCTGACTTTTGTAAGGAATGTAAGTGCAGCAATGTTGAATTTTCAACATACCTAAACTCCGCCCTCTTTTGCCAATAAGATATCAAGAGCAAGATGATTTTGTAAAACCATAGACCTTATCGCAACCATTTCTGAATGGATCATTAAGAAACCTCCAGCCGTAACTGTAGAAAGCTGATCAACTATTGTTGACAATTTGCAAATTTTACGTGAATTTAGTATGACTCTAACAGAGGCTATCAATGCACTTAATATGTCACCTACAATTTCAGAAAAACTAAATCTTCTTATTTATGTTAGTACATTCGAAATTTCATTGATTCCATTGACTTTGTCCATATGGTAAATTTTTGGAAATACTATTTCAAAGTAACAGCTACCATACCACCTTGCAGGTAACCTATCATAGGCATTATTTCCGCACACATAATAAACTCCTGGAAATACAGGATCAGTTCCCCCTTTTAGTCCCCACCCCCTAAAATTAGGAAGTTGTGTTCACATTCACTGGAACCAATTAACATTTTATTTTAATCTGTCTTTAACCTATGAAGGCAGAATTTCCCAATTTTCACAAAGTCTAGGGACATTGCAGCATGAGCCTCGCCCTTTGCATACATTCCTTCTTTCTCAGCCCATGAAGGTACAAGAGATTTCTATTCAGCAGCTTTCTTTGCTAAATCCTGTCTTGTTTCTTCTACTAAATTCAGAAACTCTTTTTCTTCTTCACGCAATATACACGTTAGGTTATGCTTGCGGGCCTGTGCTATATCTATTAAAAATTCTTCTAATATTAAATAGGTCCACTCAGGGGCCTTGTATTTTCTGTTCAGACTTCTCAATCTTGGGCTTCTTCACATGAATTTTATTGTTGACTGTTTGGACCTAGTGTGACTTGAAACATTTACTTGCTCTGGTTTCTCCCCTTATTTTCTAAGGTAGTATCCTTATCTTTTAACTCCACCTAGCCAATTATTTCCTTTTCTGACTCTTTTGACCTGAACTGCACTTTCACCTTCTTTGTCGTTTTTCTAAAGTTCTCTTATTTTCAAATTGTCTGGGCACAATCTTTTCCTTTCTACTTTCCTGTCTCTCTAGATTATTTCTTCTTCTTGTTTTGATAACAACTTCAGGTGTTTCAATCACTGGTATCCAGTCTTGTTGACTTGCACTGGGTTGTTCATCATCTATTTGTCTTTCAGAATCAATCACTTTAGATTCTTCGACTTCACAACCTTCTGCTTCTGGTGTCTCACTGGTTCAGTCAGTTGCTGCTCTTGCTCTTCAGATGGGCTCTGAATTCTTCTGGTATGGCTAGCACGAATCCAATTGGGTAAACCTGCACACTTCACTGATGTGATAGTGACAAGTATGACTTGTCTTGGTTTATCACACCTGGGTGCTAGACACAATTTTCTTGCATGTTTCTTCGCTAAGACCCAGTCTCCAGGATTCAAAACATGCGCCTGGTCTGGCTGCCTTGCAACTGTGTCTTCTCCAACCTGATGAGAACGCACCATTTCAGCCAATCCTTTGCAATAGTCCAATACCAGATCAACAGTTATATTTGTCAATTTATTTCCTGGAATAAATGCGTGTCTCATTGCCCTTCCCATGAGCACTTCATTAGGACTCAATCCTGTTTTCCTGTCAGTTCAAGAGGCAACGCATCTGGCCATTTTAGCATTGTGTATGCACACACCTTCCATAACCTTGACTTGATTGTGCCGTTAAGCTGTTCAACTATTCCAGAAGCCTCTGAGCGATAAGCGCAGTGCAATTTTTCTTTAATATCAAATGCAGCACAGATTAATCAAATGATCCCATTATTAAAATGAGGTCCTTTATCTATTTCCAAAGTAACTGGAAAACCGAAACAAGGTATCAACTCCCTCAACAATAATTTAGCAACTGTGAGACTGTCATTTCTTCTTGTGGGGTATGCCTCTACCCATCTCGATGAACAGACACACTATGACAAGTACATACTTCAATCAGTTGCACGGAGGCAACTCAATGAAGTCTAATTGCAGCCTGGTGAATGGTCCTTCTGCCTTTCCAATTTTTCCCTAACTGACTACTGTCTTCCTACCTGGATTTTGCTGCTGACAGATCAAGCATCTTTGGCAAAGGCTCTCTGCAACTACCTTAAACTTCGGATTACATCAACTCTGTCTGAATAGTCTGATCATTGAGTCCCTGCCAATATGTGTTGTCCCATGGTATACTCTTGCCATTTGAGAGCGAAAGCAATCTGGCATGACTGGTCTGCTATCTAAGTACACCCACACTTCATCCTCTGTCTTTTTTGTACAACCAGACTTCATCCAGGTTTCCTTCTACTTTTCCTCAACTTCTTCCTGCAACTGTCTGAACTAATCCCATGTTTCTGGAACTGAGAAAAACATAAGTTGGCAGCTGTTTTCACCTGTTTCCACTTGTCTGTTAATTGCCATTGTATTTTTTGCACAATATTGAGCATATCTATTGCCCACCGGCATATCTATTGCCCACCGTCACATAGTCATTTCCTCACTGGTGTGCAGCACATTTGACCACTGCTATTTCATTTGGCAATTGTAATGCTTCCAACAAATCTTTTACATTTTTACTATTTCTGATAGGAGATCCTGAAGAAGTCAGAAACCCCTTTGCATCCAGAGCTGGCCAAAGTTGTGCACAACCCCGAAACCATATTGACTATCCGTAAATATGGTTATTCTCCAATTTTTCCCAATTGTGCATGCCTTTGTTAAGGCCACCAATTTGGCTACTTGTCTAGACTTGACTCCCTTTAAACAGGATGCTTCAATGACTCCTGATATTTTACATTCAGCATAAGTAGCACTTAGCCCTCCTTCTTCCGTTCTCGACATGACCCATCCACAAACAATTCATGATCAGATTCCTTCTAGGGAGTTTCTTTTATATCTGGACGGGGCTCAGTACATAATTCAGTCACATCCAAACAATCATGATCAATCTCATCTTTACCTTCCTCACAACATGGATAATGTGGCAGGATTCATTATTGAACATGCTGTCTCTGTCACATTCTCCGCTCCCAAAATCGCTCTTTCATACTTAGTCATCTGGCTAGGAGTGAGGTTCTGTGTTTGCGTTCTTGTCAAAAGAATTTCAGCTCAATGTGGAACATCTACCTTTACAGAATGACCCATCACAATTGACTCACTTTGCTCCAGACTCACACAAGTAGCAGCTACTGCTTTTAAGCAGCCAGGTAAGGCTGGATACGCCACTGGAGGTCAGCTCAATCCAAATCTCTGTGTTAAAACTGAAAGTGCACAATTTTTTCTCTCACAACAAAACAGCGCAAATTCTTTTGAATAATCAGGCATGCCTAAGGCAGGGGCCTCACACATACAATTTTGCAATTTCACAAATGCTTCCAAACATTCGTCATTCCAATCAATTGGATCTTTCGCGCTATTCCGAGTCAATTGTATCAATGGTTTCGCTAGCAGGGTTAAGCTATTTATCCACTGCGTACAATACCCACCACTCCCAGAAACATTCTCATTTCTTTCTGTGTCTGAGGTAGTTGCATCTGTTTGATTATTTTTATTCCTTCCGGTGTCACTTTTCTAAATCCTCTCTCTATTTTATGCCCTAAATATCTAACTTCTTGTTGAGAAAACTGCAATTTCTCTGGAGACACCTTGTGTCCTCCTTCGGCCAAATGGTTCAGTAATGCAATTGTGTCAGTGACACAATCTTCTTGTGTCTATGATACCACCAATAGGTCATCAATGTACTAAACCAGAACTGATTTCCAAGGCATTACTAATGACTCTAGACACTTTTTCAGGATTTTATTGAAAATTGAGGGACTCTCTGTGCACCCCTGAGGAACTCGTCACCATGTCAAAACACGATCTTCAAACCAGAAGGCAAAAAGAAACTGGCTTTCTGGGTGCAAAAGAATGGAAAATAATGACTAACACATATCATTCACTGTAAACCAACCTCCATTCCAGGGTATTTGATAAAGTATCACTGCTGGATTTGGCACCACTGGGCAGCAAGGCACTAAAATTCAGTTTATTTTTTGCAAATCCTGCACTTTCCTGTACTTTCCACTAGGCTTTTTGAGTCCCATGATTGGCGAATTACAAGGAGTGCCCATTATTTATTTCAAAATTCCTTGTTTAATCATTTGATCAATTACTGGAGCAACTCCTGCTTTTACTTCTTGACTCATTTCATATTGTTGTGTGTCTGGATAAACAGCACCTTCTTTTACCACTATTTTCACTGGATCTACATTTACATTAGCCCTATATATATCTTTTCCTGAAAAAATCCCACACCTCTCTCAATTCTTCTGGTAATTCACTTTCAGTAACTAATGAAAACATTTCATCCACTTCTGTACCTTGCTTGGCTAACATCATCTTGTAAACAACATCCTCATCAGGTGTTTGGAAAGCAACACCATCAGGAGTACAATAGATTGTGCAGTTCATCTTGCACAGTAGGTCTCTTCCTACCACATTCCCTGAACTTGAATCACACACCACAAACTGATGCATATCTTTACAATTTCCAATATGCACTTCCATTGGTCTTGTAACTAGGGGTCTAATATGCTTTTTTGATACGCCTACAACTTGGAAAGTCTCTCCCAAGAGGGGTAGGTTTGGGATGTCTGCTGTTCGCACAGTAGACCATGTAGCACCAGTGTCCAACAGAAAAGTGATGTCTCTACCTTCAACTTTCCCATCAATAAATGGACCTGTCTGATCTACCGGTTAGGATGCGCCAAGTAGGCACTTCTCTTCCTCCCCCTCAGGCATCATCATTGCATATAGTCATCATTCTGCAAAAATACTATGAAACCACAGGTTTATTCTTACCACTTTCTCGTTGAAATCCGGTGTTTGCACTGTATTTTTGCATGTTTACTTGGTTTGGCATAGGAGTTTGTGGCACCTGATACTAACTCCGCTCGTTTCACACTAGGGGTACCGACGGACAGAGCGGGGCCTCATTCTCCCGAGCGGTTGCCGGGTGAGGTGAGGTCATCTCCCACACAAAGCTGGGAAGAAGTCTTGTCTCCCTTCGTCCAGCGAACATTGGAATACAAAAGTTCCTGGTAGATATGTGACTTTTCATAAGCACAATTTTTCCTGTTCCTCATATCACCAATTTTTGTTAGTTGAAGTAGCAAGGTTATACAAAAGGTCCTGAAGAAAGCCGGGGTACATCCCCCAGAGGCTGAAACATGTCGACCATCTTGCTTAGCGCCATAGGGTAGTATCCAATCACCTGGCGTGTTTTTAAACCTTTGACACCTAGACCTCCATGTTTTGAAAAGTTCTTGAGTCCGAGTAGTCAATTTTATTCACCTTTACTTTTTGAGCACTGCACTTTATCAACTTTATTACATTGAGGAGCAATGTACATAGAGTTTCTATGTTACCCTGGCACTAAATGGCCGGGAGAATGTTTGAATATTTATCAATTCCTAAATGATGAAACTCCGCCAAATGGGTGGTCTGATGGGATTTATTCAAACCTCTGTAACCTAACAGTCCTTGGCTTCACCCAGAATTTTTTCCAACTGTTCCACATTCGCCTGTTCAGACACACACCCCCTCCTGACTTACTACTAACTACCTGCTGTGCTGTTGCTGTTTCACAACGACTTCATTCTGCATCAGCGGTTTTAAATTTTGATTTGGCCCATTATTATTCTGGACATTTTTACACTCGTTCTTCCGATGTCCAAGTTTTCCCCACGCATGAAAAAGAAATGTCTTCCTTTTTATTCATTCGTCCTCGTACTTTACCACCACTTGACACTTGTTCACTTTGATTCTGGTGTTTCATCTCATTATTAATCTGGGAAATTAATTTTGCTTCCTGCTGCTCTTTCAATTTCACCTGTGCCCACATCAATTTCTCTTTTAGCTTTCTATATTTTGCCTCAATGTCGCCATCACAATACTTTCCTATTTCAATATTTTGTCTAATGTTTTGCTTTGCCAGCACAACATGTGCTGTTGAATAATCTGACTAATCTCTGGTTTCAGACCATACACAAACTGATATGCAAAATGTGCCATATCCTTATCACGAATATTCTCAAATCCACTATACTGCTTGAAGACCTGTAACAACCTTTCACAGTACGCATATAAAGACTGTTTTGGCGCCTGAGTTGATCTATCTATCTTAACCCAATCAGTCTTGGGAGGGATTTTCCCTTTCAAGGAAGTAATTACTTGGTGATACTTTTTCATCACCTTCTCTGATGGCGCTCCTGTTTTGGAATCCCTCAGATATTCCTCTTTTGGCCAATCAACTGTAATCTTACATTCTTTCCATAAATCAGGTGGTATTGATAGAGCGAGATTTTGAAATAATTTTATTTCAACTCGTGAAGTCACACTTCCATAATGAAAAATAATTCTACTAACGTTTGGTGCTGTGTTTATATTAATTCAACCTAGATTAAAGTTACACTACACGCGGGGTATTAACATGTGTGCTCATAAACGTGCATTATTGTTGCATCTTTTTGTTCGTGCAAATTAATAAATTAATACTGTCCATTTGTCATGTTATAACTAATTGCAGCCGTTTTAAAAGTAGCATGTGCTTGTTTTGCTTTCCCTGTATATGTGGTGTCACTCTATTCTCTATAGGTGCATAAAGGATTTCGATGGATTAATGAAGATTGGTAGATATAAATGCTGCTTTATTTGTTCGCTTCAGCTAGGTAATTTAGACTAATGGGTTAATTATTAGCAATGGTGGGTGGCAACAGAACAAATATTATTTCTTACATTAATTATTCTTTTGTGTTTGTTAATACATTAGTGGACGATAAATTGACTGCTTTGGGCCTAGTTTACTCGAGTTTACAAATAACTTCTGCATGGAGTAAGAAAAAGTCCATTCTGAGAAAAAGTTTCCATCACTGTATCAACGTTTGGCGAATGTTATGTGGCTCTGACAATTTCCTTGTCGGACAAGGCCAAGGCCAGGAACCGGCAGGAGGAACATTTGATAACTTTGCATCCGAGGAAGAAAAATGACATGATGACAATTTTATGCAAGAAAATGTTGCAACCCGAGGAAGCATCGTTGTGCGAATGTTAGAGACAATGGAATCTAAGAAAGTGTCGGAACTGATATTTTGAAAAATGAGGTGACACGTCGCCTGTCATTTCTAATCCAATGGGACTCCGAGTTTGCAGAAAAGTATTTCTTTTACTAAGATTAGTTAGCTTAGAAAGGTATAAAAACCCATTCCCCGTGGAAGGGTTATGCTTGCTGCTGCTTTTGCTGACCTTTGGATGAGGGTGTCGTGCTGACGGACTTCTCTTGGAGCACGTAAGAGCCCTTAAAGACTTTACCTTTTATTTCCATTTATTTAGTATAGTTAGGGACTTAGGTTTTGAAAAATGCCAAACTAATAATTTCAATTGCAATAATAAATTTTAAATATCATGATGCTATTGATATATTTACAATGATTTTAAAAAAAATGCATTAATAAAGATTTATAAATTACAAATCCAAAATAAATAGCTAATAAAAATCTTACTTTGAAATCAAGCTGGTCTTGTTATTTCATGAGTTCAGGTTATCATTAGTTAGATTCAATCGCCATAAGTGGCTTAAAAATTAGTGAGGTTTGTTAAATCATGATTTTCATTTACCGCGGTTGTATATAAATGTATATAATTTGTGAATAGGTTTATTAAGCCACATGATTCAGTTGGTCAAAATATGTCATGTATGATTAATGGGCCTTAGGTTTGATTTATGTTTCATTGGGTATACTACAGAGTTGGGTAGTGTAGTTTATGACATATTTCCTATAGGCCGCTGGATCAATTACCTTGGTAGCAGAGGATGGTTGCTATGGTAACTAACATATATGGTAATTACATAGGATGGATGTCTAACATATGTTGAGTTAGTTTTCGTGCTATATGTAAGGTTTTTTTTTTCCAGCAGCGTGAAAATTCCTTGTTGTACCGGTACAAATTAGTGTGATGAGAAGGTAGTCACACAGCACATTTGATCTGTTTCAGAGTAGTGGTATCGCCGTGTATCACAAGTGTTGTCGCCGTGCAACAGAAGTTAGGGTTAGGAGTGAGTGTTGTATAGTGAGGATTATCTAAGAAATTTGAGCAGCATGAGTATAGGGACAATGAGCCTGTTGTAAAACTCACTGTGATAAAAGTAATAGTATATATTCGAACTTGAGTGAGGGGTAAGATAACGCCGCTTATTTTACTAACGGTGCATGATATCTATAAACAGGTGAGAGTCCTGTACGGATTTCATGTGTGTTTGATTAGGGATACTTTTCATTTGAAAGTGTGTAATTGTTTTGTAATAGTGTTCAAGTTAAACTTTGAATTGTCACTTGGATGTGGATTCTGAGGGAAACGAGTTCATTATTACGTGTTTGAAAGGTAGAGTAAAAGGATTACTTTATCGGCAGATGTATATTCTGTGAGAATAGCGTCGTCTATTCCACGCATAGAATTCTTGTATGATTGAAATTCTATCACTTTATTAGAGAAACAGACAGATGTGTCTTTCTTGTGGTTGTTGAATTAATTTTCATTGAAAAAAGTGTTTTTAAAATGGCGCTGTGAAAAGTTTTTGTGAAGGAGGGGTGAGCGCTGGGAGTGAGACACGAGAAACCGCAGCCGCTGTGTACGTCACAAGGTTTGCGCAGTGATTGGATACCATACGTCACTGGCTGTATTCTGATTGGCTCTCGTAATTCTGACGTGCTGTAAGCTGATTGGTTCTTTGAAAAGGAACAATTTCTATTCGTTGAGCAAGGTAGTGACGTAGCTCAACTCTGATTGGCTTGTTGGTGTGCTTCGCGCACGGATTGGCTAGTGTTACGGAACATCCAGGAAATAGTTTTTCGATCATTTTCACTAATTGGATTTGATCTGAAAAATAAGTTATTATTTTAAACATGTTGAGAAAAAGCCTACAATGCTTCAGAAGTTAAAATTTTTTATTTCACCTGACAAGAAAATAAAAACACGAGGTGGTAAATTACTTCATAAATACAAAACACCTGCAGCGTATATGGAAGGTGAATATGGGTATCATACTGTTCTGTGGTTTGATGTCTGGAAGCATTATACAAAGGACGATGGTGTTTTGTCTTGGCCAGAAGATGGTTCATTTAATATAAAAATCTTAAGAAATTTGAGAGAAAAGATGAACACTCTTGTACCAAAACCAAGACCTACTCAATTTGAAGCTTTAGTTGAATGGGAAGATGAAATGTTTCAACTACAAAGAGAAGCGAGTGGTATTAAAAGACCTCCGAAAATACCAAGCTATAGACGAGAAACGCATGAGGATAGAATGCGTATGTGGAGACAGGGAGACATGTGTGATGGTCTCTACTTAATTAGAGAAATGGTTTTAGGATCTCCTGGTGAAAAAAGATCTGAAAAGAAAAATAACGTAGTTACAGAAAGTGAATCTGAAGATGCAGTTTTAGAAGAAATCTTTACTTCTAATAAAAGGAATGAACCTTTGAGACCTCCTCGATCATGGTCTACTCCGATGGTTTCTACTGAAACCACACCAAGTGCACCTCCGATTAATGAATCTTCCAAATTGTACCCAAATAATTCTGAATCATTTGAAACTCCTGAAAGGTTTGAAACGAGAACAAATGCTGATGTTTATACTGGAAGTAAACATTTTTCGACTTTTCCAAAGGAAAGGGAAGCTCCTAAAAATTTAATAAGAGAAATTAGAGATGAGGAAGTTATAAATACTTCAGAATATTTACGATCAAAAGAAGAATTAATTCGACAAATAACTAAAGGCATGGAAGCTGTGACAGTTCCAGTAACGATTGGTCCTGTTCAACCTGTTTTTGATCAGAAAGAAAATAACAGGACAAGTTTAACAATTCCTTTAAATGCAGAAGTTCAAAAAGTTGCTGAAAAATTTTATTCAGATTTATCTGAAATTAATCATGAGAAAACAAAAATGCCTGATTTAACTTTCAATGAAGGTTCTTTTAACAAATCACCAATGGGTGCAGAATCTGATGCTGATACTTCTGAAAGAAGAGGGTTAAGTCCAAAACTTGATGTTGCAAAATTAAAAGCAAATTTAGAAGAATTAATAATTGGCACAATTGGTACTGACAGTTTAAATTTTTTCCGTGATAATGAACTACTGTTCATCTGCAAGAGTATTCAGTGGAAAACAAAAAATAAATATGATCAGTTGGAAGAACTGGCAGCATAACTTGAAATTGATTTAAGCAGACAAAAGAATTTTGGAAAGCATTACAGATTAGATTTTACAGAAAAAGACATTGAGAACTTGAACTCAATGGGAAGGATAATGCACGTAAAGGATTTGATTGTTTACATCAAAAAACTAGGTGAATTGAGCAAATGGAGAGTGAAGTGAACTAGAAAGATGGAGGATGAAAAATTAGAGAAATTATCCAAACAGTTTCCAATGAGAGAAATTGCTGGTGGAGGTTATGTTCATGTCCCTTGGTCGAGACAGGATATTTTACTTTTCACTAATGATTTCCCAAGACTGAGAGAGAAGGCTGTTGAATGGTATCGACAGGTAGACAGGTTTATCAAAGTCTCAAAAGTTCTGTGGATTGATCTGGATGGATTTTTTGATATCGTTGTTCTATCAGATCTCTGGACAGAATGTAAAATTGCTATAGGTTGGCCAAAAGAGGAACCGGAGCGAATTAAAGAAACAGGTGCTCCAGCTCCAATAGTGATGGACTTTTATGGAAAAGTAATTTATTGGTTAAAACAGAAAATTGCCCCGAAAGAAGTTGATTGGGTTAAAATAGATCGAACGAATCAGGAACCAAAAGAGTCAGTTGATTCATTTTATGAAAGGTTATTGTTGGTTTTCAAACAATACAGTGGCTATGAAAAATTAGATGAAAAGGATATGAGCCATTTTATTTACAGATTTGTTTATGGTCTTAGACCAAAAGTTGGAGAAATGATTAGGAATAGTATTGTCGGATGGCAATCGCTTTCAGTCGACGATATCCTGAGAAAAGCAAAATACTGTAGTGATGAATTAGAGGTCAAACAAAAGAAGTTGAAAGAGAAAGCGATGTGGGCGCAAGTGAAAGTATATTACTCCAGTGAGACAACGGTGAGGGTAACTAGGTAAGCACAAACATAAACAAAATGTTGAGTAATTGCCAATATATTTATGTTCTGATGTCAGCTCTATACCTCATCTGGCTCCACCGCAATAAACCAGTAATGTCCAAAAATGAATTCAAAAGCACTTGAGGGAGCGACTGAGTTCAATCATGAAGTCACAAGGTCCACTGATGTGAATTCCAAAACAATTATTCTTTATTCAAGTTTGTTCAACAGAGATGATGATCTATTCATGATACATCTTCATTCTTTCGTGCATTAATATAGAACATGTACAGCCAGAACATGTACAGCCGACGCGTTTCGTCCACGGATGGACATCATCAGGGCTGTAATTACCAAAAATAACATAAAAAGAATTAATAACCTGTGCATGCATCAAACAAGAATTCCTTTTAAATAAAACATGGATTACCAATACATCACAACTATTGATCATTAATACATCTACAAAACACCTGCCTATTTGACAATCTATAAATTTGTCATTATAGAAATTCTCCCATAAACTCCTAATTGTAAAGTAATAAAAAAGTGATCCGCCTACCTCCTGCAAATATATGCTATTCAAAATATGATGAAATCTTGTTTCTGTGGTCGAAAATCCAAATGTAGTAATTCCTAGTAGTAAATGAGATTACAACCCATTGCATTATTAAACCTAATTCATCACCATGTAATCTCTATAGATCAAAAGACATCCTATATTTTTAGTGTTTTAAATATAGTTTGCTTTGTTACTTTAATTCCAGTCCAAAGTTGAAAACACACATTGTATCATATATATATTTAAACATGAATTTCCTATACATCTAAATGAGGTCATTCATAAACATCATATTCATATGTTAACAGTCAAATATACAAGAAGACAAATAATACCAGAAACAAGGCTCAGTAACATAATAACATGAAAATAATGGTTTCCCTTTGATCTAATGTACAAACTTTATGGTCTGTTGTAAAAGAGCATCTTACCTGACAATAATCTTTCTATCAACTATTAGCCTGAACTTCCCCTTGTTTCTTTCACAATTTTAATTCTTTTCGTTTAAGTCACTGAAAGATTAAAAAAGGGGGATACATTTGTAAGTAACTGCCCTTATTAACCGGAGGAAGCATCACACTAGAGACTCCATAACTACGAGTTATACTCCTGGAGATAAGCATGCTAGAGAAACAGTGAAGGCAGAATGATTCTATTTATAAATAAAGACCCTACAACTACTATTAATACCCCTATTTATTTTGGTAAAGACAGGTCTTCTTATATAGTTAATGCGTCTCACCTTCTACCAACGTGTTCCACAAGCACCATTCCTAGTTAAAGACAAAATCAAAAATAATACTTAGAGGCCAAACTAAGGCTCAAAACCCAAGAAGAGTCAATAAAAGAAAGAAACAAAAGTGGTTCTACCCAAAAACTCTAATCTACACCTTACCTTGCATCAGTCATATATGTTTCGTATCATGGGGAGTCTCGGCAGGCAACGTCTGGCGTCCTTCTTCGACAGCGTGCAAATACCCCATTTCAGCCGTCTCCATTTAAAGCACCTCACGGCCAATCAAATCAGCTCACTAAGATATTCCTGATTACAATCCAAACACAGTCTCCTATCAGGTCCGTCCTGCCTTCAAAACTCAATGACACTCATAATATAGTTTTCAATAACGTCCGTCATTGTATTAAGCAACCAGAATTACATCCGGTATCCAAGTGTATCCGGTAACAGATAACATAAACTATTTACATCCGGTATGGATACATTTCCGGTATAGCGGTAACCAATGAAAAGGGTCCAGGTTGACCAATCCGGTTACAGTCCAGTGCCGGTATCGAAGCCGTCACTACCCAAAAACATCAAAGTTTTATTCGATCTATCATATAGCAGAGCCTTACTTTTAATTAATAATAGATCTGATTCTATAATTGCAAAAAATTCAATGTGAATCATTAAAAAGTGAAAACAAACCAAGTATATCCGCTATAGATGCATTTCCGGTATGGCGGTAGCCAATGGGAAGGATCTAAGTTAGCCAATCCGGTTGCAATACAATGCCGGTATCGAAGCCGTCACTACCCAAAAATCAAAGTTTTATTCGATCGTTCATATAGCAGAGTCTTGCTTTTAATTGCTAATAGTCTAATTCTACAATGGCAACAAATTCAATGTGAATCATTAAAAAGTGGAAACGAACCAGATATATCCGCTATACATGCATTTCCGGTGTAGCGATAACCAATGGGGAGGATCAAGGTTAGCCAATCCGATTGCAATATACTGCCGGAATCAAAGCCGTCATTGACATTCTAATCCATTCGTAATCACTGATTAGTATGATATCTAAGTATAGACCATGTAATAAACGACAATGTACATATAGAGGTACATTAATAATCTAACTGCGCATAAAGTAGGTCATGTCTCACACCTCTATTACCGGATGACTACAATTTATAACCGGCTTTCAAATATCTCCAGGACGTTAATAACGCATAAAAATACCTTACTCCCCATAATATACATCTCTAAATTCAACCTGCAAACAACATATTCAATTGCGGTAAATATCCGGTATCGATGCCAAATCTACACTACTCTATTGAATAATATTACTTATAGTATAAGATCCCAAATGTATACCATAACACCGAGGACCATACCTGTAGAAGTTACTCTAGTCAGATAACATTACATTCCAAAACCGAGACAAAAAAACCTCAAAAGAAAGAGATAATATGATACTATGATCTCAAGGATAATGCCCTAAATGAAATAACTGATACTGTATCTGAAAAATCCTATTATCCTGAAAGAGTCCATCCCCTGCTTATAAAAAGTAATGAAATTCATTTTCAGTATTCAATCCCAGTTTAACCAATCTGCAGCGCGCTATCCATCTTGCCTCAGTCTGTCTTAGTCGAAGGATCATATCCCCTCCCCTTTTCCACGGTAGTACCTTTTCTATTCCATGAAAACTTATCCTGGTCTTGAGGGGATGACAGACCCTAATATGCTGATAGATAGGTGATCTCTCATCTTTATTCTGAATCGATCTTAAGTGTTCCTGAATTCTCACCTTAAGTTTCCTCTTGGTGCTACCAATATACACCAAATTACAATCACACTTGATAGCATAAATCACACACTCACTGTTACAATTAATGAACTCCCTAATAGCATATGTCCGATCAGTATTATAACAAAAATTCTTCAATTTGTTACATCCATAGTCGCACACATTACATGTGCCACAGACAAAAAAACCTGATGGACGTTTAGTTAACCAATGCGAATGTTTATCTCTCATTGGTTCCAAATAGTTTCTAAAGTAGCTGAACAACAAATTGCCAGTCTTGAAAATAAAAATGCAAATTTTATTCAAAATCAGAATCAAAATCAAGGACAAGGAAATTTTAAATTTAATAATAATAAAAGGTATAATGCTAAAGTTGAAGATTTGTAACAGAAATTACCTTGTTTTAATTGCGGCGAAATTGGACACTGGAAAAGTGAGTATAAAAACCCACCCAGGAATTTTAAAAATCCATTGTTAAACCCACAGATGCAGAACGATGTTGATCTGCAGCAACAGCTACGGTTGCAGCGTAAACTGAATGACCCGAGTCTTCAGCGACAGCTACAAAATCAATTGATTCAGCAGCAGAATCAAATTCCACAACCTCCCTTTCCTAATTCTGGGGAAGTCAAAAATATAATCCAGGTGTGGGATTTGAAGGAGATGATCAGGTAATAAGGACTCAAAGACAAAATTTTCAAAATGCTTCAGGACAGTTTTTGTTAACAGAAAATCAAGGAAGTGATTCTGATGACTACTTCTGACGGTGCCCGAGAGCGGGGGAAGAGTGTGTGATTGGAGCCACTCTTGAGGTTGACCAGTCTGGTCCATTTGTAAATGGGAAGGTTAATGATGTAGACATCACTTTTCTAGTGGACACTGGTTCTACCCGTTCTACTGTTAGATCAGTGGAAATTGAAAACCTACCTGTCTCTGGGGAAACCATCCAAGTAGTCGGAGTAAGTAATCAACAAATTAAAACTGACTCAACAGACCCGGTGCAAGTTGAGATTGGAAATTTTAGAGACAAGCACAGATTTGTGGTTTGTAATAGCAGTCCAGTGAATTTGCTGGGGAGAGATATATTATGCAAGATGAATTGTAGAATATATTGTTCTCCTGAAGGAGTTGAATTACAAACTGTGGAGGAAGATGGTTTATATAGAATGACAATGATGTTAGTAGAAACAGAAGAAATTAAATTGTTTCCTGCATTTGAAAAAGAAAAATTACCTAAAGAACTAAAAGATACAGTCAAAGCTGAGATTTGGGATTTGACTGGGAATGAGATGGGTCTGATGAAACATATCGATCCAGTCAAAGTTTCATTGAAACAGGGAATAGAATTTCCAAATATTCCTCAGTACAAAATGAAAGCAGAAACCATAGAGGGTGTTATTCCAGTGATTGAAAAATTCATTAAACAAGGTGTTTTAAATGAAATTGAGAACAGCCCTTGTAATTCACCGATTATGGGAATTAAAAAATCAAATGGAACATATAGAATAGTTCAGGATTTGAGAAAGATTAATCAAATTGTCGTTCCATGCTGTCCAGTTGTTCCAAACCCAGCAGTCATTTTATATCAGATTCCACATGATGCTGAATGGTACACTGTTATTGATCTTTGCAATGCATTCTTTACTGTTCCATTACATCCAGAGAGTCAGGAAATATTTGCTTTCAGGTTCCAAAATAGGACGCTCGCATGGTGCAGAATTCCTCAAGGGTATACAGAGAGTCCTTCTATTTTTAATGAGTTATTGAAGAGATCTTTAGAAGATCTAAATCTACCTGGCAGATCGACATTGGTGCAATACATTGACGATCTATTAATTGCAGCAAAGACAAGAGAAAATTGTGTGTCAGACACAATTGTACTTTTAAATCATCTAGCAGATGAGGGACATAAAGTGTCTCCTGCAAAATTGCAGTTTTGTAAACAGGAAGTGAAGTATCTTGGTCATAGAATTGCAAAAGGAATAAGACAGGTGACAATTGAAAGAATTAAAATGATTCAAGCAATGCAACCTCCAAGAACACAAAGACAGGTCAGAATGTTTTTAGGAATGGTTGGTTACTGTCGACAATGGATAAGTGGATTTTCAGTAATTGCGAAACCACTACAGAAATTGACAAAATCAGATGTAAAAGGTCCAATTGTCCTTAATGAATCTGAGCTAGAAGCTTTTGAAAATTTAAAGAGAAACTTGTGTGAAGCTCCAGCTCTAGGCATGCCAAATTATGAAAAAGATTTTGAACTATATTGCAGTGAGAGAGAAGGATGTGCATTGTCTGTGTTAATTCAAAGACATGGGAATCTGAGAAAACCCATTGCATATTTCTCAGCAGTTCTTGATCCTGTTGCAAAGGCTTTACCAGGTTGCTTAAAAGCAGTTGCAGCAACAAGTGTTAGTTTAGAGCAGAGTGAAGGGATCATAATGGGGTTTCCTGTAAAAGTATATGTTCCCCATTCAGTTGAAATACTCCTAACAAGGAGTAAAACTCAACATCTGACCAGTAATAGGTTGACAAAATACGAGAAAATTATTTTAGGAGCAGATAATGTTTCTATTGCAAGATGTGTGAATTTGAATCCTTCTACATTATTACCTGATTCTGAAATTATTGGTGAAAATGATGTGGAGCATGAATGCTTGGATGTTATGGAATACTGTACCAAGCCAAGGCAAGATATTAAAGATGAACCTTTGCCTGAATCAGATTTTGTCTACTTTGTAGATGGCTCCTGTTTAAGATCAAAGGGAGGTGTTTTAAAAGCAGCATATTCAGTCTGTACAGTTGCAGATGTTGAAGAAGCATCATGTCTTGAAGGAATTCGTTCAGCACAAGTGGCTGAGTTGATTGCTTTAATTCGTGCTTGCGAAATATCAAAGGATTTGAGAGTTACTATAATAACTGACAGTCAGTATGGGTACGGAGTTGTGCATGGTTATGGACAGCTCTGGTCTCAGAGAGGCTATTTAACTTCAGCAGGATCTCCAACTAAAAATGCAGTATTTATTAAAAGACTAATTGATGGCATACAGTTACCAAAAGAAATTGCTGTCGTGAAATGTGCAGCTCACAAAAAAGGTGAGGATTATATCACCAAAGGCAATGCTTATGCAGATGAAACGGCAAAGTATTGCGCAAGAAATGGTCGTGCATTTAATCGGGAAAAGAGTAAAGAACGTGATTCGAATTCATTGATGCTAACAACAGTGGTTGAAACATGGCAAGAAATTAGGGATTTGCAAAATGAAGCTGATGATGAGGAGAAAGACACATGGTTAAAGGCGGAATGTAGACCACGAGATGAGGATGGAGTTTGGACTTACAAAGATGGCAGAGTAGTTTTACCTAATTGTATGATTGCTGATATTGCCAGATTGTATCATGGCCCTGGTCATATTGGAAGAGATTCTATGATCAGACTTTTTAAAGAGACATGGTTTAATACCAAATTCAGAACAATTGCAGAGTCTCTTTGTTAGAGGTGTTTAACTTGCCAACAAATGAACCCAAACAGGAAATCAGTTGTAGGTACAGGAATCATAGGTCCGGAGGGTGGCCCTTTCACCAGATTACAAATGGATTTCATTGAAATGCCCTTACACAATTGTTTAAAATATGTTTTGGTGATTATGTGTTTGTTTTCTAGATGGGTAGAGGCATTTCCAACACGTCATTGTGATTCAATTACAGTGGCAAAATTGCTTCTTCGAGAAATTATCCCAAGATACGGTTTCCCTGTCACTATTGAGAGTGATGGAGGGGGACATTTTGATAATAAACTTTTGAAATTGATCTGTGAAGCTTTGCATATTGAGCAGAAAATACACTGTGCATACAGACTAGAGGCATCTGGAGTAGTTGAGCAAATTAATGGAACAATCAAAAACAGGATTGGAAAAATGTGTTTAGATACAGGTATAAAGTGGACAGATGCTCTTCCACTTGTTTTAATGTCTCTGAGAAGTATACCTGATAAAAAGACAGGTCTGAGTCCTCATGAAATTCTTATGGGCAGAGTCATGAGACAAGCTTTTGTACCAGTGGGAAAATTGTTGAGCATTAATGACAGTGCTATTTTGGAATATTGCAAAAGACTATCTGACGTAGTGACTTCTGTGTCTATTCAGGTGGGAACAGAAGTACAATCGAATGACAAAGTACAGACACATGATCTGAGACCTGGAGATTGGGTCAGAACAAAAGTACATCGAAGAAGAAATTGTCTAGTTCCAAGGTGACAGAAAGCTAGACAGATAATTCTGGTAACAACGAATGCAGTGAAGTGTAAAGGATTGAAAAGGTGGATACATCCCAGTCACACTATTCCAATTCCTACTCCTGAAAACTCTGATGAAGAGAGTGATTCTACTGATGATTCAGATTCTGAAGAGGAAGGTAAAAGAATTCCAGATTCTGAAGATCGACAAAGAGGTCGACATCTGGAAAATTTGCAAGTGAATGAAGACTTGAGTAGAAAAGATTTGGAAATCATCGAAATAGACTCTGAAAGTGATGAAGATCTGCTAAAAAAGAAAACAGCAGAAAAGTCTGTCAGAAAAGTAAATGGAATAGAGATTACTGAAAATTTTAAAGACAGAGAAGCTGAATCAATTGAAATTTCTGACCAGGAGAGTATCGAAAAGCAGAAAACAAACTCTGGAAGAAGGAACAAGGTACCAGAAACTGGGAAGCTGAAGGTTATTGAAGAAGAGAATGAAGATGAATTGCCAAGTACCAGTGATGGAAGACTGAGTATAGTTCCTAACAGAGTGAGGCTGCCGATTAGAAAAGTTCCTGAGTCAAGAATAGAAATTTCTGACAGCAATTCCGAAGAAAGTGATGTAGATGGTCAAGAAGGAAGAGTGAGAAAAAGATCTTGGAAAACTGAAACAAACGTGGCCGAACCGAAAAGAAAGATCTTGAGAAAAGGAGAATCATGGCCAAGTGAAAATGGAGGATTGAGAGTCAGGTTAATTAAAAAGTCAAAGGAGCAGGTGAACGAAATCACTAGTCAGAAAGACCCTGGAAAGAAAGTCGAAAAAGGGAGGAAAATAGAAGCAGTGACTAGAAAAACAAAAAGAATTTTGAGACCTAATCAGAAATATAAATCTCCTGAGTGGACATATCTGATTATTCCTCCTGTTATCGAAATAAACAGCAGTAGTCAGGAGGAGGTTGAGGAAATTAGTGACAACGATTGAAGTACTAATCTGGTAAAAATGTATTTGTTTTTGTTTTTGGCAAAAGGCTGAAGATATTGTGTTAGGTGACACAAGGTCGAAGAAAATTTGTTTAGATGGAAATTAACTTGTGACATAAGGTTGAAGAAAAGTTGTTAGAGGATATAAAAAAAAATAAAAAAAATAAAAAGATTTTAAAAAGGGGGTATATTTATTTTTGAAATTTAGATAATTTTAAAATTTTGTTTTCTTTTTTATTACCTCTTTGAGATAAAAGTTTTCTTTTCAAAGATGCCTTATGTTATGGAACGGAGTACTTCAAAATGTTCCATTTTCAAGAAATGCTGTAAGATGACTCTGGTGTGTGTGCTCATGTTAATTCTGCTCCGGTTGGTTTTAGCTGTTGTCATTCCTTTTTAAATTAGTAAGGATTTGTATAAAGTTAACATGACAAGCAAAGCTTCAGTTAATCAAAACAAACATAGTGCAACAGATATAACTAACAAAGTAATTGATCACAAACCTGAAATTCATCAAGATAAATCTGTTAGTGATTTTTCAAGCAATTCATTCTCAAGGCTTTGTGGAGAATATGTTAAAATAATGGGCGTCAAAGATTGTTACGTCTGTGTAAAGTTACCTGCCTCTTTTTCTGAGGGAGTGACATACAATATGCTTCCTCTCACATATGGAATAACTTGTAGTGTGTTAGCTAGCTTATTTTATCAAACTGGTCGTTTGGAATATTATTATTCAAATTTCGATTAGATTTTTGCGAATTTAAAAATTGAGGGTGCTTTGAATAAACATAAAAAAGCTAAACAGATGAGGGAATTCTTTTTAGTTACTAATGAACTTACTTATGACTATACTTACAAGAATAATTTAACCTGCAAATTAAGAGCTGAAGAAAAGTATTTTCTGAATCTTGTTGAAGAGAGAAGAGCAATCTATAAGAGAAATGAAATAGTCAAACAGACTAAATCTAAATTCTGGCAAAAAGAGGATGAGAAGCTTAATGGCAAGACTTTTGATAATGTTGCAATTCACATAGACAAACCAATTAGTGGTGAGCTTTGCATTAGAAGGGATAATACACTTTTTGATAATTATTTTGTAGGAGCTAGCAATTGTGAGGACACTTATCAAATCATGGGAGGTTGGGGATTCAAAGGTGGCAAAGATCCAATTTTTCCTGGGATTTATTTTATTTGTGGTGACAAAGCTTATTATAATCTTCCAGATCATTGGTATGGGACATGCTTTGTTGGGCTTGTTTTTCCAAAAATATTTCATGTTGATAGAAATGCGGAAGGATCATTTGAAATCAGTAACCATGCAAACAGATATAAAAGAGAAAGCTTTTCAGAATTTTTGGGAGATATTTTTGAAGCAGTAATACCGTTAGTAGGTATAACCTTGAATGCAGGATGGATCAGAAAATTATCCACAATTGTTGACAGATTGTCAACTGACACAGCAGATGGTTTCCAATTAGTGAATGTTGAAGTCATTGCAATTAGATCTATGGTGATGCAAGATCGCCTTGCATTAGACATACTCCTGGCAAAAGAGGGAGGAGTCTGTGGTATTTTACATGTTCAGCACTGCTGTACTTATATCCCTGATGAAAGTAAGAATATTGAGATGTATATAAAACACATCACAGACATGCACTCAGAAATAGTTCCATTAGAAGAAGATAATTTTTCAGAGCGACTTTCAAAAAGATTCCAAGCTATTAAAACCTGGTTTCAAGAAATTGGTGGTTCAGTTCTTGGCAAGATTTTAACACCTTTGTTTGTAATAATATTTATAGTAGTTTTGACAAAAATCAGTTGCATGTTACACAAGAGAAAGAAACACATGAAGGAAAAGAAACAAATTTATAAGATCAAAAAGGAACAGGAAAAGGAAATTGAGTTACAAGAATTACGTAGAGTTCAATATGACAGTTGCAAAGATTTTGCAGAGACAAACTTTTCGAAATACTAATACAAATGAATTCGAACCATTTTCGGTTAGTTACATTTTTCTAAAATTTTGGGTGTGGTGTGGTGATTTGTTAATCACCAGATGAGGGAGTTGATGGAGCGAGATTTTGAAATAATTTTATTTCAACTCGTGAAGTCACACTTCCATAATGAAAAATAATTCTACTAACGTTTGGTGCTGTGTTTATATTAATTCAACCTAGATTAAGAGTACACAACACGCGGGGTATTAACATGTGTGCTCATAAACGTGCATTATTGTTGCATCTTTTTGTTCGTGCAAATTAATAAATTAATACTGTCCATTTGTCATGTTATAACTAATTGCAGCCGTTTTAAAAGTGGCATGTGCTTGTTTTGCTTTCCCTGTATATGTGGTGTCACTCTATTCTCTATAGGTGCATAAAGGATTTCGATGGATTATTGAAGATTGGTAGATATAAATGCTGCTTTATTTGTTCGCTTCAGCTAGGTAATTTAGACTAATGGGTTAATTATTAGCAATGGTGGGTGGCAACAGAACAAATATTATTTGTTATGTTATGTTATGTTATATTTATTTTTGTATAGCGCACGGCTACTCAAAAAGAGTGTCCCGGCGCTTTAAGTAAAGAGGACTACCATACAATAACACAACACAGTTAAAAGAAAGCAGAAATAAAATAGGGCAGACAGAATTTATACAGCCTACTGGCTAAACAACCAGGTTTTAAGACCTTTTCTAAAAACAAGTAGGCTGGTGGCTCCCCGAAGTGTGAGAGGCAAAGAATTCCACAGCTGTGGTGCAAGAAGTGCAAAAGAACGACCTCCCAATCGAGCTTTTTTCACCCGCGGGACCACCGCCAGGAACAGGGATTCCGACCTCAAAGAGCGGACTGGGTGGTAAAAAGCGAGTCTCTTTTGGAGGTACTTGGCTCCAACCGCATGGAGAGCCTTGTAGGCTAAAGTCAGGGCCTTGAAGGCAATCCGTTTGCAGATTGGAAGCCAGTGCAGCGTCTGCAACAGACCAGCTGCACTGACACGTCTGTTTAAGCCAAAGACAGCTCTAGCAGCCGCATTCTGCACCACTTGAAGCCGCTGTAGCAGATACTCTGACAGGCCCAGGTAAAGAACGTTGGAATAATCTAGCCTAGAGCCGACCAGAGCCTGCACAGTCAGCTTCCTATGCTCCTCAGATAAAAGGGGGAGAAACCTCCGCAGCATTTTAAGGAGGCCGAAACACATCCCCGAGACCCCAAGGATCTGGGCCTTCAACGTTAGCCCCTTATCCATCTTGACCCCCAAGTTCTTCGCCATTTGGGATGAACAAGACGGAGGAAACATACTGATGGGCCACCAAGCCTGCCAGTCTGGTTCTGTTGTACACCCAAAGAAGAGTACCTCGGACTTATCGGAATTGCACTTGAGGCTGTTTAGTTGGAACCATTGAAAAACAGCGCCAAGGCAATCCCGGATACTCTCCCCATCAAAGTCCCCTCCTCTCTTACACGAGAAGAGGAGCTGGGTGTCGTCCGCGTAGGATACGATCTGGGCCCCAAACGACTCCACCAGCGCCGCCAAGGGGGCCATAAAGATGTTGAAAAGGGTCGGGCTCAAAATAGAGCCCTGAGGGACCCCGACTCCCAATGGCGGCATCACTGCGGAATCTGGCGAGGCCCAGACCGTTTGCCGGCGGCCCGCTAGAAAGGAAGAAAACCAGCCGAGCACCGTCCCCCGCAGTCCTATCTCATAGAGTCTTGCGAGAAGGCCGTCATGGGGGACGGTGTCGAAAGCCGCCGACAGATCCAACAGCACCAGCATGGCTCTGCCTCCCGTGTCCAGAACCCCTTTAATGGTTTCTGAGACCTCGAGGAGCGCAGTCTCGGTGCTGAGATTTGGACGGAAACCAGACTGGGTGGCATGCAGAATCTCGTTTGTCTCTAGAAAATTGGAAAGCACCGATTGAACGTGCTTCTCCACAACTTTCGTGAGAGCCGGCAACAGAGAGATAGGCCTATAGTTAACTAGGGCCTTTGGGTCCAGACCAGGCTTCTTTAGCAGCGGGATGATCATTGCCTGCTTCCAGGCCTGCGGAACCACTCCCTGGCTCAGCGAGAGATTCAATAACGGGTTCGCCAGTGGGTTGATTACCTCCGCCATTTTTGCCAGAAATTTAGCGGGGCACGGGTCCAGCGGCGAGCCCGATTTAAGCTTGCCCATAAGTATTAGAGAAGCAGGGGCAGAAATAGGTGGAAACACGCCCAACGTCGAAGCGGACAAGGTCAGAGGAGGCAGATTGGCCTCGCGGTTAATCAGTCCTACTGGAGCAGCCGCAGGGAAGGAGTCCTGTATAAGTTGGATCTTACTAGTAAAAAAATTAGCCAGATCCAAGGCCCAGGAGTCAACTGGCCTCTCATCCAAGATATTAGACCGTGGGGATGTAAATTCTCTCACAATGGAGAAAATCTCCTTACAGGGGTTGGTAGCGGCCTCTATCCTCCCTGCCAAATAGGCTTTTTTCCCCAACCGGATGTCGCGGTGATAGGCCTTAACCGCCGACTTATAGATCAGCTTAGCCCCTGTGTCATATTGTGCCCTCCAAGCTCTTTCGGCCACCTTACACTGCTGCCGCGTAGCGAACAGTGCTGCGGTGAACCAAGGAGCGGAGACCCGTTTCGGTGTCGAGCGGGGGGACAATTCCGGGGCAAGATCATTTATCCTGTCTGCCAGCCACGCACGCAAGAAATCCAAATCCCTCTCTAAGTCGCCTGTGAGAGGGCAGGGGTGGGCCAAGGCTGCCTGGGCAAGCATCGCAGGGGTCACTAGATGGTAAGCCCTATGGACTCGACCCTGCTGCTGCGAAAAGGCAACAGCCGCTTTAACTGTGCCTTTGATAGTAAATTTTGCAAGCAGATGGTCTGACCACAGTACCGGGGTGATCTCTATCCCCTCGAGAGGGGATGACGAGAAAACCTGGTCCAGGGTATGCCCCTTGTCGTGCGTAGGCCCCTGCAAATAAGGAATCAGACCCAGCGGGGTCATAGCCTCTGAAAGCTTGATAGCGGCAGGGTCCGACGGATCATCCAACCGGAAGTTGAAATCCCCAGCCACAATACAGTGTTCCGCTTTAAGGGCCAGTCCCAGCAGCACGGAATCAAGATCTTCAAAGAACGTGCCCGATGGACCAGGCGGTCTATAGACCAATAACCCCTTAGCTGATTGGTGCGGTGCCAGGGTGATAGAAAAGGCGAGGCTCTCTGAGCCACGGATGTCATCTGCTGGCAAGATAGCAGAAGGCATGCTCTTCCTCATTAATTATTTATTAATTATTCTTTTGTGTTTGTTTATACATTAGTGGACGATAAATTGACTGCTTTGGGCCTAGTTTACTCGAGTTTACAAATAACTTCTGCATGGAGTAAGAAAAAGTCCATTCTGAGAAAAAGTTTCCATCACTGTATCAACGTTTGGCGAATGTTATGTGGCTCTGACAATTTCCTTGTCGGACAAGGCCAAGGCCAGGAACCGGCAGGAGGAACATTTGATAACTTTGCATCCGAGGAAGCAAAATGACATGATGACAATTTTATGCAAGAAAATGTTGCAACCCGAGGAAGCATCGTTGTGCGAATGTTAGAGACAATGGATTCTAAGAAAGTGTCGGAACTGATATTTTGAAAAATGAGGTGACACGTCGCCTGTCATTTCTAATCCAATGGGACTCCGAGTTTGCAGAAAAGTATTTCTTTTACTAAGATTAGTTAGCTTAGAAAGGTATAAAAACCCATTCCCCGTGGAAGGGTTATGCTTGCTGCTGCTTTTGCTGACCTTTGGATGAGGGTGTCGTGCTGACGGACTTCTCTTGGAGCACGTAAGAGCCCTTAAAGACTTTACCTTTTATTTCCATTTATTTAGTATAGTTAGGGACTTAGGTTTTGAAAAATGGCAAACTAATAATTTCAATTGCAATAATAAATTTTAAATATCATGATGCTATTGATATATTTACAATGATTTTAATAAAAATGCATTAATAAAGATCTATAAATTACAAATCCAAAATAAATAGCTAATAAAAATCTTACTTTGAAATCAAGCTGGTCTTGTTATTTCATGAGTTCAGGTTATCATTAGTTAGATTCAATCGCCATAAGTGGCTTAAAAATTAGTGAGGTTTGTTAAATCATGATTTTCATTTACCGCGGTTGTATATAAATGTATATAATTTGTGAATAGGTTTATTAAGCCACATGATTCAGTTGGTCAAAATATGTCATGTATGATTAATGGGCCTTAGGTTTGATTTATGTTTCATTGGGTATACTACGGAGTTGGGTAGTATAGTTTATGACATATTTCCTATAGGCCGCTGGATCAGTATCACAGTACTTGAATAAACAGTCTAAATCCTTCAACTGTTTTTTCTTTCAACCTAGGAAAATCATTTGTAAATGACAAAATATTCTGTCCACTCCAAGGAACATGAACATATCCACCACCAGGAACTTCTCTCATTGGACATATTCTTTCAACCTTATCTGTTTCTCTCTCTGGAAATGCAGATAACACTTCTTTTGCTTGTACTTCCTCTTTCTTTCTTGTCCACCTAATCCTCCATTTGTCAATGTCTCCCAACTTCCGCAAAATATTAATTAACTCTTTTATCTGTAATCTTTTACCAGAATCATTCATACTCTCTAAATCCTTTTTAGTAAACTCCACTTGATATGGTTTTTGCAATAATTTTGATTTCCCTATGTCTATTCCAATCTCTGAGGCTACTTCTGTTAATTTCTCCTGAAATACCTTTGCTCTTCTGGTTATGCTTTTGATTACAAATAGCAATTCTTCATCATCGTAGATGTCCAATTTTCTGTACTCACATTACCAGCTATCATTTCTTCCAAATCCACTTTCAATCTGCTGATATCTAGAATATTTGCTTGTGAGCTTAGTTTTTCTATAACCTGTGCCCATCTCTCTAAATCTTCAGGAGTAACCATAGATGAACCACCTGTTGTTGTAGGGGCCATAGACCCTTTTTCTTTGAAAATCTTGGGTGAAACTCTCTTTGGGGTTTCTGGTAAAGGTTCCATTATTGGGAGATCCATTAATGAAATGACTGAATCACTCTCACTGGCCTGATCATTGGACATCACTACTTCCTTTCTGGGATTACTCAAAGGAATTGTCATAGCTTGCGGTTTTGGGCAAACTTTTTTATCTCCATATATTGGAATAACAGGTCCAATAGTCATTGGTACTGTCAAGGCTTCGGCATTTAAATTTAATTGGATTATTTTCTGAACTAATCCTTCCCTCGTTCTATTTAAGGCTTCTCTCTCATTATCTTTGCAACACCCTATTATCTGGCGTATCATGTAAAATTTGTGGAATTAAGGGCGTACCTATCACTGGTGCACTTGGGGTAACCCTACTAGGTTCTTCTTGGTACGGCAGAGAATTCTTAATTAAAATATCCTCCACTAATTCATCATCTGATTTTCCATATCCTGACACATTCATGTGTTTTATCTTTTCCTTACACCTGCTTCCGGACTGCTCCTCAGCCATTAACACTGGATATTAACCCTCTGGTACCATAGCTCTTCTCCATTGCTTCATCTGATCCTCACATGACTCACATGGATATCTAGGTAAAATCTCTAATCTCTAAATCGCTTACCACCTCTGAATTTTTCTTGTTCAAATGACTCAGTTTCCCATTCTTCCAAAGCCTCATACTGAGTTAACCTAGGTCTCGGTTCTAGATCATTCATTCTGATTTTCAAATTCTGAAGAATTCTCCCATTAAACGTACCATTTTCTGGGAAAGCTAGAACAACATCACCTTTTGTATACTCCACCCAATTCTCCAAACATACACAAGTATGATATCCTCTTTCCATCATCATAAATGAAGCAGGTGTTTTTGGTGGTGGAATAGGAATTACCTCTCTAGTCAACACAGGCTTATCTTTTTTAAAGAAATTCTAAAGTTTCCTTATTAACGACATCTTCCTCTTTTCTTCATACATTCCAGATGAATGATATATGAAAGAGTCCTCCGTAAATCATCAGACTCTATTGCCTACGCGACTCACACCACCAATCAATTCAGAATTCAACATGCAATTTTTTTTCTCAATCAATCTTAACAAGTCTTCTATCTTAGGGACCAATAAAAGTTCAGGCTTGCGCTGCTTGTTTAACCAATACTAGCGCGGCCTTTTGTGATGTCAGTATTTCTCCTCACTACTGACCCTCCCTTTATAATCTGCTTCTTTCTAACGCCCGCTGTTACAACCAATCCCAGCGCTGCTCTTTGTGACGTCAGTTCAACTCCTGCAACTGACCCTCCTTTTACAAGGTAATACATTAACATATTTCTTCAGCTTTTCTTAAAACAAACTTCGTTAGTAACAACATAAAAACATTTGCTACTCTGTCTGTTCCTCTAAACCAGTATAGAATACAATTTATTCCAGAATTATTTCATTTAGTGTAAAACCCTGTTTACCCTTCATTCAAGCTCAGGAGAACCTGTTACTTCTTCAGTGTCACCCGTATTGGGAAATGAGACCAAAGTTTCACCAGCAAACCCTTTTACTATCACTCGCACTCTGCTTTCACACGATATACTCCTTAATACAACACCGCCGGCCCTCCGTAGCTTTACAGTGTTATGACAACAGATGAGTAACCTCCTGCATTGTGACTTCTATCACCACCCGCTATTCCGTTCCCGGGACTCCCAGGCAACCTCTGTACCTGTGCTTCTAGACAACATAAAACAAGACACGAAGGGGTCTATTAGGATGGTGGTCAGAAAACCACCCCAACCGCCATGGTAGTGGAATACAACCGCCCGCCGGTACCACAGAAAAACCAATGGTACAATTAGGATCAACCGCCAAAAATATCAGACCGTGGCGGAACGAGGCAACAAAAAACACCTGTAGCGGGTGGAGAAGGCCAAATTCCTTCAGCGGTGGTCGGATTCACGGCAGAAAATCACCAAACCGCCGCCAGGACAGTGGAGAGACTACACGGGAAATTAGGATACCCCCAATGTGACCACGATATCTTCCGCTGTCTCTGACCACCGCGGTCACTAACAGTGAAGAATGGGTGAGCCGTCGAAAGAGCTGTAGCATAGCCACCACTGTGGACGCTCCGTGATAAAGATGGCGGTCGACAGAAAAAACTCACAACAAGGCTAAAAAGTGCACATAGCAAACTAGCCCTGCCCCCAAAAACACCTAACACACCCCAATGGCACCCACATAGCAACTACAAAAATACAAATCCCAGGACAACCCACAGGACACACCTGACAGCAATACTCCATTTTGACACACCCACATAGCTGAGTGTAAATCCAGTCCCTTCCCTGACCACAATCCTTGCAACACTCCAGAAGTGAAGGGACATACACCACAGCTGAAAGGAGAGGCAAATCAACACTCCATCCCTACTCACACCACACACAACACCACCACCACTTCCACACCTGTATCTCCATTGCACCACATAACATGTTCACATTCACAGAGAGTGAGTTGACAGTCATGGTAGATGAGATAATCAGAGTAGAACCACAAGTGTTTGGTAGCCTGGTCCAATAGACTCCATTAGCCACAAGAGCACAAATGTGGGCAAGGATAGTCAACAAGATCAATGCAGTAGGGACCACCCTGCGCTCCAAGCAGGAAATCATGAAGCGGTTGGCATGAATTGAAGAGGGTTGTCAAGGAAAAGAGGAACAAGAACCCTGAGCTGGCTCAGAGGACTGGCGGTGGCCCTCCCATTCCGCCAAGAACATAATTTTTTTTAAACAAACTTTCTTGTCATTTTCATTACTTGCATTAGTTGGTGATTATACATTTAATGATTTTAACATTTCTAGTATTTCAGCAGTATATTCGGGTCGGGTTACATTGCCCACTTAACGTAGTATAATTGCATTAACTTATTGATTCCTTATGTGTCCTATGCTTATTAACAGTGGCACAAAAATGGGGTGGTGATGGATGGAGCATCTGAACCCAGTCAACAGATCTGGGTTTAATCCATCACCGTTCTTTAACACCTTGCCTGCTAAGGCAATTCCCGCTGGGTGCTGAAAGTCCTAAAATCCTATGCTTCATGACAAGGTCAACTCATCATAATTACAGCTCCAGTGTACTGCATGACGAGCTGACCTTGTCATTAGCATGGAAGTGGTTAACAGTGGCTCCATGTTACCATCTGATAGGCTGACCCCCAACCCCCAAACTACCCCCTCTCCCATGCTGCTGTCGACTAGGAAACCTTTGACTCTTTGAAGCATGGGTGTGGGGTTAGGGTCACTTTCCATATGTGCTAGTGGTGTTGGGCCTTGTTCCTTCCCCCGGGTCCATTAAGTCACTGTGATGATTTCCACCATGTTACTCAGGTTGCTTCTTGTCTGGGAACTGATTGGGCTGGGCTGGCAGGACAAGACTGCCACTGTGGTGTGCTAGGCTCTGATTCGTGCTCCTCATTCCTTATGTCAGCTAGTAGCACTCCCCATGCCTATGCCCTTTTCAAACGTCCTATTCCCCGTTTTGCATTCATGAGAAGTATTCTATGTTCATAGCCTGCCTATTTTTCTAATTCATGCTTCCATTTTGGAGCACTGGGGCAACCCTGGAACTTCGATCCGCTGGTCAGTTCTCGCTTTGCCAACATGAAGGCCAAATCCTGGAACCTTGCCATTACTTTGATATTCGCTGTGTGTGGGAACAGGTTGAACAACACGTGGCTTGGTGTGCATGGTACTACCCTCCCTGTGATTCGTGCTGTTTCCCTGGTCACTTCCTGCCAATATGGTTCTAGGATGGGCAACTCCACATCATAGGAATATAATCAGCACCCTTTTCTCCACAGCGTGGGCAGCCTACATCATTCCTGTGAAAGAACCGGTTAATTATATCTGGGTTGAAGAAAGCCTGGTGTAAATTTTAGAAGCTAATTAATCAGAAGAGTTCATTACGGGAGACCTTAGTGGCCCTCTGGAGTGTATTTTCCCAATCCTTATCTTCTAAAGGGTTACCCAGGTCGGTCTCCCACTTGTGCTTCTGTCTCTCCAGCGGCTTTGTGCTGTCCCATCTAATGGCCCAGTAGAAGCACAAAACTGCTTTAATCATACCACCAGCCAGGCTAATGTACTCGCTTGTTGAGTGTGTAGGTGGTTCCGTTTTCCCCCTTCCCCAGTGTCTGCGCATGGCCCCAGTTACCGTCCCATAGAGCAAAAAATATCCCTGGGGAATTTCCCAATCAGCGCGAAATTCCTCAAATGTAAGTAGTGCTCCATCTCTATAAAAGTCACCCATTGTGGTTACCCCAGCTTGTATCCATTCCTCCAGCCCTCCAAAATGGCCCCGTGTGGTAATGCCTCAAGTAGTGTCGCAGGCCTCTCTGGGGAGTATGGTTGTCTGGCCTTTGTTTTTTGCAGGCACCTACACCAGCAGCGCCTTAGTACGTTGTGTTCGGAGGAGCAGACCCTTCCCGGTTTAATAGTACTCATTAATGTACACAGAACATTCGCCCTGCCCAGAGTAAATGGTAGGGGTGGGCGGACATTTCCGTTCCGCCCACGGAATGGGTGGGGATTTGCCCCTTCCGCCTTCCACAAAGCAGGCGGAGAAACGGGGCAAATCTCCGCACACTCGGGGGCGGAATGGAAGTTGGCCGCCCGCCTCCCGCCTCCTGCTTGCAATATTAAACAAATATTAAAGCCTAAAGTAATATTTAATAACACTTACCTTAACGCGGGTCATATTCCTGGTCTATCGCGCTGCCTTCTTGAAACTGCGCATGCGCAGGCTCCCGCGCATGCGCAGTTGCAAGAAGGCGGCGCGATAGACCAGGAAGATGACCCGTGATAAGGTAAGTGTTATTTAAATATTACTTTAGGCTTTAATGTTTAATATTGCGGGCGGGAGGCGGGCAGAAGGTGGGCGGGCGGTGTGAGACTGGCGGGCGGGTGTCACCAAACGGAAATTTGCGGAGAGGCACGGAGATTGGCTCAATCTCCGTGCCTCTCCACGAAAGTCCATTACGCGACTTCTGCCCACCCTCAGTAAATGGTGGCTTCCTAAAGTCTGGGTCGAGGCTCCCTGCCACCCACTCTGTGAAACTTTGGAGCTGCCCTGCCAAATAGTAATTTTCCATCTCCGGGACTGCTAGGCCCCCCTCGGCTATCGACCGGGTCAGTGTGGTCAGTGCAACTCTTTGTCTACCACCTCCCCAATTAAAAGCCGTGGTAAGAAAATCAAGTGTGCGGAACCATGTGCTGGGAATCCACACTGGCAGTGTTGTGAAGAAATACAGGAGTCAGAGAGGGCTATCATTTTTAGCAAAGATATCCATCCCGCTACTGATAAGGGCAAACTCTCCCAGAAGCCCATACTGCTTTTCAAAGCGCGTAAAGCCCCTCCCATGTTTCCCTCTTGGACATCCGCCAGGGTGTGGTACACTTTCACTCCTAGGTATCTAAAGAATTGGGTTTCCCATTTCAGGCCTTGCAAGTCTTCTGGGGGTGAGGTATCCTTTCTCACCGGGAATAAGTGGGATTTCTGCCAGTTAACGCAGAGTCCCGATAAGTCCCCAAACTCATCCACCATGCCCCTGGCTCCCCTTAGGTCATCTGTTAGAAATAACAAGAGGTCGTCCCCGTATAGCGCTATATAGTGCGTCTGGTCACCTAGCCTCAATCCCTCGTAGCACGCCCCTACAGGCCAATGGCTCTATGGCCAAGGCGAATAAAAGAGGGGAGAGGGGCACCCCTGCCTCATTCCCTCTCCACCCAGTATTGTGATGAAAGTGTTCGGCCCGTACAGACTCTTGCCATTGGGTCTTCATAGAGTATTTTCACCCATCTGATAAATCCCTTCCCAATCCCCATTCATGTCAGCATGGTAGATAGGAACTCCCACTCCAGGCTATTGAATGCTTTCTCTATATCGATAGCAAATATCGCCCCCCGGGATATTCTCGCAGATATGCTCCAGTTTAGCAAAAAGTCACCTAATATTGAGCGTCGTATTTCTGTTAGGAATGAATCCTGCCTGGTCGTGGTGTACTAGCGAAGTCATATATGGCAGCAGTCTGGTGGCCAATATCATGCTTAGGATTTCAAAATCAAAGTTAAGCATTGATAATGGCCTGTACGCTGTACATTCTGTTGGGGGTTTATTGGGCTTGAGCAATTGGACCAACAACGCCTCTCTAGTGGTGCGTGGAAGGATCCCTCTCTCCCACACCTCAGTATATAATCCTGCTAGTCTAGGGGCTAATTCCATCAAGTAGGTGGCGTAGAACTCCTGTGGGAGCCCGTGCGTGCCCAGGGTTTTCCCCGTGCCATGGCTTTAACTGCCGCTCTGATTTCGTGTTCAGTGACTCCGGCTCCTAAAAGGTCTGCTTCTTCATCCTTGAGTGTGTGCAAGGGGAGCTCCGCCAAGTATTCTGTGATCTCTCCTGCTGCCCGGGGCCCAGAGCTTTTGTACAGGTTTTTGTAGTAGTCTCTAAATCGGGCATTAATTGCTGCCTGCCGGTATAGTGGCGTCCCCATCTGATCTTGAATTTCCAGGATGGTATTAACCCTCCGTGAGGGATTGGCAAGCCACGCCAATAGCCTCCCTGCCTTATCTCACTCTGCGTGGGTCCTGTCTGTGTACGCCTGGTAGTCAAAGAAACACAGGCGTTCCTCCTGTACCGCCACCACTTCCCTAGCATCCAGTAGGTCCTGCCTTAACTCCGGGTGTTCTGGGCGTCATATTGCCAGGTCCCTAAGTACCCTGTCCACTTTATCTACGTCTGTAGCGAGCACCCTGCCCACTCCAATAGATGCGGCCATGCAAGTACCCCGGAAAACGGCCTTGAAGGCCTCCCATTCTGTGGTTCTGGAGTCTGTGGAGTCAGTTTTGGCGGTGAAATATTATACAATGTGGTCTCTAACCTCCTGCCTAAAGACTTGATCTTCATGTGTCTCTGGTTTGAGGCGCCACGCAGGGATTGGCTGCGGCTGCATCACCCATTGTAGTCTAACCATTAGCGGATTGTGGTCCGTAATCGTTCTAGTGAAGTATTCTGCCCCGTAGTTTAGCATGTATATCGGGGGAGCTCAGGAAGGTGTCTAGGCGGACATGCAATTCATGGGTATGTGAGAAGTGTGAGTATTCCATGTCGGATGGGTGTGTGTGGCGCCAGGTATCCACCAGGTCCCAGTGAGTTTGCCACTCCCTAAAGTTTCTGGCCACATTGTGTACCGGGGAGTCTCGAAGGGGGGTGCGACCCATCTAAGTCGGGATCAGCAATGCAGTTAAAGTCTCCCCCCAACAATACTGATGCAGTCATGTACGGCGCAATGACCCCTGACAGCTCTTCCAGTAAGCGGGCTTGATCTATATTTGGGCCATATATATTATTAATGAGGGTAATGTCCTGTCCGTCCAGTCGTCCAGTCACGATTACATACCGCCCGTCTGGATCTATTTTGTGTGCTGTCTGCTGGAATGGGACTTCCGCCTGTATCCAAATCAATTCTCCCTTGGCAAACGCCGAATAGGTTGTATAAAATGCCTGTCCCCTTCACCGCCTGCATAATATTGCCCCTTCTGCAGCTAGTGTGTGAGTCTCCTGGAGCATAGCTATATGCACCCCCCGCCGATTTAGTTGGGAGAATATTTTATACCTTTTGTGCATGGAGTGCATGCCCCTGACTTTCCATGATATTATGTTATACGTGGGCCCCGTCATCTGTGGTGTCGTTCATTCCATCCCACTTCAGTGTCCCTGTGCCCTGACCGACATAGGGAATCTGAAAAATCACAATGCCTCGGGATCAATAGATAAACTAAACCGTAAGATGAAGAGAAAATATATTTAACTCTTCCTATCTATTTAAATACTCTCAATACATTTTATACTTTTCAAATATATGTAGTCACAGAACAACCAAGTGCATTGAGCTCAGATTAATCTGTATTGTATTTCATTCAATGCAAAACATATTATTTTCAAAATGGAAATACTGACAAATACATTAGTACAACATATATATACACATATTTACATTTGTACATATAACACAAAGACAAAAGTAAAGAAATTGTTTCCTCTCTTTGCACTTATTTTATACCAGGATACACCTTACATAATATAAGCCAAGTGCATTCCTTTATTAGATCACCATCCTTGGAATTGCCTTAAGGTTTTATTAATTCAAACCCTGTATTGCATCAGGCGGTCTCTACTAATTTTACTTCTTATTTCATTTTCATATGGTGTGTAAACAAATCTGTCGACGCGTTTCAGCCAAAATATTTAATGGCCTCATCAGGACTAGGGCAGTTGAGTATATACTTCTCAATTCCACCTATGGAATCAAAACAATAACTGATTTTAACCCTATATTTAAGTATATAACATAATTGCACAGATGTAAAAGCAAGTGACTTCAATACTAAAGAACCATTCTATACATTACACCTCAAGGTACCTGGAGTGGCGGAAAACGAAAATAACTAAAACACCAATACAGCCAGAATAGTGAAAGAAATATAGAAATACACCATTTATAATGTGTAGATTTTAACCTTATTTCCCGTAGCGAATAGAGTCCAAGCAAACTGTAAATGTGACTAATGCTAACACAGAGACCTTATTTCCCTGTGATATCTAAATATGTAATCTCAAAGTGTGTACACCCTTTCGCAGTCCAGATAGACCCGTAATGTAACGCTCACCGTTCGTAAAGAGGTAGAACTAATGGACACTCCGGTGGCTGAGGAGAAATCAATTAAACAAGACTCAAAGGCCGGTAAATATTGCAAACAACAATTAAGTATAATGGCTTCGGTAATAAATATAAATGTAAAGAACCTCACTCACGTGGCAGTTGGAGTAGACTCGCCACTTAATCTGCTCAGTATGCGCGCTTAAGTGTTCGCAAGTATCAGAAGTTGAAGTTGAAAATATTTGTAAAGCGCTCTGTGACCAAGCGATTTCCTGGTGCTGGAGGATTGATTGTGTCAGATGGAAGAGGCAGCCAGGGAATTACAGGTTCGTAAAGGCTTGGGCATAAAGATGGGTTTTGAGCGCCTTACGGAAATGCAAGTAAACAGTGATGGACCTGATGGTGGGTGGAAGACTGTTACAGAAGCGGGGGGCGAGAATAGAAAATCTGGTACCACCGGTTCTGGATTTACGGAAGCGGGGGACACAGAGGAGAGCCTGGCTGGAGGAGCGAAGATTGCGACAAGGGTGATAGTGGGTAATCATGGAATTAATAAAAACAGGAGCAGTGCGGTCACGGGCCATGAAAACTAGGCATCCCATCTTGATGCGAGTTCTCTGCAGGATGGGAAGCCAGTCAAGGGATTTGAGGAGGGGGGTGGTATGGTGGGACTTAGGAAGCCGATGGATAAGGCAAGCAGCCTGATTCTGGATGGTCTGAAGGCGCCGGAGCTCATAGGCAGGGATGCCCACGTACAGGCAATTCCCGTAGTCCAACCGGGAGAGAATCATGGCCAAAACAATTATTTTAAGGGCATCAGTGGAAAAGAAGCGGGAGATCTTACGAATAATCCTGAGGGAAAGAAAACAGGATGACACAACAGAACTAACCTGGGGACGCATGGAGAGGTTGTGACTGATTTTGATGCCCAGGGTTCTGACTGTCACCGAAGGTACCGGAGGGGGGCCGAAGATGGAAGGCCAAAAGGCAGGGGTCCAAGGGCTGATGGCACCACCAGTCAGGACCAACTCCGTTTTGTCCGGGTTAAACTTGAGGTGGTTTTGATTCATCCAGTCAGAAATAAAAATAAGTACAGATTGAAATTTAATAAGAGAGTCAGGGGCAGGGGAGAGGTCAAAAACAAGCTGAAGGTCATCTGCGTAAATATACACAGAGACCTCCATGTTGAGCAGAGAAATGATGAGGGGATAGATATAGTGATTAAAAAGAAGAGGGGAAAGGGAGGAGCCTTGGGGGACCCCACAGGGCACAGACCGGGGGGGCAGAAAAGCCGGAGTGACGGACAGCCTGCGTTCCGCCCTGGAGGAATGAGGAGAGCCAAGAAAGGCCGGTGCCCTGGATGCCCGCTGCCCTGACACGGTCGAGGAGAATGGAATGGTCGACCGTGTCAAAGGCAGCGGACAAATCAAGGAGCACCAAGGCCTGGGGAGAGTTGGAATCCGCCTTGCTCTTCAGCTCATCAAGGACAGAAATGACCACAGATTCGGTCGTATGGACCGGGCGAAAGCCAGCTTGATGGGAGGCTAATAGATGATTTTCCTCTATATAGGTCGACAGGCACGAAGTAATGTGGCTCTCCAGGATCTTACTTAAGTAGGGGAGCAGGGAAATGGGTCTTAAATTAGCAGTAAGGGTGGGGTCAGAACCTGTTTTTTTTTAAATGGGGATGACTGCCGCGGATTTAAACAAAGATGGAACTGTACCTGGGGAGATAGATGCATTAAGGAAGGATAGGGGGGGTCAAGGCAGCCAGAGAACAGCTCCCTTAATATATCGGCCGGACCACAGTCAGCAGGGGAGCCTGACTTGACCTTCCTGAGCAGGGAGAGGAAGGATTCCTTCGAAATGAGAGGAAAATGGTCAAGGGAGGAAAGCAAAGGGAGAAGGGGGCAGCGGGAAGGAGAGAAGATGGAGGGGGAATGTTCCGTTTGATATAGCAATCTTCTCAAGAAAAAAGTCGTTCAGGAAAAGGCAGAGCGATTGGGAGGGGACGGGATTGAGATTAACTCTGTCTGATGCATCCAGGTTATAAACAATGGAGAAAATCTCCTTAGATTTGTTAGCTGCTGATAGAATTTTACCCGAAAAATAGTCCAGTTTGGCTGAGAGAATAGCTCTCTTGTAGTTTTTAAGAAGAGACCTGTATCGGTCCCTCAAAAGGGGGCAGTAGTTGCGCCTCCACTGGCGCTCTGACTGTCGGAGGGTTAGTTTGAGGACTTTAAGATCACTGGAAAACCATTTGTTGGCTTCGTGGAGGCGACAAGCCTTAACCCTTCTGAGGGGGGCGACCAGGTCACAGGAAGAGGACAGCCAGGAATTAATAGCGTCTTGCGAGTCAAGAGAAAGGTCGGATAGATCGGGAAGAGAAGTCGCCAGGGAAGAGTGGAGGGTGTTAAAATCCAACCGGTTCCAATTCCGTGCTAAGATGTTCTTGGGCAAAGGGGGCCTGTTAGTGACTGAGAGGTCAATGGAAAAAGAAATGATCGAATGATCCGACCAGGTGCAGGGGAGAATGATTTTTTTTTATATATTTTAAAAACCTTTATTAATCAACGTGCATTATACACAGCGTTCGGCTTACAACCCATCAGGGCCAGCCGCGTATATCTGTAACTGCAGAGTTATTAGTAGATGAACACAGCCTCAAGGCCGACAACCCTGAGGTTCGGCGGCGTGAATAGCTCCATTTTAGTACTTCACAATCATCCAAACATTTAGTAAAGTTGAGGTATAGGTCTGTGAGTTTTTCTCTTTTTTATGTGAACCCGTAAGTACAGCGTTATTATAGCACTCATCAACTTCGTCAGATGGATAGTGGCCCGTTCTTACATATGTGTGTCTCGCGGAAAAGTGTCAGCTAGGTCTGCCCTCCAAGAGTGCGCGGGCAGTGGTAGTAGGAGATGAGGCTGCGCGGCATCCCAGGTGTGTCTGTGAGCGAGTACCTACACAGCTTATCCTTCCTAATGGAAGTGGCGAATGTCTGTATTGGAGTTCAGCTAGGATCACCTCGGCTATGGCTACTACTCTCAAAGCTCCCATGATGCAGTGTGTACGGTAACTAACTTCAAAGAACCTGGTCAAAAGGGGACGCAGGACCATTGCGCCAATAAACTTCAAAACAATAACTTGGGGAGTACACTTTAGAGGGGGAGGGAGTATGGGTAGATATAGCCATGTGCTCTGGGAGGGAAGTGCAGTGCCATTGTGTCAGTAGCGGTCGAGTGGGTAGGTAGGCTGGAGATTATAGTGTGTGGTCCGCCTGCAAGTTAAGTAGACAAGGGGGACCACCACCATAAGGGCGTGCCAAGTGAGGTAGTAAGGTACGGCTCATGTGGTAGCCCTTGGCAGGACTCCCGATAGTAGTTGGGTGTGCGGGGACGTAAGCGTGGGGGGCGATGTACACAGCATTGTGAAACAGCCAGGCATGCAGCATGTGCCTATCGGGACGTGGGAGTCGTGTAGGCAGCGATCAGTGTGGCGTATGTAATGGTGTAATGGTGCGTGGGCGCTGGGGAGGGGGGAAAAGGAAAATCATATGAGTAGGGAGGGCTGCTGGGTGCAAATGTTTCTCATGGAGTCCACCGTATGAAGGGGTACGGGGGAATAGCCTACATCTCTTCACGTGATCCCTTGGTCTACACATTTCTGTTGAAAGGATTGGAGGACATCATCCCATTGTTGTGCGATTGGGAATTTCCTGAGGCCTGCCGTTTCTACTCGCCGCAGGACTGTGCTCTCAGCTCGCGCCCAATTTATGAGGGATAGGCTCCAGTGTCGTATGTGCGGAGGGGTGTCGGCTTTCCACCGCTTGGTGAGCAGTCGTTTGGCCGTGATCAATCCAAGATCCCAGTATCAGGCCTGGACTGTGTTCAGCTTTGTGCGTTTATATAGACCCAGTAGGCAGGCCTCCCAGGTCCTCGGCACGTGTTCTTTAGTGCAATGCGTAAGCAGTGCAGTTACCCCATCCCAGTAGTGCTGAAGGGTGCGGCAGAGCCAGAGCATATGGAGGAGGTCCGCTCCCACCAGGGAGCAGCGGCTGCAGGCGGTATCCGTGACTGAAAAATACCTGTTTATTTTGTCCGGAGTGAGGTATGCGCGGTGTAGTATGTAGAGTTGTATAATTTTGAAGCGAGGGTTACGTGGGACGTTAACTGGACCAACCAGGACCATCACCCACTCCTTATCTGTCCAATCCCTCCCCCTGTCTGCCGCCCACTTCGCTCTCATTTGCACTGTGTCAGGCTGATTGTGAAGGAGGAGAGCTTGTGCTGGCCAATGAATTATGTGTGTGCCATGGCTCATAACGTGGAGGTATTGTATAAAATGGTGCATGGGCAGCTCATCAGACATGTCACCCCAGGCGGCAGTCAGCGTGTGGAGGAGGGACGCGTGCAATAGGAACTGTCCGGCTGGGAGAGATGTGTCCTCCACAAGTCTGGCAAAGGGGAGGAGGGCGCCATCGGAGTATAGGTCCCCCAGCGTTTCCACTCCTGCAGTGGTCCAGCTATCAAGCTTTACAACCGTCAGTGCCCCCGTCGCAGTCGGGGTGCCCAGTAGGGGGAGTATCGGGGCATATGGCATTGTTGTCCGGGTGAGGCGCAGGCAGAGGTGCAGGGGAGAATGATAGTAGGAGATATGGTTCGACCAGCCGACCATATCTGATCAAGATTATGGCCATGGACATGGGTCGGGGCATGAATGTGGGAGGTGAAATTGAAGCAGTAATCTTTGGAGGTCTGATCTTCCCTGGGGTCACCAGGCCAATAGTTGAAGTCGCCCAGTAAGAGAACAGATGAATTGTTAATAGCAAGAGTGGCCAACAAATCTTGTAGAGTGGGCACAAAGTGAGGCATGGGTTGGGGAGGTCGGTATAGAAGAACAATGGTAAGAGGAGCTAGAAGATTCATTGAGTGGGCGACTAGGAAGTCCACATTAGGTATGGGAGGATGGGCCAAGGGTTGGAACTGGAGGTGAGACCGGATAATCATGGCCACACCTCCACCAATTTTACCATCAGGTCGATCTGCCCGAAGTGCGTAGTAAGAAGCGGGTAGTGCGGATAGAACGTCGGGCGCGGAGTCAGTAGAGAACCAAGTTTCCGTCAGGAACAGAAAATCAGGGGACTCAGTGTCGAGGAGATTGAACAGTTCCAGTTGGTGTTTGCCAGCTGAGCGAGTATTAAAAGAAAATGTACCTTATGGACAATTCCTCTGCATTAGGAGGAATTGTACCAATAAAAATGACTATTTCACTAATGCCAACATTTTGAGAGAAAAATTGGTAGTGCGAGGCCAGATACCTTGAGGTGTAATGTATAGAATACTTCTTTAGTATTGAAGTCACTTGCTTTTACATCTGTGCAATTATGTTATTTACTTAAAACATAGCGTTAAAAATCAGTTATTGTTTTGATTCCATTGGTGGAATTGAAAAGTATATGCTCAACTGTCCTAGTCCTGATGAGGCCATCAAATATTTTGGCTGAAACGCGTCAACAGATTTGTTTAGACACCATATGAAAATGAAATGAGAAGTAAAATTAGTAGAGACCACCTGATGCAATACAGGGTTTGAATTAATAAAACCTTAAGGCGATTCCAAGGATGGTGATCTAATAAAGCAATGCACTTGGCTTATATTATGTAAGGTGCATCCTGGTATAAAATAAGGCAGAAGAGAGGAAACAATTTCTTTACTTTTGTGTTTGTGTTATATGTACAAATGTAAATATGTGTATATATATGTTGTACTAATGTATTTGTCAGTATTTCCATTTTGAAAATAATATGTTTTGCATTGAATGAAATACAATACAGATTAATCTGAACTCAATACACTTGGTTGTTCTGTGACTACATATATTTGAAAAGTATAAAATGTATTGAGAGTATTTAAATAGATAGGAAGAGTCAAATTTATTTTCTCTTCATCTTACTGTTTAGTTTAACTATTGATCCTGAGGCATTGTTATTTTTTGGATTGTATATTTTTACCCAGATGCCGAAGGGTTAATTGGGTTGTCCCCTGCTTTAAAAAGCTGACCACCATAGGGATCCCCAGGTTCTTCCTGTGTGGAATGTTCTGATTTGTTTCCCTCTCCCGTCTACAGCAGCACCCCCCTTGTTGCCCCTAAAACTGTATGAACATTCCAACTCCCCCTCCCCTGGACAAGCGAGAACAGCTCTCCCATCCAAACTACGCACTTCCTTGCTACAACAGTTAGTTTCTGGTAGTGGTGACGAGGTCAGCGTCCGCCCGGAGGAAAGCCCTCAGCTCCCACTCCACCGGATCTCCCCCACCCAGTGTTCAATACTTATGTTTCTGCATCGGGACCCCTCTCTTGGTTACCTACTCCTGTGTTAGGCCAAATCTCCATCCCCTACTAGAAAGTCCTATTTATACTTGCGTGCTGTGGGTGGATCATATCAGGTCGTCTGCCGATCTGGGGGTCACATCTGGGAGAATCAAACTATTATCCCCCGTTGCATTCGAGCTGGTCTCAGG